>NC_064045.1:8860021-9460021 GCF_932526225.1 Nematostella vectensis | reverse complement strand
GGTACTTAACTTAGTAATCAAATTATTTGAGCATAACAGGTTTTGTTTTGACATTCTTCGTTTTATCTATATTCTTGATTGTGTTGAAAAAAATACAATACAACAAAAACTGAAATTCGTCTTTAATAAGACTTCTTCAGGGCAGATTGATTGTGTTGAGATATTTCATAAAGGCTAACCAATATCGTGTTGCATTTGTCAAATACTGCTAAAGAAGACCGTTCTTGTCTTTATATCCTGTGCTCTTAGTCCTAAGAAAATACATATCCTTAGAAGATACAGCAGCTTTTTCAACTTACAAGAGAAATTTTCCTTACCGAGGATAAAAAAAACTCTATTTTCAATATGTATTGTTGTTATTGCCTGCATCTTGCATCTCATGTGTTTATTTTTTTTTTTTCAAATAGTTGTGGAAAATTAGTTAGATTATAAATGGCTTGATAAAAAGATTGTTTTGAAAGAAATGATAAATAATTGTTTTCACTCTTTTATGAACCAGGAACTACCTGAGGGCCAAGATGAATGCTAAAGACTGGTAGACATGAGAATTAAAAATCATGTCTTGAAGAGAACAGTAGGATGTTCTTATTCACTAGTCATTTGATACCCCCACACCCATGGTCCCAGGGAAGGGTGGGGGATTAAACTTTAATAAAAGCCTGTTGCCAAGTTAAGAGTCAAAAACAGTCAATACCACCACCCCTCTTGACATATTCTGGTTAAAAAGTGGTCTAAAACCCCACATTAACCCCTGACTTCTGCGGGACTATAAGGGAGGGGGCGCAAATGACTAGTTCATTACTATGTGATTCAGCAGTACACACTCATAGGTTTTTTTTAGAACAAGATACTTATATAATATAAAACTAAAAACAAACTTTTTAAATAATAAATCTGTAAAGAAAACAGTTTTCTATCAACCTAAAGATAATAGGAAAGGGGATATTTTAGAAAAGTACTGAATATAACTACACATTATTGTTATTATATTTTCTTTTCAAACATTTAAGGAAGAGTCATATTTTTTCCTTTTTCTTCTCCCTGTTGACTATTTTTATGCAATTGATGCTCTTTGCTATTTCCCCTCTACACCAAAAATAAATTCATGAACAGATTTGATTTTTAAATTAGAAATTTTCATTTATTACTTTCATTTATATTTTCTTTTTAGGATTTTCTTTCCAAGTCTCTTGCCCATTACATTTATTTTAGATGTTTAGATTTATTTCATTGGAATAGTTAGATCCAGGGTTTCTCAAAACACCAAAATATAATGCATTACTGGATGTATATTTGTAGATATTAATTCCCATGGGGATGGAAAATCACCACTTTAAATGGTACATTAAATCTTCAGCATTGCATCTTATCTAAAATTGTGTCTGGCACTATATTCCATCTTTGAAATCTTGTTTCATCCATTGTTCTTTGCAAGAACAAAGCTTGTCAGAATGTAGCTTTACAAATGTACATTAATGGGAAGGGTTTTTTAGGGCAAGATACTTAAACTTTATAACACTAGCAACAACCTTGTTCTTTTTCAATAATAGAATTCTGTTCACATAGCTTGGATAGCAAAGACATGGCCTCTTTAGAGGCCTGTGGTGGTGAAAGGGTTAAGATAATGGGAAAGGGGAAATGTCAAGAAATGCTCAATCAAATTATTTTCATTACTGTTATATTTTTTCACCAAACCTTTCAAGTTGAGTCAATTCACTTTATATCTCCTCTCCCGTCGATTATTTTTTAGTCAATTGGTATTCTTTGATTCCTCTCTACCCCAAACATAGATCAATGAAAGGGTTTGGTTTGAAATTGGAAGTTAGCATTTTCAATCTGTTTTTTCTTCATTGCATTCATTTGGGAGTAGGCCACCAACAACAAGGCCACTATATGGTAAAGTGAGGTGCACCAATATGTAATGCATGAAAGGAGATATATTTTTGGATTTTAATTTCTAGACATTTTTCTGAATATTCGGTCCAATGAAGGAGAGAATCGCCACTAAATCAATACATAAAAATCACAGTATGGCATCTAAACAGTCTAAATATATATTATTTTGAATCTTTGGAATGCTGTTACATCCATGACATTTTCTGCACAAGGGCAAAGCTTGTGGGAGTATTGTTTTGATAAAAAAAAAAAGATATTCATAATGGAACTTCTATGATGGGACATAAGAATTTACCATTAGACTCTTGACAACGTTGACAGCCATATCTACACCAGGAATTGTGTTTGTTAACTTTGATGTACTGCATAATTTAAATTATTGAATAAGGCCTGGATCCATTTGGTTGGTACAATAAATAAATCTCAGTAGAGAGCAGGATCCTAGATCCCCCAATAATACCTTTGATCAGTCAACACAAAAGGTGTTTATGCTGGCTCCGCTTTTAGGCAGTGCCTAAATATATATTGTATTACTGTATTGTGCCCCCCAATATTTCCTGGCCTGCTACGACATTGTTTTTAGTTTTCGGTCTAAAGTCATAAAGCTTTTTGTGTTCAAGGGGAATAATATCCCTCTTGGCTTAAAGCTTTTATGCTGTTATCTATTTCTCTTTTTATTGTCATGTAGTGGGGCCTGCTTTCAAAGCTGAAAGTAACGAGAGCGATAAGTGGACACGTCCCATTCTACGCATGATGCCTTGGTTTGCCATCCATTCGGAAGCTAAAACATTTCAAAGTCAGATATTTTTTTGTAGATTCTTAGGAAACTGGAAAACTGGAAGTAAGTTGCCAATAAAGACTTACCAAAATATTTGTACTGACGTTAACATGCAAGCAGTTGGTCCTTCAAGTGTCAAGTCGCCTAATATAGCTTTTAGGAAGTGGACCAACAACCCTTGTAGTCATTGCTACAGAAGGCTACAGAAGTAAACATTCTAATTACTTTGTTATGGCGCCATTCTTTTGAACTTGATCACGTGATATGGTTTATATATTAACATAATTGTTTTATTTATTTTACTGGTCACACCACCAGCTATTTGTCCCCTGGCAGTCATGAAATTATACCAGACGATATCCTCTTCCTGGAATCTTTTTCCTGGTTGTTCTGCGTTTCTATCTATGTTTGGTTGTGCTTCTTAAGAATCAAGGGATTAGTTTTTCACAGGTACGGAATACCGGTTGATTTTTAGTTGTATCGGACTTTTATATTTCATCTTTGTGCTGTAGTAGAAATTCCTTCTTTTCCTCACCATCCTTCCTTCTACGCGTGCTAAAGAAAATGTACCTGAAGCCCGATCTTGTCTAACTAGGCGTTTACTGTTTAAGCATTAGTATGTAAAATTCAAACCCATGCTTTAATTGATGATCAAGATAATAATTTAAAGAATCAATGCGTTTTTAGGTCAAATGGTCGAGTTTTTCGTCAACTGGTCGAGTACATTATAGAGTATATACAGTTTGTCACATTCCCATTATACGGAAGCCGTTTATTAGATTTAATGGTGCTCCGCAAACTAACTTCATCTTTCAGTCTGTTTTGAACTTTATTAACGAATCAACCAAATGACATAACGTGAGATAGGTGTATACTCTCTTTATTATACGAACTTTTTTATAAGAACGTCCAGGCTGAGATTTCACCAAATTTTAAGAACATACTAAGAACATGCCGAGGCTCAGATAGCAAAAACATATTGCTTTTTTAGTCTTATTTGTTCTAAAATGCAGTGAGAGCTTTTTTAAAACGTTAAGCAGCTGAAAAAAAAGGCAGTAGGTTTCTGAACAGCCTTTGCCCTTTGTCCTAACGTTTACAAAGCTTTTAAAAATAAAAAGTGCCAATTTTTTTCTTGTTCCTTCTCCATTATTATTTTAATGTTTTTTTCGCAATTCCAAGGTGCTTTTACTTACCGGCTGATGGTTTTCTATCCTCTCCAATCGTGTAGATGAATTTCAAGAAAAAAAGAAGAAGATATTTTGAGAAGTCTAAAAGGTCAAGATTACCTATTGAACATTTATAACTGTTTTGGTAATTTTGGAAACAATTATTAGATGTGTAAATACCTGAAGCAGACATTTAAAGCGGCATTCGGGCTTTTTCTCATCTGCGTCTGCACTTAACCATGTTGATTATAAAAGTAATCCGGGAGAACGTCTTTCGAGCTCTGTGGGGTCTCAGGGAAATTTCCTAAATGGACGCACATCTTCAACTGAAGCCTTTAAAATTATTATACACTCTTAAGCCGTTTCATTACATCCCTTTGAATAACCGCTTTAAAACTCCAATACCTTTGTTTAATGCTATTTTCATTTTATTGAGATTTCCTGTATACCATGGTATTACGAACCCCCCTTATCGTTTTGCTCTTTGATTGGTTATTTGTTCGACAATCAATTATTCCACAACTGTTCCAATTGAAAACTTGTCATGATCTTGTTTAAATCTCATATGGCCGGAGGCGTTATCACAATTACAAGAGAAACAAATTGCACGTAAGCAATCACCCCGCTCGGTCATAAAAAAGCCACATATTTTCACAAGTCTTGGGACTCATTGAATTGCAGGTATAGGTTATCTTTTCTTTTTCAATCGTTGCGAATTGTTTCACTGCAGCATTTATTTCTCAAGCGTCTGATTATTGTATAATACGGCAGGAAAGTGGAAGATGGACTGCAGTTAACTCTCTCGTTCGTTTTCGAGTCCAAGAGAACGTTGCAACTTCTAGAGAAATCTGGCGATTGATTTGCGCATCACAAATACCAATAAAACGGCTTGTCAATTGCGCGTTTTTCACGCCAAATGTGGAGTGTCTTACATCGCTGTGTTCAATGTTATAAGCGGTCCTGAGACGAAGGTAAATCAGTAATGGCTTCCACACAGCACTAATGGTGAAACGTGAGCGACTGTTATTCCACTCACCCTTTTTTAACTGTTTATTTCTAGTAATATAATTATAGTAATTGCAAACAAAGTCAATTTGGACGACTTCTTTGCCACCTTGTACTTAGTATTTGTAGAGACTAAAAAAAATACGTAAATAATATATATGTTTAAACACAAAGCAATCAGGACCAACAACTTTTTCCTCGCCATATAGAAATAAAACATTTATCTTTATTTATCGGAAAATATTTGAAATTATTGATGAATTGTCCCTAAAAGTACAACCATGACTCAAACTGGATTTCAGAGTTTCATAATAATTAGAAGTTATTTTAGCCACAACAAGGAAAGGGTCTTCAGACGACAATCAGATCAAAAATTAAGATAAAGAACAACATTATAAAGTATCTTCTGTGTAGAAACGAGCCGCGATGAAGGGCTTCATTCAAATGTCCTCATCAATCATACCGCTTTTTTTGCTTCTCAAACCTCACAGACACCGAAAGAGAAAATCTAAAAAGACCAATAAAAATATTACATGTATATATGTTTATATCGCCACCTTAAAAATGTTCAAATATCGTAAAACATGGTGTAGATATACCATACTAGACTTTACGTCCCATAAAACATTCCCTCAAGCACAATAGATATTTTTTTCCGGTGAAATGTAGTGAATTTGTTTACCATTTTACAGCAGGAAAGAGAAACTTGAGCTCAAAATACCGGCAGACATTTGCGGAAAGGTAAGTAAAAGATTCTTTCTTTACCCTATTTTTGTGTGAATCTAAAATAGGGAGTGCCTCTTAAAAGTTTCTGCAAATAAACTATATCTTAAAAATATATATTCCAAATCGCAGAAAATTTATTAGTTCGTACTTTTTCAATAATTATTGGCTACCTTCAAAAGAACACTTTCGTATAAATAACGTGACTTCTATCGAGGAAATTTAATGAGATTAATTTCAACGAAAAGGCGCTAAGAAATGGCAGTAGAAATACAAAAAAATATATATATTTCTATAATAACAACAGGACGAAAAGACATAATGGGTTCCACAATTGAAGATGGTAAAACGAGTATTGTGCAATTTCGCACACCTGCACTTTAAAGAAAAAGATGCATTAAATGCGATTTTAATACATCATTCCTTATTCCTGTATTTCGAGCACCATTCGAAGTTAGAAATGGCCGGTGGTCTGTTTCCTCTAAAGCATGATGTCTCAAAGTCCCATTTACCAGATCCTTTTCCTGCCGTTTTTTAATGATCTTTTATTTTAAGAGGATATCACTAAATATCATAGGGACCTAATAAACTTGTTGTTTGATATCTATGTACTCTCTAAAGGTTTAATGTTCTCGATCGGGCTTATGAATAAGAGAATACCGATCGCCTCCCTTTCCTTCCGCTTACTATAGCAATCTACCTCTCTATTATTTTATTTTTCTTACTTGCTGATCGTATCTCATTTTTTTCATTTTCATCCTAAGGCGACCCGCTGGCCAGTTTCAACGTGGGCGCATGTTCAACTGCATTGCTTAGGGCATTTGCATTAAGCATAGTTTGAAGATTGAAAGCATGTGTCTATTCTAAAAACGTTGTCGGGGTGAATTTCAAATGGACATATTGACTAGACTTCGCACAAAAGTACGTATTATGGATTCATTTACCTTCGCACACAAAGGTACTTTTAATCAAATATAATTAATAAAGTATTAATTTAGTTGTGGTGATGTCTCGGAAGATACATGTCAACAAGAGTAAGGGAGGACTTATATTCAGTTACACAGCACACGTACACTGAAACCATGAACAGCCAGTCTTCGCCGGATTGTCCGTATTTTATCCAGGAAAATGACCTACTTCACAAAGCAGCTGGTGTTAATTCAAATGACAGTGGACATTTTAAGGAAAGGCAAATTAAGGAATTAACTAATAACCACGTACAAAATTCAATACAAAGCTAATACTCAGTAATTTTGGCTGAAAATCATGTCTTATTTAAGTCGCTTATTTAGGTGTTAAGGTGCCCCTAATTTCAAATTCCTGTAGCTTGTTTTTAATATTTATCATAATATTAAGAATTGGTAAAGAGTTTTTATATTTGTATCGACAAATTTTTGCCGTAACGATAAAAGTATTTGATTCGACGAAAATAATAGAAAAAGTGCCCTTCAGGATTCCTGAATCAACGAGGAACGCCGTACGCTTTCGAAAAGTGGGTACCTTTTTACTCAAAAGTGCGATATTATCTACATTTAAAAGCCGGGAAAACCCTACGAAAACCCGTCGTGTGGCAATAAAATTTGGTATGGTTTGTTTTTACGTCCTAAACTACTGATATATTGATATAAACACGGAAATTAAAAGCTATATGCTAGGGGCACTTTAAGAAGCATACGTATAACATCTTTCATTCATTCTTCTCCCTCGAATATAGCTTTCTTCGTTAGAATAACTCCCAATACTTTATATACTTTATATACTTTACTCTTTATATACTTTACTTGCAAAGCCTATACAGAATGTATCTTTTTAAGAAAGACGAAATAGCGTAAAAAGTTTAATTCTAAAAATAATGTATTCTCGGGAGCGATTTGTATATCCTATACCGTGAGGAGAACTTAATCAAAAGTGCCAAAAAAGGGAAATCTAACTTTCCAAACGGCCTTTAATTAACATGTTTTACGGATATCGCTTTTGCTTCCTTGAGCTGTTTTGGCACCCGATTAAAAAAAACCTATAACAAAAAATTGGTAATTCTTCCGTAAGGTTCCTTTTTGCTCAAGTCTTCCATCAATCAATGCCTGTCGATATTTTTTCTAAATGGTCACGAACAGAGGCTAGCTATACAAACTTCAGCACCAGTCAGACCAGTGACGGATCGCTAGCTATACACACATTAGCACCAGTCAGACCAGTGACGGAGCGCTAGCTATACAAACTTCGGCATCAGTCAGACCAGTGGCGGATCGCTAGCTATACAAACTTCAGCACCAGTCAGACCAGTGACGGAGCGCTAGCTATACACACATCGGCACCAGTCTACGGTGGCCCACAAGGGCACGGCAAAAATTTTTTCTTCACGGCAAAACTTTATTATCTCACAGCAAAACTTTATTATCTCACGGCAAAACTTTATTATCTCACGCCAAAACTTTATTTCTTCACGGCATAACTTTATTATCTCACGGCAAAACTTTATTATCTTACGGCAAAATTTTTTCTTCACGGCTATTTTTTTTCTTCACAGCAAAACTTATTTCTTCCCGGCAATTTTTTTTTCTTCACGGGAATTTTTTTTTCTTCACGGCAAAATATTTTCTTCACGGCGGTGTGATTATGGGAAAAAGAAGATCGGCCCGGGAATCTGGATTAGGACTCGAGGATTCCGACTCGCGGGGATTTTTTGTTACTCTAACTTTTTTGTTACTCTATTTATTTGCATGCATTTGCATTGAATACGGCTCATGGTAATACGGCGTTTGAACTTAGCTTTAGAAAATTATTGATAAAGGTATAAATAATAATGCCATCAATAAAATGTGCTGCGCCTTTGCAAAGAAAAACACCCAATCACATTGTTATTCAACTCTTATCAAGTTTTTAACATCAATCACTATGTTATAAACTGGAGTTGGTAATGTTTGTTTTGAATGTTTATTTCTAGAAATACTATATACATCGCGCAGCGGCTACTGCTCACTGATAGGACAAATTCTTGATAAAATCCATGAATCAACGCACCGGTAATAAGGCTGTGGAGTTTTAAAATACAGAAAACCTCGCCCTCGCCCTCGCCCTTCTCCGTAAAAAGGAGGGCAAGATATGCATTTTTTAACTCCACAGGGGCAATAAAGAAAAGCACTTCTTCTAACAGCCAAGTAATTGTTATGAAATAAGAGCTTAGGTTTCCGGTGTTACGCAAAGCAGGGACGGATCGCTAGCTATTATAGCTCAAGGGCGCCTTTAGGCCTCTGCCTTTCAAGGGAGCGCATGACCTTGCGAATAGTTTTCAATTGAAAATACGAAAAAAAGATCCCCGTGGGTCGGAATCCTCGATTCCTAGTCGATCCTCATTTTCCACTAATCCCACCTCCGCCGTGAAGAAAATATTTTGCCGTGAAGAAAAAATTTTGCCGTGAAGAAAAAATTTTGGCGTAAAGAAAAGATTTTGCCGTGAAGAAATAAGTTTTGCCGTGAAGAAAAAAAATTGCCGTGAAGAAAAAATTTTGCCGTGAAGAAATAAGTTTTACAGTAAGATAATAAAGTTTTGCCGTGAAATAATAAAGTTTTGCCGTGAGATAATAATGTTTTGCCGTGAGATAATAAAGTTCTGCCGTGAGGTAATAAAGTTTTGTCTCGAGATAAAGTTTTGCCGTGAGATAATAAAGTTCTGCCGTGAGGTAATAAAGTTTTGCCGTGAAGAAAATTTTTTTGCCGTGCCCTTGTGGGCCACCGTACCAGTCAGACCAGTGACGGAGCGCTAGCTATACACACATCAACACCAGTCAGACCAGTGACGGAGCGCTAGATATACACACATTAACACCAGTCGGGCCAGTGACGGATCGCTAGCTATACAAACTTCAGCACCAGTCAGACCAGTGACGGATCGCTAGCTATACAAACTTCAGCACCAGTCAGACCAGTGACGGAGCGCTAGCTATTCAAACTTCAGCACCAGTCAGACTAGTGACGGAGCGCTAGCTATACAAACTTCAGCACCAGTCAGACCAGTGACGGAGCGCTATCTAGCTATACATACATCGGCACCAGTCGGGCCAGTAACGGAAAATTAGCTATACACACATCGGCACCAGTCGGGCCAGTAACGGAATGCTAGCTATACACATATCGGCACCAGTCGGGGCAGTGACGGAACACTAGCTATACACATATCGGCACCAGTCGGGCCAGTGACGGAAATTAGCTATACAAACTACGGCACCAGTCGGGCCAGTGACGGAACGCTAGCTATACACACATCGGCACCAGTCGGGCCAGTGTCGGAACGCTAGCTATACACACATCGGCACCAGTCGGGCCGGTGACGGAAAATTAGCTATACATACTACGGCACCAGTCGGGCCAGTGACGGAACGCTATATACACACATCGGCACCAGTCGGGCCAGTGTCGGAACGCTAGCTATACACACATCGGCACCAGTCGGGCCGGTGACGGAAAATTAACTATACAAACTACGGCACCAGTCGGGCCAGTAACGGAACGCTAGCTATACAAACATCGGCACCAGTCGGGCCAGTGTCGGAACGCTAGCTATACAAACATCGGCACCAGTCGGGCCAGTGTCGGAACGCTAGCTATACAAACATCGGCACCAGTCGGGCCAGTGTCGGAACGCTAGCTATACAAACATCGGCACCAGTCGGGCCAGTAACGGAACGCTAGCTATACAAACTACGGCACCAGTCGGGCCAGTAACGGAACGCTAGCTATACAAACATCGGCACCAGTCGGGCCAGTGACGGAACGCTAGCACAGTCTTATTACCAATGCAGCTCAAGAACCATGGAAAGCAATATTTTGCCGAACACCGCAAGCGTATATTTTCTGATTACCCACATTTTATGGCTGCCCGTATTTTATACTCTTTGTTTCCATCAATACAATAAATTAAATACAAAGACAAATTTCGACTACCGATAAAGCATGGAAAATATTGTATAAACAGATATTTTGACATTTTTTTATGATTTTCCGCAATTGCAGAATTTTACCGAATTCACGTTTCGAGTTTGCCGGGGTTGTAGGATAATCGATGTACCCAATGCATTTGTCCTCTGATGCTCTACTATCCTAAAGTCCGTGGCCATATATCTTTGAGTCTTCCATCTGTCAGTCAAATTTCCATACCCAATGAGATCATTTTTACAGGTCTTGTGATTGCACTTAAAGGTATCTCGATAAAAAACGGCCAATCACCATGGCAACTAGCCCATCTTATCGGTCGCTGTTATGCTGAGTCGGATCTATGTATTAGCGGGAGGTTGTTCGCTTCCCTTTGGATGACGGCTCACTTGATGAATGGACAGTGAATTATTTGAAGTTCTCTCCGTGGGCGCATATCAATGTCAGCGGAAGTGAGATCTCTGTCAGATAACTGGTTGATTTGCTACGCATTTGATCATGAAAAGTCATCAATTAATTGTAGTGCGATTTGGCTTTCTAGTGTGCCTTGAGCTGTTATTATGGTGCATGGAATATAGGCAATAGGAAACAAAGTTTATAAACATGGTAGGTAAAATTTATTTCTTAAACATGTCAGTTGTAAAACATATTTATCCACCAAACTAACAGACTAGAAGGGTATCATCGCTTCCAAAGTTCCAAAGGACTGTAAAACCAGCGAATATGAAAATGCTTTGGAATCTCAAGTAGCTAAAAAAATATGCTTTACAAAGTAAGTGATCTTAAAAAAAACCGCTTTAACACTATTTAATTGTAGCAAGATTTTTTTTTCTTCGATTTCTTCTTGCTGATGTTTTTCCTTTGAAGGTCCTCTATATCTTTATATTTACCACTATCATCTCCTTCCATTTGACCCGCCTGGGTTGCGCTAAATCTTCAGGTTTCATTTTGAATAGATATTCCTTTCCTTTCAAAATCTCGCCAACCGTCTCCGGTCATGGAGTATATCTATACACACAGCTCATAGACGGTAGAGTTCCAGCGAGCTCATTAAACGATTTTTCGCAAGAAAAAAATGTTAAACTTATTTCATATCACATTATTTCTAAATCGTTGCAATATTTGCTGAGTATTTAATAGAGTAGAAACTTATGTCCCTTTCTATCATTAATATCTGTATTCAAAAAACATATTCCTTTTTCGAAAGGATTTAAGGGATTGCATTCGCCTTATAGCGGTGGTTAATTGGTGCAAATGACTATATCTCCACTTCCTGCTTTCCAAGCTTGGATCACGCAAAGAATGGTCACTTTAGTCTAGACCCTTCCAAGGACGGCGAAATTTTAAAGGCTGAATGTTTTTTTTTTTTCCACTTTGTGCTCGAGATCATGATTCGTTGTCTTTTCGTGAAATAGTACAGAGAAACGGCTTTTATCACAAACGCATTTCCTTTCCTATTTTTGTCATTTTAATTTGTCTATTTTAGCTCAATATCCGACATGTTTTTCTTACAGTCGATATCGAAAACGAATCAATGCCTCGCTTATGACCTAAATCGGTTTTCGTTGATATAGCTCAACTTGTCGAGTGTTTACATGTTTCTCTCTTACAGTCTTCATATTTCAGACGACATCGAAAACAACGCAACACAACGCTTGAGTTAAACCGGTTTTTTTGTTAAGCCCCCGACATTACGATGAGTGTATTTACTCCATGCAAACTTGCATGTGACATAAAAGCATTGAATATTACCCAAAACCTCCTAATAGAAAATAGTTATCTTCGGTCATTAACCGATGTTACCCTGACAACCAATCGCTTCGTAACATTTTCCGAAATGAATATAATGACATTGTGCCTTAACAATATATATATATATATCATAGCATTAGAGAGAAAAAACATCGATTACATCATTATAACCAAGTTTTCTTTAAACCTAGCCTGAAACAGGCCGCTAACGTTTTTTCTATTCAAACTGAATTGAAATTTAAGAGATATTCTAAAAAATGCGTTAAAACAAGGTTAAGAAGATCTGTTTTTTTTTAACCTTTGCCTTTTTTACCTGTGCGAGCATTTTCTTTTTGGCTCTCTAGCGAGCTCAGTCAACTAAACCAAACGACTTAAGAAAGTCTAGTGTATTCGTAGCTTGGCACCCGGCCTCGTCCATATAGCGCAGTCTGTACTTTTTCTGTACTTCATAGATGTAATGACACTTTTATTTATAATGAGTCACTCGTTCGAGTTATTTATAGATCGCTCAAAGGGACACATGCTTACAAGAGCTGCCCACAGGCGCGTACCCAGGATTGGCTGACGGGGGGTGCGCAGTTATTGGTATCATATGAAAAAAACATGGTATTGGAAAATTCTTAAGGTAATTCCCTTGAAATAGTTCTACACCGAGAATTTTGAAGTGAAGGGCTTTCAAAAAATGTAATAAAAAATTGAGGGTACCGACCTCGTTTTCACATCGAGGGGCGTAGTGTTGACGCGTTTTTACTGATCGCGCGAGGAAAAATCCCAACTCTTAGTTTTCTAAATGAGTGCCTATAGTCTTTAGAAAATTAAATTCTGTTTGTCGAGCTGACAAAATCCGATCTTCTAACAATAACCCGTAGTAGCTAACGTTAAAAGCAAATCACATTTTGAGACATCGCACTAAAAGACAATGTTTTCGCCACTATATATACAGTAAAAAGCGCCATTTTGAACTATTTTTACGGCTTTTAAAAAGACTTCTACAACCCAACTTTTTGTCTTCTTTCAGTATATCATTTTCCCGTATATATTTAACTATTTGAGTAAATGAAATATGGGGGTAACCGAATTGTTTTTCTGTCAAAGCGATTTTAAGTAAAAAACGCGCGCCTTTTGCTTTGTTTTCTCGCGCGCCACTATCCCCGCAGAAGGGGTGCGCAGTGCAATTCAAGGGAATTACCTTAAGAAATGCTTGGCCGCCAAGAGGGGTGTACGCAAACCCTTCGCACGCCCCTTTGGGTACGTGACTGACCCGCTATTCTAAGCCACACCCTTATTAGTTCCTGGCATCAGTGCAGTTTTGTATTTATGTGGTTGGCCGTGAGCAAAGAGGGGCCAGGGACTTCATGAAACGTCCGCGCATGTATCAGGATCTCGACTCACTGGACGCTGTGCGAACCTTATCAAAACATATCTTTTAACTCAGCTTTTGGATTATAAATAGTAAGATTATCGAAATATTTTTCATTTATTCATTGATTTATTAGTAATAGACATCATATATACAGTAATATTATCTTTAAAACCCTAAAGCTCGTTTGCTATTACTTATGTTGGGAAATATGATATGCAAATAATTATTTAATCAATCAATTCGTTTTAATTCTACTTTTATTCTACTCTCTTGCTTCGAAGAACCGCGAAAAACATCAGGGCTGTCCACCATGTATAAAGCAATATTTCAGTCATTCATGTATTATTAACATAGGTTATTATTTTCTATTTTCCATTCATTCCGTCCAATGCTCCAATCGCCACTTCAGATATTTTTAAATTGCTTTTATCATGTGAACTAAACTATTAGCTTTAACAAGTGGCAATCGCGTTTCTATACGAGTAGGTTGTCAACTGTTAGTCCCATCTTTTATAAACTTTCTATAAACAAGTTTTATATTTAGGTCGTTGTACTTGATGGTGTTTAGATTGTCTAGACACAAGAAATATGTGTTTATTCATAAAAATGGACGAAATAATCGCCGGCCTGTATTGTTCTCTTAAATAAAGGGGGCGCTCTTCGACCATTAACTAATTTCACTTTATAAAAGTATTCCTCGTCTCCTTCTCGTAACATATATTGTTTCGTTTGAATTTTTCTTTAAAAGCGTCCTTAAAAATCGGGTATGTCTGGAACACCTTTAGTCGTATAATTACTAACAACATTTCGTTTCTCCAAAACAAATGCATAAAACCTCTTTTTGACTTGTCAAAACAAAATTTCATACACCATTTGCTGCTTTCACTTAAACTGATTTATGGCTAATAGAAGAAAAGAGAAAACTAGATCCCGCTTCGCACTTAACATCCAGACAGCCAATATTCGATATTGTAAAAGGGGCAATTAGAGACAGAAACGTGTCATATTAGCCAACCTTTAAAAAATACTTTCCTGTTATTTTTGGGGAATACGTAATTCAGATGGCGGCAACAAAGGGAACAAGTGTAGAAAAGACTTCAAAATGTGAACGCTGATGTAACGAAAAGAAAAAAAATACTTTCATTTTGATTGATCGTGTTTATTAAAAGGATTAACAAGACTTCATTTCCAATTAATCTTTTGTTCATCATTGTCTTCTAGTAATCCCAGGACAAGTCATTACAATGTGAAAGGTCAACAAAAGGTCACAAAGTATTGTCACCTAGAAACAACAGTCTTCTCTGAGTCCGCTGGCCACAGCAAATTTGATCGGCTGTCATCAAACCATCCAGTGCTCACGTGAAATTCAAGCCATCAGAGAGTTCCCCAGGCGACTTTAGACTCGAAAACCTCAAAGATGCCTTCTGGTGTTCGCATTTAACCCTTGTGCTGGTACCAATTCGCACTGTTTTTATGATGGGCTAACACTGTTCAAGGAATTTGTAACTTGTGGATTTGAGTGGGGAGAGTTGGCATTTGCGATGAGTTGGTGTTATGCAGCGATATTTCTGCTTCTGACTGGCTGTGGTGTAACTCACGGCGCAGACTATAAGCTCGGACTTCTCATTCCTTATACAAATGTCGATGCTATAATCAAGAATTCCTATTTTACGGGGAAGCAGTTTGCCGCCGCGATGACTCTGGCCGTCAACGATATTAACGCACGATCAGACCTGTTACCGAACGATACTATTTCTTTCGAGTGGCGTGACACGGACTGCAATGTTTTCTCCACAGTTCGTCACCAAATTGAGATGCTACAGAAGGATTTTACTGCGTTTATTGGACCAGGTTGCTATTGTAAACTCGCCGCAAAGAACGCCGCTGCCTTCAACAAAACCATGATATCTTACGTAAGTGTTGTTTCTATGGTTGATGCTGATATTTTTATTGTTGTATTATAATGTTGTGGTTATTGTGAGTAAATTAGGTATTCATGGGCCATACTTTAACAGTTAAAAATACTTGTCTGTCTTAAACATTTTGAATTGCTGGGAGCTGGAAGTTGATATTTTACATATTCAAAATTTCAAAATAAAGAGTAGGGTTGTTTATCTCCAGGGATGCTTGTAAGATCTGCCTGTATCCAAATACGGTTAATAAATACTCTGAACTATCCGAACCACCGTATTGCAAATTAACGATCAAGTATGTTCTATTTCAAGTTGGTTTGCCCATCGAATTAGCTAAGGTATCTTGAGTGTAAATAC
Source organism: Nematostella vectensis (assembly GCF_932526225.1). NCBI lineage: Eukaryota > Metazoa > Cnidaria > Anthozoa > Actiniaria > Edwardsiidae > Nematostella > Nematostella vectensis. The sequence continues at coordinate 9,444,139 of NC_064045.1, read as the reverse complement.
AGGGTACATTATGTAAATAACACTAAACCAGTGCGCAACGAATGCACTCGACTCATCCAGTCATATTCCGGAAACCAACGGTACAAGAATCTTCGGTTGACATCTTCTACATCCTCTGAGATTTCTGCGGAAGACACGCTGGTACTCGCTTGTCTTCTTTATTGTTTGTTGCTAAATACCGTAAATTGAAGGTTTAAACTGTATTGTTTTGCGCTGTGCGATTATCAACCATTTTAGAGCAACAAAGGCCTCTTACACTTAGGGGGTGAATTAGCATATACCTTAAACACAAAAAAATAGATCCGTTCGATCGTTATCTATTAATCGTGGAGCGAGAAAACCCTTGGGTGAAGTGAGAAAGAATTCTCTCATGTACAATAAAAGGCCTACCATAAGACTTGAAATGATTCATAAACATTTGATAGTGCAACGTGTTTATAAGAGAGTGTTTTGATCATCGCTTACGGCAGCTATTTAATTGAAATGCACTCCGATATCGATTAAAAAAAGGCCATTTTTTAATGTCGACGATGAAAATTACCATGTTTTTGTTGTATAATCTTATTTCGCCTATAATTTCGCGTTTTTATACATGCGTTCGCTTTGTTTTTTGTATCAATTCATTAAAGGAAAATAAATCCTATTGAAAGCCCTTGCCGTTTAGATCTCATAAAACCTGCGGTTATTTTAAACCCAATGTTGGCGTGTGCGATTTAAAGAGAGGAAAGCACGGTGCAGTATCGGATTATAACACTTTTTTGTACAATATTGGAATCCTATTTAGGCGCTTATCCGCTAGATAATGACGTCATAGATAGACAAAGTGAATACACTCTTTTTGTTTTATAAGAACCTTTTTAATAAGAAAATCCAGCCTGAGATCGCGCAAACGGTGGCGCAACACAAGTGAGAATCGGTCAAACACAAGCGTAAGCCAAGAAAATCAAACAGTCGCGTTCTCTTGCGCTTCCTCTTGCGCTTGCGTTTCATTGAGAATCAGGAAATTACGTGCGCTGCGCTTGCGCTTACGTCCAAGAGAACCAACCTTAGGCCCTGTCCGCACATACCCGTTTTCGTTTGAAAATGCTACCTTTTTGTTTCGTTTAAAAAAGATCCGCGTCCACACGAAGCGTTTTCATTTTGATACGACCCGTCCACACGAAAACGCGGACACGATACGAAAACAATAACAAGCTCTACAGCGCATGCGTACTCGCGCGCCAAGTGGACTGAACCTGAGTTATATCGCCATCGTTTTCGAAAGGTTCCGTTTTCGTCCGTCCTAACGGCACCGAAAAGGTTGTGTTTTCAAACTTTTCCCCTCTGGAGATCGTTTTCAAATTGCTCCGTTTTCGGTCATCGTTCCGTAACAAAAAGGTTGCGTTTTCAAACGAAAACGGATACGTGAGGATGGGGTCTTAATGGTGATCCTATGATTGATCCTATTTTTTCTGCATTTGGTTGAAATATAATGAAACTCATAATACCCTTTGATAGTAGAACTGACGTTTGCCAATTGACATTTAATTTGCAATAACAACGTTTTGCATTTGTTTGAAATAGGTGTATACTAAGATATTTATAATATTCTAAAGTTCTTGTAACCTTTCACTTATAGCAAACTAGCCAAAAAATAGCATAGATAATTTTTCAAATTCTGGAAGGGGAATTGAATTGGATTGAAGGATTTTGAATTTTCTACAGAGCTCTGAAAATTTTCTTGTCCGCGCGAAAAGAGATTGAATCGAGTGTAAAATTTCAAGATCTTGCGGGAAAATCTAAAATAAACAGTTTTCTTTAAATCCTTTTAGATTTTGAGACGGCAATACCACAAAATATTGGCAAAGAAAATGTAACAAAAACCATTTAAAGCAGGAAATTATATGTGAAAAAATATCGTTAGTGTAGGTTTCAAAAACAGCGCTCGCTCGTTGGAATAGCGTCATTCTTGATTGCGTAATGCAGCGCGCGCAAAATATAAAAAGACAACTCACAGATCATAAAATGTTTGCTAAATTTTGCAGACTTTTTTCCTAAAGTTAAATGATCAGTTGACTACCAGGTTGAAATATAAAGATGACGGGAAAACTTGTAACTAAACAACGAATGTTAGCAATAACTAGGAAGACATGAATACAAAAACTAGTATAGCGCTCGCAATTTAATCATGTGATTTGATTGACATCTCTCGATCTACGTCGCCAATGACTAGACCTGATCTTTCCAGTTCACCGCCTTTTTTCCGAAGGTTGACCAAAATACCTCATAGGGTCCATACGAACCACATACCATTTGGAAGATGAAAATATAAAGAAACGACCAAATCTATCAATTCTGAAAGGTTAACATTTTTTCTTTAAAGTGCTTCAAAAATGATAACGGCCCAGTTGTCTCAGGTCCAGTTTCTGTACGATCGTGTTGCTACAGGAACAAAACATCCGCTTTCCTTGGACACTCAAAACCTGTTTAAGTCTTCCCAAATGGTATAACTAGAAAGACTACAGACAAGCTGTTGAAAAACTAGATGGTTTGCGTAGGCGTGGTGTAGACAAGGTCTAAGTCAACACAAGGTTGAGAAGGTATGTTAAACGCCTCTGTGAAACAGAGTAATTGCGCTGACGTTTCGAGCGTTAGCCCTTCGTCGGAGCCACAACAACAAACACAACAACAATAACAATAACAACTACTACTTAAAGTTCCCTTGCGAATAAACCGTTGTAGAATTTGGACTAAAAGGCAGAGGTACCACTGGTGTATTATACTGAATTTCTTAGTTTCATGCTGAATGGTGGCAGATCTACACGGGGGGACTTCCTTACGTTCTTACGATTTTCGTACGCACAAAAAGCACAAAACACGTCGCCCTATATATAAAGAAAACCTGGCCAGGTCCTACCCAGGATATTTCTTGGGTGGAGGGTTCGAGGCGGTTAGTTTTCCGATAAAAAGGCAGACCACCCCCGAAAGAATCTCATAATAAGTCATACTTTGGCAGTATCTCCACGGGACCTTTATTATCGGATTTGTCTTATCGTATTGTCTACAAATAACACGCCTATTACGAACCGGTAGTGGACTTTCCGCCGTTGTGAAGGGGTGCGAACGCACCCCCCCCCCCCCCCCCCCTTTCTCTTCACTGAATGGCAAAAAGAAAATTGAAGGGTGTCTGTTGTCTTTGTACTTGAATGTCTGTTAACGAAGAGCTGACAGTACGATCCAGACCTTTTATAACATTTCAAATTTTGATAACTTTTTTTTTTCAGATGTGCACAAGTCCGGAGTTAAGTAACAAAACAGAGTACCCAACATTTGCCCGAACTTTTGCTGTTGACACCAAAGTAACGCCTACTGTGATCGGAATTCTGAACAAGTTTAAATGGGACCAGGTCGCGATTATTTACGAGAGATTGGACAAATATGTGCGTTTATCCAAGTTTATGGAAAAAGAGCTGTTGAAGATGAAAATTAAAGTGAATTACGTGGCCGCAGTACAGGACGAGAGCACATATTCACAGTTTTATAACGAGAATAATTTGAAGTATGAAGAGGAGTTTACTGATGTGCTAGAGAACATTAAGACAAGGGCCAGAAGTAAGTCATGCCGCGCTGTATACGCGTATTAGTACGATGTGAAATGTGTGCATGAATAGAGTGAAAGTAGGTTATGTGTACATGATGTGTGAAATGTGTATTTTAAACATTTTGTAAAATGTTAAATGTTGCAATGCGAAAAGTGTGTATTGTGGACGTCTAAGGCACGTCTAAAGCTCGCAAAAGCATATACCACAGGCAGCACATGTGCAGACTTACCATAATGATTATTATGTCAGTTGTGATCATGGTGACGTCATACAACATGGCGGTGGAGGGGATGCATCTGGCCAAGAACCGCGGGCTCATAAATGGGGAGTATGTGTTCCTTGTGTTTGAAATGAGCCCGATGATGTCAGAGTACATGGACAAGGCGCCTTTCAAGTGGTTTTTCAATAAACTAACATGGTAAGCTAATTTATTTTTATAATAAAGGGATATTACAGAGGATACACACCTGTTTTTAAGTAAGATTGCACTTCATGAACCCATGTTTTGTAGCTCTCAATGGTTCATGGATTTACCAGTGGAACCTTATTTGAACTAGGTGTATGATCTTTATCTTCGATTGTTCAATTAATATCCTTTTAGTGAGAACAGTACTTCGTCCATGAAATACTTATCGATGCTGTCACAAGACAAAATTATAATCCTCATCATTACAGGAACATGTCAGTTTTACATATCAATTAATCTTGTTTAGAAACCTTCGTTATTTTCTAGCTCTCTAGGTAAATTCCTTATTAGGACATTACAAACCATTTCGAAGTCCGCTTTAAAATTTTTGTTCGCTTTTTTGTCGCCCTTGCATTGAATTCATGTTTACTGCCATTTTGCAGGCCGCCATTTTGGAATAGACCCAGGCCCTAGCCTTTTATAGAACATCACAGGTTTACAGCGCGCCCGCCCAGGCTCTTTTAGATCATTTAGAAAACCGACTTGACGCCATTGGTTGATATGATAACCCGCCAATCATCAAAGTGACATGTCAATTATAATCCCCTGACAATCATAGGAACATGTCAATTTAAATCCCTTGTCAATCATAGGAACATGACAGAAATGAAGGCGGCGCTTATCGTCACGGGGAACAGCTTCAAAGGCGACAAGTACGATAACTTCACGCGTAACCTGTTTCTATGGACATCCCGACCACCCTTCAACAACAACTACTACGTCAACAAGACAGGCCATCCCGAGGTACACACAGTTTTACCAGTTAATAATAGATAGGCTTCAAAGGCATAGCTAGCGTTGAGCGAAGGAGGCGCACCACACCAACCTTACTCCCCATTTCCCCCCTCCATTAACAATTAATAAATAGTTAGTCTTCAAAGGCGTAGCTAGCGTTGAGCGAAGTAGGCGCACCATACCCACCTCACTTCCCATTTTCCTCCTCCCTTAACAATTAATAAATAGATAGCCTTCAAAGGCTTAGCTAGCGGTGGGCGATCAATTCCTTGGCGCGCCCGTGCTTACAGGGCCATAGCAGGAGACTGGGCACTGGGGCATGTGCCCCCCCTTATATTTAATTTAAAGAAAATATAAAGAAATGACCAGTAGGGGCGAGGCTGTGCCACCAATATCAACGTTTCCGACGCGATATACGAAACGTGCCCGACCTAAGATCGTATATCGCGTCGGGGACTGTTCGCGCGCCACGGGGTAGTAGCTAGGATTACGCAACGTAACTTGACCGGGTATCTACGTAAACACGGAGAGCGCGTCGCAAAACAAGGCACGATTCGACCAAATCAGAGGGGAGTTTCGTTGTTTGTCATTTCTAAATCAATTGACCAAACAACCTCTGTTCCCAACGCCCTTGTATTTGGTGAATAAAAGACCTATCATGAGATCATGCAGGGTTGTACGGCCGACTACATAAAGGAAATTCAAAACTCACATAAATATTGCTTTCAACTAAAGCCACATCTTGCAACGGTAGTAAAAGGGTTGTTCGAGTGCATTAATCAAGGTGCTTTTGTCATTCCGCCATCTTCTCGGCCAAACCGGCTGCCTAAAATGTGTCGGTAAATATTCGCTCATGTGAACATGGATTTTGTGGTGAAATACACGCTTGGTTGTCAAATGAATATGGATTTTTAGGTGTGATGTTTACCGGAAACCATATTTATAGTGTCATAGTCATGTGGCGGAACTGCAAATGTTTAGATTGTGATGGAAGGTCAACAGTTTGGTTGTTCTGAGCAAGGCTGTGCTATGTTTATGTTGTATTCCTTTCAGTAGCAATTCAAAGTTGTGTATTTGGTTTGGACTCTGTTTATGGGTTTACCGCCGGGGCAAAACCCTTAATTATGCTTTAAGATTTTTTCTGCTTGCCCTGTGTCCATTACCGTAATTCCTTGAGGTTGATTTCGGGGAGTCCTCTCAGTTGGGGTACTTTTGGGGATCATTTCGGGTCCTGGGATCATTTCGGGTCCTGGGATCATTTCGGGTCCTGGGATCATTTCGGGTCCTGGGATCGTTTCGGGTCCTGGGATCGTTTCGGGTCCTGGGATCATTTCGGGTCCTGTACAAATCCAGCTAATAAAATCCCCCGCAACGTAAGAAAGGAGGATCTCAGTTTGTAAGTAGTAGAGTAGTGTCCCGTCTCGTTACAGTAATGTTAGACTTCTTAATGTGGTTACTTAACCGCTGTCCGATGCGTTTGGTTTTGTCGATATTTCAGCCCCCCATGTACGCTGCCTCGCTTTATGACGCTGTTCAGATCTTTGCCGTCGCACTAAACAAAACTCTGGCTGCCAGTGAGCCCGTGATCGGCCAGTTGATTCTCGACAAACTCAAGGATCACACGTATAGAAGTAAGTGACTTGGTTGCCGTCGGGCTCCTTTTACACGATATAAAGCTTGTTGCACTCATTAAAGTGGATAGACAGAAGCAAAAAATGGCAAAGTTCAAATTGTAAGGCTTTTGATTTTTTGCATAAATGATCCTAAAGCTTTGTTTTGCATTATGCAAGTAACCTCTAAGCAAAATATAAACAAAATGTAAGCTAATACAATTTTACAATTTTAATTTTGCCATTTTTTGCTCCTGTCAAGTGGATAACCAAGCGCTCCTTTCTTTACTCAGGAACACAATTACTTGGGTGATTTGCATAATTCTATAATATATTTTGTATAATGCGACGCCACCAGAGAAAATCTCAGTTACGATTGGCACAAACTTAACTAGGACGATTGCGACATGCTCTGGTGTGCATTCAAACAACTTTGCACGTTTCTTAGCACTTCATAAAACTGTCAAGGTGGCACGTTTCTCGCATTCTTATTGGTTTACTCCACTTAGTATCAAGGTGGCCACGGTAGCGTGCGTCGTTTCTTAGCACGTTTCTTAGCACTTCATAAAACTGTCAAGGTGGCCACGGTGGCGCGCGTCGTATCAGATAGCGCATTTCTCGCATCCTTATTGGCTTGTTTCACCAAACGATCAATGTGACCACGGTAGTGTGCTTCGTATCAGATAGCACGTTTCTTGCATCCTTATTGGCTTACTTCACCAAACTATCAATGTGGTCTCGGTAGCGCGCGACGTATCAAAGAGCACGTTTCTTGTATTATTGGTTTACTTCACCAAACTATCAATGTGGTCTCGGTAGCGCGCGTTGTATCAAAGAGTACGTTTCTTGCATCCTTATTGGTTTACTTCACCAAACTATCAATGTGGCCACGGTAGAGCGCACAATTACTTGCACAATTACTTGGGTGATTTGCATAATTCTATAATATATTTTGTATAATGCGACGCCACCAGAGAAAATCTCAGTTACGATTGGCATAAACTTAACTAGGACGATTGCGACATGCTCTGGTGTGCATTCAAACAACTTTGCACGTTTCTTAGCACTTCATAAAACTGTCAAGGTGGCACGTTTCTCGCATTCTTATTGGTTTACTCCACTTAGTATCAAGGTGGCCACTGTAGCGTGCGTCGTTTTAGATAGTTCCTTTCTCGCATCCTTATTGGCTTACTTCACAAAACTATCAATGTGGCCACTGTAGCGCGCTTCGTACCAGATATCACGTTTCTTGCATCCTTATTGGTTTACTTCATAAAACTGTTAAGGTGGCCACGCTAGTGCGCTTCGTACCAGATATCACGTTTCTTGCTTCCTTATTGGTTTACTTCATAAAACTGTTAAGGTGGCCACGCTAGTGCGCTTCGTACCAGATATCACGTTTCTTGCATCCTTATTGGTTTACTTCATAAAACTGTTAAGGTGGCCACGCTAGTGCGCTTCGTACCAGATATCACGTTTCTTGCATTCTTATTGGCTTACTTCATAAAACTGTTAAGGTGGCCACGCTAGTGTGCTTCGTACCAGATATCACGCTTCTTGTATTCTTATTGGCTTACTTAACCAAACTATCAATGTGGCCACCTTAGCGCGCGTCGCAATCCATACAACCGGATTATAAAACCCGCATTTGTTCACAGGTATTCGCGGTTATGACGTCCATCTTGACAAAAATGCTGATGCGGAGTTTAATATGACTCTGAGAAACTACAGACCAATTGCCAACCAATCAGGTAGGCGAGCAGCTTCTCACCTGTGTATGGGCTCTTTTCTAGAACATAGAGGCACCATGAAATTTGTTCACGTACAACACTTGTCACGTACAACACTGGCACGCAACTAAAAAACGAAAGCCTGTGTTTGCGTCTCAAAGATTTTGTGACTCGAAAATGGTCGTGGCTTAGAGGAACATGGTTGAAATATATCCATATCCATATCAGTTGTTTTTAAGCCAATCAGCCTCCAGTAATGAATTACTGCTAAATTACTGTTTTACTGCACTGAATTACCTTATTTTTTTTTTGCACTGGATTATCTGAAAACTCCCCTGCTCTCAGCCAATCAGAATCGAGTAATTTTGCAACTTATAAGTAAAATAAACACCATGATTAGGAAGCATACCCCAAAAGTGAAAAATTTTGCTGTATTATAAATATTATTGAATGCAAAACGGCAGTTAGGAAATCGAATAGCATAAAACACAAGTAGTTCATTGTGTTGCAGGTCTTCCTGGTGTGATGAAGGAGGTGGCCTTGTTTGAGCCCTTCCCTACCGACCCCGAGCACCTCGAGCTCAAGTTTTTCACTGGGCAAAGTATCCGCTGGTTTGGGTCCGAATGGCCCCCTGTCGCAGAACCCAAGTGCGGGTTTAACGGCGAGCACTGCAAACCGGACAAGAAAGTCATTGACGGTAATCATACTGGGTTTAGTCCGGCGGATATGTGTTTGAATTGCTAATTTTAGCATAGTGATAGTTTTTAATACCCTTTTCAAGATAGACTATAGAGCCAAGCTCAGATCGGCTTTAATTTCTAATTAATAAGGAGTTGATTTGGCCGCCATTTTGAACCGGAAGTAAACTACCTTTTTATAAAAAATAAATAAACATTTCGATACTGTTTTTCACTAGACAACTAATATGAAAGTCAAAGAATGTATTTAAACACAATATTTTTCAAAATAACCGCAAATTTGTCATTTTTGGAACTTTAAACTTTAACCGGAAGTAGTGGAAAGTAAAACCTCGGACGTTTATTTCACCCCGCGCCCTCTAGCAAAAGACACCAATTTTTTTGCCGTTGTAGGTTGCAATAACCTTTATAAGATTAGCTATGAAGCCAATATAAAATCGGTTTTTATCACCGACGAATATGGTTTATTATAATTGCAGCCATTTTGCACTGGAGATTAAATTTGGCATTTTTGGAAGCACAGACATGCACATCTTGTTTAAAAGTCTACGACTAAAATATTCATGAAATCCATTTAATACTTTTAAGTTGTAAAAAAAGGCAAAACTGGTTAGGTTTCTGCTATTAATTTTACCTTTTTTGAAACCGGAGGTAGGTTTCCGAACCTGTTTCTGCACACTCTAATCAAACCACATTAATGCATATACGAATAAGCAATGAAGCATTTTTTTTAAAATAGAATTGCACAAATAATAAATGCACCAATTTAATATAAAGAAAATGTTTTCTTGCTATGTGAGCCTCGACATTATGTTAAAAATTAGTGAAATCTCAGTCGGGCTGGACGTTCTTAAAAATAGATTCTTATAAAACAAAAAGAGTGTGGTTCATAATACGTCAGTCTAACGTAATAACAAACTCCGATTAGAATTGTTTTCTTTATTTAATGCAGTTCAGATATCTTACAGCTTTATCGTTAAACGATTCAATGGAGCTACAAAGGGCTGAACATTTCAAGCTGGCTTTGGTGCAAGTGCAGCGTGCTGGGCAGCCTATCTTGCATCTTATAGCTCTTGGTTCATCATCTAATAGTTCTTTGGCTACTTGCCACGCCTTGGAAACCTCTAGTAGCGTTTGTCCAAAGCGGCTATGGCAACTGTTGTCCATTGTGCTAAAAAGACTGAAGTATTGAGACAGGGAGGAGTGCTTGCCCTCAACAATGGCCTGCTTGAAAGGCAGCTTTCTTGGTGTGTTGTATGATAGCTGCCTTCGTCGGTAGAATGACATCAAATGCTGTTCCTTTTTTCACGAAGAGCTGCATTCTCGCCTTGTCTACTTCCGATTCTCTGTACTTGTTCGGTCGTATAGAAGCAGTGGAAAGCGCTCAAGTGTTGCCAAACATTCTGTCTTTTATCTTAACTGGCCTGAAGGCTAGCTGTCGAAGACCATCTGTGGCTTCGGGGAATACACAAGTACTGTCTTTTCCCCCTACCCGCACAACAGTATACAGTATCACCTGTAAATGCGTGAAATTCTAATTGTGGAGATACTCCTTTGACTCTTCTGTAGAAAAAGGAAGAAAGGCAAGAAGAGTGATAAGCGCATACCCGAGGCCACCAGATTAACAGTTCCTACTGTTAGAAACTGTTCATCTTGTAGCACTTGCACATATTCATGTGTGCGGTCGTTTACAGATGTTGAAGTCAATTGGTGGAGCGGCCCGCTCCGGGGGTACTTGGTATCCCCACCAGGCTTGTCACATAAGCAGTTGCTTTTGTCTTCTTTCTTTTCTCTTGATCCAGCTATTGAGCGTGAATGTTTGGTATACTTGGGCTGGCTATATGTGTCTTTTAAATCATTTGACGACTTTCGAAAATAGTGAGTATCGACGCGTGACTTTTAACTTTCGGATTAAATTATCGGCTATTTTAACATCCCAAGATAATCCGTGATTAAATCAGATTTTCTTTTGGCTCCATAGCTTATCTTGAAAAGATGACCCTAAACTACTTCTGAAACAATTTTTTTTTATTTTTGTTTAAAGGCGCAAAGTGAAACAAGCGGTTCAAAATCGCTGTCACCGTAAAAGTTACAAAAATTAAGAAAACCTTGTTACTTGAACTCTTTTGTTTAGATGCATTCTCTGACTTATATTTTATTTTTCTATGAGTAAACTTTCTTAAAATGTGCGAGCTTATTTATTTGGGGAAAAGTTAGTTTACTACCGGTTCAAAATGGCGGCCAGATCAATATTCATTATTAATCAGAAATTAAAGACGAACTGAGCTTGGCTCTATAGCCTATCTTGTAAGAGGTATCAAAAACTATCACTATGCTAAAATTGATAACATTAGCAAAAAGTGCGCAATTCAAGGTAAAATCTGCACATATCCGCTGGACTAGTTTTTCAAGAATACACACTGAATTCCGAATGCGTCTTGGCATTATTATTATTATATTGGCATTATGAGTAGAAAATTAAGCGCTGCGCGCAAATGAAAAAGTGAAAGATGACAAACTGGATTGTGTGAAAATGATATATGCGCATTATTAATTGGAGTTATGAGGTAACAAAGAGCAATGCGCGCAGATGGAAGACGAACGTTCCTCATCAATTAAAAAAAACAGTTTACAGCGGGCTACATTTTTATGGTATTAGCAAAAAAATTTAGGAAACAGGTCACATGCTATACAACATGCAAAACGCACACGCTGTCACTGAATGGCTGTTCACTCTATTTCAGAAACAACAACAATCATCACCACAATCTCAGTCACTCTCGGAGTCTTGGCTGTTCTCCTTATTGTTATTCTAGTGAGGTGAGTCTATGTGTTACCCATGTTACTATGTTTCATTTCCGTGATTGTTTTGAGATGCAAAATATTCCATTCACTTGTGAGGGCTTGTGTTGGACACAAGTCAGTAAAACCTTCAACTTGCCGCTGAATTGAGTTTCGTTTCGCCAGGGCTTATTGTTAGGGTGCGACTGGCTTCCAGGGTATTGCATAGGGTAGCCTGCGTAGCGGCTCAAGGGTGGAAGGGAAGGGAGACTTCCCTTGGACCGCTAGGCAGGTTAGCATAGAGGGGGGGGGGGGTTGTTATTCAGTTTTCAGGTGTTACATACCGTGTTTACTCGAATAAGCGCCCCGGCGCTAATTAAATTTTTTGACTGTCAGACGGGGCGCTTGGGGGAGGCGCTTATTCGAGGAAGGCGCTTATTTAAAAGGGAAAATTTCGCACAAGAGGCCGAAGGTGTTTTTATTCATTGAAAATGTCAATTTTATACTTTCTGCAACTACGGTTTCTTTTTTCTAGCTTTTTTCAGTAAACTTTCATCCATTAAATAATTGTCTCTTTCTTGTCAAAAGTCCATGTGCACCAGTGCTTTCTTAGAACTACTTGTATGATAGTCATTTTACTTAGTTACATAAAACCTGGGAAGGGGAGGTGGGTGCTTATTTGGGGGAGGCGCTTATTAATAGTTTTGGGTTCAAAAGGGGGCGCTTATTAATAGTTTTGGGTTCAAAGGGGGCGCTTATTCGGGGAAGGCGCTTATTAATAGTTTTGGGTTCAAAGGGGGCGCTTATTCGGGGAAGGCGCTTATTTGAGTAAATAATACGGTAAATCTTTATTTTTCATGAAGGCACTATATTGTTGAGCGAGAGCTGCATAGCAGGCTATGGAGGATCGAATACAACGACTTGGTGTTTAGCACCCACACACACAACCCTGAAGGCTCGATAGCTAGTAGTGTCATGGTACGTGTCACGCGTCACGCATAACATATGTCACGCAATAAAGGAAGAGTGTCACGCTGAGCTCAAAAACCAACCCTGAAGGCTCAATATTAGTGTCATGGTTAGTGTCACGCACAACACCCGTAACATATGAATAATGATTGGTGTCAGTTTGACACCAACAGACACAACCCCGAAGCTCCATTGTCACGCACAACACGAATGACTTGTCACTTACACTATTTGTCACGCAACAACCGTCCGCTGACAGTGCTAACAGACTAATTCACATTTATAGAAGATAACAGAAGTCCGTATCTATATATTTTCAGTGCCATAGTGTCTTTCTCTTTCACCCTTAGTTTACATGCAAGAATAATAACTTTTTTTGTAGAGACTGAATGGCGACCCGGAAATGCTCCCACTCGTAGACTTCCAGATGGAGGGAGAAAAGTCAACTACTGTTGCCCAGTATGGGGTAAGGTTTCCATTGACCACGCCCTCGTATGTGGGGAGGGGTGGTGGAAGTCGACTACTGTCTCTAAGTATGGGGTAATATTTCCATTTTGACCACGCCCTCTTATAGAGGAAATGTCGACTACTGTCGCGCGAACCCGTTAAAGCTTCAAGGCACTGTTACAATGCAAGACATTTTGGGATGATGGAACTCCCCCCTAAAACTACCGACTCATTTCGACCTAATATCTTTCGTGTGAGGATATCCTTTATCCATTTTTTATCCTTTTTTATCCTTTATCCTTTATCCATTTTTTATCCTTTATCCTTTATCAATTTTTTATCCTTTATTCTTTATCCATTTTTTATCCTTTATCCTTTATCCATTTTTTATCCTTTATCCTTTATCCATTTTTTATCCTTTATCCTTTATCCATTTTTTATCCTTTATCCTTTATCTATTTTTTATCCTTTATCCTTTATCCATTTTTTATCCTTTATCCTTTATCCATTTTTTATCCTTTATCCATTTTTTATCCTTTATCCTTTATCCCTTTTTTATCCTTTATTCTTTATCCATTTTTTATCCTTTATCCTTTATCCATTTTTTATCCTTTATCCTTTACCATTTTTTAAACAGGGCCGTAGCAGCAGGCCCGTACCAGGGGCTCATAAGTAGGGGCAATCATCTGTATTATATAAGTGTTACGGCGTTTCCCAGGATCAGGCTATTTTTAGACGCGCGCGCACGAACGGGGCAATCAGCTACGTTGACGTTTGTCGCGCGCGCGAGTGACGTGAGGCTGCACGCGCAAATTGCATTTGGGAAGAATACATTCCGTCGGTTTTGTTTGTTTACCAAAAGAATTGCAAGCTAGAATTCAAAGTCATAGGTAAGGTTGGATTCATATTAAAGAAGAGAGCAACAAATAGTCAAAGTACCGAAGAGAGAACATAGCTTTTTGTCTGAGACTGCGCGTGCAGTTCAGTTCAGCTAAACGTCAACACAAAGGTTGAATCTGATTGGCTAATCCGCGCGTCTAAAAATAGCCTGATCCTAGGAAACGCCGTGACACCTATATAGTACCAGAATGTGGGGAAGTTGATTGCCCCTATATATGAGCCCCGTACCCATTTTTCTTTCGGTTTTTCTTGGGGGTGCGAAATCCGAACCTATTTTTTTCGAGTGGGGGAAGGGTTCTCTGATAATAATATGACCACCCCCGAAAGAACAAAGAGGGATGTTTTATGCCTTTGCAGTATCTCCACGGAACGTTAATTGTCGGATTTAGCTATAAACCAGAGCGATCTAGCTTATGCTTTATAGTTTAATCTACAAAAGAGCACGCCTATTGAGAACCGAAAGTGGACCTTCGGCCGTTGTGTGTGTGGAGGGGGGCACCCCCTGGGTACGGGCCTGAGCAGGGGGTGGGGCACGTGCTCCCCCCAATATTATAAGGGAACAAATGTCTCATGTTTCTTTACCATGTTGTTGTTGCTTAAATTCCCTATTAATTCAGAGACGGCTACGGGTATGTTATCATAACCTCCAGTTTGTTCTCAGGGGATGCTAGTCACGGTGGCGGCGCTGCCAAAGCGAACTATAGACATCAGCCGTCAGCTGCTCCTCGAGATGAAGCAGGTGAAGGACCCTTTTTATAAGTAAAGTGCGTATATTGCCTATTTCTAATAAGACTGCGTTCGGTTTATGTGTCGTGACCCGCACTGCCTCATGGGTATCAAAAAAAGAGCAAAGTTGCATTAGCTAAAACCAAATCCAGGCTGTAGCAGTCTTCGTTATGCTCCTATTAACATTTACATTGTTTTAAAAGACCAAAACTTAGCTATTTGTAGGTCACCCATGAACTACTGCGTGCTACGACACATCTCAAATGTAGCCTAATTGAAAATACACTCTTTTTTATAAGAACCTTTTTATAAGAACGTCCGACCGAGAAACTGAAAATTAGATGTGCTTATAAAAAAAGAGTGTAGGTGTATAACAAAAAAAAAACGTAAAAGTCGGTATCTTAAAAAGACAAACGTCTTTGTATAAGATTGGTCGTTCCAGTGATTCTTAGCAAGTCGTATTTCTGCTGCTCAAATTTTTCGATTTAGAAAAAAATGCTAGCGACTATAAAGACACCGAGGTCACGTATGATACAGGGATTTGATGACGTCATTTCTTCCTAGATGCGTGACATAAGACACGACAATCTGAACCAGTTCATCGGCGCATGCGTGGGACCACCAAACGTGTGTATTGTGATGCAGTACTGCTCTAGAGGGAGTCTTCAGGTAAGCAATGTAACGCAATACGTGTCACAGCAGTGTCACGCTTTTCATATAATGCTAGATATTCACACACTTCGAGAATCCGACTTACGTGACGCCTATGTTTATTAGAATTTTGAATAAATCTTACGCTGGATCTTCTTATAAACCTACATATAGCTGATAATCTGTTTCCTCAGGATATATTAGAAAACGACGACGTCAAACTTGACTTAGTGTTCATCGCGTCTCTTCTCTCCGATATAGTCAAGGTAAATGCAGTCAAAATTCCGAAAATCGGCTATCCCTTAGGTTGGCATCCAGCCCGACCAAAACATTCTGTCAAACCTTGTAAGATTTCCTTTTCTTTTCTGACACCTATAAAAATGAATCAGTACCCATTAAACTCATCAGAGCAGAGGCGCGCTTAAAAGGCGTCTAAGGATTGTGGGTAATATTTAGAAAATTGATAATTCGTCTATTTAAAGTGCTATTCCTTACGGTCTTCAATCTAGAGACCACGCCCTTTCGCTATCCAAATCCATTTTTGCGGTCCAAATTTATGTATTCCACTTTCTAACCAAATTTCGTTACGGAAGCTAAATTACGCTCCCTGAATCTTCAATCACAATCACAACACCCTTGATATCAAATATGTTACAAAAATATATATAATAACACAGAGTATGTCATACCAGGGCATGGAATATCTCCATAACTCAGATATACGTTCCCATGGTAACCTCAAGTCGTCTAACTGCTTGGTGGACAGTAGATGGGTCCTCAAGATCACTGACTACGGACTGCCGTTACTGAGGTCAAGGTCAAAGAAAAGCACAATAGAAACAAACTGGAGAGGTGAGGCGCAGCCTTATGCAACAGAAGGGGGCGGCAAGGGTTATTTCCGTGATTCGTGATCAGTCTTTTTTGATTATCGTAAGCCGTGATCCGTGTTTGCTGTCCTCTTCGTGGTCCGTGAATTTGATCAGCTTGAATCGTGATGCCCCTTTAGTATCCCTGAATCGTGAATAGGCCATTCAAGCTAGCTATAAGCGCGCTTCGTTTGGTGCAACCTTTAAATGCGCGCGCTGCATTTTGGTTGTTGAGGTAGGTTTCTTTGGTAATGCGCGCGCAAACTTATAGCTGGAATGGCCTATTCCGGGCATAGATTGTGTTTCATGTCGAGTGTACGCTAGTACATTGAGAAACGTGATTACGTCCTACAACAATAGAAACGAATATAAAGTTTCATTCTCATTGACTACGATAGATGTCGCTACACGCTCACATCATTATGTCGCTAATGTACACTGGGAACACTGATTAGGTCCTACAACAATAGAAACGAAAATAAAGATTCTCTCATGTCATTAACTGCGATAGATGTCGCTACACGCCCACATCATAATGTCGCTAATGTACACTAGGAACAATGCGCAGTTATGAAATGTCTTATTCTCTGGTGCATGTTTTTCATCGATATGGCCCCTTGCGCTATGTCATGTGTCTCTTATGTCGTAATGTTGCTATTGTGCACTAGGATTGACAATGTGCAGCTTTACAATGCCGAACTCCTGTCAGCAATCGTCTTTTTTCCCATCCCCAGACCTATTATGGGTTGCTCCTGAAATATTACGCATCCCGTCACGACCCCCCAAGGGAACGCACAAGGGTGACGTGTACAGTTTTAGTATCATTTTACAAGAGTTCCACACGCGGGATGGGCCTTACAGCGCAAACTACATGGAGCCAAAAGGTAAGCGTGTCCCGTAACTCGCGGGACAGACATACTTCTATCCCGTGACATGCGGGATGGGCCTTACAGCGCAAACTACATGGAGCTAAAAAGTAAGCGTGTCCCGTAACACGCGGGACAGGCTTGCTAATATCCCGTGACACGCGGGCCAGACATACTCCTATCCCGTAACACGCGGGCCAGACATACTCCTATCCTGTAACACGCGGGCCAGACATACTCCTATCCCGTAACACGCGGGCCAGACATACTCCTATCCCGTAACACGCGGGTCAGACATACTCCTATCCTGTAACACGCGGGCCAGACATACTTCTATCCCGTAACACGCGGGTCAGGCATACTCCTATCCCGTAACACGCGGGTCAGGCATACTCCTATCCCGTAATACGCGGGTCAGGCATACTCCTATCCTGTAACACGCGGGTCAGGCATACTCCTATCCCGTAACACGCGGGTCAGGCATACTCCTATCCCGTAACACGCGGGCCAGAAAAGCGCATCACTTGAGGCCTCCCTACACCTTCATTCTATTGATATAGATATGGCATTCTTACTCGTCCCCGTCAAAGGCATATTTTCACTCACCCAAGGCACAAAGATTGCGTGACATTTGTTATAACTGCAAATAAATTCTTTATTTTGTGTCTTAGCGATCATTGAGAAGGTTCGTAAGAGCGAATTCCCTCCCTACCGACCTATCGTCGCTAATCTGATAGACGGCGCGGAAGAGCTAAGAGACCTGATGAAGCAATGTTGGGCAGAGGACCCGGACCTGAGGCCGGATTTCACCGAGATCAAGAAAACCGTCCGCAGAATCGTCGACAAAAGCGGCATGTAAGTAAGGATAATATATTTAACGTCGTTGTTCCAGGAAAAACAATATATTTCATATTGTCATTGCTTCAGGAAAAAATATATATTCGATACTGTCATTGTTCCAGGAAAAGAAATATCTTTGATAACGTCATTGCCCCAGCAAAAAGAATATATTTGATATTGTCATTGTTCCAGGAAAAAAGAATATATTTAATGTTGTCATTATTCTAGGAAAAAGATAAATATGTGATATTGTCATTGTTCCAGGAAAAATAATATATTTTATATTGTCATTGTTCCAGGAAAAAAGAATATATTTAATGTTGTCATTATTTTAGGAAAAAGATAAATATGTGATATTTTCATTGTTCCAGAAAAAAGAATACATTTGATATTGTTCTATGAAAAAGAATATATTTGATATTGTCATTGTTCTAGGAAAAAGAATATATTCGATAACATGGTAAACATGATGGAGATCTACGCAGACAACCTGGAGAACCTCGTGGCGCAAAGGACGGATCAGCTAGTAGACGAGAAACGCAAAACGGACGCACTACTTGAGAGTATATTACCGAGGTAGAGCAATCATTATCATCATCGACATAATCATTAATCATCTCCATCCTCATCATGCTAGCGCCAACCTTAACAGCGGCCGCATCAGCATAGCATCATCATCATCTTTATCGTTCCATTATTTTCTTCGCCATCATCATCATCAAGCTTAACAGTGCCTTTATTCTCATCATTATGCTCATCTTTTTTTAGCGGCAGCATCATCATCATCATCATCATCTTTATCGTTGCCATTATCATCGCCATAATCATCAAGCTTAACAGCGCCGTTATCATCATCATTATCATTCTTCTTAGTGGCAGCACCAGCATTGTTATCATCATCATCATATTTTTAGCTGCTATAATTATCATCGCCATCATCATCAAGTTTAACAGAGCCGTTATCATCATCATCACCATCATCATCCTAATCATCGCCATTATCATCATTAATCATAATCATCATCATTATTTGCTAAAAGCACATGAACAACGACATCATAACCACACGGGGCTGCCATAAAACACAACTACAAATTACAAGAAATAGCATGGTCACCCTTAGCTTCCCGACACCATTATTATCGCCATTAACAGCATGGTCAGCGTGTCCCATCGCAATTGATTTTTTTCTTCTTGATTTTACTTTATCTATCTTCCTTAAAGTAATTCATTTTCTGTTTTCAGACCGGTTGCCGAGCAGCTAAAAAAGGGTAAAGCTGTAGAAGCCGAGAGTTTTAATGAAGTGACGATATACTTCAGTGACATTGTTGGTTTTACGAGTCTCAGTGCCGAGAGCACACCGATGCAGGTACGATCCAACTCTGTTTGTCGACTTTTTGTCGATTTCTTGATTGTAGTATTGCTTAGGAGTTATGTGATATATACGAGGTTTGCCAAAAAAATCATATTTTTTCTGTTATTTGTGTCAAAGATCATTTTCTTTTTTAGGTCGTAACTTTTTTAAACGATTTGTACACGATATTTGATGATATTATTCAAGAGTATGATGTTTATAAGGTAAGAGCACTGTTGGCTGCGCCAATTGTTTTATGAATGTTCTCTTTTTATGTTGTTTTGTTGCTTTTTTTTTTGTTTGAGCAGTGAATTTCTAGTTGTTGCAGATGTTGTGATGGTGATGTGGAAAAGGTGCTGAGACCTCTCTGTCGTTATTATTTCTCATTCTGATGATGATAAAATCACTGTGTTACCTTTGTTGTTGTTGTTAATTAAAGCCAGCCTATCCGACCTGCATGAAGCATGGTTTCGTAGGCTAGAAACTCTACACAAATGGATGTTCATCTTGGTATTGAATTAAATTCGCTTAAATCACGGTGAATTCAAATCAACCCTACAATTAAAACAGCTGAATTAAATTTCCAAATTATCAAATAATGTAGATGATGTATATTTTAAAAAGATTATGGAAGTTTTGAATATTAAAGACAAAAATAAAACAATATTGACGCGCAAGTCGCATCTACGAAGATGCTGTTAACACTGCTGCTACTATTATGTCTGCTGCTGTTAAATGGTCGCCAAATTTGTTTTTAAGCTTTTCTTTGCAAGGATTTTGCCTTGATACGAAACATTTTATGTCTTAGGTCGAAACTATTGGTGATGCGTATATGGTGGCCAGCGGTCTTCCCATTCGTAACGGCCGGCGCCACGCGGGCGAGATTGCTAAGATGGCGTTACATTTGGTTGACGCTGTGTCACACAATTTCATCGTTCGGCATAAACCTGAATACAAGCTTCAGCTGAGAGTTGGGTGCCATACAGGTAAGAGAGCCTGGGAATTCCCAGGGAAAGTTGTATTTTATGATATGACTGATAAACCTGGAAAACGCGAAATTTCAGATAGAGAAAGAAGACACAATTTCTTCAGTAGCTATAGGTTCCTTGTATTACGGACTGATTTTTAAAACAAAAATAACGTGAGGCCAAAGTGCACATAGCCAGATTTTGGCTTTTTAAGATAATTTTCCTTAATCATCATTGCCCTGTGTATCAGCTCAGGGACGAAAAGCTTAAATTTCAATGACACTTTACCAAAAGTCGCATCAATTTAAAAAAGTCGCACTTGATATTTTGTTTGCTATAAGTTACTAAGCACTCAGAGAAATTCTCCGCCTTATTCCATGTGAAATGGGCTTATTTGAAGCGTCACGTCATGGTTTTCCTTCATGTCCTATTTTATATATGATAAGAGTTTTGAATATCCAAAACAAAAACAAAACAACATTGTCACCCAAATGGGATCCATTGACCTAATCCCCTTTCAATCAACCACTCTTTATTGTTTATCATTAAAAATAAAATTGTTTATTTGCACGAAAACTACAAAATATCAGTCTACGAATGGCGACTGATATGCTATTTACGATATTTCGTGGAAAAAATCCTAGTTACTCGCTTGAATTAGCCGATGGAAATGGATGCTTTGTGTGACTCAGCAATGAGCGGGAGCATAAAATGGCGGCGTAATTGGCCTTCTTTGACTCGGTGTTGCTGTCGCACCCTGGCTTCTTATCGCTCTATCCATGACATGACGGAAAAACATGACTTAACGCTTCAAATAAGCTCATTTCACATCTAAAAAGGCGGAAAATTTCTCTAAGTACTTAGTGAGTAATAGCAAACAAAATATCCAATGCGACTTTTTTTAAATTGATGCGAAATTGACATGACTTAACGCTTCAAATAAGCTCATTTCACATCTAAAAAGGCTGAAAATTTCTCGAAGTACTAAGTGAGTAATAGCAAACAAAATATCCAATGCGACTTTTTTTAAATTGATGCGACTTTTGTAAAGTGTCATTGAAATTTAAGCTTTTCGTCCCTGAGCTCATACATAGCGCAAGGATGATCAAGGAAAAAATATCTTAAAAAGGAAAAATCAGGGTATGTGCATTTAGGCCTTACGTTATTTGTGTTTCAAAAATCAGCCCGGAATACAAGGGACCGATGGCCATTTTAAGAAATTGTGTCTTCTTTTCTATCTCCGAATTTTCCAGGTTTTTCCGTCATGTCTCTATCTATTAGACCTTCAGGACCAATCAAAGGTCTAAATGTCACTTTTTGCCACAGGCCCTGTAGTTGCGGGAGTGGTTGGTAACACAATGGCTAGATACTGTCTATTCGGTGACACAGTGAACACGGCTTCAAGAATGGAGTCCAATGGTGAACGTAAGTGACGTCATTACACTTACATTTCTAGTTCAAAATGTTTCGGTCATTTTTTATTCATTTCTGTCAATGTTTACTCGATTTGTAACCACATCTCGATAACTTAAGCCCTAGATAAGTCGAACCTCCCGCTTATTCGACGTGATAACTGCTTCACTTTAAATGTTTTTTTCATATTTTTTACCCTCAATAATCCGAACTACAGTTTCATTCATTCATTTTTTTTATTTCCACACACCTAAGATTACAAGACAAAATTACAAAACGACTACTTACAATAAAGAAACTCACAGAAAAAAAAGACACTAACAATACAATTACACTTCTTTTAGCGCGTGGAGGGCACTCAATAGAAACCTAATAATGGTGCCCTTTTTTGTTATCAAGAGGAAATGAAACAGTGTAACCTTGCTAACTCCACCTCCCGGGTAACAATCACTATCAAATATATACATAAGAACCCGCTAACTCGAATTCAACAGGTGACAATCATTGTTGATAATATACAGTAGAACCACGATAACTCCACCACTCGATAGTTTGAACATTTCTTTTGCGCTTATCTTCTGTAACTTAACTCACGATAACCCAAACACAGTAATTTCCATTATTATTATTTTTTGTCTTTACAGCTCTTCGGATCCACATCAGTCAACAGACGAAGGATGTTTTAGACGAGCTCGGGACGTTCGTTGTAAAAAGTAGAGGAAAAGTGCATCTTAAGGTAATGGTCACGGACAGTGCTGAATACCGTATGCGCATGCGCATGCTCTGGCGAAACAAACAATCGTTGTGTTGAATCGTTCGAGTAAAGGTACAAAAGGCTGACTTCAGTCGCTGTTTTGACAAACTGTACAGCATTAAAGCCATACTGTACAAAAGATGACAGATCTATTTGATAATGAGGGAGTCATAAAGAAAATAAAAGCCTTAGCTTTGCGCTAGTTTTCTTAGCATTCGCCAAAGTGTGGCGGTTCGCCGGTAAAAAGCCGCCATTTTAAAACAAAAAGGCTGGTTTAACCGCGCGGTACTGGAACTAGTCTTGCGTTTTTCAGCACTGGCATTGTCACGTAATCGTGTCACGCTTTGACGTCACACCACGCTTGCGCTCGAGCTCGTGGACCCAGCAGGCTAAGGAGAAAAAGCGCTGAATCTAGACTGCGCGATCGCCCCAGGCCCTTTTAGACCATTTGGAAAAATAGACATTTTTTTGGTGGTTCTAGGGAAAGGGCACCGTGGAGACATTCTGGCTCGTGAGCACAGTGGACAAGAACGAGAGTTGGCACACTCGCGCGCTACCTACGATAGAACCCGCTCCACTTATGAACCTGTTCGGTACTCCTCACAGCTCACCACAATTCCCCCGCGTCAACTCAATCAAGCGCTCTATACGCGCGCGGACTCATGGGAGAAGCAACGGGCCCAGTCAAAGTTGATGTCGACTCCGCATTGGAACCAATCTGCAAGGACTTCCTTGTTACACTCGGTTTGTCTTCGCTATATAGAGGTTTTATTCGGCAAGTCGTCGTCTCTACATCGATGGGGCTCGCCTAAGGTCGGCGAGTCTCCGACTCGCTTCGCGGAACATTGGCAATTCGTCGATGATACATCGACGATATTCACTTAGGGTCGGCGGATTCGACCAAAAATATGATGTCTCATCAAAATATCATCAAAATGTCATCAAACCTCTCTCTTCTCTCCGGTCACTGTAAGCGTGGACATTTTCCTGTCACATTTTCTCACATCTCCTGTATGCAAACAGAAAAAAATGAAAAAAAAAAACTCCTCATAAAATGACTACCGGCAAATTGCAGAGTCTCCGAAGCGTAAAGTCGGAGCCCGTAACCAAGTAATGTCGAGGCTCAGCGGAAATTCATAATATGAATATGCCAGTAACAATGATCATTATTTCGAAGCAAATGCTGAACTGTTTTCCTTTTCTGTTTGCCATTTCCTTTGCGAAATGCAAACGTGAAAAAAAAAAACAATATTATCAATATGTCCCAGAAATGAAGTACAGGTAAATCCAATTACTTCGCGACTGCGTAGATTTTTAATTTTACGGAGAGCCCCACGAGCATCCCAAACTCTTGAACTTGTTAAAGGGACCGTAGAAGTGTATGGTGATAAGAAGTGTTGGTATAAAAAGAACACTTCCACATTTATCATATTTATCTAAACATCAGTGAAAACAGTCTCTTAATGTTCGTGGACGCGACTTTCGTGACAACGTATGCTTTCGTAGATTGGGAGATCGTATAATATTGGAGAATGGTTATGACATCCATGAAGTACTAGCCTTGTCGAATGACTATGTCGGATGACAGAACATTGGAAACCCGGGATTCCCCATACATTTGAAAAAAGGTGTAAGGCAGATTTATTTAGGCATAAAATGATGCACTGATATTTTAGTTTTTTTTTATCGATCATTTATGCGCAATTTTGGTCCTACAAACCGTATAACCAGGAATTAGAGATGTTTCTTCTTTAAAGAGTAGGGTACAGTGTAGGGTTTTCCCTGATCTTTTGTGCACAGTTCTCCTGGTGTTCTAAATGAGGAAAGAATACAATTGTTTGTTGTTGTTTTTTCAGGAAAATAAGTAACATGCTCCCACGTCCCGTTTCCGGGTCCGTTTCCCGCGTGACGGACCCGCGTGACGGTTGCACTCGGAGAATCTGTGTATCGTAATCCTGCAAGTAAATAAGCGTAAATAAAATACCAATCCAGGTTCCACAAGCCGTATAATTTTTGTTTATGTTCTTATAAACATTCACATAGCTTTCAGATACAAGAATTCAGTCGTTTATACATTTACCCATGAACCAGCGCGGGTTATGACACATGGGTTCTCGTGTGCGACCTAATTTGAAATAGATGTATTGGAAATTGAGTGGTATAAACCATGTGAATGTTAATCCAATACTTAACATATAGGTCAGCTTTCCTGTAACTAGGTATCCCTGCACAGGCTTACCAATCTCTCAGTCAGTCTCCAGTCAAGTTAACGCGTAAACCCTTAAACTGCTCAAACGTTACAAGTACCGCTTATTCTGATTAACACAAAGCAACGAGAGTTTATTGTGACCTTTATTCTAGGATATAAGACAATTACAGGACAATTACAGGGGGTGATCAATCGTGAAAATATTCGAGATGGTTATTGAAACTGACTGGAGACTGACTGAGAGGTTGGTAAGCCTGTGATCCCTGCGGTGAATGTTTCCTATTGTAGAAGAATTTGATACAAAGCTTTATTGTACATAAAGAAATTATAGAGTAATTTCCAAAATCCCGTGCAACAAAATGTAATTGTTAAAGTGTAATAGTCAAGCCAGAACAAAAAAGAACAAAGAGATTATAGTGTATTAGTACTAAATAAACGTAATAGTATTTCACGGGTTTTTGAAAATCACTCTAGTAACTATACAATATAAAGGACAATTTAATCGTATGTATATAGAAAAATTGGAATAATAAAATCAGTATTTAATTGGAACATTTACTCTATTTGGGGAGTGACGCTTTTTTCAAACTGCTTAAATGTATTTGGCTATAGAAAGAATAAAATTGGATTGATAGAAACGTTAATTAAATAGAACTGGAACTTTTCAACTGCGCAAGAGTATCTATCCCCGTCAAATATCAAATGGACCGTCCCTCAAACAATGTGATCAAGCTGTATAATAAATTGTATTGTAACGAGACGACTGGAGACGAAATGAGACGGTACCGGGCTTTAATGGTCGTTGTTACAAGCTCTGCTTACATCTAAAAAGGGGCTTATGCTCCAATGGCGACACCCCTTAGGTAGTCCAACACTGATAGCCTTGTTACCATGGCAACCGTTTTTCACACAAGTTTCCCAAATACTGAAAAGTAGTAAATTTTTCATATTTTGGTCCTGTTTTCAGATTTAAATGCCTGTTTTGACTTTATCAGATTGTTTGGGAGACAAGTTTCACAACAGCGCTAGAATTTTTTTACCGCATATTTGGGGGGAGGGGTGGGTAAATTTTGCTCTCTCAAAGCTGTTAGTAAATTTCACTAGATTTACTAGACGACACTTTGAAAGCTAATATTATGCATTTATCATCACTATGAGCAGTAATACATGCATGCTGTATTAATTCCAGATTTTTTTGTTTAAAAAAATAAGAATCCAAGATGGCGGAAATTCTTACCCAAAATTGATTATAAACGTTTTTATGGCCTTTTAGCATTGTAAAACTGTTGAAAGATTGATTCTGACACCCCCCCCCCCCCCCCCCCCCAGTCACAGACAGCTAAAAAAAATCCCAGTCTGTATAGGGTAAATTAAACAAAACATGCCTTTAAATGTTTATAACCTCAGGAAGGTCGGCGGCAAATTTAAGTATAATGTCTTGTTATCAAAGATAGCGTTATCCTTTATTACGTTATTTCCCTCCGTGACAGTATCTTCTGCGTTAATGAAACAAAAAACTTTTTTGGCAAAGAAAGAATTTAAGAAAAGAGGTCACGACGTAGTCTCTTTCTTTGGTGGCTCTACTTCCTTTGAGAGTAGAGAGATGTCAGGCGTTGCCGCCCACGGCTGCAGCTCGCCCGACGCATTGATTGCGTAAAACACTGCTCCGCAGAACACAATAGCAGCGATTAGAAGAAACACGATGCTCCATTCGTGGATACTCTGTGAATTAAAAAATGGGATGTAAATTATAGCTGCATTATTTGCGCAAAAAGCATCGGGCATGCTTTCTGGATTTTAGTTTATGGTTGGATTTGAATGGTTTATGGTTTTACTAAGGAAGAGGCCGCAAAGTTTTTAGGGTGGGGTTTCATGATGAAAGAAAATCCTGCACCTTAAAGGGTCCAGATTCATGCTTCGCCGTGGAAATTATTTTGGAGACTGTTGAGCGCCAAAATTGTTTTAAAATGAAAAATTATCAATTTCCATGCGTTTACTGAAATTATGCTTGCGTGACTAATTCAATGGCTAGGGAGTACAGCTTGGGTTGGTTAAAGTGAGCTGGGAAAATGTCGGGCCGATCAGATGGCGTGGTTTTATTGTTAAGTATGACGCGGTCATGATTTCCTTCGCAGTTCTGGACTTAAACATTTTTGGGGCTAGATGTAACCTTTAAGGGGTTGGAGGGCTGTACGTAACTTGAGTAGGGATAGGGCTCGACGTACCTTGAATGGTGTTAGAGCTAGACGTTACTTGAGTGGGGTTAGAGCTAGACGTTACTTGAGTGGGGTTAGAGCTAGACGTTACTTGAGTGGGGTTAGAGCTAGACGTTACTTGAGTGGGGTTAGAGCTAGACGTTACTTGAGTGGGGTTAGAGCTAGACGTTACTTGAGTGTGGTTAGAGCTAGACGTTACTTGAGTGGGGTTAGAGCTAGACGTTACTTGAGTGGGGTTAGAGCTAGACGTTACTTGAGTGGGGTTAGAGCTAGACATAACTTGGTGGGGCTAGGGCTAGACGTAACAAGAGTGGGGATAGGGCTGGTATGGACTAGACTAATAACAATTCTATTTCGTACTATAATGTGTATTTGGTTGAAAATTATCTATCAGACATGCATGCATTTTTTATAATAAAAGCATTTATAACTTTTTACCTCAGATTTTACGATTAGTCCAACAACTAGTGGTCCCATAATTCCATTGAACGTCTTAAGAGTATTGGCCATTCCCATTATGATACCAGAGTACCGGGGTGCGATATCGAACGGGTTGACGCCCGCACCAACATACATAGTGGCTATGGAACCTAAACCAATGACGATAGGCACCACCTTATAGGGTGTATAAGCCACTGTGATGAGGCAAATACACTGAAGAAAACAGCCTACGAGAAAAGTATCATCATCATTATTGTCATTATCAAAAATCAACAAAGTGAACTACAAGCGAGTTCGCGTACTCTCGGAAAGAAAACTGCTCTCAACATAACCCTCCGCTACTGAAAGCCTTGTGATTGTTTAAAGGCACATAAACTTGAATGTTACATCTGTATACATATAGACATACCCTTGCGTTTCTTTCTCCCGTGAAGCACTTCGGGCTACGACAAATGGATTTTACGAATGTAGCCTTATTTGGAACAGTCGTATATATATTAAGTGTTTGGGTTACTCACCGCCACATGTGAATAGTTTACGGATGTTTGTCATTGACATGACTTCCTTGGTATTCATGAAATCTGCTAATCTTGTCATTATGGGTAGCATTATGGCCACTGCCAAAAACGAGACTCCGTACAAAACACCGGTCTGCGAAAGAGCAAAGAGCGTAAAGAATACTATCATACTCTGGCTTCAGTAACCAAATGTTGCAGTCGGCTTTCGGTCACTAGCGTATAAGTGGGGGGGGGGGAGTTGGGGAAGGGGTGGATAGTGGTTTCAGGGGGCGGTCTGTAAAAGAGCAAAGAGCGTAAAGGATATTAAAGTCCATATAACCTTTCAGAGTTGATTGACTTTGTCAATTCTTTATATTTTCATCTTCCAAACGGTATGAGGTTCGTATGAACCCTATAAAGCACGCATTCGCGCGAATAACTCAAATCTGTAATATTGAGGTATTTTGGTCAACCTTCGGAAAAAAGGCCGTGAACTGAAAGGCCCGGGTCCCGTCATTTGTGACGTAGATCGAGATGTCAACCAAATTACATAAGAAAACATATGCGCGCGCTAAATAGGTTCATGTCTTCTTAGTTATTGCTGGAGAACGTTGTGTGGTTACAACTTTTAACGTCATCTTTACATTTTAACCTGATTACTTCGGGGAACAAATCTGCAAAATTTAGCAGATATTTTCTAGTCTTTGAATTGTTTTTGCATTGTGCGCGCGCGCTGCATTCGCAATCAAGAATGGCGACATTCTCACGAGCGCGCGCTGTTTTTGAAACCTACAACAAAACGATATTTTATTTTTTCGCATACAATTCTCGACTTTAAATTATTCTTCGCTTCATCGTGGGTAGCATTGCAATAGAAAACAATTCGCCAATATTTTGTGGTATTGCCGTCTCTGAATTTTAACGGATTTAAGGAAAATACGTTGTTTCAGATTTTCCCGCCAAAACTTGGAATTATTCACTCGATTCAATCTCCCTTCGCGCGGCCAGTAAAATTTTCAAAGAACTGTAGAAAATTCAAATTTCAATAAAATTCAGTTCCCTTTTCAGAATTTTAAAGTTAATCTATGCTTTGTTTTGGCTAGATTGATATAAGTGAAAGGTTTTTTAAAACCTTTAAATGGCATTACCAACGAAATATTGTTAGCCTATCGGCTAGCTAAATACTTGTCATAAAATCGGCGATTTTGGTCTCGTTACGCATCTGTCATACTTACGCTACGAACACACTATGGTAACGTCACTATTGTAAGGCCACTATGTTAATCTAGTCACGCCATAATTATGCTCTGGTAAACGCCACTATCATACTCTAGCCTAGTAACAAAATGTTGCAGTCGGCTTTCGGTCACGAGCGCCCTGCCATCAGGGGCGGCGGAACGGTCCCATAAGTGTGTGTGTGTGTGTGGGGGGGGGGGGGGGGGGGGGGGGCGAAAGTTGGGGGAGTGGTGGGTAGTGGTTTCAGGGGGAGGGGTGGTTGCTGGTTTCAGGTGGAGGGGTGTTGGTTTCAAATACCTAAGCGCTATTTATAAGAACGCAGGTCATTCTCTACGTTTTTATGCACGTGATTTTAAGCTGTTCAACAAATTTGTTGTCGTATGCATATGTAATGCTTGAAATCCTTTAGTTCAAAAAAACGTTCATAAATAAAGAAACAGCCGCTCAGAAAATTTTTGGGGGAGGGGCTAGCGCCCTCCTTGACCCTCCCCTTCCGCCGCCCATGGCCATAGCCGTGATATTGTCACCCCATGGTCCCACTGTGTAGGATACCTACCAGTTTTATACCATATCCAAGACCGAACTTGAGATAAGAGGGCAATTCTGTGAGGAATGTGAACAACATCCAACCGCTAGTGCCCCAGCCAATGACAACGCTCCACACCGGTAAAGACGTCAGAATCTTCCTCCAAGGCGTTGGTACATCCTAAATGATCATGAGAACAGAGTGGCGTTGTTTAGATCTAGTCATTACAGGAAGGTATAGGTATACTATAGGTATATAGGCAATACACCAACCGAAGTATTGTTAGCCTTTCGGCTAGCTTAATACTTCTCATAAAAACTGTGATAGAAGTTCACTCTTTTTCAACTCCGATTAATCCAACAGTCTGATCGGATCGTGAAACCTTAATTATCATGAGAACACAGTGACGTCGTTTAGATCTAGGCATTACAGGAAATATAGGTATAAAGGTAATCGTTGAATATATTGTACCATGTCAGTAGCTTTCCTATCTTGCTCATACGAACTCGGCAACTCGTATTCATCGTTGCTTATTGGAGAATCATCGACGGGAGAATGCTGTACCACAATAAACCAAACAAACGCCCATAAAGCAGTTACTGCGCCTGAGGTCAAATGGCATACATTAGACAGTAGAAGACGGACGGGTGGGCGAACGAACAGAAGGTTATCAGGGGTGAACTAGCTCAAACTGCATAAGGAAGGTAACCAGACGAACGGCAGGTTGCTGGTTCACAGTAGCATTTATTGTAAGGACGGGCTTTTCTTAGCGAGCAAGGAGGTCCCTGGGGGGGGGGGGGGGGTGGGGGGGGGGGGTCTTCAAGGTAAAAGTGATAGGGATGCTCGTCGGAAAATTCGAAAAATACCCCTAAAAATGCAAGACCAAAAAATGGTTCCCTAAACACTACCTCAGGAGCCTTTAAAATGCCATTTCTAAAAGAAAAGCCTATTTTTTTTCTCGGCTGAAGAATACGTTTGGCTTGTTCGATATGTCTGTAAAGTAAATGTTCATATAAAGTAAACAATAAACTAGTTTTAGCATAGGTCACACTGCGCATGACCTGTATGACTTAAGCAGGTGCATATTACTTAGTATTCAGAATGAAAGGTGCAAAAAGGTCAATATTGAAATCCGTTGAGCGAACTCTAGGATTTCTAAAATATTTATTTATGAGATGTAGAATAGTCGCACAACAAGAGAAACAGCGTAAACATGTTTTATGCTGTGAAACGGAGAACGGAGTAGTTATTAATACGATGACATTTCGAGCATTTGCCCTTTGTTGGAGCTCCGACGCCTACTTTAATTCATTAGTATACAAAAAGACAAAAATGCACAAATTGATGAGCCAGGTAAAACAATATTTTAGAATCACTCACCAGAACAATAGAAAATTGACGGCCAGTCAAAGGAGGATTCGAACTGTGCCAGTACGGGTGGAAATATAGCCAAACCGATGTAAACGCCTGCAAAAACGTCTTACTTTATAAATGTGAAGTAAGAAAACCAACGGACAACCACTGTCTGCTGTTCCCTGCTAGCAGAGGCCTTTTTTCTCTGTATTTCGCTGGGCTGAGAAAAAAGAGGCCTCTGTTAGCAGGGAAAGTGTTCTGGTGTACGTCGGACCTTGTGGTGTGCGTCAACAGTTAGACACCAATAAATGATTCAAAAGAAATAGTCAACAACAATGCAGATTTGGCTTTTTAGAATTTTTTTTTTCTTGTATTTGTAACCTGAAGAAGGCAGGTACTGGCCTGCCGAAATATTCTTTTCTAAAAAAAAAAACAAATCTGCGCTGTTGTCGATTTTTTCTTTTAGATGTTTTACTTAATTTATAGTTACAGACGATAAGCAGTTCCGTGTAACTTCAGTTAAAATTTCTCTATCTTTTGTGCGGAGGGCCCAATGCTCATGTTTTTTTCTAAGACGAACAACTTTACTTATGCATATAATATGCACAGAAAAGACTACACATTTTCAAATTGTATTGATTTATATGTTTATTTCTGCAAGCACATAGTGGAAGTACTTATGTAAAAGCAGTTTCCGTAAAACTCGAAAATTCTGTCGTCTGGCACGAGTTTTTTTTATTTGAAATCAATAAAAACATATTTACCGATAACATATCACATCCCTTCCTTTTTGCCCTTAACTTATTTATAAAAATGGTTTTAACTTCGCAATGCAGCAGGTTAACAAACCAAAAATCGTCAATGGGCTTTCGCTCGCGTGTCGCTAACAAATTCATATTGCAAAGAAACAAAATGATCTGATAATAATTCTTCCAAAATAATTCCACAACCAACACAAATGCATCTGGTCCATCGACCCCGTTACCATGATAACGGTTACCGTGGTAACATAAAAAATCTATATCTCGCTAAAATTAATAGCTGGACCAGGTGCAAAGGCTATTTCATACATGTGTTATGCCAATAAACAAATATATGCCTTAAGATTTCTACTTGAATGATTCTAGCTAATTAAAATTCAAATTTATGCAATTGGGCGTGTTTCCATGGCAACAACAATTCCAACTGTTGCAAGTTACCACGATCTACCACTATACCAAGATTTATTGCTAAACCATGTATACTTCGCGAGATATTCAAGAAAATCACTTTGTTCCGCAAATAAGCCCATTACATATTGGTGCACCCACCCTTTACCATATAGTTGTTTTGTTGTTGGTGGCCTACTCCAAAATGAATGCAATGAAATGCGTTGATCTATGTTTGGGGTAGAGAGGAAGCAAAGAACATCAATTGGCTCCTCTTCGAAGGAAGAGGAGATATAAAGGAAATTGACTCAACTTGAAAGGTTTGGTGAAAAAAAAAATGAAAATAATTTGATTGAGCATTTCTTGAAATTTCCCCTTTTCCATTATCTTAACCCTTTTACCACCACAGGCCTCTAAAGAGGCCATGTCTATGCTATTCAAGCTATGTGAATAGAATTCTATTATTGAAGGTTGTTGCTAGTGTTATAAAGTTTAAGTATCTTGCCCTAAACCCTTCCCCTTAATAAAAATCCCATTAATATACATTTGTAAAGCTACATTCAGACAAGCTTTGTCCTTGCAAAGAATAAGTAATGGATGAAACAGGATTTCAAAGATAGAATATAGTGTCAGACACAATTTTAGATAAGATGGAATACTGAAGTTTTAATGTACCATTTTAAGTGGTGATTTTCCATCCCCATGGGAATTAATGTCTACAAATACACATCCAGTAATGCATTATATTTTGGTGTTTTTAGAAACCCTGGATCCAACCATTCCATAAAATAAATATAAACCTCTAAAAAAGGTAATGGGAAAGAGACTTGGAAAGAAAATCCTTAAAAGAAGATATAAGTGAAAGTACTAAATGAAAATTTCTAATTTAAAAATTAAATCTGTTCATTAATTTATTTTTGGTGTAGAGGGGAAATAGCAAAGAGCATCAATTGCATAAAAATGGTCAACAGGGAGAAGGAAAAGGAAGAAATATGACTCTTCTTAAAATGTTTGAAAAGAAAATATAATAAAAATAATGTGATAATTAAATTCAGTACTTTCCTAAAATAACCCCTTTCCCATTATCTTTAGGTTGATAGAAAACTGTTTTCTTTACAGATTTATTATTTAAAAAGCAAAAGTTTGGTTTTAGTTTTATACAATATAAGTATCTTGTTCTAAAAAAAACCTATTGAGTGTGTACTGCTGAATCACATAGTAATGCCCTAGTCATTTGAGCCCCCTCCCTTATGGTCCTGGGGAAGTCAGGGGTTAAGGTGGGGTTTTAGATTACTTTTTAACCAGAATATATAAAGAGGGGTGGTGGTATTGACTGTTTTTTACTCTTAACTTGGTAACAGGCATTTATTAAAGTCTAATCCCCCACCCTTTCCTGGGACCATGTGTGGGGTGGTATCAAATGACTAGTGAATAAGAACTCCCTACTGTTATCTTTCAAGACATGATTTTCAATTCTCATGTCTTCCAGTCTTTAGCATTCCTCTTGGCCCTCAGCTAGTCCCTGGTTCGTAAAAGAGTGAAATTTATTTCAAAACAATTTTTCTTCAAGACATTTATAATCTGACTAATTTCCACAACTATTTGAACAAAAATAAACACATGAGATGCAAGAAGCAGACAATAACAACAGACTCGTACCCAGTCGTTATCTGCTGTTGCGTGGACATCCACAGGAATCCTGAAGCGAGGATGGAAAAAAATAACGACTGGCAGATTACAGATCCAAGATGGCGGACGAAATCGGCGAGCAAAAATGTTACGAATTTTCACAGACGAAGAAGGACCTATCCATACTGCATTTCTTGCCTGTGAAATTCCATGTGCACATGACAACTGCAGAAATAGCTTAGTGGAGTTTGGAATTCGGCGTAAGGTCATGTGCGAATAGTGACTTCCTCGCCGCTATTGAGCTTCTTCTAGGGAACATAAAGACAGTATGTGCTCGAATTATATATCTGAAAGTGTATATTTGTGATAAATACAATCCAACCGGAGCAGTATGAGTTCAAATGAGTGCCAGAACACTCAGACCATCCAAATTCATTTCATGAAATAATGTATCGAGCTCACCAGTGTCGTCCGCAGTCTTGCGTTTTACGAAACGAAAATATCGTCTAGAATTGAACAAGAAACCACCGAAAATAAAACTAAATGGTTTACAACGAGTGTGTGTAGGTAGGCCCTTGGACTTGTGCGCAAAAAAAGTAAAAAAAAAAGGTCGTAAAAACGCTGCTTGCTAGATGTTTGAAAAACTTGCAAGATATTTCCTGAGTTCTGCCAGACGTCAAGCGAATTCCGACCCCGAAACCGCATCCTGACCGTCATGCATCGCGCGGCGTCTGGGTACGAGACTGCAATAACAACAATACATATTGGCAATAGGGGTTGAATTATTTTTTTTTTCCTCGGTAAGTTGAAAAAGTTGCTGTATCTTCTAAGGATATGTATCTACTTAGGACTAAGAGCACAGGATATAAAGACAAGAACGGTCTTCTTTAGCAGTATATGACAAATGCAACACGATATTGGTTAGCCTCTATGAAATATTTCAACACAATCAATTCAGAACGAAGAATGTCAAAACAAAAGGTGTTATGCTCAAATAATTTGATTACTAAGTTAAGTACTCGCGTTCTAAAAGCAAACAAAAACGACAACAAAAAGCCCAATAACTGTCATATCCTAAATAGACAATACAAATCGTCGTCTGAAACTCACCTTGCATTGTTTTTGTCGCTTTCTTGTGGTTTTGTTCGCTTTTTAATATGAACTGTTACTTACTTAGATTTACTAGCTAAAACCAGACATATCCTTACATAAATCTTGGCGTGAATGAATGTTAGTAGATCTCCTCTAGTTGACTTTATACTTAAGTCACAAAATTTGAGGCAAAAAGACATAAACTTTGAGGCATGACAAGAACTTTTTCCCTTGCTCCGTGTAGTCCAGCAGTTATCGACCAATAGCTTTCGGATTTGTGATAAAAGCATGAAAATCAGCAAAAATACAATTGGTCGGATGGGTAATAACTCCTGATATAGGGCCAAGCCAAATTAAGTCCTCGGGCTGAGAATGGGACGTATCCAAAATCTGTCAGCATGGAAACGAGGCTTAAAACACTCTTAAACTAGAAAAAAATGCGTTTATTTTCATGAAAGACTTCAAAATATATCAAAACAAACCTATTTGGATGTTTTTGCCAGCTTTCATGCAATTATATTCTCCGCATAATTAGAATTCTGCATTTTTGTTATGATTTGTGGGTACACTGTGGTGTAATACTATTATACAGACAGAGCCTTCAAAATTGCGTTTTAAATAAAATACATAACATACATACATAACAATTTGTTTTTGTTTTTGGCAAGAACAACATTTCCTGTGCTATCTTTATTAGCTATCCCATAATAACATTTCAATATCTTGGGATACCTGTGGTGAATTAGGTACTCTGTTTTAAGACTTTATACTGGCTTTGACTATTAGTCCTCGCAGTCTCCGCCACATTCACATAATGCAGTGCAAGACAGGTTTGGTTTGCTTTGCTGCATTTGCACCGCCCACTGCAACCCGTTTGGCAGCCACAGCGGATTAATTCATAGCACGTGTCCTTTGCTTGAGGAAGGGTTGTCAACAAAGGTGACCACTGCTTGTTCGTTAGGGTCCATCCCCAATCGGAAGGGCTTGGGAGAGCTGGCCGAGAGAGTAGGGTCTGTCCCCACACGTGCCCTCCCTGGAAGGATGCTCTCTTCACATGCTGAAGAAGTGCCGCCCTAGTCGGTTGTGTACCCTCAAGGCTGGACCTCTTCGGAAAAAAGCTCTTGCCGTGCTTGGTTCACACCAAGAACACTGCTTGTTATGTCATACATCAGAACAACGAACCTCTCGAGAACTGCCGTTTTTTTCATCGCTGATACTAGATGGAGCTGCTCCAAGGTCATTGAGAACTGAAGAAAAGCATACCATGTTTAGTTTGAATGGAAGGTCACAAGAGTCAAAGAGAACAATCACTTTACAGACCTGGCGTCAGGGTAAACGTTTATTCAGGATAAACGTTCCATACATCCCATGCTGTTTTCTTTCTTCTTCCTTCAAATAATGAAACAGTATCACACCCTGTCATGGCATGGAATACTGGTAGAGTCGATGACTTACTGCGACCCAGGGATGATGCGACGTGGTCGGCAGCAATGTCAGTCACGTTTTTACCAGTGCCGTAGGTGACCCAAAGCTCAACTGGTGGAAGGGCGTTCACTATAGACACAACAACGCTGCTCCTGTCTGGGCCTCCCTTCCTGAGTACCTTGCAGAGCTTATCGAAACAGTACAACGAAAAGCTATTCGAATAATCTACCCTTGCCTTAGCTATGAATCAGGGCTCAAAGTAGCAAAAATGGACTCACTTACAGTCCGCAGAGCAGAACTGTGCCGTCGATTCATGGCTAAAGCAAGATGCACTGAGCCTATAAAATATATAATACAATCTGGGACTGAGGTCGCCCATGGTTATTCGCTAAGGGGGGGTTGCAGCCGTTTGGATAAATCAGTTGGTGTAACTGAAAGGTATAATAACTTTATCACAATTCGTTTCCAGTAGTTATTCCAGTATTTATTTATACATTGTTAAGTGTAGTGTGCATCGGCCGACATACTGTAATTTAGCTTATGCTACAAAAGTATGAATAAACGATTATTATTATTATTATTATAACAAGAACAATGCAAGATCTATTACGTCCTTCGTGTGTATAGCCATTAGCTCCTCTCTTTTCTCTAAGAATGGGTTTCCAAACTCTTCGAACGACTTCACTGTGTTTTTGACATCCTTGTTAAACGCGGTGTGTACTCTTGGCTTCTGCTCATGGTGGCTAGTTTCTTCTAGCGAACATCTACAGCTCTCAAACTCTTCCACAATCCGGCATACCTCTGGGCCCGCCACCATCCAACGCCTGAGAGCACAAGGATTCCCTGTCAGGCCGACAGCTCCGCCTTCCCCTTTCACTTGCGCGTTACATTGCTCGTGTGCTTGATCAATTGCAATACTAGAAAAGTAACTGTTGCTTTTTTTGACTGTAAAGCAGTAAAAAAAAGCGTTTGAAGACTTCAGTGTGACTTGATGGAAGGATGGACATGTCCCGGTGGTGGACAGACAACCATCTAGAATAGTTAATGTGATCCATCGCGAACATCCACGGTAGAATCTCATCCAGAGTCTTTACGTAAAAATCGAAATTGGCTTCTCTAAATGCTCTGACAAGACTTAGGCACATGATTTCCAAATCAAGTACGGAAGACCAATATGCAAACTGGGGAAACTTCACATCCATTACCTTCTTCCATTCATCAAGGGACATCATCGGTGCATCACCATCTCACTCTTTGTAGGCCGTGTATGCCTACAAAGACCAGGATGGATAAACTGGCAGAAGTAACTTGGTGCGCACGTCGTGTACGTGTTATGTGGCTTGCCACAATGAATGACTCAGCCACACCTTGCGTTGCCATTCCACCGTTCACCAAGATTTCTCGCTGCCAGCCAACCACTTTCCATTTTGTAACATGCCAGTTCGATGTGGAGTCCACCAAACATTGGGATTAAGCTCTTCTCATTCAGCTCTGGAATAGCCCACTGGATCTGCTTTGCTATTGCAAACAACGGCTGGTCTAGTGCCACAACAGGAGTCCGGGTTGGGTCGATGATTTTCACAGCTAAGGTGATGACCTTAATGCTATGCAGGATCATGGCAAAGGAGTGTGCGTTTTCTGCAAACATCGGCATGAGGGAGATTATTGCGGGAGATC
This sequence comes from Nematostella vectensis, assembly GCF_932526225.1. Classification (NCBI taxonomy): domain Eukaryota; kingdom Metazoa; phylum Cnidaria; class Anthozoa; order Actiniaria; family Edwardsiidae; genus Nematostella; species Nematostella vectensis. Next base: position 9,406,335 of record NC_064045.1, on the reverse strand, counting down.
GACTTAAGAGAGATGCTTTTGAAGCCCGGTACGCTGCCCATGACATAAGGTCCTTAGCTTCAAGTTTCTATTTACCGGAGATTTTCTTGGTGTGGTGCAGCCAATCATCTTCCTGAGAACTTCTCTGAGTGTCGTTATCTTGATTAGGCGCAAGCAGCTCGGGAGCTATCTTTGGAGGACGGACTTACTGGAAGCGAGACAGGCTTTACATTACAGTAAAAAGACGTTAATTAAGTCAGAGTCTTCGAGTTATGTCCTGTAGCATCATAGACATCAGGATCTCTCCTTGTTCCTTGCTCGTCAGCATCCGGGTGTTGAACGAGTGAAATAGCAGTGCCGTGGAAAGACCACTGCGAGGTGGTGGAGCTCGGGTTATGGTCGATGTTATCAACGGCTGCTGTTGTGAATAGCCCCGAACGTAACTTTGAGGGACAAACGACTTGCTCCCGTTCGTAACGCTCGATAACACTGTTGGTTAACTGTGTCGATATGGTCATTATCCTGTCATACGATATAGAGAGCCCAAGGTTGTAGAATGCCTCTATTAGATATTTGTCCCGTGTTGCACCATGGACTTTTAATGCCATATAAATCGGGAGCAGACACTCTCTTGACCGCACATGATGTGTGGCGCCAGTAGCATCAGGCAGTGTGGACGTGCTCTGCCCACACTGTTGTATACAATAAGTTGTGCTATGGATAAGCAAGCCTGATTTTCAGAATGGTCGAATTGGCTAGTAGGGCCTTTCATGACCATTCCTAGCATCGCCAGTAACGAGGGAGGTACAGAGTTCTTCTGCGCGTCTGCCTGGAATTCCCCATTTAAGGAGTTCTTAACATTCAAAATATCTCGCCTCAAAATGCGCGCAGCTCGCGCCAGACAACATGCATCAGAGTCAATGTTATTCTCGAGGCTGGACAACATACCTCCAATTACATCCTCTAACACAATGTGTACTTTATTGCGGTCTTTAGTATGCGCTGCTAGACCAGGGAAGACATCCAGGATTCTCTCTTTGAGGCGTGTTGAATTTACAGTCTCAACTTCTTCGCCCGCCAATTCCTTTAGCTTACACATAAAAAAATTTGACTAAGTCGGAGAGAATTAGAAGTACAGGCTCTTCTGCCTCTAGCTGTTCCTCTATGTAGACCATGAGCTGCGCAAATGCTAAGTCACTTGGATCACATGGCTCATCTGACTGGCGGTTAGCACTCAACTTAAAAGACTTAAAAGACCGCTCTCGGTTATATAGTTCCTTTGGAATAATGATTCGAGTCCGTCTGAGCACGAGTTTGCCAATCACGCATAGCTCCCCTGCCACCGGCATATACTGCTTGCAATTCTCAAAGCGGCCAGTCTCTATTGCTCGCCTTACCTCTTCAAGTTCCTTGTCTCTGTCTGATGCTCTTTCTATCTCTCGGGTTGTGAGTGCTGTGGGAGTTGCGCTCACCGCTACGAATCTGACGTACTCCTCAGCTTCATGGTCATGGCTTGTTTGTTACCTGTGGGTTGCTAGGCAACAGTCTAGATAAAGGATCTGCAATGTTATTTCTGCAAGGTGAGTAAACAACTGTAAAATCATACTGTTGTAAGCGCAACACCCACCTTTCTATCCTGGCACAAGGTTTGCATCTGGTACTGTATATCACCTCTAAGGGTTTGTGGTCAGTCTCGAGAGTGAAACGCATTCCAAAGACATATGGATGAAACTTCTCACATGCCCATACTACACCAAGGGCCTCCTTTTCTGTAGGGAGTATCTGCGTTCGCAGTCGCTCAAACTTCGACTTGCATAGCTTTTTGGAGTCCATCCTCCTTCCTGTCTCGAAGAAGAACCGCACCTAAGCCAACAGGGCTTGCATCCGAGACAACCTCCTTCCGAGCATCCTTGTTGAAATATGCCAGTGTACATGCTTGTGCCATGCTTTGCTTGAAGGCTTCAAATGACCTTCAAATGCTCCAAACACAAATGGGGTATCCTTCCTGGTCAGTCTTCGCAAAGGTTCTGCAAGGGTTGCGAAGTGCGGAATGAATCGACTACTGAAATTAGCTAGGCCAAGGAAGCTACGCACCTCCGTGGTCGTCTTGGGTTTCTCTGCCTCGAGTATGGCTCTCACCCTTTCTTCAGTTGGCCCTATACCCTTCTCAGAAAGCAGGATGCCCATAAACACTAGGCGGTGTTGAACTGGCACTTGTCCTGGGTAAGTGTTAAGCCACACTGTTGTAATCGCTCAATGGTCTGCTCCAGTCGCCGATCATGGGTCTTCTTGTCCGGACCGTGGACTATTATGTCGTCCGATATATTCTGAGCGCTGTCAATGCCCGCAAGGACTGTTGCGATCTCATGCTGGTATTGCTCGCTTGCCGTATTGACACCAAACAAGAGCCTCTTGTACCTGAAAAGACCTCCAGGAATAGCAAATGTTGTTATTTCTCTTGACTTATCATCTAACTCTAGCTGGTGGTATCCCCATTTCAGATCAAGCTTACTAAATACTGTTGACCCATTCATGGTGTGAAGTACTTCGTGAACAGTTGGGATAGGGTAGCATCTGCGTGTGATGGCATTATTTGCCTGACGCATATCTATGCACAGTCTTATCTCCCCCTGTCTCTTAGGGACAATAACCACTGGGTTTACCCAAGGGGCTGGGCCCTCTACCGGTTCAATAATATCAAGTTCTACAAGTTCTGAAATCTTTTTGTCCACTTTCTCTCTCAAATTAAATGGAACTCTCCGATAGGGCTGTGCAACTGGTGCTGCACTGGGGTCAATATCTAAGAAAATTTGCTTCGTTTTGAGTTTCCCCACTCCCTTGAAAACTTCCGGGTATTTCCGTTTTAAAACTTCAGCTTTGTCTGTCACCATGGAAACGTCAGGGCCAATTTTCAGTACTCCCAATTTCATGGCAGTGTTTTTGCCCAACAATGGGATGCCCTGTCCTCTGATAACAATAAAATCAGCATTCACTGTGTTCCCCCTGAAACTAGCTTTGCATGAGAATGTTCCTTTAACGTCCAAAGGCTTCTCGGCACCATAGGCATAAAGGTTACGGTCTATCGGACTCGCCTTTGACTCACATTTTATGTGTTTTGTCTTTGCCTGTTCGCAAGTTTGTTCATCTATGATATTGCTATTTGCACCTGAGTCTATGAGCATGGTTATGTTAGTTCCTAGCACACATACATCTAAATTACTGGGGTCCCCCTCTCCCAATACAGTGAAAGCATACTCGTCTCTAGACGTGGGTTGCTCATGGATTTGGTTAGCCTTTTGCTTGGTTTGACATGCTTTTGCAAAATGGTTTTTTCCACCACATTTCCGACAGGTTTGGCCATGGGCAGGGCATTTTGAATCCCGTTTAGTGTGTCCTACATTGCCACATTGATAACATACAATATCTTCCTGTATGGTTCTATCCCTCCCCTGTCTGGAATGGTTTCTGGAGTTTCTGGGCTTCCCTGGTTTATGGGGCTTGTCATTAATTCTATTAACTGCTTCTTGGTTACTAGTTTCTGGCTTTTCATCATAAGAAAGTTTTGCTAGCTGGGACTCGATCTTTTCACATTGCTCGGCGATTTCTAGCGCTTTTTTCAAGGTAAAAGTCTGGCCTTTTTCTAACAATTTCCGTTTAATATACGTGGACGTGCATTTTTCTAAAACAGTGTCTCTTATTTGATTTTCTACATCAGCTCCAAATTCGCAGTCCTTGGCTGCTTTACGTAATCGAGTAGCAAATTGCTGAGTGGTTTCATTGGGCTTGAAAGAAAGGCTTTTAAAAGCTTGCCTGGCAAACGCAGAGTTTACCTGGGGGACGAAATATCCGTTCAAAGCGGTTACTGCTTTACCGTATTCTTCCGCGGTGCCCGTTTCCGGCAAAGTTTCGAAGATTTCTTGCACATCCGGTCCAGCAAAGTGCCACAAGAGAGCCCTCCGACGCTGCTTCGTCGCATTTGACGCATGGGTATCATCCGCGTAGAGCTCGAAGGAGTTCAGCCAGCCTGTCCATCGTGGTCCAAGCGTGGACGGGTCGGAAAAACAGTCGAATTTCGGCAACTTATTCGCTGATTCCGCCCTAATAATCTCGCTATATCCTCGTCGCCAGTGTTGCGTCTTTCCTGATTCAACAGTTCGGATCAAACCACGAGATTTAACTCAATGAAACAAGACACAAATTTACTAAAAACAAGATGGCGTCGCTGCTCGCTCACATGTGTACTCACGCGCGCATGCCTGATGTGCATTCGGCACAAGGTCCACACGGCCGACTAGGCCACAGGCCTTTACAAACATAACAATTATATCATTGCTAGTGATATTCAAGTCATGTTTGATATCAATACTGTGTCTTGATAGAGATCTGATATTTAACAGACATATAGTAAATGCTGAATTGTCTTGACAGATTATATTTGTTTGCATTGGAGGACTGGATGTATTATTAATTTTTCTTAGTCTTCCATATTCCTCATGCACTTTAGGATTTGCCTTAACGTGTTTGTTTTCAAGTGTCCCAAGAACATGAATACCATAGGTTGCACGACTTAAATATCTTATACCTTATATAGCATGGCGGCCTAAGCGTGAAGACGCGTTTTTGTAGGGCTGTCCGTCAACTCATGTCTTTTTGCGAAGGAGCGCTAGAATAGTTTGCAAACAGTAGTGTTTTAATGAAAAAGCGGAAGGAACGAGGTTCCAGTAGCTCTAGCGCCTCAACGGTATCGCCCCAGCCAAAAAAGTTTATGGAAGTATTTGAGAAGGAAACAATGGCGGAGAAAGGGGAAGTTAGCAAGTCTACTAAAAAGCAGCCAGTGACGCTTGAGTCAATTTGGTTAGTCCTTTTAGAAGTTCAAGCAAACACCCAAGGTTTAAAGGAAGAAGTTGGGGACTTGAAGAGAGCATTTAGTGTGCAGGAAGCGCAAATAAAGGATTTGGAGAAGAAGAGTGTGGCGCTAGACACGAGGGTCTCCACTCTCGGGAAACTTGTTGTTCGAGTTGAGGAAAACGCGGCGAATGAAGAATACATAGAAAAGTTGAAAGCTAAGCTAGATTCATTGGAACAATATACCAGGAAGAACTCGATAGAAATAGCGGGGATGCCGAGTGGCACTTTTTCATGCGGGGAAGTCGTAATAAATATGGCAAGAATGTTGAAGGTGGATATCAAGACGGAGGATATTGGAATTTCACATCGGCTAGAGAAGAGGAAGCAAGACAAGTTCAGTCCTCTTATCGCTAGGTTTATCTGTCGCAAGAAAAAAGCGGCGTTCTTAAAAGCTAGGGAAGGCCTTAAAGAAGTACAGTACTGGGAGTTGGATCTAGTCGGGCTGGAGAAACCAGCGTGCATTGATGCGAAGGTTTATGGGCGCATATTTGTAAATGAAAATCTAACGCCAGCTAGAAGAAGGATCTTGGGGAGAGCATTGGCTATGAGGAAGAAGAAGATGCTGTTCAGTGCTTGGTCGCTAGACGGAAAGATTTTCATCAAGAGGTCAGAACAAGGGATGGTTGAAAAAGTCGAGTCTCTGCAAGCCCTGGACGCAGCTTGAGAACGGTACAAAATGCAGAATTACTGTAAGTAATTATTTTGTTGTTAAGTTGTAAGGAACTGTGGGACCCGTTTATCTTTCTGTTCTTCATTAACGGAAAAGTTTGAAAATGGGTCAGGGACGCTCGAAGGAAAGTTTTAGTGCATTATTGCAAAGCTAGGGCAGTTTTAAGGACGGTGCAAAATGTATGATTACTGTAATTAATTTTGCTTTGCTCAGTCAAGCTGAAAGGAACTGCCAAAGACTAGCTATTCCTTTGTAGTGGCAGCGTAAAATTAGAATTTGAATTGGAGACTATGGTTGGGGAAGTTTAAAAATTTTCTAAAATTATTTAACGTGGTATGAGTCTGGCAAGGCTCAGTCGGCTGTGGGATCCATGGGTCTGAGTCTTTTGATGAATGCAATTTATTTAATTGTATTCATTCGGCTATTTATATCTGTATGTATTGTGATTGTGAAATGTTTTGTTTTGTCGCGTATTCCATGTTGTATCCCTTGGCTAGAAATAATAATTCGCAATATTATCTCTTTAGATAATGGGTAATGATTTCGAGTTTAAAATACTTTCTCTTAATGTCCGGGGTCTAGGTGAATATAAAAAATGTCGGAAAATGTTTCATTGGATTAATGGACACGGGGGTGACAGTGGCGTCTTGTTTTTACAGGAAACGCATAGCACAAAGGAAGCTGAAAATAATTGGAAAAATAGATATAGGGGAGGAATAGCTTTTGCGCATGGAAATTCCGAGAGTAGAGGTGTAGCTATTTTATTTGGGCATAAACTCAATTATCAATTACAGGATATTATTGCAGATACTAATGGGAGGTTTCTGATTATTCGATGTAAAATTCAAAATGGAGACTTCCTACTTATTAATTCTTATGCTCCGAACGATGAAGCATCACAGGTCTCGTTGTTTAAGGAAATTCAAATTAAACTTCAGTCGCAAGCGTATACAGGTTCGCCTAATATTGTGTGGGGAGGCGATTTTAATTTTGTCTTTGACTTGGAGTTGGAAGCAGTTTTTGGTAATCCTAAGTTGAAATACCGTTCAATTGCAGCGGTTGAAATAATGTTGAATGAATATAACTTATGTGATATTTGGAGACTTAACAATAAAGCGATATACATGGAGAGACTCGGCACAGGGAAAACGAAGTTCCCGGGGAAATTATAATCATCGTAGACTTGATTATCTGTTTGTCTCTGATGACCTCCAATCATCTATTGACAGGTGCGATATTATCCCAGCACCCTCGACGGATCATTCGGCGGTTACCATAGAATTTAAGGCTGACGGTAACGTTAGAAGAGGGCCATCCTTTTGGAAATTTAATAATTCCTTATTGAAAACAGTGGTTTACGTAAATGAGTTAACTAAATGCATAGATATTTGGAAACAAGAGTTAGTTGAAGAAGGAATTGATAATTCGCAATTAAAGTGGGAGGTTATGAAATACAAGATAAGAAAATTTAGTATTAGATTTTCGAAAACATCGGCGCGTAAACGACGGGAAAATTACAGGGAGTTAGAAGAGGAGTTAAAAGTTATTGAAAATATAGTTGGGTGGCTGAAAATGATAAATTATCAAAAAGGCATGAAATAGCATTGCGTAATTTGGATGAGTTAAGTAATTATATTATAGAAGGTTTAATTATCCGGTCGAAAGCTAGATGGCACGAGTTGGGGGAAAAAAACACAAAGTATTTTTTGTCCTTGGAGAGACACAACAAATCTAAAACTTATATTAAAAAAAATGTGGAGGATGGTAAGGAAATTTCAGGGCAGGCAGATATTTATCATAATCTTCAGAGTTATTTCAGCAGACTATATGAAAGGAAAAGTGTAAAAACAGAGGAGGAGTGCCTTGCGTTTTTGTCGGAACTAAACATACCGCGACTTCAGGCACCACATAGGAATAAATGCGAAGGCCTTCTATCGGTGACCGAATGTTTCAATAGCTTGAACCAGATGGGTGCGTCGAAAACTCCGGGTGTCGATGGACTAACGAAAGAATTTTATATCGCGTTTTGGTCTGACTTAGGTACAGATTTGGTCAAAACTCTTAATCATGGTTTTACACAAGGCCGTCTAAGTACAACCCAGCGTCAGATAATAGTAACATTGTTGGAGAAACCAAATAAGGACCCAAGGTCTCTTAACGCCTGGCGCCCTATAAGCCTGATAAACGTTGATTCTAAAATATGTAGCAAAGTACTATGCAATCGTTTGGTAGATATTCTTCCGTTCCTTGATTTTCACTTATCAAGCAGCATTTGTTTAAGGTAGAACGATAGACGAACCAATTAGAATTATAGAAGATGTGATGAATTATGTAAAAAATAGAAATGAATCGTATAAAATGTTTGCAGCCGATTTTGAAAAGGCTTTTGATTCTATAGAACACTCTTTTATCTATGCAACCTTGAGACAGTTTGCTTTTGGCGAGAATTTTATTAGGTGGATTCAAGTTCTTTTAACAGATAACGTTAGCTCCATTTTGAATAACGGTCACGCTACTACCTTCTTCCAGTTAGGCAGAGGAACAAAACAGGGAGATCCAGTGTCACCGTATTTATTAATGGAGGTATTAGCGATTATGGTTAGGTCATCTCCGGAGGTAAAAGGCCTGAAAATCGGAAAGTCTGAAATAAAAATGACGATGTTTGCGGATGATACAACTTTATTTTTGAAAGATATGAATTCTTTAAAAAAATTGTTAGAGCTTTTAAGGATTTTTCAATCTTATTCGTCGCTTTAAATTAATCTAACAAAATATGAAGCAGGATGGTTGGGCGCAAAAAATAAAGATAGGATAAGGCAAGGCATAAAATGGTTAGATCTTCACCAAAAAGGTATTACAATTTTAGGGTTTTTTTCATATAATGAGAAACTGTATAATGAAAATAACTTTAAGCGTGATTTTGAGAGATTTAAAGCTGTGTTAGCAGTTTGGAAGTTGCGGACATTAACACTTTATGGAAGAATCCATGTGTTGAAAAGTTTAGCGCTTTCTAAGTTGTATTATGTGTGCTCCAACTTAAGTGTTAGGGGAGACTTTATTAAGCAGGTGGATACAGCCCTGAAAGACTTTATATGGAATGCAAAAAAACCTAAAGTGAAATACACAACAATTATAGGTGAATATGATGATGGTGGCTTGAGAGCTCCTGATTTCTTTGCATCATTTAGAGCTAGTCGTGTTACTTTTGCTTTAAAGTTGTCAAATGAGGAGGAGAGAACATATAAGGTTTTACCAAGATACCTCTTAAAAGTAATTGGAGGTGTGGGAACTATACGCGACAATTTTGATATAAATCGTCTTCCGGACGATATATCCGGTTATTATAAGGAGGTGTTTGGGATATGGGCCGAGCTGTTTTCAAACCCAATAAATGAATCGGATTTAGAGGATGAAGTGCTGTGGAATAACAAGTATATTAAAATTGGGGAGAAGTCTGTTTTCTTTAGATCCTTTTTTGAATGTGGCATCCGCACAGTAAGAGATTTATGCAATGAGGTGGGTCGTTTTGAGTGGCAGATATGTTTGAAGAAAGGTGTCCCAGGTACAGGGTATTTTAACTGGTTATCTTTATGTAACGCTATTCCAAAAGTTTGGAAAGATAAGTTGAGAGATAATCCTGGATTGGTAGGACAGTCTAAACCAGCAGCACGTTTGTTACGGTGGATGTGAAGCAATGTACTATTTCCGACCATAGAAATTTCATCTATAATGATTAACTTGAGTTCAGATAGTGACATTTGTGTTCTCTTTTGGTCTGACATTGCAGGTACATTATATAGGGGCAGCTTATTGTTTTACAAGAGTAGCTGTTGGAAAAGAACTTGGTGCACTAAGTATATCTTTTGACTTTTTAGATTATTGTTTGAAAATTACTATATCCTAAAAACTGTTTTGACCCCCCATTTTCTGAATTCTATGACAGTGCTAGCTCTGCTGTGGATTATATCTGTTCTTAGTATTCACCAAACCAGTGGATAGTGCATTTCGCACGATTTGTTTGGCTGAGAACTGTTTGCAAAACAGTGAATATCCAATGCTATTCACTGTTTTGAGCCGGCGCGCGCTATTTATATCTTGTCACGGAGACAAACTTGTGTATTTTTCTTAATTTAGTAAATAAAATGTTTTTTGATCCTACTGGTTTGGTGAATACTAAAACAACTATCCCCCTCAGGCTCGGTGAACAGAGTAGGATATATACCTCGACGCTATTATATAAGCATTATTTGCTTATTCAGATTTTATTAGAAACTAGCAAGGTCTCTGGTGGGAGATCAGAGTTCCAAGAAAGGATGAATCAGCTCCATTTCTCATCTGTGTCTATACATCTGCCTTTACATCTGTTTCTTTATTTAAAAGCAAAATAGATGGTACAAGAAGTGGCGCAGAGGCACATGGGGTATTGCACAATAATACAGATTTCTCGGTACCACGAAAAAAAAAACAGTTGCATTTTACGACTGGGATACCACAGGTATCCCAGTAAATATCAAAGGAAGGCATGCGTTATTACTTAGAAACAAGGGACTGTGGAGGACAAAATGTTTTAAAGATTACCTCTAGTTCATTCCTAAGCGCCTAGAGAATTTTAACTAGGACTTGAAGCAGTTTATATGTACTTAAAACCTTTCTATCATGAAATACTGGGTTAAAATGCCACATGGAGTATGCCTTCAGCAATGGCATTATAGACAGCAAAACCTTGATTCTATTTGCAGTAATTAAATAGCCAGTCTTGCCTTTTTTGACTGCACAAAGTACAAGCGATTCGAGTTAGCGATTCTTAGATGAGATTTCAATATTCAAGATGGCGGCAATCAAAACTTGTAAGATTAGGAAATGCACAAAGACTTTTGGGTATGGTGTTGCGCAATAAATGCACAAACGCGAGACGACGGAAAAAACAGTTGCATATTTTTTAACTGGGATACCACAGGTATTCCAGTGATTATGAAAATCGCTTCGAAATAACCATATTTTTTTAACAAACCATTGGAAGAAATAAGCTGGATTTATATCTCAGGGAAGGTTAATAGTTTTGTATCATTTAAGTAGTTTTGAATTGTTCAAATCTACACTATTCAAGGCTAAAAGATAAAGACAAATTCTGAGTGATAGGGAACTATAACTGTTACGGAACTACATACCATACTGTAGAAAATTAGCTAGCCCCATATAAACTAGCCCCAGGATCGTCCAAAACGACAGGCATTGATTAATATTATTTGAAATAGATAACTCGTACTTGTTATGTCTTTTGAAAGATCACTTACCGGACAAGGAAAAGGTCACATAAGTAGATTTCTCCCCATAAGGCGCAAATCTGTTCCAAAAGTCGTATAGGGCAGGTACCATAACCCCCTACAAGTATAAGTAAGTTCGTATAAACAGAGGTTATAACTCTGTTCAAGCGGCATTGCCGATGTCAGTTTACTTCCGGAGGGCCAACGGAAACCTCAACCGACAAGAGACAAAATTTGAATAGAATCTGCGTTATTTAATAGGCCATCCGGCCACATCCTCAAAGAAACTTCGAACAGACCTTGCTTGAAACTGCTTTCACAATTTTGAAATATTTATCGCTTTTTTCGATAAAAATCAATGTCACGTATTTGACCGGAAGTAAATTGGTGTCAATACCGCTTTAATCGACCAGCCTCGGAACTTTGAAATGCGGGACCGCTTTAAAGAGGTTACCTGCTCTGTGCAGGCACACTTCTTTAATATGGAAAGGGTAAGTTTAGTCTATTTTGGTGAAAAATTTACACTGATCGTTACTTGATCGATAAATGCGCAAATTATGGACTGGATTTATGCTTTGCGTTGTGACCGTGCATGCGCCGTCGTTTAGAGGGTCCAGAATATTGAATAAAAAGAGGTTTGCGATCATCACAAACCCCGTCCCCCTATAGAGCAAAATAGATCCTTCCGTACTTTACATTGATAGATTTAATAATAAAAAAAATCACAATCGCCATAGCTGTGATTTTCGGGTACCCCGCTTCGCGTTGTAACTGACCTTACATGAGCCCACTGCTGCGCTGGCTGCCACAAGGAGTGCAACGTGTGTTCGCGCCGCCACAGGAGAAAGGAACACAAATATTGATGAAAACAGCATACACGAGCCCAGGACAACTCGACCACCGAATCTTTGAGCCAGCATTCCGCCAGGTACTTGGGTCAGCATGTAGCCCCCCCAAAAGGAGCCAAGAATAACCCCTGTGTAGAATTAAGGTTCGTCTACTGTCTGACTTTTGTGAATATATACCTATTTCAAAAAACGTTGCCAGTGCGAAATGGCGATTGGAAAATGGCAGTTCTAGGACCGAAAGGAACCATGGGTCTCATTAAATTTCTACTAAATGCTGAAGATTATGGATAAATCAAACAATTATCCATTAAAGATCATCAATGTATGTCTCTGACATTGCTAGACTTTATTTATCACCTTTAATTTTGCGAATGATTAGTACCCAGAAGCACCGTTCGGGCTTAGAACTGCCATTTACTATTTGCCATTTGCCATTTGCACTGACAACCTTTTTGGAAATAGGTGTATACAGCTATTTCACTAAGGTTACACCCGAGAATCAATGTATCGTGGTTTATGGGTAATTTTTCTAAACCTGTGTTTTGTTTTTATTAAGCTTATTTTCTTAATCTTTTGATACCCAGGAAGCACTGCAGGCTACAACACATGGATTCCCCCAGTGCAATCTGATTTAAAATAGGTGTATATTGTTTTGAGTACCGTAAAATCTCTCTTTTATTCATATTTATGCCTCGAAAAATAGTGCTTTTGAAAGGGGGGAGGTGGGCTTAATGTAAGACAAGAGGAGGGCGTTTGAACACCAAATGATGAACACGATTGCCAAATCAAAGGGCTCTGTGAGCCAACCCGTGAATGCAAATTTGTTTTTATAGTTTTTTTCTCTTGTGTGAATAAAAGATATACAGGATGAATTTTGAACAAATGATGAACACATCCAAGATGCTTAGAGTACATAAAAATGTCCTTTCTTGTCGATGTGATGAAACACCAAGAACAGTATGATTATTTATTATTATCATAAAAAGTAAAAAAAGAACATAACTCAGGGCTTGGCCAATCACAGCTTGTTTTCATTTCTTTGTCAATGATATCACTTTGAATTGCTCCCAGAAAGGTCACACTTAGGCCCAATAAATTCACCGCTTCTGTTGCAATGGCAACCAAGAGCAAAAACAAGCACACCCCCCCCACCCCCATGGTATTGTGATTGCAGCCTTGAGGGGGTTAATCATAGAGACCTATCAGGGTTGTAGCCCGGACTGTAGCCCTGATAGGTGTAAGCACCCCCGTGGGTATTCTTAGATCCGACGCGCGCACGAATATCCAATCAGAAAGCAGCAAATAGAAGCCAGCGAAGTGCAACCCAAATGTCCCACTAAAGTCCCACAAATTGTACAACATGTCGGATGAGGTCTGTGAGTCCTGCTCGGATTTATCTCAAATACAGACGTTTATAGCGTGTCTTTCTGCGACTTGGGAAATAAAACACAGAAACCTAACATGATGGGAACTTGTCTTGTTGTCCAAGCTTGGTGAAAATCTTGTAGAGAAGCATAGAAAAAGATGACTTCGAGTTTGGTTGTTGTATGAAACGGCACGAATCTAGCTCAAAATACGAAAACTTGGAAATGATTAGATAAAGCGGTGCTCTCTTCGGTAGGTACTATGTGTTTTCAAAGCTATTTTTGTCAAATTGCAGTGATTTAAGTGCGGGGAACAGGAAAAAAATCGGATTCGCTGTTTACGTCTGACTTCTAACTACAAGTTTTATCGGCAAACGTCAAGATTTACAGCAAAAATTTAAACGACAGTCTCATTCTTATATGTAATTGAAGTAACCTATGATAATATCAAACACAATGTTAATGGTAGGACTTACATTGCTCTTGTAAGTGGTTTGTTTGTTTTTCGTTTCTTCGTAGTATTTTACGCGTTTTTCTACAATTTGAGTCCCAATTCTACACTAAAAGCGGCCGGGCAAAGAAAACAGCTAGCACTTTCTACGCTGACCGGAAAATGCTTATTTTCTTGTCCAGATTCGCAAAAAAATATCTCAAACCAATCTTTATCGCCGTTGATTGCTGACATTTTGTGGGACATTTGTGGGACCACATCGCTGTTATTGCATTATCTCTTTACTGATTGGCTATTCGTGCGCGCGTGATTGACATGTTGGATCTATGAATCGTGACTGCAGCCTAGGGGGTTAGGTTAGCATAGGGACCTATCAGGGTATTGTGACAGCAGCCCTGATAGTTGTAGGGGCCCCCAGCTAGGAAGGCTTAAAGCCCCATTGGCAACCACAGCGATTGTTGTTGTTTTTAAAAAGCGCAATTGTTTTGCGAGCGAATTGATTGGGGGACTATAATACGCATAATTATTCACTACCGACAATCGAGGTGCGTGTTTCATCTTGTTTTCGCCGGGGAAGAAAGCTTTTCAGCCACTGTTTCTACAGTATTTAGCGAGCAAGACAAGATAACAACGTAAAGAAGAAACGACCAAGCAATGCGTGCTTCAGGAAAAGGATCATTAACTAATAAAGATGGATGTTATCGGGAAAGATGTTGGTTTATTCCACACGATCACTTAAACTCGAAACTATTCTTTGTTTTATCACTGATAAGTACTATTATAACCTGTAATTAAAACTCTAGGTTGATAACCGTGAAGCGAGAAGTCGAGGAGAATATATGCCGAACACATAGAAAGTATATATTTCATTGCTATGATTTGCAAATTCGACTCACGGCAAAACTTCTACATATAAGATACTGGCATCGACATGAACGCAAAAAAGCGAAGTACTAAAGCGAAGAATGTTCTTATCCCGCGCCCCCCAGCCCGTTTTCCGTAGTTCTTCGTATGCCCAGCGCTTCGCGCGGCATACCCGGGGCCTGGGGTGCGCCGCGCGAAGCGCTGGGGGACTGGGGGGGGGTTCATAGAAATGGGGATAACCCGCGCCCCGCCGCGCCCCCCAGCCCGTTCTCAGCATGCCCAGCGCTTCGCGCGGCATACCCAACGCCTGGGGTATACCGTCTGGGGGCCTATTGGGAGAGGGGTCGCTTAAACCCTGTGCTTTTTAGCTCGCTAAAAAAGCGCCTCGCTTGCGCGGAGCGCTGCGGGTGGCTGGCCCCCCTTGTGTGTATGCCTTCGGCATAACATGTAGGAACCTTGCAATTAGACCCCCGTCTGTCCTGTAGTATACCGACCGTTGGATTGGCCCGCCGCTCTACGGAGCGCGGAATAACCGTTTTTCTGCCGTAAATTCGAAGCCGCTAGCGTGGCGTTTAAACATGAGTTTCACTCGAACACCTCGCTCCTGGACTCGAATTTCTCGCAGCCTCTTTTTCACCTTTTCGCGTGTCTCCAGGGACTTTCTCGGGGTCCCTTTCTTGCTTTTTTTCTCACGCGATGCGAGGCCGTGTCGAGCTCTGATAGCGGCCTTGAGCGCGTAGTATCTCTCTTGTTCCCAAAGTATTAGCCGAAACTCTTCGTTTGAGATATGCCCGTCTTGCAGAGCCTTAGAGACCAGCTCGTCGAGTTTTTCTTACTCTCTGCTAAAACCATCGTGTCTTCGTGTTTAGCCACCTTGCTCGTAAGACCCCTAGAGACTATCCCTGCGCCTACGCCCACGACACCGACCCGCCCAGCGACCCCTGCCAGCGGACCGCCGACCAGAACCCCTATCCCACTCAAAGAGACCCCTACCCCCCTGCAGCGATGCCGGATGCCACAGACACAGCATGGGTAACGGCAAAGGCGCGCTTATACTTTTTCCGAACCTGTCGATGATGCGTTATCTCGTTGTCTAGAACCGCCTGAGTGTCACATATTTTCTGGAGTCGGAAGCTTTGCAAGTCGCCGCCTACGCCCTGCGTCATGTGCATACTGGGGAGCGAGGGGTATATGGAATCACCGCTAACGTCGCTGTTTGCCATGTCTGTTACGTCGGAGCTAGGTTAGCTCTAATACAAGGCGAACGGGCTTGCCCTTCAAGTCCATCCGTCTACCACGGTCATCCCTGATCCATATTCGGATACTCGAGACAAACTCAGAGGAAGACGCTGCGACGCAAATGGGGGTGTCGGGCCCATAGACGACTTTCTCGTGCGGCCTCCCGCGGGTTTCTAGGCAAGCGAGAACGTTTGAAGGCTCTCCTAAGGAGAGGCATTGCGTGCGATCTACGATATCGCAGCAGATGTAGAGGGCCTCCATTTTCGCCAAAGCCACCTCAAGTGGGGGTCCCCCCCAAGGGCTGTACGAGGCCCCGCTCCCCCAACTGGTCGTCTTCAGCCTCTAGGCCAAATAGTGCACAAAGCTGTGCATTCAGTAACGCAACGCCATTGGACATAAACGCGATTTTCCCGTTGAGGGGATCCAGCTTCTCGGTCAGAATCCTTCTTTCAGCGTGGTTGATCGCTTCCACGATGGACTCGGCCGTGTGGTGCCCGGCTGGCAGAGTAGCGATGGGCGGGAGGGCGGATATAGTCGTTATCTGATGCTCCCGCTCGAGATTATACTAGCTGTTAAACAGCGAGCACTTCCGGAGAGCCACGAAGCGTGAGCGCCTTATCGGCCGCTCGAAGTAGAGCGTTTCTCCGCCTTTGGGGAGCACAGTATGTAGGACCACCATTGTGTTGAACACAGCCCGCCTTCGTGTTTAATGGGACTGAGCATGGATTGGGAGGGCTGGCGGAGGCTGAACGAGGAGGCGAAAGGGGCAGAAGAGACGAAGAAGGCGGCAACTGCGGCGGGAGCCCGTATAGCCGAACATATCAAACACGCTATAGCCGAACAAATCAAACACGCAAAACCCGGTTTCCCTAGGTTTCTGACCCTCGGGCAAAAGCTGCTCTACGCCGTGCTCGCGACCCCCGTGAAGAGCACTGCCTCAGACATCACCCCACTACTCACGCAGCTAGAGATACACGCCGCTGAGGACAAATTATTCAAGACTAGGGTCCGAGACATATTCAAAGACACAATAGTCACGCACAAGTCCGTCAAGGAGTCTCGCCGGTGGCTATCGGAGCCTTCCTATGGGTGCTGGCCACAGCAACTCAACTTTGCGGTCTGGTGCGCAACCGCCGGGTGCGGGGTGTCCCTAACCGACCCCACTTTCGCCACGCTCCCCTCTGTCATCAGGGGATTTCAAAGGTTTCACGTCTACTTTACCACGCGGAGGATACTCTACGAGCTCGGCGCCCCCCTGCCTGGCGACAGCCCGTTCACGCAAAAAGATAACCCCTACAAGAAAGCCGCTTTCGAGCGTCTATGTATAGAGTTCGGTTTGCCGCGTAAGCCGGACTTCCGATGGAAAGGCGGGCGGAACCACGGGCTAGGCGATGTGTTTGTGTTCTACCCGGGGGAGGGGTATCGCAACGTGCACGTGATCCGGGGCTACGACACGGCGGCGGGTACCCGAGCCACCTCAATCTGTTTAGCGACGAAGGTGGGACGTACAATAGTGGGAAGCAGGTGGGTTTCATACGCAACGACGACCACGGGGGCGTGCAATATAGCTGGTTTGCGCCTCCAAAGGTGAGGGGCTGACAAAAGCAGCGCTAGGAAGAATCGGTCGCTCGGTCGAGGCGTTCGTCTACGCAGTGCTTGGCGCGCTTGTAAACGTCCGTTCCTCCATCTCGGGGGCCGGCCATGGAGACGCAGGCGGAGTTCACGAAGCTGCTTGAAGACGCGATCATAGAAAACGACATCGCTCAAAGCGTGCAAAGGTACCAGTTAGCCGTGCAGGAGGCCAAGGTGAGACTGAGTCTTGCGGTTGCACCAGGAGTGTGGCTGATGCCGAGCGATCTGGTGATAAACGCGCAAAGCGTCGTGGGCTACAACAATAAACTGCAGAAAGCCACAGACTCCATGACGCTTGGCGCAAACGCGATCAACACCGAGACAAAGGCAATCGGTGATCATAACATGGCCGGTGGGCATCCTAGGGTGCAACACGTGACTAATCCGAGGAAGCAAGGCCGTAGTGCACGCAGAGGGCCCTCTCTTCGCGTATGCGCAACATGACATTGCCCGGACCAGGCAAAAAAAAGTGACCACACCCCCTCAAGGCGGGGTTGTCGGCACTCGCGGTGGCCGCGGCTTACTACTTGTTCCGATGATTTCTTTGCATTCAACGAACCAAGAACGCGGCTACGGCTAGAATGAGCAGCCACGCATTTTCGCCAAGGAATTTCACCGCTTCTCCTGCAGCCTTAAACACGAAGTTCGCGATGCTGCCTACTAGCCCAGGGAGAAGCTCGCCTAGCTTTTTCCCGATAGCCTTAAGCCCGTTACCGACCCCTCTGGCCACGGAGGAGAGCGACTTGCCGAGCGACGTCATAATGGCCGCGATCGTCGTCGCTACGGCCAACCCGATAGCGGTGACGGTAAAGCTGTACTTTTTGAAGATGGCTTTGATGCGCTCTCTGAGCGGCTTTTGGTTCTCGGTTTTCGCGTTCTAGTTCGTCAATCGCGGATAGCCTTTCCTTGTTGCGCTCACGGGCCTCCTGGCGGCGACTCTCTGACGTGTTAGGGTCGTCAATGGTCTCCACATCTGTGGTTACCACCCCTTGCAGCTCTCGGACTCGTTCTGTGTTCTCCTGGATGACCGCGTCTATCTCTGCCACAGACCCCATCGCCAGCTTGAAGCCTTTTAGCTTTGCAACGTCCTGTCGAACGCCCCCGTTCTCATTGAACAGCTGTCTTGGTTTAGCCCAACCTCCTTTGTCGAAGTTACGAAGCTGTATTAACTTCTTTCCCCTCTGGTCTGACTGCAACCGTATCAGATTCTCGTTAAGGTCTGGGTATTACACCCTGAGGGTCTGGAGACCGAGTCTTGTCACTGCACCCTCTGTGGTGAACGAGGTTTCAGTGATCGTTTGCGTCCGGGCCCCCCGCGATGACGTGCTCGTCATTGGGATCGACTCCCCATCGTCGGAGTCGAACGGGATGAGGGGCGTCTCGTCATCCCTGTCTTCGGCGGACGCACCCGGCAAGATATCGTCAATATCAACGTCGACATCACCCATGATGCGTGCGCATAAATCATGCTACGCTATATTAGACATGTCTAACAGTGCGCACCATAGTCACGTGATTTCGTACTACTAGGAATGTCAGTCAGCGATAAACTTGACCCCCAACGAACACCAAGAACTCCTCTAGGGTTGAAAGCCGAGAGAACTGTTAACCGGGTCACTCTCAACCCGTCGACGGCTTCCCCCGTCGAGACGCTATATGTGGCGGTCCCAAACCTATCGGAAGGCGTCACGCTCGTGCCTGGCTCCTTGAGGGTCGGTTTCGATCTCTCCATCTCAGGTCAAGCAAATAATACCGTCGTGAGCAACGTCGGCCAAAATCTTGTGAGCCGCCTGAAAATCACGTTTGCAGGAGAAACGCTCCAGGACACCAACCGCTACGATGTCTTCAAGACGTATGAGGAGCTTTACATGTCCAAGGTCGAGAGAGAGGACCGCCTGGAGCAGTGCATACAGTCAGAAAACATGCGCAAGCTTCGCTCCAAGGCTGGCGATAAAACGACTATTAACGCCAAGGAGAACGCTCTTTACGTAACCGTAAAGTACACCATCCCGCTAGACCATTTTCTGCTGACGGACCACGGCGTACTGTACCCAAGGGCACTCTCCGAGGCGCTGCTCTTCGAGATCACGCTCGCAACGGTTGATCAGGTAGTCGTCGGAAGCGATGATACCAAATTATCCTACGGCATCAAAAATCTAGAGCTGGAATACGAAAGCCTGAGGGACGTCAACGCCGCCCGGTCTGCATCCGCCGCCTTCCAAAACGGCACAACGTTCTTTTACGAGCAAGTAAACCTCCACAAGACCTTCGTGATTAGCAAAGGGACGGACAGTATAATCAACGAGAGTGTCAACCTGCCGCGAAGGTCTATGAGTGGTCTGTTGCTCCTCTTTGTGGAGCCATACACGGCAGACGCTTGCGACTCTGAGACGTTCGTGTACCCCGACATCAAAAGCGTTCGCGTTACGATCGACGGCATGCCAGACAAGGTCTTCAGCCAGGGACTACCGTCGAGTCGTTGGACTGCTCCACGCAGCCGGCTACCGGAGGTAAGCAAACAGAGATAGCAGACGCGATGGAGAAACTCGCGATTCTCGTAGCCTCGGGGAATTCGAGAGAGATGGTAGGCAAGGCCCTTACTCACGACGACGTCAAACGCATGAGCGCCGAGGAGGTGAGGAAGTACGAGAAGCGATACGAGACCGCTCTAGCCAGCCGGACTACAGACGCCCTGGCAGACAGCTTCCTGAAGCTTACGACCAAGCTATAAGACATGACGCTGCCGATAGACAGTGTGGTCGATCTTCACAATGACCTCGTGTCCGACTACATCATCAACAACGAGCTCCGCACATTGTGCGGAAGCCTGTCTCTACGCTGCGGTCGTTTGATGTCTTTAGCCGCCGGGGCGTTACACGTAGCACGTCATGTGAACACCAACGGCGCTGACACGGGTGTCAACACGAGGTAGCAGTCGCGGACTCACAAGTGTGCACGCACACTGGCGAGTCTGCCATCCCAGAGTAGACGTTCATTTGAAAGCTTGCCACTTCTTCAGCAACAAAATAGTTGCATCACAAATGGAGGAACCTAAAGGAAGAACTAGTGCTCAGCATCTCGCGGAAGCTGCGGAACAAACTACTCATGAACCTCCACGTACGCCTTCGGCGTTAGTGGAGAGAATCACGAGCCCCGAACTACCCGCGACCCGACCTTAAACACCCTGGACAAGTCGAAGCCGGAAGGCGCTTGGCAAAGTGGAACCGACTTAACAGAGCGAAGAAAAAAGCTGTGCAACACGTTGAGTCGCTGGTCGCTTGCGAGTCGCAGGGACGCGAGGGCTATCATGCCGAAGGCATACACACACCAGTCCCGGAAAGCAACTCTGCTTGGTCGGCTAGCTCGGTTATCGGGGTCGCCGGCCTTCTAGTGTCGTTGATCGGCCTCTAAACACGTAGGCGGGAGCTAGCTGCCGCGTTCACTCGTACACCAGCTGTTAAACAGCGAGCTACCGAAGGTACCAACGACGTAAATCCGCCCGCAAGGCCGCCGCTGGCGGCCGCACAGCAACCACCGCTTGCCGTTCCGGCGAGCCGACCCGGACAATGCAAATCTCGGCTGTTAGCCATGGAGTAAGCAGACATTTAGACACGAGGGCCCCACCCATATTCGCACGTCCGTGCATCGCAATGTCGACGACGCAGCAAATCAAGATTACAAAGACCATCAGTCATAACCGACCTCGTCGCCGGTATCGGCTGGTATCGGCTGGTATCGTAGTTCATGGCCCGAACGCCATGAACTACGCAAAAATGACTGCCGCCGTTGCAGGTGCTGTCGCTTTGAAGGGTTACCTTAAGGACCAGAAGATCCTGCCCATGTAGTAGTGTACTACACTAGATGTGTAGACCATGTATTAGACTCGTGTTCATGTACGTACACGTACACACAGCATCACACACTACTCGATGGCCTCCATCGCCATTTTGGTTGATGGCGCCGTCCCAAACGCGACTGCATTCGTTGGTGGCAACTACCTCGCAAAGTTCCTGTCGAACGATGAGAGCCCTGCCTTAGCTGAAAAGGAGAAGCACGACAAGGCCCTCGAGAAATATCAACGAGACTATGGACGCTACCAACAGCGGCAACAAAAAATCCCCGATTGGCAAGAGCAAAGTCGCGAGAGAGGGGCCCTCGCAAAGCAAAACTTCACCGACACTAACTACGCGCTCAAACTTTACAACCACACCCGACCAAAACAATCCATGGAGTCAATGCGGGCTCCTGAGCTTTCCGACTACTACATCCCCAGCAAAACTCAGAAAAACGTCGAGTTGGCGTACATTGGCGCCGGCGCTCTCGCCATTGGCTACATAGCCAGCCGCTTGCTGTGATGCAGCAAAGCTGCATCTAGGCGGCCTTTTTCCATACTGCCCTTATACGTATACGTATACGTATAAGATTGTTGCAGACCGGTTGTGGAGTGCTATTCACGAGGTAGAAGCCGCTGCTAAGCGAGTGACACCGAAGGTGTCGTCGATGGGTGGATGACACCGAAGGTGTCGTAGCTTTGGTGACACTGCTAACCGAAGCCTCGAGTTGTGGCGCGCAGACAGGGAGTGCGTTAAGAGATTCGCCAATGTCTTTCTCCGAGGGCCTACCGACCTCAGAAAGACCGAGCGCTTCGCGCGGCCCTACCCGAGCAGACAGCAACCGCCTGTTGGAGACTGATACACCTGTTGCAATGTATTGCAATACATTGCCGACACGTAATGGCGTGAAGCGCATGTCCGACGAAGAACTCGGTGCGTTCCTTCGTCCTATATACTACGCCAGAGGTGGCTTCCAGGGAGTGACCGCTCTGCATGCCAAACTTTCCAAGGGCTCAGCCTCCATAGATCGAGTGCGCAAGTGGGTAAGCTCGCAGCCCGTCAGGGGCTACACACAGACACCCCCTCTTCCGACTACCTACGCCCACTTCTCGGAGCAGATACCAAACCGCATCCACCAGTCAGACCTACTATTGTTGCCAACCGACCGCGGGTAAAAGTATGCCCTGACTGTCGTTGACGTCGCTTCACGATATAAAGCCGCCCGCCCACTGAGGGCTAAGAGCGCGGCCGTCGTCTCCCGCGAACTCGCTGACATCTATGCAGAGGGACCTCTTACATGTCCTAAAGTCCTCATGGTTGATGACGGCACGGAATTCAAGGGTGCTACCACAAAGCTCCTAACAGACCACGGAGTGGAGGTCCGACGGGCTGAGTCAGGGCACCACAGGAGCCACCACAGAGGCCAAACCGCGAGTGGGTTACTGCTTTGCCAATCGTCATCTCGGATATACACGCAACGAAGACTCGCATGACTGGCTTTGCGCCTAAAGACGCCATAAAGCTGAGGCGCGTGCCTCTTAAAGCCAAAAAGCCCCCACCTAGAGGTCCCCTTGGAGGTCGGAACGGAGGTGTACATCGCCGTAAACGAGGAAGACCTCCAGGACAAGGGCCGACGGCGAGCGACGGACCCGTGGTGGACAAGCAAGGCATACCCAATACTAAAGAGGGTTATGGAGCCCGGGCAGCCGTGTTGTATTACACGGCGTACTCTAAGCACGGCTCCACGCGTTCGCAGTTGCGAGTTGCGTGATCAGCGCTTGTGCCTTCTATTGCAACTAAGGCACGTGAGTCTGACATTCCACTTGTAGAGACCCTGACTGTCGTCCAGCCGGTCGATACTGAAGCATTGGGGATGGCTCTTGATGTATCCCTGAAACAGAAGCCGTGGACGCTCGTGATCGCAGGTGGTTCGGTCGGAAGCTCCGCCCAGGCGTGGTTATTGTGGCAAGGGCTAGTGACCCTCGCCTTAGTATTGTACTTCCCCGAGTCTCACAGAACGTTACCCAGGGCGTCCACGGCTACTAGCTTTACCTCGAGCTTCTTTTCCATCTCAAAG
Organism: Nematostella vectensis; assembly: GCF_932526225.1. Lineage (NCBI taxonomy): Eukaryota > Metazoa > Cnidaria > Anthozoa > Actiniaria > Edwardsiidae > Nematostella > Nematostella vectensis. Next base: position 9,383,206 of record NC_064045.1, on the reverse strand, counting down.
AGGTCTTCTTTGGTGCATCCTGTAGTGGCCAGCTTCTTGTCAAATTGCTCGAGGATCTTGCCTCGTGTCTTGGTTAGACAGAGGGAGCGCGAGGTGCGCGATTCCTCAAGAAGTCAGCAACGTAACTCACAACACAGTTAGCGAAGGTGTCACCCCCTCTCGCTCAAACATTGATCCAGGCTCAAACTTTTGCTCAGGTAAAGGGCGAAGCTCGTATCTCACGTAGACGAGGTACTCTCGTCCTTTCTCCCAAATGCCCGCATCGATGCCTTCCAGGGCGCCGACTGCGATTTGGTTCCATCTTTTGACTAATGACCCACCAATCTTGTGCTCCGAGCGCCCTTCCTCCTCTGTAATTGGCGCCAATGGCTCTGCGGGGGTCTTACCAACGACCGTAAAAAGTCTGTAACGCCGGTCAGGGTCTACCATCTCAAGCACCGGTGGCAGCACTGCGTTTGCCCGCAGAGACTCTCGCTCGTGCGAGACCCACCACACCGACCCATCGTCATTAATATCAGGCCACCGCATAAACGGCTTTGGAGCAATGACTCCTGCTCCACCAAGATCTCGTATCTCCTGGTAAACACCGGCGCTTATGTCTTGGCCCCGAAGAGTGGCATCCACGCTTGGGAACCGAAGATGGGCGCCCCCGACGAAGAGAGAATAGTACTTCTTGGGGTCGAAGCTCTCTGGGCCCTTTAGCCGCCGTCCCGGCAGCAAAGGGTGGAACTCGCGCCGGACTTCCTCTGTCCACACTTTCGCCGGTACAAGCGGCTTAAGCAGCTTGTGTTTGACATCGTCGGGGATGTCCTCGTCCAGGATGTTCTGGACCAGCCCTGCCAGTGCGGCGGGCGCCTCTTTGTCAGGCATGCTATTGAGAATCTCCTCTATGTAAGCGTCCATGTTTGGGCATATTTTGTGCCACCCAGTCTCTAATTGCCCGTATCGCGGGCTGCGATGTCAGACAGGACGAGTGTTTGGGTATGCCTTGTGCCACCCAGTCTTTAATTGCCCGTACCGCGGGCTGCGATGTCAGACAGGACGAGTGCGAACCATTCCCGAGCGCGCCTCTCGACGCCGCGCATCCTCTGACCTTCACGATTCGCACCGCAGGGGCGGCACAACCGCGTCTCCGACTGCGTCCCTATGCCGCAGATCCTGCACTGCACAGGGAGGGGGCTGCCCTTACGGAGCCTTTGGAGGTGCACCTTGCAGTAGGTGTCCATGCACCTCTGGCCACACGTGTTTGCATGGCCGATCTTCAGCCACCCGCAGTAATCTTTTCCGCACTTCATCCTTCGAACGCTTGGTATACTACAGGACAGACGGGGGTCTAATTGCAATGTTCCCACATGTTATGTCGAAGGCATACACACAAGGGGGGGGCAGCCACCCCCTTTTAGGCTCGCCTAGAGCGAGGCGCTTTTTTAGCGAGCTAAAAAGCAAAAGCTTTAAGCAACTCCTCTCCCACGAGGCTCCGAGACGGTATACCCCAGGCGTTGAATATGCCGCGCGAAGCGTTGGGCATACAAAAAACAACGGAGAACGGGCTGGGGGGCGCGGCGGGGCGCGGCGCGGGTTACCCCCATTGCTATGAAACCCCCAGTACCCCAGCGCTTCGCGCTACTCGGACCCCGCCCGGCCATGGGAAACGGGCAGGGGGGCGCGGCGGGGGAGGCCCCAGTCCCGCGATTTTTCGCCTCAGTTGTTTATGTACGTGAAACCTTATCTGCTTCCCCAGACGGCATACCCTAGACCGCGGAGGACGGACGCGCCCGGCCTCCATGCACAATTGCCCCAAAAAATTAAGTACGTGAGGCCGTTTCTATGAAATGACCTAGTCCCCCCCAGCGCTAAAATACAGCCTCGATCTGATGTAGGCTTGGTTGGTTATGGGCCTTTAAGCTAAACTAAAGTTCGAGTGCTCACAAAAATCCTAGACACCTTATCAAGTAATTATCCTCACGCAGGCGCGTACCAGGGGGGGGGGGGGGGGGCAAGAAGAATACTTCAAACACACAAGATCGACATTTTACTGGGTTGCTTGATTAATTTGAAAACTGTCGGACATTAATTCCATGAAGACCTTTCCTGCTTGTCGGGCAAATAGCCACTGCGATTACTTTCCGTCGTTTCCCTTATATTCAGTGTTATTTCTAAGCCAAATATCTGGAAATAAGGCCTGCTCGCCCCACCCCTGATCATAATTCTCTTCCTAATAATTCATTAGGTATTATGTTCTTATATTACACTAAAAGCTAAGAACATCGTTAAGAACATTATCCTAGTAAAATACAACTAAAATGCTCCCCATTGTTTCCTTCGGTTTATAAAAACAGATCACTGTTTCAATAATCTTGTATGTGCCTGTATTCACATCGCTTCCAGCGGGTTTTAGCTAGGCATACGATACTCATCAACGGGCTATTACACATGAATTCGTGAGAGCAATATCTTTTTATGTGATAGGTTTAGAAATCACCATATTTACCTTGTGTTTTTGTTGACCATCGGAATTCAGGATCTTTCACAGTGATTGTTCCATTGATGGTCGTTTCACGAGAAGACACCATCGCCACAACTGCTATGCTTATCCCTGCTCGGACTCCATAAGACAATAGAAAGGCGAGCATCGTAAGAAACGCAATACAATAACGCTTGGGTAGAAACAAGCAATAAGAGTTGCTGCAACAGTGGTTATCTGGTCGATCGTCATTGGATGTGAAAAGTTCATGCTGGCCCTTCCATTCTGTTGGGCTTAGCTGAGGGAACAAAACTTTTTGTTTATGTTTGAAAGCCATTAAATGTTTCCCACCACGGAATCCGATATTCTCAAAAATGATTTGCTTCATTGTGCAGTGTTTCACTTCAAAGAGCAGTTGATGCAAATAGGGGCACTTATTGCTCGCGGCAAATATGCTTGAGTGATAAAGGAATGGTGAATCATTCATATATTTATTAACAGTTATCTCTTTTGTTATAAGAGACCTCGAGAGTTTCACCTACCATGCCCTCGTGGGAGTACGCTTGTTGGGATACCAAGAAAGGCAATATATCGAATGAATTGTATCCATTCTGGTCTGCCCTGAAGAAGTCTTATAAAAGACGAAAATTTGGCAGAGTAGAATTCGAAGCTTTGGTGTATTGTATTCATTCTTCTGGTTCACGAACACGACTAATTGGGCTTTTTGTATTTATTCATTCTGGTCTTAGAGTTTTCATTTTCAGGATCGTAGACAGAACGTGCTTATTATCGTTAAGTATAGGATATTTATAGATAAAATTATATGGTGTTCTTAGTTGTGTGATGTGTGTCAGATTAAGCAGGTCTTTCAAAGAATGAGTTCTGATGCTAGTTATCTATAAGCCCCGTGCAAAAGCAACCAACATTGAAAACTGGCATGATGTCAAAGTTTGTCAAATTCTGTTCTTGTTATGGAAATCAGCTCCTATTTCCGGTAACATCCGGGAATCTCACTTTGCTCGTCGTCTCCATGGCGACAGCACGGCATCCCGTAATAATCTTTAGCGTCCTCGGCTTCTTCTATGGTCTGGTGCATATTCGAGTAGATTGTCTCGGGGATCCAGTACGTTGTCATGGCAGCGATGAGTGACAGCACTCCAAATATGGTGATAGGAAGGGCCACGCCTACACCAGCAAGATGTCCCTGGGGAATTTTAAAGGTTTTTTTTTAATTATTGTCGAGTTAATACGTAAAGATTAATCTTGTTAATTAAAGTTTAAAAAATAAACATCTTTCCTACCAAGTGAGAAGAATACAATAGAAGATGAAAATAGCCTTATTCTAGCAAATTACTCTACCTTATCATATAATGAATAGGTCACGACATAGCCTGCTTCTTGGGTGGGTCTACTTTCTTTGAAAGTAGAGAGAGGTCAGGCGTTGCCCACGGTTGTAGCTCGCCCGACGCATTGATTGCGTAAAACACTGCTCCGCAGAACACAATAGCAGCGATTAGAAAAAACACGATGCCCCACTCGTGGATGCTCTGAGTATTAAAAAATGAGATGAAAATTACAGCTACATTTTTTTGTGCAAAAAGCATCGGGATTGCTTTACTGGATTTTCTTTGGTTGGATTTGAATGGTTGATGATTTTACTAAGGCAGAAGCAGAGGAAGCAAAGTTTTCAGGGTGGGGTTTCAAGAAGAAAGCAAATCCTTCCTGCAACTTAGATGGTCCAGATTCATGCTTCGCCTAGGAAATTATTTTGGAGACTGTTGAGCGCCTGTTGAGCGCCGATCAGATGGCATGGTTTTGTTGCTAAGTCTGACTTGGTCACAGGGACGGATCTCGCCTATTGCCAAGCGGGGGGGGGGGGGGGGGGGGGGTGACCCAAACATTTTCGTCATTATTTTACCTTCGTAACGATTTTTGAATGTGCAGACACAAAGAAAACAATAAAAAAGGCAGCCCAATGGGGGTTTGAACCCCCTTCTTCCCCCCCCCCCCCCCCCCTCCCCAAGACGCACACATACACACACCATAGATCCGCTACTGGGTAACGATTACCTTCGCAGTTCTGGACTTAAACAATTTTCGGGCTAGATGTAACTTTGATGGGGTTGGCGAGCTGTTCGTAACTTGAGCAGGGATGGCGGGCTGTACTTTACTTGAGCGGGGCTGGTGGGCTGTATACGTTAATTGATAGGGGCTGGCGAGCTGTACTTAACTGGGGCTAGAAGTAACTTGAGTGGGGCTAGGGCTGGACGTAACTTGAATCGGGCTAAAGTTAGACGTAACTTGAGAGGGGCTAGGGCGCTAGACGTAACTTGAGTGGGGCTAAAGGTAGACGTAACTTGAGTAGGGCTGGAGCTAGACGTAATTTGAATGGGGGTAAAGGTAGACGTAACTTGAGAGGGGCTAGGGCGCTAGACGTAACTTGAGTGGGGCTAAAGGTAGACGTAACTTGAGAGGGGCTAGGGCGCTAGACGTAACTTGAGTGGGGTTTAAGGTAGACTTAACTTGAATAGGGCTGGGGCTAGACGTATCTTGAGTGGGGCTAAAGGTAGACGTAACTTGAGTGGGGCTAAAGTTAGACGTAACTTGTGTGGGGCCAGGGCTAAACGTAACATATGTGTTATGGAATAGACTAATAACATTTATATTTCGTACTATAATGTGTATTTGGATAAAAATTATCTATCACACATGCACGCACTTTTTCATAATAAAAGCATTCATTAACTTTTTACCTCAGATTTTACGATTAGTCCAACAACCAGTGGTGCCATAATTCCATTAAACGTCGCAAGAGTATTGGCCATTCCCATTATGATACCAGAGTACCGGGGTGCGATATCGAACGCGTTGACGCCCACCCCAGCATACAAAGTGGCCATGGAACCTAAACCAAGGACGATAGGCACCACCTTATAGGGTGTACAAGCCACTATGATGAGGCAAATACACTGAAGAAAAAAGCCTACAAGAAACGTATTATCATCATCATTGTGATAATTATCATTATCAACGTCAATTTTACTATCATTCACATCGCTAATCAACATAAACTTTACTATAATTATCATCACCACCATCACAATTATAAAAATTTGCATTTGGCGTTGAGGAAAATGTATGCGCTTAGTAAACGCCTTTTTCAAATAAGGCTGCACTGAAGAAATGGATTTTTCTTATTTGGGACAGTTGTATATTCACGGTACTCACCGCCACATGTAAATAGTTTACGGATGTTTGTCATTGACAGGACTTCCTTGGTATTCATGAAATCTGCTAATCTTGTCATTATGGGTAGGATTATGGCCACTGCCAAAAACGAGACTCCGTACAAAACACCGGTCTGTGAAAGAGCAAAGAGAGTAAAGGATACTATCATACTTTAGCCTAGTAACCAAATGTTGCAGTCGGCTTTTGAACACTAGCGCATAAGTGGGGGGGGGTGGTTGAAAGTTGAGGGAGGGGTGGATGGTGGATGGTGGTTTCAGGGGGCGGTCTGTAAAAGACCAAAGAGTGTAAAGGATATTATATGACATTATCAACGAAGTATTGTTAGCCTGTAGCTAAATACTTGTCATAAAATTGATGATAGAAGTTATGCTCTCGTTACGCAGCGGGTCATGCTTACGCTACGAACACACTATGGTAACGCCACTATTGTAACGCCACTATGTTAATCTAGTCACGCCATGATTATGCTCTTGTAAACGCCACTATCATACTCTAGCCTAGTAACCAAATGTTGCAGTCATCTTTTGGTCACGAGCGCCCTGCCATCAGGGGCGGCGGAACGGTCCCATAAGTGGGGGGGGGGGGGGGAGGCGAAAGTTGGGGGGGGGGGTGGATAGTGGTTTCAGGGAGCAAAGAGCGTAAAGGATATTATATGACATTACCAACTGCAGTATTGTTAGCCTGTCGCCTAGCTTAAAACTTCTCATAAAAACCGTGATAGAAGTTCATTCTTTTTCAACCCCGATTAATCCAATAGTCTGATAGGATCGTGAATCCTGGTCATGCCATAGATGCCTGCCATGATAGTGTATTACTTACGCAAAGATCACATTATATGGTCACGCTATGATTATGCTCTAGTCAGACAACTATGATATTCTAGCCTAGTTACTACGATTACACTATGGTCACGCCCCGATATATAACCTAGTCACGTTCCAATTTTTCTCTGGTCACGCCAAGATCAAACTCGGGTCAAACCATGATTATATGGTTTGGTTTTTATATGGTATGGTATGGTATGGTATGGTATATTATATGGTATGGTTTTTATATGATTATATTATATAGGTCACACAACTACGAAACACTTAGTTACCCCCGATCGCACTTTGCTCACGCCCCTATCAAACTGTAGTTATATCATTATTGTGCTTTCGTCAGGTCACTATCATAACCTAGCCAAGTTACGCTACGAACACACTATGGTCACGCCACTATCTTAATCTAGTCACGCATCAATTATGCTCTGGTCAACGCTCTAGCCTAGTCACCAATTGTTGCAATCGCCTTTTGGTCACCAGTGCCCTAGCCAAGTCATCTCTCTTCGATTTATCTCTCGTCACGCCAAAGCCGTGATATTGTCATCACACTTTACCGGATACCTACCAGTTTTATATCATATCCAAGACCGAACTTGAGATAAGAGGGCAATTCTGTGAGGAATGTGAACAACATCCAACCGCTAGTGCCCCAGCCAATGACAACGCTCCACACCGGTAAAGACGTCAGAATCTTCCTCCAAGGCGTTGGTACATCCTAAATTATCATGAAAACAGAGTGGCGTTGTTTAGATCTAGTCATTACAGGAAGGTATAGGTATACTATAGGTATATAGGCAATATACCAACCGAAGTATTGTTAGCCTTTCGGCTAGCTTAATACTTCTCATAAAAACTGTGATAGAAGTTCACTCTTTTTCAACCCCGATTAATCCAACAGTCTGATCGGATCGTGAAACCTAAAATATCATGAAAACAGAGTGGCGTCGTTTTGATCTAGTCATTACAGGAAGGTATAGGTATATTATATGTATATAGGCAATATACAGGCCCGTACCCAGGGGGGGGGTTCAGGGGGTGCGAACCCCCCAACAAAGTCAAAGGGGGTGCAGCCCCCCCCCTCCCCAACACACACAAACACTCAAAGTCGAAGGTCTATTTTCGGTTCTCAATAGTCGTGCTATTGGTAGACTATAACTATAAAGCATAAGCTAGATCACTGTGGTATGTAGCCAAATCCGATAATAAACGTCCCATGGAGATACTGCAAAGGCATAAAAAAATTCCTCCTCCCCCCTCTCCCCCGGAAAAATTAGGTCCACTTTTTCGGATTTCGCCCCGCCCAAGAAAAATCCTGGGTAGGGCCTGATATAATAAATCAACCGTTGAATCCATTGTACTTTTTCAGTAGCTGTCTTTTCTTGTTCACACGAACTCAGCAACTCGTGGCTCAGACGAGAATCATCGAAAGGAGAACGCTTCACGACAATAAACCAAACAAATGCCAATAAGATAGTTACTGCACCTGAGGACAAGCGGCATGCATTAGACAGCAGATAGACGGACGGGATCAAAAGTGGTATATTTAACACTGTCAAAACAGAGTAGGTTTTAATACGCTGACGTTACGAGCACAAAGTAGAAAGGGCGAAAGCGCCGCGAAGCCCCTCGTGAACGGAATCCCATACCTAAGAAAAAGTGGTATACAAGAAAAATATGGTAGCAAATATTGGTAACCAGTCGGCTCGAGTTTTCGTCTGTCAGTTCGTCCCCAAAAAGCATCGTATGACAACCAAATTAGGAGGGTGTCATGAAGGTGACAAGTGGGATGCGAAAATACGGTCACGTGTTGTGTGAAGTCATCGACGTGATTAAAAGCAAAAACATTCATATCTCGCGTAAGAAACATTGTTTCACAACCAAAATTGGGAGGTGTCGTGTTTGTGTCAAGGTGGTGCACGAGATTTGTGACGTAATCGGTGACGTCACTAAAAGCAAAATTATTCCGATTTCATTAAGAACAAGAATATCCATATCTCATGAACGAAACATCATATGACAACCAATCTTGGTATGTGTCATGGTGTCAAGGGGGGTGCACCGATATAGTCACGTGATTGTGACGGCGTCACTAGAAGCAAAAAAGTGCTGCCGTCATCAAAATAAAAAGATATTAATATTTCATTAGAGAAACATCGTATGACATCCAAACTCGGAAGGTGTCATGAAGGTGACAAGTGGGATGCGAAAATATAATCACGTGTTTTACGACGTCATCGACGTGAAACATCGTAAGAGAACCAAACTCGGTAGGTGTCTCGGTAGGTGACATGTATGTTCGCGGTGGGTGGCAATGAGATGGTCACGTTACGTCATCGATGACGTCACTAAAAGTAAAACTACCCTGACGCCGAAACATCGTATGACTATTTTAATAGTCAAGCTTAAAAGCTTGTCAAGGGTTGGGGGAAGGGGGTTAATAATAATATTTATTATTTCTTAAATTATCAAGGGAAAATAAGCGAACATTTAGAGCTTGGAGCTCCGCTTTTGGGCAATGCCTAAATTTGTATGAATTTTAAAAATCACTTACCCGAACTATAGAAAATTGACGGCCAGTCAAACCAAGATTCTAACTGCCCCAGTACTGGTGGGATTATAGCCAAACCGATATAAATACCTGCAAATGGATTGAAACTTTATGGTACGATCTAGCTAGACCCATGACAAACGCTTTTAAATAGATGTATGATTGTTGTAGTGTTTTACTTTACTCCTGGGTGTTATCATGATGACCCGTTATAATGAATGGTTGTAAGTATCGCAATTCTCCCAAATGAAATTTTCATTATTTTTCTTTTTCAATCTTGGAGCATCCTGCATAAGGTCACATAAAAATTATTGTCGTTTCTGGTCGCCGCCACATCCCGAATTAGTGCTGCATACAACCTTTTATTTATTTTTTTTTTATTTCAAATCTTTCTCAGTAAAACCTCTAGAATTTTTTTTTTGAGATTTGCGCTCTTCCCTAATGGTAATGACAGAAAATAGACATCAAATCACGTCATACATCGAAAGATGTGCTAAGCTAAACAATGTCGTTAAAGTAGCTTCGGTTGGAGTAATCATTTTTCTCCGCGAGAAAATAAAGGGTCGCGGCATATTACACAAAAAAGCAAAATTTTTGAAAAAGAAGAAAAAAAATACAAATAAAAGAACAAACATAAAAATCGCCCACCGGCATGCTCCCGAAGAAGAAATCGCGACCAGAAACGAAATATTCTTATGTGTCCTTATCCCTTGGATGCTTCTGTTCCAAGGGCTTACGATGAGCCCCCCTTCACGAAACACGTTAAAATGGCATACTTCGTCGTTTGAATATGTTCTGATACCGAAAATTGCTGGGTAAAAATTATCTGTTCCTGTTTTCCAAGGAGGGACCTTGAATTTCTTTTTTTCCCAGCAAGCCAGCAGTGGTAGGCATTTAAGCTCATAAATAATTGCCCCTAATAACCCGTCGGAACGATTTTTTCCCCAAGCAACCGCTCCAGCTCCCAAAAAATATTTCCAGCACAACAAGTTCGACTCCACAAATTTGCCAGCAGAACCATTCTGGTCGATTTTTCCCCAGCAACCGAGGGGTCTAACATCTTCCCAGCCAGCAAAAAAAAAAAAAAAAAAACGGGCTGCGGATTAACAGATCCGTTTTGTGCCCTTGCCTGTTCGTTTTCATGGTAGGGGCGTTGTTTCACTTGTTTAGGTTTGCTCGAACCGGGTTACACATTAGTTCGAAACAAAACGCACTTGCTTTCAAAGTAAACAGTCTATGACAAGCATTGATACATAGAATATGATATACACGTTTTGCCGGTTCAGACGTTATTTTAAATAGATTACTCATACAAGAGGGGGACTCCGATAAAAACAGACGGGGTTGATCGTCGGCAAAATCGATTTGCCGGTGGCCAACAGAAAAATTCTTACCCCTAAGAGATAGCAAATTGGGTGTGCTCGAAGGAATTTTTAACCCCAAGAGATAGCAGAATCCGAAAAAGTTCTTACAACATCCCCTAAGGGATGGCAGCTGGTCTAAATTTTATACCCTTAAAGATGTGACGATCACCCCCGTCTACTTTTCTGGAGAGTCCCCCCAGGGCACTCATACTTGTTATAGGTCTTTTGGAAATCACTCACCGGACAAAGAAAAGGTCACATAAGTAGATTTCTCCCCATAAGGCGCCCGTCTGTTCTAGAAGTCGTACAGGGCAGGAGTCATCACCCCCTTGAAGTATAAGTAAGTTTGTAAACCAGGGGTTATAACGTCCCCAGACGCCCGTAAAATATAGGCCCAAACTCCAAAACGCCAGAAATGCAAACTAAACATCACCAGACCCGGATACTCATTGATTGCTCCAAGGTATAGACGAACTTTGAAAGCGCATCGAAGCAATGTAATAGAATTGAATCTATTGTTAAAATATCAGCCTTGATTGCTGAACAATTCGTAAACAAATGCTTAAACTCAGAAACATTTCTTATCAAAAAAGAACTACAAAATAGAGACAAGCAAACACAGATCAAGTCACAAATAGATACCTTTATTGCGCTCCGTCCGTCAGGTCCCATTTTACAGCCATCAGCCACAATAATCAATGCTAAAACCTCTATTAGAAGCGAGTCACCATCTTTAAAGGCTATATTGCATGCCAGCACTGCATGATGGGAGTCTTTGAAACACCTTGACAGAGAGGCGGGAAAACTCTTCTCCCATAATCATACCATTTTTTTATAAGTTTCTTTACCCCAAAGCCAAACAAAACATTTCCAGGTCCAAGGAACCCAGAAAAAAGCCTCAAAACAATTTTTAAATAAGGTTGGGTAGCAAAGATGTTCCACATTGGAGAGTATGAGGCCATTCATTAGAAAATTCTATTCTTACTCGGTGAAACCCAAACAAGGAATTATCACATCAAATCAACCTCAGCGTGCAAACATCCATAAGCACATAGCTTTTATTATGCCCTAATAGACTTTGTGATGTCCTAAGGCACTCTCCAGATGTGAAAAAGCTGTAATTTTTTAGCAAATTACAAGCAAAACTGTTGTAAGCAACAGGCTGTAGCAGTGCCGTCGCTAGAAAGAAAAGACCGCAGTGCATTGTTGGAAACTTCAAGGCATACCGTCTTAGGTAAGCGGTAGCTAAACCTAAACTGGTAGTATTGACTTGATATAGGGGTTTTTTTTTTCAGTCTTGCAATTTTGCTCAAAAGTACCTAGGAGTGAAAACTCACATTCCTTGGTACTTTGGAGGGCCGACGGAAACCTCAACCGGCAAGAGACGAATCTAATAGAATCCGCGCTATTAACAGGCCATTCATTCATATCCTCAATAAAACTTCCAATAGACACACTTCTTTTACAATTGTGAAATATTTCTCGCGTTTTCCGTTAAAAATAATCGGAGAGACGTGACGGAAAAACATGACTTGACGTTTCCAATAACCTCATTTCACATCAAATAAGGCGGAAAATTCCCCTAATTACTTAGTGAGTAATATCAAACAAAATATCAAATGCGACCTTTTTTAAATTGATGCGACTTTTTGTAAAGTATCATTTAAATTTGAGGTTTTCGTCCCTGAGCCCATACATAGCGCAAGGATGATCAAGAAAAAAAAAATTTTCTTTTCTTGAAAAGCCAAAATCAGGGTGTGTGCATTTCGGCGACTATTTTTTGTGTTTTGAAATGGGAAAATCAGTCCGGAATGCAAGGAACTGATGGCCATTGTAAGAAATTGTATCTTCTTTCCCCATCTCTTCGAAGTGCGCATGTTCAGGGTTTTTCCGTCATGTCAATCGGAGATGGTTACGTAGTAGACCGGAAGTAAACTGGTGATAAAACCGCTTTAGCGACCAGCCTCTGAACTGTGAAATGCGGGACCGCTTTAAAGAGGGTACCTTTTCTGTGGAGGCACACCCGCTTAACAAGGAAAGGGGGATTTTAGTCCATTCCGGTGAGAAATTAACACGGATCGTTACTTGATCGATAAATGTGCAAATTATGGACTAGACTTTGTGGTTTGCGTTTTTAAAGGCATGCTGTCTTTTCTTCGACGAGGGCCCAAAATAATGAAGGCTTTGGGATTATCGCGTTGTAACTGACCTTACATGAGCCCACTGCTGTGCTGGCTGCCACAAGGAGTGCAACGTGTGTTCGCGCCGCCACAGGAGAAAGGAACACAAATATTGATGAAAACAGCATACACAAGCCCAGGACAACTCGACCACCGAATCTTTGAGCCAGCACTCCGCCAGGTACTTGGGTCAGCATGTAGCCCCCAAAAAAGGAGCCAAGAATAACCCCTGCGTAGAATTAAAGTTCGTGGTTACTAATTTCGTGAATATATACAGCTTTTTCAAAGTTGGCACCGCCAGTGCTCAAAAACGCAAGACTGCTTCCAGTTACCGCTCGCTTAAACTAGCCTTTTTGTTTTAAAATGGCTGCTTTTTGTCTGAGAACTGTCACATTTTTGCGAATGCTAAGAAAACTAGAGCAAAGCGATTAAGCGGGAGGAAGTGTGTTTTTGTGGACGGAACGTGAGGTATGTCAAAAATTACTTTCCTACCCTTCACTCCGTTCTGGTAAGAGTTTCAAATCGTGAAATTTGAATTTTGAAAAAGGCGCTTTAATACGGCCAGAAAACACGCAAAAAGTAAACATTAACATAACACTAGACTACACACGTAATACATGTTTTTATTTTTATTTTTCACTAATGTTGTTTTTCGCCCTTTGTTTACCGTAAATATCATAAGGGACAAATAAAGAGCTTGGCCTACCTGTGATTGTCGATATACGCTACTGATTGTCCAAACGTGTGAATAAATATTAATTTCGCGTAAAAGCATGTGCAATCCATATGTGTAAATGCCCAATGAGTGTTTTTGATTGTCCGTTGATCCCAATGAATGTTCGCGCATATACAATTATTGTTATTAAAAGTCGATGCACGCTAATACGCAAAAGATACATTTTTTTCTTTTGCGCTTATAATGTCCCTCTCCCGTTTATTAAACAGCAAAAGGTGAAGAAAGGGTTTTTGTTTTTAGGGGAGGGGGTGGGTAAAGTGATGCGGGGGTTAATACGGAGGTTTTACGGTAATTAACACTCACTACATCATCAAACATTACTCCTATACATCATTCTAAACTAACAAACATAGATAATTTTTGGTCGCCCTTTATTTTACAGCGATTCTTCTTTCCGTGGTTTTCGTATGAGCGATTCGATCAGGCTCAGTGCACAGGTCGTTATAATTCATTGCTTTTTAGAAAAAAAATGATCCGCTTCAATTACACCGGTCCTCATCTTAGGCTTGAGAATGCTGATAAGGTAAACCGACGTCCGAGGGCTCCTTAAAATTCGTCAATTGAGAAGGTCTCTGAATGTTACTAAGATTCCTAGGTACCAGACCCCAAAAACGACATTTTTTTCATGTGCCACAGATTTAGGGTACGAATGCTACTAGTAAAATATAACTTAAATGCTCCCCATTGTTTCCGTCGTTTTATAAAAACAGATCACTGTTTCAATAATTTTGTGTGTGCCTGTATTTACAGCGCTTCCTGCGGGTTTCAGCTACGAATACGTTACTCATCAACGGGCTATTACACATGAATTCGCGAGAGCAATATCTTTTTATGTGATAGGTTTAGAAATCACCATATTCACCTTGTGTTTTTGTTGACCATCGGAATTCAGGATCTTTCACAGTGATTGTTCCATTGATGGTCGTTTCACGAGAAGACACCATCGCCACAACTGCTATGCTTATCCCTGCTCGGACTCCATAAGACAATAGAAAGGCGAGCATCGTAAGAAACGCAATACAATAACGCTTGGGTAGAAACAAGCAATAAGAGTTGCTGCAACAGTGGTTATCTGGTCGATCGTCATTGGACGTGAAAAGTTCATGCTCGCCCTTCCATTCTGTTGGGTTTAGTTGAGGGAACAAAACTTTTTGTTTATGTTTGAAAGCCATTAAATGTTTCCCACCACGGAATCCGATATTCTCAAAAATGATTTGCTTCATTGTGCAGTGTTTCACTTCAAAGAGCAGTTGATGCAAATAGGGGTACTTATTGCCCGCGGCCTCGCGGCAAATATGCTTGAGTGATAAAGGACTTGGTGAATCATTAATAGATTTATAAACAGTTATCTCTTTTGTTATAAGAGACCTCGAGAGTTTCACCTACCATGCCCTCGTGGGAGTACGCTTGTTGGGATACCAAGAAAGGCAATATATCGAATGAATTGTATCCATTCTGGTCTGCCCTGAAGAAGTCTTATTAAATACAAAAATTTGGCAGAGTAGAATTCGAGGCTTTGCTGTATTGTATTCATTCTTCTGGTTCACGAACACGGCATATTGGGCTTTTTGTATTTATTCATTCTGGTCTGAGACTTTTCATTTTCAGGATCGTAGACAGAACGTGCTTGTTATCGTTAAGTATAGGATAATTATAGATAAAATTATATGGTGTTCTTAGTTGTGTGATTGTCAGTTTAAGCAGGTCTTTCAAAGAATGAGTTCTGATGCTAGTTATCTTTAAGCCCCGTGCAAAAGCAACCAACATTGAAAACTGGCATGATGTCAATGTTTGTCAAATTCTGTTCTTTTGTTATGGAAATCAGCTCCTATTTACGGTAACATCCGGGAATCTCACTTTGCTCGTTGTCTTCATGGCGACAGCACGGCATCCCGTAATAATCTTTAGCGTCCTCGGCTTCTTCTATGGTCTGGTGCATATTCGAGTAGATTGTCTCGGGGATCCAGAACGTTACCATGGCAGCGATGAGTGACAGCACTCCAAATATGGTGATGGGAAGGGCCACGCCTACACCAGCAAAATGTCCCTGGGGAATTTTAAAGGTTTTTTTTTATTATTGTCGAGTTAATACGTAAAGATTAATCTTGTTAATTAAAGTTTAAAAATAAACATCTTTGCTACCAAGTGAGAAGAATACAATAGAGAATGAAAATAACCTTATTTTAGCAAATTACTCTACCTTATCATATAATGAATATGTCACGACATAGCCTGCTTCTTGGGTGGGTCTACTTTCTTTGAAAGTAGAGAGAGGTCAGGCGTTGCCCACGGTTGTAGCTCGCCCGACGCATTGATTGCGTAAAACACTGCTCCGTAGAACACAATGGCAGCGATAAGAAGAAACACGATGCCCCACTCGTGGATGCTCTGAGTATTAAAAAATGAGATGAAAATTACAGCTACATTTTTTGTGCAAAAAGCATCGGGCTTGCTTTACTGGATTTTCTTTGTTTGGATTTGAATGGTTGATGATTTTACTAAGGCAGAAGCAGAGGAAGCAAAGTTTTCAGGGTGGGGTTTCAAGAAGAAAGCAAATCCTTCCTGCAACTTAAAGGGTCCAGATTCATGCTTCGCCGTGGAAATTATTTTGGAGACTGTTGAGCGCCTGTTGAGCGCCGATCAGATGGCATGGTTTTGTTGCTAAGTCTGACTTGGTCACAGGGGCGGATCTCGCCTATTGCCAAGGGGGGGGGGGGGGGGGTGACCCAAACATTTTCGTCATTATTTTACCTTCGTAACGATTTTTGAATGTACAGACACAAAGAAAACAATAAAAAAGGCAGCCCAATGGGGGTTTGAACCCCCTTCTTCCCCCCCCCCCCCCCCCTCCCCAAGACGCACACATACACACACACACCATAGATCCGCTACTGGGTAACGATTACCTTCGCAGTTCTGGACTTAAACAATTTTCGGGCTAGATGTAACTTTGATGGGGTTGGCGAGCTGTGCGTAACTTGAGCAGGGATGGCGGGCTGTACTTTACTTGAGCGGGGCTGGTGGGCTGTACGTTAATTGATAGGGGCTGGCGAGCTGTACTTAACTGGGGCTAGAAGTAACTTGAGTGGGGCTAGGGCTGGACGTAACTTGAATGGGGCTAAAGTTAGACGTAACTTGAGAGGGGCTAGGGCGCTAGACGTAACTTGAGTGGGGCTAAAGGTAGACGTAACTTGAGTAGGGCTGGGGCTAGACGTAATTTGAATGGGGCTAAAGTTAGACGTAACTTGAGAGGGGCTAGGGCGCTAGACGTAACTTGAGTGGGGCTAAAGGTAGACGTAACTTGAGTAGGGCTGGGGCTAGACGTAATTTGAATGGGGGTAAAGGTAGACGTTACTTGACTGGAGCTAAAATTATACGTAAGACGTAACTTGAGCGGGGCTAAAGTTAGAAGTAACTTGAGAGGGGCTAGGGCGCTAGACGTAACTTGAGTGGGGCTAAAGGTAGACTTAACTTGAATAGGGCTGGGTCTAGACGTAACTTGAGTGGGGCTAAAGTTAGACGTAACTTGTGTGGGGCCAGGGCTAAACGTAACATATGTGTTATGGACTAGACTAATAACATTTATATTTCGTACTATAATGTGTATTTGGTTGAAAATTCTCTATCAGACATGCACGCACTTTTTCATAATAAAAGCATTCATTAACTTTTTACCTCAGATTTTACGATTAGTCCAACAACCAGTGGTGCCATAATTCCATTAAACGTCGCAAGAGTATTGGCCATTCCCATTATGATACCAGAGTACCGGGGTGCGATATCGAACGCGTTGACGCCCACCCCAGCATTCAAAGTGGCCATGGAACCTAAACCAAGGACGATAGGCACCACCTTATAGGGTGTACAAGCCACTAATATAGATTTAGGCACTGCCTAAAAGCGGAGCCAGCATTGAACACCTTCTGTGTTGACTGATTGAGGTATTTTTGGGGGATCTAGGATCCTGCTCTTTACGGAGATTTATTTATTGTACCAACCAAATGGATCCAGGCCTTATTCAATAATTTAAATTATGCAGTACATCAAAGTTAATAAACACAATTCCTGGTGTGAATATGGCTGTCAAAGTTGTCAAGAGTCTAATGGTAAATTCTTATGTCCCATCATAGAAGTTTATAAATATTTTTTTTTTAATCAAAACAATATAACTCCGACAAGCTTTGCCCTTGTGCAGAATAGGTCATGGATGTAACAGCATTCCACAGATTTGAAATAATATATTTACAAAGTGACCATGGAACCTAAACCAAGGACGATAGGCACCACCTTATAGGGTGTACAAGCCACTATGATGAGGCAAATACACTGAAGAAAAAAGCCTACAAGAAACGTATTATCATCATCATTGTGATAATTATCATTATCAACGTCAATTTTACTATCATTCACATCGCTAATCAACATAAACTTTATTATAATTATCATCACCACCATCACAATTATAAAAATTTGCATTTGGCGTTGAGGAAAATGTATGCGCTTAGTAAACGCCTTTCTCAAATAAGGCTGCACTGAAGAAATGGATTTTTCTTATTTGGAACAGTTGTATATTCACGGTACTCACCGCCACATGTGAATAGTTTACGGATGTTTGTCATTGACAGGACTTCCTTGGTATTCATGAAATCTGCTAATCTTGTCATTATGGGTAGCATTATGGCCACTGCCAAAAACGAGACTCCGTACAAAACACCGGTCTGTGAACGAGCAAAGAGCGTAAAGGATATTATATGACATTATTTCCCAGTGATGAATTTTCACGCGCGCTCATTGGTCAATACTGGTCGCGTGCACAATTTCACAGGACAAATATCATTCGATAACGTCCAGCAAAAGTGGTATCTGTCCTGTGAACATTTTTGTGCAGTCAAAACTCACTTATCGTCTGCTCAATAACTCCTCAAACAAACACCAAGATTTTGAAAACGCCATAAAGGCACAGAAAGAATGCTTTATTTCTTTTATAGAATTATCATCAATATGTTTTTTTAGAATTTATCCTGTAACTTGAAAGAAAAAACAATGACAAAAAAAACTTCACAACAGCGCGCGCTCGTGGTGTCATTCCCGTGCACGTCAGCGCGCACAGAAGACATTTCAAACTTGCAGAACAATAAGAAAACAGTATAGGTGAAAATCCATCAGTTGAAATGCAAGTTTTGAGCTTGTTTTTGTTCGTTGGATTATTGCATGGATTTTTATGAATTGCGAATGGCAAAAATAACAGCGCGCGCTCGTGGCGTCATTCCAGTGCACGTCAGCGCGCTTTGAAGACATTTTTCGCATTTTCAGCGTAGTCGCTGGGATATGAAATAAATAAACCCCTTCTTTGGCTCACTGTGATATCGGCAGATAATGTCCGCGGATGAGAAATGGTCCTCAAAATTTCACAGTTGCCCTCGAAGCTTTGCTTCTCGTACCATTTTTTCGTTTTTTCGTACCATTTCTCATCCTTGGACATTATCCACCGATATCCCAGCCGCTAGAAAGGGTTTATTTACTAATTACCAACGAAGTATTGTTAGCCTGTCGGCTAGCTAAAAACTTGTCATAAAATCGGTGATAGACGTTATTCTCTTGTTGCGCAGCTGTTATACTTACGCCACGAACACACTATGGTAACGCCACTATGGTAACGCCACTATGTTAATCTAGTCACGCCATGATTATGCTCTGGTAAACTAACGCCCTGCCATCAGGGGCGGCGGAACGGTTCCATAAGTGGGGGGGGGGGGGGGGGGGGGCGAAAGTTGGGGGAGGGATGGATAGTGGTTTCAGGGAGCAAAGAGCGTAAAGGATATTATATGACATTACCAACTGCAGTATTGTTAGCCTGTCGGCTAGCTTAATACTTCTCATAAAAACCGTGATAGAAGTTCATTCTTTTTCAACCCCGATTAATCTAATAGTCTGATAGGATCGTGAATCCTGGTCATGCCATAGATGCCTGCCATGATAGTGAATTACTTACGCAAAGATCATATTATATGGTCACGCTATGATTATGCTCTAGTCAGACAACTATGATATTCTAGCCTAGTCACTACGATCACACTATGGTCACGCCCCGATATATAACCTAGTCACGTTCCAATTTTTCTCTGGTCACGCCAAGATCAAACTCGGGTCAAACCATGATTCAGGTCACACAACTACGAAACACTTACTGAGTTACGCTCCGATCACACTTTGCTCACGCCCCTATCAAACTGTAGTTATATCATTATTGTGCTTTCGTCAGGGCCCTATCATAACCTAGCCAAGTTACGCTACGAACACACTATGGTCACGCAACTATCTTAATCTAGTCACGCCACAATTATGCTCTGGTAATCGCTCTAGCCTAGTCACCAATTGTTGCAATCGCCTTTTGGTCACCAGTGCCCTAGCCAAGTCATCTCTCTTCGATTTATCTCTCGTCACGCCAAAGCCGTGATATTGTCATCACACTTTACCGGAAACCTACCAGTTTTATATCATATCCAAGACCGAACTTGAGATAAGAGGGCAATTCTGTGAGGAATGTGAACAACATCCAACCGCTAGTGCCCCAGCCAATGACAACGCTCCACACCGGTAAAGACGTCAGAATCTTCTTCCAAGGCGTTGGTACATTCTAAATTATCATGAGAACAGGGTGGCGTTGTTTAGATCTAGTCATTACAGGAAGGTATAGGTATAGTATAGGTATATAGGCAATAATCCAACCGAAGTATTGTTAGCCTTTCGGCTAGCTTAATACTTCTCATAAAAACTGTGAGAGAAGTTCACTCTTTTTCAACCCCGATTAATCCAACAGTCTGATCGGATCGTGAAACCTAAAATATCATGAGAACAGAGTGGCGTCGTTGTGATCTAGTCATAACAGGAAGGTATAGGTATATTATATGTATATAGGCAATATACAGGCCCGTACCCAGGGGGGGTTCAAGGGGTGCGAACCCCCCCCCCCCCCCCCAACACACACAAACACACAAAGTCGAAGGTCTACTTTCGGTTCTCAATAGTCGTGCTATTGGTAGACTATAACTATAAAGCATAAGCTAGATCACTGTGGTATGTAGCCAAATCCGATAATAAACGTCCCATGGAGATACTGCAAAGGCATAAAAAAATTCCTCCCCCCCCCCCCAGGAAAAATTAGGTCCACTTTTTCGGATTTCGCCCAGCCCAAGAAAAATCCTGGGTAGGGCCTGATATAATAAATCAACCGTTGAACCCATTGTACTTTTTCAGTAGCTGTCTTTTCTTGTTCACACGAACTCAGCAACTCGTCGCTCAGACGAGAATCATCGACAGGAGAACGCTTCACGACAATAAACCAAACAAATGCCAATAAGATAGTTACTGCACCTGAGGACAAGCGGCATACATTAGACAGCAGATAGACGGACGGGATCAAAAGTGGTATATTTAACACTGTCAAAACAGAGTAGGTTTTAATACGCTGACGTTACGAGCACAAAGTAGAAAGGGCGAAAGCGCCGCGAAGCCCATCGTGAACGGAGTCCCATACCTAAGAAAAAGTGGTATACAAGAAAAATATGGTAGCAAATATTGGTAACCAGTCGACTCGAGTTTTCGTCTGTCAGTTCGTCCCCAAAAAGCATCGTATGACAACCAAACTAGGAGGGTGTCATGAAGGTGACAAGTGGGATGCGAAAATACGGTCACGTGTTGTGTGAAGTCATCGACGTGATTAAAAGCAAAAACATTCATATCTCGCGTAAGAAACATTGTTTCACAACCAAAATTGGGAGGTGTCGTGTTTGTGTCAAGGTGGTGCACGAGATTTGTGACGTAATCGGTGACGTCACTAAAAGCAAAACTATTCCGATTTCATTAAGAACAAGAATATCCATATCTCATGAACGAAACATCATATGACAACCAATGTTGGTATGTGTCATGAAGGTGTCAAGGGGGGTGCACCGATATAGTCACGTGATTGAGACGGCGTCACTAGAAGCAAAAAAGTGCTGCCGTCATCAAAATAGAAAGATATTAATATTTCATTAGAGAAACATCGTATGACAACCAAACTCGGAAGGTGTCATGAAGGTGACAAGTGGGATGCGAAAATATGGTCACGTGTTTTACTAAAAGTAAAACTACCCTGACGCCGAAACATCGTATGACTATTAAGCTTGTCAAGGGTGGGGGGAAGGGGGTTAATAATAATATTTATTATTTCTTAAATTATCAAGGGAAAATAAGCGAAGATTTAGAGCTTGGAGCTCCGCTTTTGGGCAATTTGTATGAATTTTAAAAATCACTTACCTGAACTATAGAAAATTGACGGCCAGTCAAACCAAGATTCTAACTGCCCCAGTACTGGTGGGATTATAGCCAAACCGATGTAAACACCTGCAAATGGATTGAAACTTTATGGTACGATTTAGCTAGACCCATGACAAACGCCTTTAAATAGATGTATGATTGTTGTAGTGTTTTACTTTACTCCTGGATGTTATCATGATGACCCGTTATAATGAATGGTTGTAAGTATCGCAATTCTCCCAAATGAAATTTTCATTATTTTTTTTTTTTCAATCTTGGAGCATCCTGCATAAGGTCACATAAAAATTATTGTCGTTTCTGGTCGCCGCCACATCCCGAATTAGTGCTGCATACAACCTTTTATTTATTTTTTTTTATTTCAAATCTTTCTCAGTAAAACCTCTAGAATTTTTTTTTTGAGATTTGCGCTGGTAATGACAGAAAATAGACATCAAATCACGTCATACATCGAAAGATGTGCTAAGCTAAACAATGTCGTTAAAGTAGCTCCGGTTGGAGTAATCATTTTTCTCCGCGAGAAAATAAAGGGTCGCGGCATATTACACAAAAAAGCAAAATTTTTGAAAAAGAAGAAAAAAAATACAAATAAAAGAACAAACATAAAAATCGCCCACCGGCATGCTCCCGAAGGAGAAAGCGCGACCAGAAACGAAATATTCTTATGTGTCCTTATCCCTTGGATGCTTCTGTTCCAAGGGCTTACGATGAGCCCCCCTTCACGAAACACGTTAAAATGGCATACTTCGTCGTTTGAATATGTTCTGATACCAAAAATTGCTGGGGAAAAATTATCTGTTCCTGTTTTCCAAGGAGGGACCTTGAATTTCTTTTTTTCCCAGCAAGCCAGCAGTGGTAGGCATTTAAGCTCATAAATAATTGCCCCTAATAACCCGTCGGAACGATTTTTTCCCCAAGCAACCGCTCCAGCTCCCAAAAAATATTTCCAGCACAACAAGTTCGACTCCACAAATTTGCCAGCAGAACCATTCTGGCCGATTTTTTCCCAGCAACCGAGGGGTCTAGCATCTCCCCCCCCCCCTAAGGGATGGCAGCTGGTCTAAATTTTATACCCTAAAAGATATGACGATCACCCCCGTCTACTTTTCTGGAGAGTCCCCCCGGGCACTCATACTTGTTATAGGTCTTTTGGAAATCACTCACCGGACAAAGAAAAGGTCACATAAGTAGATTTCTCCCCATAAGGCGCCCGTCTGTTCCAGAAGTCGTACAGGGCGGGAGTCATCACCCCCTTGAAGTATAAGTAAGTTTGTAAACCAGGGGTTATAACGTCCCCAGACGCCCGTAAAATATAGGCCCAAACTCCAAAACGCCATAAATGCAAACTAAACATCACCAGACCCGGATACTCATTGATTGCTCCAAGGTATAGACGAACTTTAAAAGCGCATCGAAGCAATGTAATAGAATTGAATCTATTGTTAAAATATCAGCCTTGATTGCTGAACAATTCGTAAACAAATGCTTAAACTCAGAAACATTTCTTATCAAAAAAGACAAAAAATTCCGAACTACAAAATAGAGACAAGCAAACACAGATCAAGTCACAAATAGATACCTTTATTGTGCTCCGTCCGTCAGGTCCCATTTTACAGCCATCAGCCACAATAATCAATGCTAAAACCTCTATTAGAAGCGAGTCACCATCTTTAAAGGCTATATTGCATGCCAGCACTGCATGATGGGAGTCTTGGAAACACCTTAACAGAGAGGCGGGAAAACTCTTCTCCCATAATCATACCATTTTTTTATAAGTTTCTTTGCCCCAAAGCCAAACAAAACATTTCCAGGTCCAAGGAACCCAGAAAAAAGCCTGAAAACAATTTTTAAATAAGGTTGGGTAGCAAAGATGTTCCACATTGGAGAGTATGAGGCCATTCATTAGAAAATTCTATTCTTACTCGGTGAAACCCAAACAAGGAATTATCACATCAAATCAACCTCAGCGTGCAAACAACCATAAGCACATAGCATTAATTATGCCCTAATAGACTTTGTGATGTCCTAAGGCACTCTCCAGATGTGAAAAAGCTGTAATTTTTAAGCAAATTACAGGCAAAGCTGTTGAAAACAACAGGCTGTAGCAGTGCCGTCGCTAGACAGAAAAGACCGCAGTGCATTGTTGGAAACTTCAAGGCATACCGTCTTAGGTCAGCGGTAGCTAAACTTAAACTGGTAGTGTTGACTTGATATAGGGTTTTTTTTTTCAGTCTGTTTTTCTTGCACTTTTGCTCAAAAGTACCTAGGAGTGAAAACTTACATTCCTTGGTACTTTGGAGGGCCGACGGAAACCTCAACCAGCAAGAGACGAATCTAATAGAATCCGCGCTATTTAACAGGCCATCCATTCATATCCTCAATAAAACTTCCAATAGACACACTTCTTTTACAATTGTGAAATATTTCTCGCGTTTTCCGTTAAAAATAATCGGAGAGACATGACGGAAAACATGACTTGACGTTTACAATAAGCTCATTTCACATCAAATAAGGCGGAAAATTCCCCTAATTACTTAGTGAGTAATATCAAACAAAATATCAAATGCGACCTTTTTTAAATTGATGCGTCTTTTTGTAAAGTATCATTGAAATTTGAGGTTTTCGTCCCTGAGCCCATACATAGCGCAAGGATAATCAAGAAAAAAATTTTCTTAAAAAGCCAAAATCAGGGTATGTGCATTTCGGCGACTATTTTTTGTGTTTTGAAATGGGAAAATCAGTCCGGAATGCAAGGAACTGATGGCCATTGTAAGAAATTGTATCTTCTTCCCCCATCCCTTCGAAGTGCGCATGTTCAGGGTCAATCGGAGATGGTTACGTAGTAGACCGGAAGTAAACTGGTGATAAAACCGCTTTAGCGACCAGCCTCTGAAATGTGAAATGCGGGACCGCTTTAAAGAGGGTACCTTTTCTGTGGAGGCACACCCGCTTAACAAGGAAAGGGGGATTTTAGTCCATTTCGGTGAGAAATTAACACGGATCGTTACTTGATCGATAAATGTGCAAATTATGGACTAGACTTTGTGGTTTGCGTTTTTAAAGGCATGCTGTCTTTTCTTCGACGAGGGCCCAAAATAATGAAGGCTTTGGGATTATCGCGTTGTAACTGACCTTACATGAGCCCACTGCTGCGCTGGCTGCCACAAGGAGTGCAACGTGTGTTCGCGCCGCCACAGGAGAAAGGAACACAAATATTGATGAAAACAGCATACACAAGCCCAGGACAACTCGACCACCGAATCTTTGAGCCAGCACTCCGCCAGGTACTTGGGTCAGCATGTAGCCCCCAAAAAAGGAGCCAAGAATAACCCCTGCGTAGAATTAAAGTTCGTGGTTACTAATTTCGTGAATATATACAGCTTTTTCAAAGTTGGCACCGCCAGTGCCCAAAAATGCAAGACTACTTCCAGTTACCGCTCGCTTGCCTTTTTGTTTTAAAATGGCTGCTTTTTGTCTGAGAACTGTCACATTTTTGCGAATTATAAGAAAACTAGAGCAAAGCTAAGGCTATAATTTTCTTATGACTTCCTCGTTATCAAACACATCTGTCATCGTTTGTACAGTATGGTGCTAATGCTGTACAATTAGTCAAAACAGCGACTGAAGTCATCCCTTCGTTATTTTGATACAACTCTACGGTTGTAGTACGATTGATGTTTGGGTAGGTTGGACTCCTATCTGTGAGGATGTCGCCGTGATTTGAGCGCGATTAAGCGGAAGGAAGTGTGTTTTTGAGGACGAAACGTGAGGTATGCCCAAAATTACTTTCCTACCTTTCACTTCGTTCTGGTAAGAGTTTCAAATCGTGAAATTTGAATCTTGAAAAAGGCGCTTTAATACGGCCAGAAAACACGCAAAAAGTAAACATTAACATAACACTAGACTACACACGTATTTTCATGTATTTTTTTTTTTATTTTTCACTAATGTTGTTTTTCGCCCTTTGTTTACCGTAAATATCATAAGGGACAAATAAAGAGCTTGGCCTACCTGTGATTGTCGATACACGCTACTGATTGTCCAAACGTGTGAATAAATATTAATTTCGCGTAAAAGCATGTGCAATCCATATGTGTAAATGCCCAATGAGTGTTTTTGATTGTCCGTTGATCCCAATGAATGTTCGCGCATATACAATTATTGTTATTAAAAGTCGATGCACGCTAATACGCAAAAGATACATTTTTTTCTTATGCGCTTATAAATGTCCCTCTCCCTTTTATTAAACAGCAAAAGGTGAAAAAAGGGTTTCTGTTTTTTAGGGGAGGGGGTGGGTAAAGTGATGCGGGGGTTAATACGGAGGTTTTACGGTAATTAACACTCACTACATCATCAAAAATTACTCCTATACATCATTCTAAACTAACAAACATAGATCATTTTCGGTCGCCCTTTATTTTACAGCGATTCTTCTTTCCGTGGTTTTCGTATGAGCGATTCGATCAGGCTCAGTGCACAGGTCGTTATAATTCATTGCTTTTTAGAAAAAAAAATGATCCGCTTCAATTACACCGGTCCTCATCTTAGGCTTGGGAATGCTGATAAGGTAAACCGACGTCCGAGGGCTCCTTAAAATTCGTCAATTGAGAAGGTCTCTGAATGTAACTAAGATTCCTAGGTACCAGACCCCAGTTTTAATAATCTTGTGTGTGTCTGTATTTACAGCGCTTCCAGCGGGTTTCAGCTACGCATACGTTACTCATCAACGGGCTATTACACATGAATTCGTGAGAGCAATATCTTTTTATGTGATAGGTTTAGAAATCACCATATTTACCTTGTGTTTTTGTTGACCATCGGAATTCAGGATCTTTCACAGTGATTGTTCCATTGATGGTCGTTTCACGAGAAGACACCATCGCCACAACTGCTATGCTTATCCCTGCTCGGACTCCATAAGACAATAGAAAGGCGAGCATCGTAAGAAACGCAATACAATAACGCTTGGGTAGAAACAAGCAATAAGAGTTGCTGCAACAGTGGTTATCTGGTCGATCGTCATTGGATGTAAAAAGTTCATGCTCGCCCTTCCATTCTGTTGGGTTTAGTTGAGGGAACAAAACTTTTTGTTTATGTTTGGAAGCCATTAAATGTTTCCTACCACAGATTCCGATATTCTCAAAAATGATGTGCCTTTCACTTCAAAGAGCAGTTGATGCAATTATGGGTACTTATCCCACTCAGCCTCGCGGCAAATTTATTCACATTTATTCATACTTGGTGAATCATTCATGGATTTATACACAGTAATCTCTTGTTATAAAAGCCCTTGTTGGAGTACGGTTGTTGGGATATACCAAGAAAGGCAATATGTCGAATGTACTGTATCCATTCTGATCTAAGGGTTTTTAGTTTCAGGAAAGTAGACAGAACGTGCAAATAATCGTAAAGTATAGAATTGATAGAATTTGTAGATATAAAAATATATGGTGATCTTAGTTGTGTTATTGACAGTCTTATATTTAAGCTCTTTATATTTAAGTTCTTTCAAAGAATGAGTTCTTATGCTAGGTGCAAAAGCACCAACATTTTTAAACTAGCATGACTGCCTGACTGCCGATATGTTTGAACGTGTCGTGATGATGTTGTGTATCAGTTCACCAACATTATGTCCTTTGCTTTATCCCCCCCCCCCCCCCTCCCCTTATGGTACTATCTTTTGAGTCCGTTGCTAGGGAAATTTGTTTTATAAAAGTTTCTGTTTTTTTGTCAAATCTCTTGGAACTTTTAACATAAGTGTTTTAGACATAAATGACACAAGTGATGACGTCATCTGACCCCTCCCATGGTCACGTAACCCAGAACATAAAAACATGTCGGAGAAGCTACTGTTCAAATCTACCATATTTTTTTTTTGCAGAAATATTTTAACATCACTATTTTCTTAAACTTCACGCATCGGATTTGCGAAATTTTGATACCGCGAGAAATGGCGAATGTTTATGTTCTTCGAAAACCACATATTTGGTAATAACTTTTTTATTTTTTCAAAAATCAAAAATCCCATGTGCTAAGTTGTTAGGAATGGTAATATCAATGGTTTGAATGAAAATTTTTTTACAGTGGTTGTAAAATGTTCAAAATTAACGTTTTTTTCTCGCGCGGAAATTGCCGCCATCTTGTTTTTTTTTCGCCATCTTTTTTTATTCTCGAAAAACATATAAAAATTGCATTTTCTTCTACAAAATGTCGAAACTGGAGTTTCGAAGAAAATAAAAATAAAAAAAAGGACTCGACTGGGGATTGAACCCGGAGCGCTTGCTTACGAGTTTAAGGTGCTAACCACTTGGCCACGGAAACAAGTTGGAAGACGCTCGGCGATTTTAGTCTATTTAACCAAATGTAGCGCTTTTCCCTTTCGTAGAACGGAGTTTCGTAGCAACGAGATAGTACCATAGGCCCTTAAGGGCAGCCAGCAGCAATGGATGTGTTCGCTGGTGCTTTAGGGCTGATTGTAATTATACCCGAAATCGTGACCGCTCAGAATCCAAAATCCATTTCGCGTTTGAGAAAAGCAGATGGTCATCCAACCTTTAGAGGGAGAGGGGGGTTGAATGATTGTTTGGATTAAATCTAACACTTTCCAATACATTTTATGATTGCTGATTTCACAGACCAGAAATTTCGGTTCCCTGTTGGTTGTTGGAGTCAAGGTGGTGTTTTTGTTTTCAGGGATAAAATCAAGGATCATCAAAGTTTGTCAAAGTCTGCTCTTTTGTTATGGAAATCACGCACAAAACAAATTTTCTTGATATACCTCTATCTAAACTGTACTCTCGTGCTGCATCAATGCGAGGTCAGCGTCCTGTTTGGTGTAACATCCGGGAACATGAATTTGCTCGTCGTCTCCATGGCGACAGCACGGCATCCCGTAATAATCTTTAGCGTCCTCGGCTTCTTCTATGGTCTGGTGCATATTCGAGTAGATTGTCTCGGGGATCCAGTACGTTACCATGGCAGCGATGAGTGACAGCACTCCAAATATGGTGATGGGAAGGGACATGCCTACACCTGGAAGATGTCCCTTGGGAATTTTGAAAGTTTTTTTTTAATAATTGGAAAGGAAAATAACTATCATGTGACCATATCCAAGCAGCCATATAAGAAAAGGGAGAAATGACAACCATCTAGCAATATAAGAATGGAAATAACTACAACCATAAAAGCCTACTTGTAGGCTTTGATAGTTTTTTCCGGCACGAAAACCCCGAAAACACGAAGTTCGCATACCACGGGCGCGTTATCCAAGATGGCGGCCGTGGTATGCGAACTTCGTGTTTTCGAGGTTTTCGTGCCGGAAAAACTATTAAAGCCTACAAGTAGGCTACAATCATAACCATAAAGGTAAAGAGAAATTACTACCATTTTAGCCATATTAAGAGAAGGATAATAACTACTTAAGCATATAGAAGAAGGGAAATAACCACCAACTTAGCCATACAAGGAAACGCATGGTAGTGTAATATAAGCATACACCAGAGGACAAAAAAACGCAAAATTTGAGCATTACAAGGAGGGGATAAGAAAATAGTCGTATAAGGAAATATAGATACCCACCATCATAGCCATATAAGGTGCTATTATCGCACCAACACGGGCACAAGTTGAGCCGACTCCAAGGGCGGTATTCCTGTGGTTATGTGGAATAAATGGCACAAATTATCTTTTCACTGTACACTTTGAGGGACGTAAACCCTCGTGTAAATAGAGGCAGCAAAAGCCACTATCACTGGCTGAATAATAAAATACTCGAAATTTTAGTAATTTCCTCGCCCCAACATGATTACAAACAGCAACAACATTTTTGCTGGATGAACTATGGTTGCTGTTTTTACGGTTATAAATTGAACCACGATAAGAACAAAGTACATAGATGGGGTTATGGTTAGAGTTAGGGCGATTAGTCTTAGGGAAAGACCATTAGAAGGGGGGTGGGGTAAGGAACCAAAAAAATGCACACACGATAAAAAGCCTGGGAAAAACGCATGCAGCCCAGACTGGACAGGAAAATATGCATACAAAGAAGAAATATTTTGATAATTTTAATATTTTAATAATTTAAAATGGAGACAAGAAAAAAACGAATGAAACCTCCCCCATTCCTCACTTATCTAATGGTCAGTCCCTATTAGTGTTATCTATACAGATGAGTTTTTGGACATTAATTCGCAACCCGTTTTCGGCAGTAAAAATTGTTAAAGGGGATTAAAATACCTGATTTTCCAGGTGATTTTCCTTACACTTTTCCGTGGCTTATGAGTCTATTTTGTCATACTAAAATAAAGACATGAATTTACCTCAGGACAGTCGGGAATAGTTCGGTTGTGATAAGGTAGACGGCGGTCCATGAGGCGTAGTTAAACGCATATCCGATGATAGAGGCAATCGATTTGATAATCGCATATTCTAAAAAAATAGAATAGAAAAAATAAATGGGAAAGACAACAAAGGGACACCAACTCTGGTTTCTATTCTCACCGTTTGGGATAACTAGTGTTAGTAGACACGCCGCCCCTGCAAGAAGTCTCAAAATGAAGTTGGTAATACGTCTCCCGATCCTGAGGAAAACCAAATCAAAATATTGGTGCCAACTTTATGATAAAAAATTGTGATAATGATGACGATGATATGGTCATGATTTAGGTGGTAGCTATAATGATGATAATAACTATAATCATGACGTTGGCGAGGATGATTATAACTATAATCATGAATGTGGCTTTGATTATAATGACTATAATCATGAATGTGGCTTTGATTATAATGATGACTATAATCATGAATGTGGCTTTGATTATAATGATGACGATAATCATAACTGTGGCCATGCTGATGCTGACTATTATCATATGACGCTGGCTATGCTGATGATGACTATAATCATGACTGTGGCTATGCTGATGATGACTATAATCATGACTGTGGCTATGCTGATGATGACTATAATCATGACTGTGGCTATGCTGATGATGACTATAATCATGACGTTGGCTATGATGATGAAGACTCTAATCATAACTGTGGCTATGATAATGATGACTATAGTAATGACGCTTGCTATGCTGATGATGACTATAATCATGACGGTGGCTATGATAATGACTATAATCATGACTGTGGCTATGATAATGATTATAATCATGACTGTGGCTATGATAATGATGACTATAATCATGACTGTGGCTATGCTGATGATGACTAAAATCATGACGGTGGCTATGATGATGATGACTATCATCATGACGGTGGCTATGATGATTATGACTAAAATCATGACTTTGGCTATGATGATGATGACAATCATGACGCTGGCTATGCTGATGATGACTATAATCATGACGGTGGCTATGATGATAATGACTATAATCATAACTGTGGTTATGATGATGATGACTATAATAATGACGCTGGCTATGATGATGATGACTATAATCATAACTGTGGCTATGATGATGATTAATATAATCATGACGTTGGCTATGATGATGAAGACTATAATCATGAATGTGGGTATGATGATGATGACTGTAATCATGACGGTGGCTATGATGATGATTAATATAATCATGACGCTGGCTATGATGATGAATACTATAATCATGAATGTGGCTATGCTGATGATGACTCTAATCATGACGGTGGCTATGATAATGACTATAATCATGACTGTGGCTATGATGATGATGACTATAATCATGACGATGGCTATGATAATGATGATGACTATAATCATAACTGTGGCTATGATGATGATGACTATAATAATGACGCTGGCTATGCTGATGATGACTATAATAATGACGCTGGCTATGATGATGATGACTATAATCATAACTGTGGCTATGATGATGATTAATATAATCATGACGTTGGCTATGATGATGAAGACTATAATCATGAATGTGGCTATGATGATGATGACTGTAATCATGACGGTGGCTATGATGATGATTAATATAATCATAACTGTGGCTATGATGATGATTAATATAATCATGACGTTGGCTATGATGATGAAGACTATAATCATGAATGTGGCTATGATGATGATGACTGTAATCATGACGGTGGCTATAATGATGATGACTATAATAATGACGCTGGCTATGCTGATGATGACTCTAATCATGACGGTGGCTATGATGATGATGACTATAATCATAACTGTGGCTATGATGATGATTAATATAATCATGACGTTGGCTATGATGATGAAGACTATAATCATGAATGTGGCTATGATGATGATGACTGTAATCATGACGGTGGCTATGATGATGATTAATATAATCATAACTGTGGCTATGATGATGATTAATATAATCATGACGTTGGCTATGATGATGAAGACTATAATCATGAATGTGGCTATGATGATGATGACTGTAATCATGACGGTGGCTATGATGATGATTAATATAATCATAACTGTGGCTATGATGATGATTAATATAATCATGACGTTGGCTATGATGATGAAGACTATAATCATGAATGTGGCTATGATGATGATGACTGTAATCATGACGGTGGCTATAATGATGATGATTATAATAATGACGCTGGCTATGCTGATGATGACTCTAATCATGACGGTGGCTATGATGATGATGACTATAATCATAACTGTGGCTATGATGATGATTAATATAATCATGACGTTGGCTATGATGATGAAGACTATAATCATGAATGTGGCTATGATGATGATGACTGTAATCATGACGGTGGCTATGATGATGATTAATATAATCATAACTGTGGCTATGATGATGATTAATATAATCATGACGTTGGCTATGATGATGAAGACTATAATCATGAATGTGGCTATGATGATGATGACTGTAATCATGACGGTGGCTATAATGATGATGACTATAATAATGACACTGGCTATGCTGATGATGACTCTAATCATGACGGTGGCTATGATGATGATGACTATAATCATGACGGTGGCTATGATGATGATGACTATAATCATAACTGTGGCTATGATGATGATGACTATAATAATGACGCTGGCTATGATGATGATGACTATAATCATAACTGTGGCTATGATGATGATTAATATAATCATGACGTTGGCTATGATGATGAAGACTATAATCATGAATGTGGCTATGATGATGAAGACTATAATCATGAATGTGGCTATGATGATGATGACTGTAATCATGACGGTGGCTATGATGATGATTAATATAATCATGACGCTGGCTATGATGATGAATACTATAATCATGAATGTGGCTATGCTGATGATGACTCTAATCATGACGGTGGCTATGATAATGACTATAATCATGACTGTGGCTATGATGATGATGACTATAATCATAACTGTGGCTATGATGATGATGACTATAATAATGACGCTGGCTATGATGATGATGACTATAATCATAACTGTGGCTATGATGATGATGACTATAATAATGACGTTGGCTATGATGATGAAGACTATAATCATGAATGTGGCTATGATGATGATGACTGTAATCATGACGGTGGCTATGATGATGATTAATATAATCATGACGCTGGCTATGATGATGAATACTATAATCATGAATGTGGCTATGCTGATGATGACTATAATAATGACGCTGGCTATGCTGATGATGACTCTAATCATGACGGTGGCTATGATGATGATGACTATAATCATGACGGTGGCTATGCTGGTGATGACTATAATCATGACGGTGGCTATGATGATGATGACTATAATCATGACGGTGGCTATGATGATAATGACTAAAATCCTGACGTTGGCTATGATGATTATGATGATGATGACTAAAATCATGACGTTGGCTATGATGATGATGACTAAAATCATGACGTTGGCTATGATGATGATGACTATAATCATGACGTTGGCTATGATGATGATGACTATAATCATATGACGCTGGCTTTGATGATGATGACTATTATAATGACTGTCGCTATGATGACGATGACAACTCGTAAGGCCTTGACTACTCACACTCTCAGCAAGCCCCAACTGATGGTAAGTGTTACAATCGGGGCGAGCCGCATTATGATCATATTGATGTAGATATTTCCAAATAGACTTGTCACCGAGAGTAAAATAGCAAAGTCCATCATTGATGTTACAAACCTGCAACAACATAACAAGAGAAATAATAATGCCTATTACATTTTATTTATACTACTGTGATATTTAGCATGCTCGGGGATCCAGCGTGCTTTGCGGGCGCTCCCACGCAAAGCACGCTGGATCCGCGAGCATGCCTATATAGCCATCTTCGGGACAGAGAAAAGTGTTTAGGTTTGCTGATTAATGAATTGAGCCAAATACATTTCTGGGCATTTTAGCTGAATTAGCCTAAGAGGGTTATCGCTTGATAGGTGACAGCATGGACAAGAGGTGACTCCGTATTATAAACAATTATGTGAAAGAAGACTGTAAAAATACCAGCTAAATCCCATAACAAAAGTCCATTTTCTCATCTTCGTCGTCTTGAATAAGTCCAGATGTGTATGCTTTTTCTTGTTCTTTTCTCGGATGATTTGGTCTCTTCGTATTTCTTCCAGCATCTCTGTCATTTTGCCAGCGTCCACAGCGTTGTTGTTGTGCTTCGGGCCATATTTTATGAGCACTTTCAACGCGTCTTCAATACGTCCTTTAGTGACAAGGAAACGCGAGGACTCTGGAAACACCCTGGAGGAGAAAAAGAAACGCACGGAAACATGTTGTAAGAATATCTGACACGACGTCATATAAGAATCGAAGCGGAACCCCATTAAGTTGAACCCTCCCTTTCAGCCCCCCCCCCGCCTCCCGGTAAATTGGCAAAAAAACCTAGTTTTGTGGGCCAAATAATATTTCACTGTTTAAACACCATTCCGTAATGGTACGAGCCAAACATTTCTAGTTGTGATGTGGTAAGCTCTACCTTCGTTATTGTTTGAAAAAATCATAGAGGCTAACAAAGCCTCTTTAGAATTTGAATGAAAATTGTTTTATCATCAATAATCAATTTCTCACCTAATAAAAATAAAAAGCAGGAATATCGGCGTGCTGCAAACTCGTATCATTGTCCTCCAGTCTCTGATATAATAAGCAAGGAGGATTCCTAGCAAGCCTGAAAGCTCCCAATAGTAGTTATTGATGTTCCCTGCCAACGTTCGCCATGTGGGACCCACCAACTCGATGCCATACACGAAGAGCGCAAGGGTGGTTCCCATTTGGCCGAAGCCGACACAGAGCTGGAGGAACGCGAATAAGGGAACGGAATCAACAAAGGACGCACTTAAACTAGCAGCACCCTGGAACAAAAAACGGGAAATTGGTAAACATTCAGGAAAGGGCTGCGGGACAGACAGACAGACAGACAGACAGACAGACAGACAGACAGACAGACAGACAGACAGCACCCTGGAACAAAAAACGGGAAATTGGTAAACATTCAGGAACGGGCTGCTATTTACCATGATACCGTAGCAGCAAAAGATGACCTTCTTTCTTCCAAATGTGTCCGAAAGCGGACCTGTGAGAAGGCATGCGAAAAGCATTCCACCAAAAAAACAGGACTGGATAGTGGCTCCCAGGGGCGCGCGGTCACATATAAGATTCCACTGTAAAGAATAAACATGTTTTCAAACTTACTATCAAGCGTATTTTACATCACGTAAATGTTTGATGCGCGCGTTAACCACCGGATTTCTACTATTGCCTACTTTAACAGAACAATAACAGGGGCAAACAGGTTACCCTTAAAGCCACAGAAATTTGGCTTAAAGCATTCAAGAAGCAAATGTGACTTGTTCATTTTGAGGTGGAAGATATACAGCATTTTCAGTTTCATTGCTTTTTTTATTAAAAAAAGGCCAATCATTCAAGAAGCAAATGTGACTTGGACATTTTGAGGCGAAAGATATACAGCATTTTCAGTTTCATTGTTTTGTTTTTTTCATTTAAAAGGCCAATCACGCCGCCATTTTACGCACCTGCATAATACTGATTCACTTAAAGAAGATGCGATGCTTTTAATAAAATATAGTTAATAAGGCATTAAACTTTAATCGTGGGTGGCTATATAAAGGAGTGGTTGGTCGACATTCTTTAACTAGCCAGCCTCCATTTAATGGCCGGCCCCTATTGGGCAGCCAACCTCTATTAAGTAACTACCCTCTATTGTGTTACAACCATCTCTTACCAACATATATTAAGCGGCCACCCAACATCTTTTATCTGATCAACACAGACGCTCAAATTACAAGAGACTCCTAATAATCAAGAAAACGGCCCATTCTTACCTCAGAGACGGTGCTTGTGAAAGGTCCGTCAAAAGAATACGACGTACAGTTTTCACAACACGTGTTAGGAGGGCACGTGGTATTAGTGACGTCACAGTGAAACTGCGGGGTGCCCATGGCGAAAACCAGGAGCATGAACTGGAGCATAATGGGAATAATGATACAGTAGCTGCCAAAGTACACTAATCGCTGGTAAAGGCTGAATGACCTTATATGGTGAAAGACGTCATCAAACTCACGAAGCCCTTCTTTCCTGTCCATCTTCAGTTATCTGCAAACAAATGAAAGCATTTGAATGTTTCGCCTGGCTTTAAACAGGTATTTAATGCGGCAAAAGGTTTGTTTGTACCGAAAATGACCACAGTAGACCCTTTGTACGTATCTAAATTTCTCCAAATATCCCTTGTTCGAGCCATTTTCTCGCTTTGAAGTCTTTACCGGCTAAACGGCTTGGTACAATGAAGTTTAAAACGGGACAGTAACGCTTTTGAAAGGTTGTGTTCCATATCGATCTTTGAGAAGGTAGAAATAAATTGACCAAAAGTACCGTAAATACATCTTTAAAAAATCACATTGTTTTACTGCCCATTTGAAAGTTAAATCCAAGTTTCTGTTACAATCAATGTTTGTTATTTAAGCTAGCGTTTTATTTTCAAAGATACTCTCGTATAATGGACGTTTCTGATTGCCTATTTTGATTTTGGTTCACCGCTTACTTTTGGTGAATAATATCACGTCGAAAGCTGGGGCTGCTTTTACCATCCTGAGATGCGAGATGTAGGTTGAAAACGAGGCAAGATGAAAACGAGGCAGGACGAAAACGGTAAGCTTCAAATGGTTTTTGGTGAGCAATCACCCTGATTACTGGGATACCTGTGGAAGCCCAGTCATAAAATGCAATTTACTTTATTTTTAATTCTTTTTTTTTTTTTTGTCGTGTGCAAAATTGCACAATGCCCAAAGGCTCTGCCTCAACCGCCATCTTGGATTAATTTTGAAATTCCAACCTCCATGAGGCGCTTACTAGCGTGACCGGACTAAGCGTGCAGGGGCAGCATGAAAAACGGGAAGCGCCTGGCAGATTCTGAAAACAAAATAGCGGCAGATAATGAGGTCAGTAATATGCACGGTAAACAACACGCTTTTACTGAAGTGCGAAGGGAGCGAAATGTTCACCAAGCTGTCCTACGACATCGTGCGCCTTGTCCTCAGTCACAATTTCTACAAGGAGAATGCTGAATTTTACGAGAAAGCCAGAGTAGCAAATTATTTTCGTATAGCACACAGAATCAACTTTTGTTGACAAGAACATGCAGGAAGCTCTAGCGTTACGACGGCTACTTCACGTTAGCGAAACATGGCTCTTCCTTCAAGAATTGTTTGAGAATAGAAGCGAGCATGTGAGTCGCATTACCTTCCAAATCAGGGTATTGGAAGCAGGCCCGTACCCAGGATTTTTCTTGGGGGGGGGGGGGGGGGGGGGTGCGAAATATGAAAAAGTGGACCTGATTTTTCCGGGGGGGGGGAGGGGGAGTGAGGAAGTTCTCTGATAAAAATTTAACCACCAAGGCTGCCTTTGAAGCATGCCTTTGCAGTATCTCCACGGGACGTTTATTTTTAGATTAGGCTACATACAAAAGGGATCTAGCTAATGATTTTTAGTTTTGTCTACAAATAGCACGTCTATTGAGAACAAAAGTGGAGTTTTGGCCCTTGTAGGGGGGGTGCGTTCGCACCCCCTGCACCCCCCTCTGGGTACGGGCCTGGGAAGAATGTGTCAAGTTCTTCGATATCTCCCTCCGACGCTATCGCTGACTTTCGCTTTGAGAGTTTACTCTAAAAACTTCCTTTGAAGCTACATTTCTTTGATTATTTATACTTCAAAACGCAAATATAAAATTTCAGGAGTCTAAACAAAAAACGAAAGTGATTTATCCTGTAAGTTCGAAGCGCGAACGATTTTTCTCCCGAAATCCAGAAATCGGAAACAATGTTACAGAAATCGGACATAATCTGCGTTGACCCTTCGTCCAGTCAATCTGTGGTTTCAGGTGGAACTAATTGCAATAGAATTTCTCTCAACGGATTTTGAACAAGTAATACAACCTAGTTAACATACTAAAAGTCCCCAAAAATCACTTTCGTGGAACATCCTGGAATTTGTGATTTTTCCATTTCGAAGCAAAACCTCAGGGTACCCGCGTTGCTAAAACGGAAAAATAATTAAATACACGTCTCAATCAACATTTGAAAGACCATTGGTCAATGTTGATTAAATACTCAGTTTGGATATCGAAACAAAGCAAATTGCCCCTGTTTTATATCTTTTTCCAATATTTCTGTATTCCAAAAACCACAGGGTACCCGCGTCGAAAACACAAAACAAATTTGAAAATTTCAAAGGTCATTGGACAAAAATTACTAAAGACACAAATTCTAGTATCGAAATAAAGCAACTTGTCCATGTTTCATTTCTATTTTAAATATTTTCTCCACAAATGTATTTCTGCATTCTGGCGTCAGTGACTTGAAATTTGTATAGAAAACAAAATTACATGTGACAGCAACTCAGAAGCTAGGGTTGTTATGGAAGGCATAGCCTCTCGTCACCTCCCAGTGACTTCCGGGGTCCCTCAAGGAAGCCTAATAGGCCCCCTTCTATTTAGGACCTACATCAACGATCTAGCAGACGCCACAGACAAAGACACACCGCCATATACTCAGACGACACAAAGCTATACCGAAGAATCTCTTCGATAAAGGACTGTGAAGCTCTTCAGGATGACCTGACAAGTCTAACAAATGGGGCGACGAAACAAATATAAAGTAGAAATCGCCCCAAACTGGTGGACTATCCGCTTGGCGCCACAAGTCTTCAGCGCATCAACAGTGAAAAAGATCTCGGGGCACAATATCGGGCAATCTCACATAGGACACCCACATTCTATTTGTGGTCCAAGGCCAACAGAATGCTTGGTCTGCTCAAGAGGACATGTGTCCTAATTACAGACACAGGATCAGGCGTACTCTATACCTGTCCCTTGTCAAGTCGCAGCTATGTTTCGCCACTGAAGTCTCTCCCCGGCAGCGTAAGACTTAAAATGTCCTCCTAGAAAGAGTTAAAAGGCGAGCCACCCGTTGAATTCTAAGATCCAAGATCGGGGTCTTGAGCTATAAAGAGCGACTTCTAAAACTCGATCTACTACTCTTGGTCTACGACTGAGAGGTGAAAGACCTAATCTTTTTTTTAGTGTAACTAACTAGTGTAACTTCGAAATGACCGACCTGAATGTCCACCCTTTTGTCACTTTTGTAAATCGTAATCGTACTCGTAACTTGAACTTTATCTCCGGCTCTTTGCAGAATAACTACTTTCAAGCATCTTATTTCAATCATATTGTAAAACCATAGAATCTAGTATGTAACTTAACTCAGTTCCATAAGTTCTCTGGCCTACTCGTATTACTCGTGCTTATAAATATTTCCTGAAGAATCATTATCAGACCTTACTTGCCAATGTTTTCAACTGTACATGGTCCATCGCACGGAACTGTGGCTGCCACCCCATTTAGTTTTCGAATAAAGTTATTTAAGACTATTCTAGTAATCAGTAACACTTTTGTGTCTCGAGGTTTTACACCCAGCCTAAAGAAAGCAAATGCAATCCATTTCTAGCAGCGATCCGTGTGTTGGAGGCAAGTCTGTCCGCACTGGACCACCCCCAAGGATCGCTGATAAATATAATGCAATACAAATGCTAATCGGATTGCAGCACCAGAAGATGAACCTGCAAGAAGAATGGTTTAGACTGCAGTGCACAAGGTCAGACTTGTCACAATTCTGGACTAATCGAGCTAGAGCTAGACGTCCAGTTTCATTAGAAGTGTAACTAGCTTTCTCTAGGCTGGTGTAAAACCTCAAGAAATTACAAAAGTGTTCCTGATTACTGCTGTAATTAAATAGGCTACCTACTGAGCTGATTTCACATAAGTTTGTTTTCTAGACAAATTTCAGTCACTGACGCGAGTGCGAAGAATGCAGAAATACATTTGTGGAATAAATATTTTAAATAGAAATAAAACATGAACAAGTTGCTTTATTTCGATACTAAAACTGTGTCTTTAATCATTTTTGGCCAATGACCTTTGAAATTTTCTGATTCAGACTTTTATTTTCAATTTTTTAGGGGTTTCGGCGCGGGTACCCTGTGGTATTTGGAATATAGAAATATTGGAAAAATAATATTAGACAGGGGCAATTTGCTTTGTTTCGATATCCAAACTGTGTCTTTAATCAACTTTGACCAATGGCCTTTTAAATGTACTGATTTAGACGTGTATTTTTTTTTTCCGTTTTAACGACGCGGGTACCTTGTGGTTTTGCTCCGAAATGGAAAAATCACATATTTCAAGATGTTCCACCAAAGGGATTTTTGGGGACTTTTAGTATGTTAACTAGGTTGTATTACTTGTTCAAAATCCGCTAAGAGAAATTCTATTGCAATAAGTTCCACCTGGGCCATAAAAGTTTCATAGGTTGACTGGACTACCTTCCCTTGTTCCTTTGCGCAGCGCTAAACCTTCCCATGGCTCATTGCGCTCACTAGTATATTTTTCACTTGTATTTACTGACTTTAGACGCATGGGTACGAGGCAGGGTATTTGTCTAGTGCTAACGCCATATTATAGATTTTTATTGAAAGACGATATGACAGCCTTACGACGTCAAAAACATGAGAAGTTCACGTTTATCTATTAATCAATTAGTTTATTAGAAAAAAAATATACCCAAAATAATCAGAAAAGTTGATACATTCTCAAATTTATCCACTGCGCAAAGAAGTTTTCAACCTTATTTCTATACGGTAATTGTGTGTTTTTCATCTAGAATCTTTCACTGCAACAAAAACTATGTGGTTGATGAATTACGGCACAAGGGAGCACAGTGTCGGTATTTTCTAAACCGAGTTTATTATTAAACATAATAAGTTAATCGTGATATCGATGTTTCACTGTATGTGGCGAAGTACTGGAAGATTTTTAAAAGAATGGTATTAACACACACGACAAAAAAATCAAACAGATTCGAATACGCGGCTTTCACGAAAACCCTAACCTTTTGCCAGTTTCCCAGCCCACAGACTGGACTGGAACTCGACCCTACAATCTCAAAACTGCAAAACTCATAAAAGTTAAATGTTGAAGCCGTTTGCATACAACTCATAGCATTCCCTTTGCGGCCAGCTCAGCAAAATAACAAAGACAACAATGAGGCCCTCTGTCAGAAGGGAACGCAAAGCGCGATGTTAAACACAATATCAAGCTTTGATCTTTTGAAACCAAGTGGTACAAATTCCTCAGCCAAGTATTTGGAGAGATCTACATTCTTTAAATATATAATACGCTCTTCCCTTCTTTGATGTACTCTCATTAGTAGAGGAGTCACGTACCTTTGTTATATGTGGTAAGGTCTTATAGGATAGTCTCTAAAACACATACGATTGCTTATTGCGCATGTAGAAGCCTTCTTGCTCTCGCGTGTCCTTGACTTGTAAGCGTGCACGTCCAGCATTAAGATTTTGCTTTGATGTGTGATCGAGTGAAGGGCACGAAGGGCACGAACCTTCCCAGGACGTATACGGTTACCCCTAGTATCAGATGTAAGTATCAGATTGTAAGTATCAGATTGTAAGTATCAGTATCAGTATAAGCGCTCCGCTAATCACCATTCAAGATGAAATGCAATACTCAAAAAAATGATTTTTCAATAATTTGTCTATAGACTTATATTTGTCTCCGGATTACAAAAATGTGTTTCTTTTTAAAATCGAACGAATATCAAATATTTTATGGATTTTTCCTTATTTTTCTCGGCTTGACCCCGAAAAACACTACACAATTTGAAACAAGTACCGATACCTGCAGCGCGAAAAATAAACAGCGCAGAAACACAACAACACCACAGGAGGCAACCAGGATAGATGCTCTCAATATTATTTTTATCTCGGCTTAATCCAGTTAAAATAGAATATTTGACAGATTTTCTCAAATATAGCCTCGCATCCATCATTTTGCACGATCGTTAAACCGACAAGGTGAGGCCTTAAAAGTCGTATCTGGTACATTCCTCTATCACAAAATGGTCATTTTTCCTGAAAAGATAGTCACTTACTTGCCTAGAATCTGAAATAAAATTCTGGGGATAATAAAATCCGGAGCGCTGAGAGCGCCAAGAAGATACAACACTTCACAGGTGACCTTTCAACTTGGGCTAACTATGACGCCAACTGCTGAATTCGCAGGGAAATTTGGCTTTTGCAGAAGTTCCCTCATCGATACAACGCTGAAAACAAATTTGAGGACCAATAAATATGTGTGTTATTACTTGCATTCTTCGTTGTGCGAGATGATTAAAAAAAACCACGTATTTGAGTGATTATTTGAATGGATTATAACTAGTCTGGCGTAATCTTTGTGTCCAAAGAATTCGTAACATAGATCAAAACAACAAGCTGAGTGGTTTTAAATTTTCCTCACCTCAGCTTGGGAAAGTTCTTGATAGGCATCGTTTTTTATCAATGCTTGTTCCTCTACAAACGCATAAAAACGGCTTGCGATCTCGGAATGTTTTTCATGGTGCTTCCACGTGACCGGCAGCGCACACAGGAATCCCAAAGTTTCTCAAACACAATGCAAAAAAAAAAGAGAAAAGAGAAAGAGCAACCAATCAAAAAATCTGATTCCTTATTTTGGAATAGAATAAAATAAATAAGCCATTGAAGTTATCGGATGATGGATTTTATTCGTGTGAAATTGACATGTGGCAATAAACAGATAGTTTTTTATACCAGTACCAGGTACGTTCTATGAGTTTTTATACACTGGTTTCTTCTTGCTGTCCGTTTTGCACAGTTTTAATGAATATGGCTTTTTGCTCATACTCTCAGTTCGTAGGCGGGGCGTGTTTCGCAAGTCAAGACAACCCTAATATAGTGCAGTGCGTGAATATCACAAACTGCACTCAAGATATCAAGAAGCATCTCCGTTTTATCGCTAAATTACAATGCAAAGCTGCTTCTGGCCAGTGCAGGTAAAACAATTTAAACATTGACGCTCATGAATAACCACTTTTTATACAGTTTGATTTGCTGTCCAGGTTTGTTTGAACCTGAAGGAAAATACACAAAGCTCCCTATCTGCCCAAGCCACCGCGATGCACATGGCGCATCAGATGGCGCAGTAATCGTAAAAATTGCTGCTGCCTAGTATTTTGACCAGTCACCGGAGCCGGGCTAAGCGGAAAGTGGGATATCCGTGGACAGCGCAAGATCCAGATATCCCGTGGACAGCGCCAGATCCAGATTTTCCTGTTTACAGCGCCAGAGCCAGATCCCCCCGTGGACAGCGCCAGAGCGAGAACCTCCGAACCATAACCCCCGTGGACAGCGCCCGAACCATATCCCCCGTGGATAGCGCCAAAGCCGGTCCCCCCGTGGACAGCGCCAGAGCAAGACCCCCCGTGGACGGCGCCTGATCAAGATTTCCTTGTTGACAGAGCCAAAGCCAGATACCACGGTGGACAGCGCCAAAGCCAGATATTCCCGTGGACATCGCTAGAGCCAGATCCCCCCGTGGACAAGAGCAAGATCCCCCGTGGACAGCGCCAGATCCAGATTTTCCTGTTTACAGG
Source organism: Nematostella vectensis (assembly GCF_932526225.1). Lineage (NCBI taxonomy): Eukaryota > Metazoa > Cnidaria > Anthozoa > Actiniaria > Edwardsiidae > Nematostella > Nematostella vectensis. Next base: position 9,339,514 of record NC_064045.1, on the reverse strand, counting down.
GCCAAAGCCAGATCCCCCCGTGGACAGCGCCAGAGCGAGAACCTCCGAACCATAACCCCCGTGGACAGCGCCCGAACCATATCCCCCCGTGGATAGCGCCAAAGCCGGTCCCCCCGTGGACAGCGCCAGAGCAAGATCCCCCCGTGGACGGCGCCTGATCAAGATTTCCTTGTTGACAGAGCCAGAGCCAGATACCACGGTGGACAGCGCCAGAGACAGATACCCCCGTGGACATCGCAAGAGCCAGATCCCCCCGTGGACAAGAGCAAGATCCCCAGTGGACAGCACCAGAGCCAAATCCCCTCGTGGACAGTGCCAGAGCAAGGTCCCCCCGTGGACAGCGCCAGAGCAAGACCCCCCGTGGACAGTGCCAAAACCAGATTTCCTTATCGACAGAGCTAAAGCCAGATATCACGGTGGGAAGCGCCAGAGCCAGATACCCCGTGGACAGCGCAAAAGCCAGATCCCCACGTGGACAGCACCAGAGCCAAATCCCCACGTGGACAGCGCCACATCAAGAAACCCCCGTGGACAGCGCCAGAGCAAGAAACCCCGTGGGCAGCGGCACAGCAAGAAACCCCCGTGGACAGCGCCAGAACCAGATTTCCTTATTGACAAAGGCAGAGCCAGATATCATGGTGGACAGAGCCAGAGCCAGATACCCACGTGGACATCACCAGAGCCAAATCCCCACGTGGACAAGAGCAAGATCCCCAGTGGACAGCACCAGAGCAAGATCCCCACGTGGACAGTGCCAGAGCAAGGTCCCCCCGTGGACAGCGCCAGAGCAAGACCCCCGTGGACAGTGCCAAAACCAGATTTCCTTATCAACAGAGCTAAAGCCAGATATCACGGTGGGAAGCGCCAGAGCCAGATAACCCGTAGACAGCGCAAAAGCCAGATCCCCACGTGGACAGCACCAGAGCCAAATCCCCTCGTGGACAGCGCCACATCAAGAAACCCCCGTGGACAGCGCCAGAGCAAGATCCCCCCGTGGACAGCGCCAGAGCAAGATCCCCACGTGGACAGTGTCAAAACCAGATTTCCTTATCGACAGAGCTAAAGTCAGATATCACGGTGGGAAGCGCCAGAACCAAACACCCCGTGGACAGCACAAAAGCCAGATCCCCCCCCCATAGAGCGCTAGATTCTTCCATGTAGATCTGATTGTGTACTGTACAGAATGATTTCCTCTGTGACATATACATTAATTTTTGGGGCTTTCAAACTATTGTGATATTTTGTGTCCGTTTTTAGAAAATTCCTTGCTATCAGTTTTTGTTAATATATTTTGTATACTTCGGATACAATTTCACAGCAATGACTAAACAATAACGGACATTGATAAAAAACACGATGCCTATCTAGTGCTTTCCCAAGCTGAATGCCACGAATTGTTTGGACACAGACATTACCTGAACAGCAAATCAAACTGTAGGTTTTAAAAAGTGGTTATTCATAGTGCGTCAATGTTAAAAATGTTTTACCTGCACCGGCCAGAACCAGCTTTGGTGAATCTCTCACCCCTAAGGAACGGAGATGCTTCTTGATGTCTTGTGTGCACTTTGTGATTTTCAGGCACCGCACTATACCAGGGTTGTCTTGACTAGCGCAACACTCCCCACCTACGAACTGAGAGTACGAGCAAAAAGCCATATTCTCACTAAAACTGTGCAAAACGGACAGCAAGAAGAAACCAGTGTATAAACACTCATAGAACGTACCTGGTACTGGTATGAAAAACTTCTGTTTATTACCAACTTTCAATTTCACACAAGATGTGTAACTTCCGCTCCGCATTGAAATAAAATCCATCATTCGATAACTTCGATGGCTTACAATTTCAAGCAATCCTTACGATTGGACATTATTTATTTTATTCTATTCCAAAATAAGAAATCAGATTTTTTGATGAGTCGCTTTTTCTGTTTTCTCTCTTTTTTTGCATTGTGTTTGAGAAACTTTGGGACTCCTGTGTGCACTGCCGGTCACGTGGAAGCACCATGAAAAACATCCCGAGATCGCAAGCCGAAGCGAGTTAAAAGGAATTTTATGCGTTTGTAGAGGAACAAGCATTGATAAAAAACGATGCCTATCAAGTACTTTCCCAAGCTGAGGTGAGGAAAATTCGATACCACTTAATTTGTTGTTTTGATCTATGTTACGAATTGTTTGGACACATACATTACGCAAGACTAGTTATAATCTATTCAAATACGTGTTTTGCCTAAATCATCTCGCACAACGAAGAATGCAAGTGATAACACACATATTTATTGGTCCTCAAATTTGTTTTCAGCGTTGTTTCGAAGTGGGAGCGTCGGCCAAAGCCAAATTTCCTTTCCAATTCAGCTGTTGATGTCACAGTTAGCCCAAGTTTGAAAGGTCAATAACCTGTGAAGTGTTGTATCTTCTTGGCGCTCTCAGCGCTCTGGATTTTATTATCCCCAAAATTTTATTTCAGATTCTAGGCAAGTAAGTGACTGTCTTTTCAGGAAAAATGACCTTTTTTGATAGAGCAATGTACCAGATGCGACTTTTAAGGCCTCAATTTGTCGGTTTGACGATCGTGCAAAATGATGGATGCGAGGCTATATTTGAGAAAATCTGTCAAATATTCTATTTTAACTGGATTAAGCCGAGATTAAAATACTATTGAGAGCATCTATCCTGGTTGCCTCCTGTGGTGCTGTTGTGTTTCTGCGCTGTTTATTTTTCGCGCTGCAGGTAGCGATACTTGGTTCAAATTTTGTAGTGTTTTTCGGGGTCAAGCCGAGAAAAATAAGGAAAATCCATAAAATATTTAATATTCGTTCGATTTTAAAAAGAAACACATTTTTGTAATCAGGAGACAAATATAAGTATATAGACAAATTATTGAAAAATCATTTTTTTGAGTATTGAATTTCATCTTGAATGGATTAACGGAGCGCTTCGTAAGTATTCCATTGTATAACAAAGTCTCGAATAACAAATTTTAAAAGTGTTTTGTTTAGATGTTGAAAGCATTAAATAATCTAGAAACGTTGGCTATTAGCGCCTCTTTCTGCGAAACCCTAAAAACACCATTTCTATATGAAAAGCCTATTTTCTCCCATACACCCCCTATCAGCATCCCTCTATCGGGTCGACATGGTGAGAACCTCACCGCGCAAGCGCACGTTTGATTGCTTGGGTCCCCTTTTTTTTATGGCGTCGCGTCCTGTTCATGACGGCATTTCATGTTTTTGCGTATGTTCGCCTTTGATGCGACTCGAGCTAACGTGGCCACCTCGAACGTTTTGTGAAGTGTACGGAAACATGCGGATTTTTCACTGAAGGCGACACTGACAGGGCAAAAAATGGCATAAAATTTTCCAATTCTCAATTATATATGTTCAAGATTCCGCATACAAGGAGTTCCTCTGACCAAATCCAAATTTTAAAGAAATTTAGAAGATAAGAAATTTAGATATAAGCGAGCAAAGTTGGCTTAATTTCTGATTACAGCCCTACTTCTCCCTAAAAACGAGGAGGATTCATACATTGAACATTTGAAAATTGCACTTTAAGCCTCATATCTCGAAGCCGATTCCATTAGACAAAAACACTTTTTGATATGTTAACGTAAAGAACCTATATGCAAAACTTCAAGCTACCCGAAGTTAACCAGACCTTATTTTGGGAAACTTGTTCACCGCTACCACGTCCGATGGTTCATAGCAACAAACGGGCCAGGCTATAGAAGTAAAGGGTGCTTTAGATCCACGACGCCGGCGCAAGAGGACGCCTGCTCGCGTACGTTCAATTGTGTACGCGCGCTGATTTTTGCCAATGTCGACGACAGAGCAAAAATCAGCGCGCGCACACAATTGAACGTACGCGAGCAGGCGTCCTCTTGCGCCGGCGTCGTGGATCTAAAGTACCCTTTACTGCTATAGCCTGGCCCGTTTGTTGCTATGAACCATCGGACGTGGTAGCGGTTAACCTTGACAGTTGGTTTTTATGAACCATGGCCCGTGAATGCTATAAGCCGTGACCCGCTGTTGCTATGAACCTGTGACCCGCTGTTGCTATGAACCCGTGACCCGCTGTTGCTATGAACCCGTGACCCGCTGTTGCTATGAACCTGTGACCCGCTGTTGCTATAAACCCGTGACCCGTTGTAACTATGGGCCCAAGACTTGTTGTCGCTATGAACCCGTGATCCGTTGTTGCTATGAACCCGTGATTCGTTGTTGCTATGAACCCGTGATCCGTTGTTGCTATGAACCCGTGACCCGTTGTTACTATGGGCCCACGATATAGATATTAATGATTATAATATGGATCTCCAAAGAAACTCCAAAGTTTGTGACTTGTCATCAATTCGAACGAAATGTTTCCGGCCTGAAAGATATTGTAGAAGAAATTGTTTTGAAAAACCAAGTTCATGCATTTTTAGTAAAACAGAACTAAAGTTACAGTAAAAGTGTGTGACCGGGTGGTATTTTGGGTTATTTTAGATTTTGCAAAGATTTTAAGTAAGCGATTTTTGGATTGCGATTATAATTGTTTTACGTATTTTACGGATTGTTTCTCAAACGTGATTCTAATTCGATCCGTACACGTTTAGGAATTTACTTTCAACGTGCTCAAATTAATCATATCCTGTTTTCTTACCGTGATAAAAAGATGTTTGTTTGTCCTGTTAGTAAGCACAGAAAAGCAGGGGTGGATGTGACCCCATGAAAAAAAACAATCAAAGTACAAAAAGAACATTGATTTAATGTATATGTTTACAAATTCCTTTAGATTAGTATCAATAGCTTGATAGTGATAATTGACTCAAGTTTAGCGTCCTTTACCATTTCCCAGGAAGATTAGTTTCTAAATTTGACAGGACAATGGACGCTGAGTAATTTGAGCTGTAGTAAATGTTAGCGTCCCTAGAAAAATGCGCGTCCCCAAGAGAGTATAAGAGCGGCTGTTTTTACAGTATCTGTTAGTTTTTTTCGCTCGATCGTTTTCGTTTCATTTCATTTATTTTTGCCTACTTTTTGGCTGGTGTCAGAACCTGATAGTTTTGCCTTCAGTATTGCATTTGTTTCTACATTTTTCTTAACCGCACGGTAAATGTCAAGTTCCAACGGTTACATTTTGGTGTCAGAAGTGGGATGCAAGTCGATTCTATGGCGTAGGTTTTCATTAAGTTTTTAGTTTGTGTGTAAGTAAGTTTTTGTTACAACGGTTCTCAACAGACTGGTCATGCAGGCTGGCCCAGACGCGAGACGTACTCTGGTGGCCCTGCGAGGATCGCAACGAGGAGCGCCAGAGGGACGAACGGTTCTACAAAAGATAAGGTTGGTTTGACGCGCGACAGGGTGTTGACATTTTCAAGTGACGCGAGCGCGATGTTGTAACGTAATGAGAGCGGTGGAAAGTACGCAAAAGGTCACGACGAGAAGAAAAGACGGAAGCTTCAGGGGTGTTGGTCAAGTCTGCTTGCCCTTGCATGGTCGGGGAGTGACGAGAGATGGACTGGTTACCCGCAGCATTCGTCCCGACGTTAATGCAAGAGATTGTTTGAGTGTGGGGTCTTAGTTTTGCCTTCAGTATTGCATTTGTTTCTACATTTACCGCACGGTAAATGTCAAGTTCCGACGGTTACAAGTGTCAAACGCTTTAGAGTAATCGGCTAATACCATCAAAGTTATTTCGCCGCGTTTCATAGCTCGAATTAGTTCGTCCTTGATGCCTAGTAGGGCCGTGGTCGTTGAGTGACCCTTCCGAAATCCAGACATGTTGTCTACAAAGAGCTTGAAGTGGTCAATAAAAGAAACGACTTGTTCAAGAACGAGTCTCTCAGTCTCTCAAATACCTTCGACAGAGCTGCTATGGTCTTGTAGGTTTTCAATAAGTTCATTCGTTGTTATCATCCTGGGTACATAGAGTACGCTAAGCTGTCGTGTTAGAGAAATTGTTCAGACTTTCCGGATCAGTTCTTAAAGGGTTGAGATTAGAATAGAGAATACGATGAATGGTTTTCCATATTTTGTTTGGGGCGTTTTGATGAGAGTTGATGAGAGTACAGATTCAAGCGAAAGATCATTTTCTTACCTTGCCGACCGCCAACTTGAGGGGGCTTCGTACAGCTAAAAGCAGCCCAATCATCGGCATTGTTGGTTTGATGGGCTTTCTTTCGCAACTCGTCCCGTTTTCGTTGCTCTTCTCTTGTTGATGTGTCAGCCATCCATGGAGCAGGGGTGTATCACCGCTTAATGTAACAACTGCCGCTTAATGTAACACTAACGCTTAATGTAACAACAAATCAACGCTTAATGTAATATAACGGACTTAACGCATAATGTAAGAACACTCGACGCTTATGTAATAACCATATAAATTTAACTAAGGACGAAAATACTCATATCTCGGATAGAAACATCGTCGGACAGACACACTTAGAAAATGTCATGTAGGTGTCAAGGGGGTTGCATAAATAGTCATGTGAGGTGTGACGTCATCGATGACGTCATTAACACGAAAATACTCATATCTCGGGATAGAAACATCGGGCAACCACACTTGGAAAATGTCATGTAGGTGTCAAGGGGGTAGTCATGTGATATGTGATGTCACCGAAGAAGTAGTTATGAACATCACTTCAATGGCAAGACCACTGGATGAGCCATGCGTTTTTACCAGCCTCCGGACACTCACGTATCGCCCGAGAATTGTGCCACTGTATCTGGCACTGCTTTACTAAATGTCGTGATTCAAGTGCGAGAAGACAGCTAATAATCTTCGATTTTTGCAAGACAGTGTATAGCTGGTGTGGTTGAAAACTTGTCAATCAACAATCAACTCCGTATGCCTGTACGGATGTAGTCACACATTTCAACAATCGTTAGGTTTCCGCCCTGGTATAAATTTGTTTTAAATGACAATCAAGTAAGGACCGATCAGAGGTTTTTTTTTTATTCTACCCGCGCTGTGCAATTAAACATAAAACAAAAAAGGCGACATTTGTCGGTAACAAATTTAACCTAATTTCGTCGGATAATTTTAGGGGAAGTAGTTTTTGAATCGCAATCGTTCATCGACTCGCAATTGTCGGACATACTTGGCTAGTTTAATTCTCGAGTGCTTGGTTCTTTCCGGATCGTCAAATGTTCCTTCAAAATGATCGGCTCGCAAAAGACATAACCCCAACGTGCTCTTAGCATGTAATACCTTGTCTGTTTAGCGTTTTTTTTAAAGATGATCAAAATGGAAAGGCCTTCTAAGACACCTCAATCACGTTATTCATTCTCAATTTAAGAGGAAATCTTACAAGGTTTAACAGGAAGTTTGCCGGTGAACAGATTTTCTAAAGGGCCCTAAGGGACGACAGATCATCGGATGATTTTGACCTCAAGAAAACTTGTCCTAAGTTTGGTCGTGTCCCAACTCTCGTAGCTCAAGATATAATTTTTCCTAGTTATGATGACGTAATAAATGACGTCATGTCACGTGTCCATTTTGCTGGACCCCCTTTGACCTCAAGACAACTTGGCCTAAGTTTGGTCGTGTCACAACTCTCGTAGCTCAAGATAGGATTTTGCTAGTTATGATGACGTAATTAATGACGTCATATCACGTGTCCATTTTGTTGACCCCCCCCCTTGACCTCAAGACAACTTGTCCTAAGTTTGGTCGTGTCACAACTCTCGTAGCTCAGGATATGATTTTCCTAGTTATGATGACGTCATTAATGACCGTAATTTCACGTGTTCCTTTTGTTGACCCCCCCTTGACCTCAAGACAACTTGTCCTAAGTTTGATCGTGCCACAACTCCCTTAGCTCAAGATATTGATATTCGTATTTGTGATGACATCATTGATGATGCAACGCTAAATGACCCCCCGTTACACCCTTATAACGCTAAGACGACTTTTCCCAAAGTTGGGGTGTCTTGCGAATTGTTCTTTCAAAATCTATCCAAATTCTATATCCAAATTCATGGTTATTACATTAAGCTTCGAGTGTTCTTACATTAAACGTTAAGCCCATTATTACATTAAGCGTTGAAAATTTGTTACATTTAGCGTTTTAACGCTAAAACAGTTAAAACTGTTTTATTACATTAAGCGTTGATTTGTTGTTACATTAAGCGTTAGTGTTACATTAAGCGGCGATTTTTGTTACATTAAGCGTTAGTGTTACATTAAGCGGCAGTTGTTACATTAAGCGGTGATACAAGGGGGCGTGTTACTTTAACCCTGTTTATTAGTAGGTGCGTGCCTATCAATTCGATCTTAAGGCCGGCGCACACGGTGAGCCATACGCATGCACTTTGCTCACTGTCTCGCAAGCAGAAACTCGCGGTTCAAGCAGGATAGAATTTTGCCTCAGTTGCTCGCGAGACGTAATTTGGTTCGATCGACGTCCGCACACGGTGAGTTTTTGGCCTCGCGAGGCAGTGAGCAAATTGCACGCTTGAAGTTTTGCTTACCATGTGCGCCGGGCTTAACAGAAGGGTATACACTTCTCAACCATGTCGTCGGTGGAATAAACGCCATACACATAATGTCAAGTGGAAGAGAATCCGCATCCGCTTTAAATTTTTCCTCATCAAAGTTCCTCTCGTTACGGATATATTTGTAGCGAGGGGGAAAACCTTTTGACACGTATATTAACTGTTGCATAAGGAGCGTCATGGTCGTTTATTGATGGGCAAAAGAGCACATCACAGTGAGCTATTCTATTTCGGGACTTTTGTAATAAGATGGTCAATTAGCGACTTTTAGAATGTTTAGTTATTCTTGTGGGTTTAATGACGTGATTTATTAATACCCAGGCGCGTACCCAGGATTTTTCTTGGGGGGGGGGGGGGTTATCCTAAAAAGTGGACCTTTGATAACAGGAGGGGGCCCAAAAGGGAATTACAAGGCATTTTTCCCTGTATTTTAGATAATGTCTCATACATTTACTGTAGTTTTGGCTGCCATAGGCCACCCCCCTGGCTACGCCCCTGATAGATTTGCCAAACAGTTGCCACCAAAACCTGAGCAAGATTTTGGCGCGAAATTAATTTAACGACAAGGCAACCAACGAAACCAAAGTAATGAAAAAAAAACTGTATAGAAATATTAACCCAAAAATACCTAAAGGAAAACAGAGCACAGAAGGAGTTCAGTCTAAGTAAAATATTTATACAGTCTAAGTAAAATATTTCCAATGTCCAGAAGTCGTTGGCATCTTGGCAGTCTTGGCATCTTGGCAGTCTTGGCATCAGGTCTTCATTTATCGGCTGCAGATTCTTTCTCTTCTTTTACGAAATCACGTCCAGCAACTGGGGTAACGATTTGTTAAGTGACTACAAGTGTAGTTTGTCAATTCTGGGTGTATTAAGGGTTTTTCCAACCACTTTTAGGATGAAAAATTAACAATTTTGCGGGGCTCAAATAAAACAAGCCCGCAGCTCAAAGCTCAAATTACACCTTCAAGTGCCCTAATAACACCTGACCCGTTGCTATGTGTTAACCTTTGTTTATTCGAGACGATTAAAGTCAATGTCTGGAGGCAGCGTTGAATTTTTATTGGCTTACGCACATTTTGTGTATAAGATTGTAAATTATGTGCAAAATCACATGTCCTATACTTTGTGCATTGTGCTCGTTTTCTCGTTTTCTCGTTAAGATATCGTAGCAATTATAAGGATAATATCTTATATCAATAAAGAGAAAACTAAGTTAAATCTTACCAATGGTTGCTTGTTCGTAGCTCGGAATTCGGCTGTTCTGAGAGGGGACGAGTAAAGCGTTTTTTTTGTGAAATGTTGTCAATAAAATTAAGGCATGTTCTAAGTGTTAAGGCAATTTTATTGACAACATTTAAAAAAAAAAACGCTTTACTCGTCCCCTCTCAGGACAGCCGAATTCCGAGCTACGAACAAGCAACCATTGCCTGGGCTACCTGTGATCTTACAAGGGAACAAAACGGATCTTTTCCGCAGCCCGTTATTTGCTGGCTGGGCAGATTTTAGACGTCCCAAATGGTTCTGCTGGCAAATTGGGAAGTCGAACGAGTTGTGCTGAATATTTTTGGGGGCACTAGAGCGGATGCTTGGGAACAAACCCTTCCCGCGATCGGTTATACGGACAATAATTCGTGTGCTAAAATACCTAACCACTGCAAACAGGGAAAAAATCCTTTCCAATGCTAGCTGATAAAAAAGAAATGGTCCCACCTGGGAAAAAGGAACAGATTATTTTTTTCCCAGCAGCAACTTTTAAAATTTATATTTTCGGCATCAGAACATATTCAAACGACGAAATATCCTATTTTAACGTCTGTGGGAACGGGGACACGTTGTATGCCCTTGTATCTTACTTTTAGTGTCACGCCAATCTACCTTTTGGTTACCATAGTTTAGTGTGCTCCCCCCCCCCCCCCCCACCCCGCCCTTCGTGAAGCCACGGGCCGTTGGATAGTGAGGCACACAACAAGGGCTCGTTATACAAAGGATTGTCGTCGGGACCGAAGTAGCCTTCGCTCACACTATCCTTAAGCCCGTGGGCAGATTCACCATGATGCTTTAAGCCTGTCCATACCATGAAATAGGCATGTGTTTTAAGTTGGTGTAGTTCAGAGTTTGACATAATGCCGATGTTTTCATAGAAAATTATGATAATTCCTTTCGTAACTGGACAGCATTTTTTTTTTTGGCTTTCAATTCATGGGCTTCTCGCAAATAAAAGGCATCTTTATCATGCAATGATTTAGCAGCCAATTCATTGAACCCCCCTGGCTTCCTAGGGTTGTGCAACCATGGTGATAAGAATTATCGTTATTGTCGAGCACGCTGTAAGTCAGCGGTGTACCGTCACTCCATACCATCGTACCCTCGACTTCTCTGTCATTTAGACCGATCCAAGCCCCGTGGATTTTCTTGTAGTCTGCACCTGAAAATAATTTATGGAATGTAAGTGTTTGTAGTAACTACGGCAGACGCAACGGCAGGCAAGTGGACAGACCAACAGACGAACGGGACAGAAAGTAGAACAGACAGGTAATTGAGTTTGTCACTATATTTTATATTTCATTTTACCCGAGTGAAAAAGCCACGTCGTTTCGTTGGTAAGGAAAAACCGATGGATGATCATCAAGCTAGCCACATGAGCGTGCATATAACAGTTCATAGAATCTCTCTTCAGGCCTATGTCGTACACGGAGTGGGTGTTATACATGAAGTCCACGTTTGACAGGGTGCTAGCTTGGCTGCCGGCCTCAGTTCCATTAATGAAGATTTTCATCATTTTTTCTTCTCTCTTCCAAGTTATGATTACGTGGTTCCAAGTGTTTAAATTCAGACCACGGCTGAAAGATAAAAAAAGAAATGTGACATTTCAGATTGTTCTCTCTTACACATTTTCAAAGTGCAGAAGTTTAAAAGGGTCAGTCAGGCCACAGAGATTGCCCAAGTGCAGGGTTAGTGGGACATATATGAATGGATTTCTCTAGGAATGTTTGATTGAGACGCATTGTAAACTATGTCTTTAAATATTTCTTCTTTACATGGAGAAGAAGTTCTTATATATAGAACCTCAAAGCTTTCTAAAAGAAATAAAGCTATTACATATATCTACTTTATATATGGCTGCTACATAAAATAAATATGCCAAAAATATATATATTTGTGGTGACTGGTTTTCTATGATTTATATTTTTTAGTCTTTTATCTTCAGGGAGACAGAAATTTACTGATGGACTCTAGTATTTTATGAATCTCTTCATCGCACCTCAGACTTTATTTATTAAAATACTCAAAGTAAACGTAATATATAGATTTAGGCACTGCCTAAAGGCGGAGCCAGCATTTTTAAAAGGTATTGAAATACCTTTTTGTGTTGACTGATAATGGTAGTTTTAGGGGGATCTAGGTGTCTTTAGAATGTTTTTTTTTAATGAGATTAAAAATATGTCATTTTTTACTACCATGTAATTATGAATTTTATTGGCCCCTCCAAATGGATCAAACAAGCATTCATTTAATAATATTTTATATGCAGTATGAAAGTTAACAAATACTTAACCTTGGTGTGAAAAAGCATGTCAAAGTTCAGGTGTCTTAGACGAAGAAATTTTTTGTTCAGAACAAAAATACAATCTTTTGCCAGGAGATAGCCCTTGATGACCTTAGCATTCTGTAAAAGTTGGAAACGAATCGAATAAATATTTTTGGCTTGAGAGGGGAAAATGGATTTCTCGAATATAATTAGCGATTTTTCGGTATTTTTCAACTCGAACAGAAAATGTCTAAAAAACAAAACAAAATTAAGCCGGGCAGCAAAAAATCAAACTTGATTAATATGAATTATATAATTGTACATGTTTGGATTAGGTCGTTGGTAGTTTTAGTATTTTTCTAAATTTTTAACAGATTTTTCAATTATTTTCTGTTATTTTCTGCAAATTTCCCCTTTCCTCATTATCTTTAGGTTGATAGAAAAATGTTTTCTTTGCAGATTTATTATTGAGAGCAAGTATCTTGCTCTAAAAAAACTATTATACTTATAATGTTGTATCAAAGTTAGAAATCCCCTATTATATTATCTTTAAGCAAGAGACCATGATGTAAGAGAACGAATCCCCCGTATTAGGGTATGTTCCAACGATGACGTGCGTAAAAACCAAACCATGTGCATTGACCTATGTTGGGGGTAGAGAGGAATAAATATACAAATAAACAAAAAGTCAATGGGGAGCGGAAAAAGGGAGAAATGTTACTCTATTTAAAAAAAAATGCGACTCTATTCTAAAAACAATAATGCAATAATAACTTGACTAAGCACTTTCATAGTATTTTTCCCTTTCCTATTACCTTTAGGTTTGATGTAAAACTGTTTTCTTTAAAAATTTATTATTGAAAAAGCACAAGCTTGTTGTTATCTTTATATAATTTAAGTACCTTGCTCTAATAAAACCCCTTCCCTTTATAGAAGTTTCATTATTGTACACTTGTATCAAAGCTACATTCTTACCAGCTTTGCCCTTGCAAAGAAACAAGTACTGGACGAAACAGCATTCCAAAGATAGAATGATTAGTTATACATTTCAGGTGCCATACGGAAATTATGTCTATCACAACTGGTAATACTCCATCACAAAGTATATAACAGTCATGCATTACATATTGGTGTACCCACCCTCTAACAAGGTGGCCTGCTGTTTTTTAGAAACCCTGGATCCACACATGCTAATGCTACTCCAAAATTAAATGCAATAGCGGAGGAGAACAAATTGACTTGGGAAGCAAATTCTAAAAAAATCCTTGATATTACTGAAAGTCATAAATTGTCTAATTTCAAACTTAACCTATTTTAATTTATTCAGGGTGCAGAGGGGAAACAGCAAATAATATTAATTGCGTAAAAAAAAAACAGAGAGAAAAGAGGAAAAAATGAAACTACATCTTTGATAAAACAAATTAACAGTAATGCAACAAAACTCTTTTAACATTTCCCCTTTCCTCATTATCTTTAGGTTGATAGAAAAATGTTTTCTTTGCAGATTTATTATTGAGAGCAAGTATCTTGCTCTAAAAAAACTATTATACTTATAATGTTGTATCAAAGTAAGAAATCCCCTATTATATTATCTTTAAGCAAGAGACAATGATGTAAGAGAACGAATCCCCCGTATTAGGGTATGTTCCAACGATGACGTCCGTAAAAACTATTTTTAGAACAAGCAGTTATTTTTAGATACGTCTCTGATTGGTTAGCGCTCACGTTTCCTAGCAACATGAGTCTTACGCGCGCTCACATCTTGAGCAATGTAATCCGGCAAAGGATATTTTGGAAATCTTTTTGACCGAAAATACCTTCTTTTTTTTACGAACGCTGTAAAAATGATCTTCCATAGAGTACGCTGTTGCCAATCAACCGTTTCTGGGACATTGAAATGCATAAAGTGCGTGATTTTAGGCTCTGGGATCAACTTTCCCAGTAAAAGTTTTCACTGCTGATTCGCAAATTATAACACAACAATCAATCATAAATCTGTGTTTACAAAACACAAATCTCTTCCAATTCCCTTTTAATGAAAAAGATACATCCAGAACTTAATACCATTATATTCATACCGATATTACAAATAAAAGATTTCAAATTTTTATAATGAAGTAAATCTTATTCCAATGACAAGGGTTTCTTGAGTGACATGATTTCTGAACATCTAAAAATGTTATAAATCAAAAAAAATTAAAGGCCTTCTTGCATTAAAATACATAGCATAGACTCTGAGAATGCTAGGTATTCTATCTCACCGAATTGCAGGGAAAAATAGCTTTTTTGGAGTCTGCACGATGCATCTTGAATGAACTTCAAATTCACCGTCTCCCCGACGTCTTCCCGTTTAATTATTTATATAACATTTAGATAACTGAACATTAGATAACTTAACAGATAACAGGACACCACCCCATGAGTAGCATTGTTAGCATGAGCCTTGAAGAGTTGCTAAAAGGATAAAAACAGGTAGTGGACGAATTCAAGAAGTGCAGAGGGAAAAAAATTGGTGTGAAATAGTACTAGCTCGTGGTGTCCATAATCAAATATGGTCCGACGAACCATGTATGGATGCTATGATTGACAAGCTCGCGCAATCTAAAAATAGCTTTCTTGGACGTTATCATGGGCCACGGGGATTCGTTCTCTTATATCATGGTCTCTTGCTTTAACACATTTGCCTATTCTCATGCCTTCCAGCCTTTAGAATCAATCATAGCCCTCAGGTAGTTTTGGTTGGTTTTACCTAAATAAAAGTGAAAGCAATTAATTAATTATTTTTCTTTCAAAACAATATTTTCATCATGCCATTTATAACCTTACTATTTGAATAAAAATAAATAAACACATTAGAAAGTGTGCAAGATGCAGACAACATAAAAGCAAAAAAAAAAATAGGTAATAGGGGTTGCATTTTGTTTTTCTAATTTCGATGAGAAAATTCTCTTGTATGTAAAGTAAATGTAGTTATGATAATGTTGAAAAAGTTGCTGTATCTTCGAAAAGACTAAATGAATATGAAGGTCTTATTTAGCAATATATGACAGGATGATATTTGTCAGCCTTCTTGACGCAGTCAATGATAAAGTATATAGAGAGAACGAAGAATATCAAAGGATTTATGCTCAAATTGTTTGATTAGACCACGTTCCGTGAGGAACATACGCCTTAAATTACTAGAACTTGTAAGTATTTACGTAACTTATTTAACATTTTCATGGCGATTTTGGGTGGAATTAAAATCATTGTGTGCAAGTTAAAATTATAAGCCAATTGGAATTCAAGTAGATGATATTTTAGCCAATTAAAACAAGGATAGATGACTTTGATATTGCATATTGACGTCAAAGCTGTTACGGTGTTTTAGTTTGAGAGCGATTGGTTATGGAAAAAAAAAACACGAACAAACGAGCCTTATAAAAGCACAACAATAAAAGAAAAAGAACTTTCATATTCTCAATACAGATCGTCGTCTACATAATAACAACAACAACGACAACGGATTATGCAGAACGCTTTTACGATATTCAAAACGATATCAGGTTTCTACGAGAAACGATATCCGATTTTCAAAAACGTTTCCCCGTCAAGATCGTCTGTCCGAAGGCAATATCGTTCTTCCGAAGACAAGATCGTTCTTCCTGTTTTTAAATCGTTCATCGCCGAAATTAACACTCGAAGACTCGAAGGCGAGAACGATTTTTCGTTTTTCAAGATCGTTGATCCGAAGAAATGATTGGCTTCACGAAGACAAGAACTTCTTTCTGGGATTTGAAAAACGTTTATCAGTGCGGGAAAACCACAAGGCAAAATCGCTCTTTTGAGAAATGCTTGGTTTGTTAATTTTAATTTTGAGCTATATTTCAGCTTAACAGTTTTTTCTCGCTTTCTTAGTCTGCTTTCGGGTCATAGTCGATAATCGTAATAGCAAATTAAAGTCTGAGATAAAGGAGATTCTTTTTAGGAGGCCTTTTGATGCGCAAGTTAAATAGCAAGCGCAAAGCCGTCATAGTAAAGTTGTGGTCGCCATTAACATTTTGTTTTGAAAAGACAAGAAAACATCGACAGCCGACTCGCTCTCTTAATTTACATACCGCACAAACAAATCAGTTGTCGAACTTTACGGATCGTAACACCATAACAGCCCTAATGGCAAAAGAAAGCTTAGATATAGAGGACTCTTTTTGGAGAGGTCTGTTTGATGCGCGACTTTAGTAGCAAGCGAGAACCGTCATATGGTTGTCGTTAACACTGGATTAACACCGTTAACTCTGGATTATTACGAATAGAAAGATCTTTGATAAAAATATTAAATAAAACTCACCTTGGCAGTGTTTTTTTTTTCGCTTTCTGTTTGTCGCCTGTGGTTGTGTTCGATTTTGTTGACTTTCTGCTAGCAAAGAACTCGTCGACACAAGCGAATGATTTTTATAGCTGAAAACACACATCAATCCAAAGGCCCTTTTCTCAGGATCAGACTCTCTTAGTCCTCTTTTAGCTGCTGCGACAGGCGGGATTCACGAACACTCGGGTAGATTTTACTATCGGCATGTACTTCAGACAAAACGGTTCCTCAAAGACTTTAGCCCATTTGAATCGGCATATTTTATTTATTAAATACTATTTTCAAGCTGCTTTTTTTTCTGTGAACATACGAACTTTGAAGCACTAAAGTGAGGCGGTAAAAAAAACGTAAAAGAGTAAGACCGAGTGGGGCCTGGGAGTTGCGCGGCTGGATTACTGGCTGGTTGTGACACCACAGGGTAACCGCGCGATGACAACAAAACCAAGTCGCATAGCTTACCATATTTCTATACCCATGCAGCCCCGCGTGCGGCCTGCGGCCGCGATGGCTTCGCTATTAAGCGTCGGTTTGTTTATGAACTAATTTTCGCATCTCAATTCGTAAGGAAGAGAAAAAAAAATTATGTTTGCTTTTGTTTAATGCGAGCTTCCTGTGTAAAACTTTTCCTTGACAGGAAGAAAACAGGAAAAAAAAGGATCCTTTTCTTTAACGATTGGTTTACCCAATTAGGAACATTACTTCCCAGGAAAACAAAATAACTTGTGTGTGTGCGTGTGTGTGTGTTGGTTGAATCAAATGTTAAACAGCCTATTTTCACTTATGTAGTTCGTGGAGATGGATAGAGGTTGAAACTTAAGGTTCTAGTTTCAAGACGTTTTCAGGTGGGTTTATAATTTCAGGGAAATGCGGGTCGTGATGGAATTATTTCCATGGACATATTTCCGTTTTTATGTTGCTTACTTTGAAGACATGTAAAGCATATCTTGTCCAGCTGTGTTTCGAATTTGCAGACCTATATTCCCATTTTCATGAAGTGTGAAACGGAACTGAAAGGGATTCGACCAATCAGCAAGAAAATGGGCGCAAGTTGGCATGGGTGTCATCGGCCTCATCCACAGGCTGATGGTGAATCTGGTCTTCCGAAAATCGACGTCTGGAATTGTGGCATAAGAACCACTTGTTCCGTCCAGGTACAAGGCCGTCTTGCCATCTACTACCTGGTATCTTGCATTACCGTACGTACTAATGGAAAAGAGAAAAGTTAGGTGTGTCAAAATATGACAACACGATAATGATGATGATGATGATGAAGATTCAATAATGATGATGATGATGAAGATTCAATAATGATGATGATGATGAAGATTCAATAATGATGATGATGATGAAGATTCAATAATGATGATGATGATGATGATTACGATAATGATGATGATGATGATGATTACGATAATGATGATGATGATGATGATGATGATGATGATTACGATAATGATGATGATGATGAAGATTCAATAATGATGATGATGATGATTACGATGATGATGATGATGATGATGATGATGATTCAATAATGATGATGATGATGATTACGATAATGATGATGATGATGAAGATTCAATAATGATGATGATGATGAAGATTCAATAATGATGATGATGATGATTACGATAATGATGATGATCATGATGCGAACTGGTACTTTAGTTGAATAAGGCTTAGATTAAACGGCGTGCCAGAGTCGCATTATCGTGCCGCTCTATGGTCGAACCTTAGCCGAGCCGGAATAGTGCGACGTGCGGCACGCCGTATAATCTAGGCCTAAATGATTATATAGTGATGATTATAACCTTTCCCTGTTTCCTGCTAAAAATCAAAATGGCATTCAATTTGAAGTTGGCGGCGGGGCTAATAGGAATCGAGACACAAGACCACCTACGACCAGAATCGTTCTCCCCTTCAGAGGACACAATCTACAACCCTTGGGAATAGGGTGAACCTAGAGAAGACGGAAGGTGATTTCCTTTTAGCCTTTTTGATCGAGTGTCCTTTGATTGACAAGTGTTGTTATGGCTGACAAGGATTCGCTTACGTGATACCACTGTCTGTCCCATCGAGTTCCCACTTTGCTGTTAGTCGATCTGGAGAGAAACCTATTAATAAAAGCAGTATGTTAATTCTTGCGGGCTTCATACACCATCACCATCGCCATAAACACCATTTAATTAATCACCCTCGTCGTCATCATCATCATTTCAATTATCATCATATGTCACGACTCGAACTCCCCCCTTCCGCTCGGCCCACTACTCCTTAATATCTCCTTTTTCAACCTAACGTTTACTCGCAGGGCCGTAGCAGTGGTGGGGCACTGGGGGCACGTACCCCCACCCCCGCCCCCACATAGTCGAAAATTATAAGGAAATAAGCAATGGGTGGGTGGCTGTACCACCCCCCTCACCCCAATATTTTCTTAATGTTTATGTATCGTGCTCCATCCTTACCCCCCACAAATAATTCGAGGCCTGATACGGCTATGACACGACATGTTTTACAAGCAAAATCCCGTTGTAAATGCTCATGCATAAAAACATGACTTTTTTAACGCTCCAACTCCGCTCTCTCACACTTGAACAAGCCCCCCCTGATTTACATAACAATAAAGCCCTGTGCAAACTGCGCCAGCACCCGACAGCATGTTAATTAATAGGTCTACGCTTGCTTAGCGCCGTTTGATGCATGAACGACCAAAGGCAACCCAAGACTACAATATTGTACTTGTATTTTCAAAAGGCAACCCAGTCACCATTTTTACGACAAGAGGACGATAAAAAACAATGAATTTAATCTGATAGAAAGTAGCACACGAGATTGTGTTCTGCATGATAAATTTCAGTCAAATATAGGTTTCGCGACAAAAATTTCGATGTTTTCTTTTTAGATGCGGTAACGTTTATTTACTTTGAAAAGACAGCATTATTTGAACGCGAGCTATTTTTCGCCATTGAAACGATCCAAATTAGCCCAGCTTTGATGGGTTCGTGTGCAAACTGCGTCAGCAAAGCTGAACTCAATCAGAATTTCGCCAACACTCGCCAGCTCCCGCCAGCACCTCCCAGCACGGTGTTCAAACTGCGCCTACATTATGGGCCAACGTCTGGCAAGCGATGCTGGCGCATAGTTTGCACGGGGCTTAGTTTCACAAGAACATGTCACGCAACTAATACTGATGCTAAAACTGTTCAATCCGTCACATATATTATCATAATCATCCAATTAGTATCATCATCATTCGTCGTTGTCAATATAGTTGTTGTTGTTGGAAACATAGAAATACCGCACGTAAAAATATGCAATTATTAACAGTGGTGGGACGTCACCATTATCATCGTTGCCGTCGTTGTCGCCTCGTCATCGTCGTCATCATCATCATCGTCATCACCATTATTATCATCACCATTATTATCATCATCACCATTATCATCATCACCATAATTATCATAATCAACATTATAATATTGTTATTTCTATCGCATTTACCATCATCATCATACTACAAAAGCCATTTTGTTTGCCCGTGTTTTATATAGCTCCAAGAAACTTACAGTCTGCGCAGCGAAACTTGAGTATTTTTTCGTACAGAAAGTTATTCTCTTGCTCGCTCGCAATAGACACCAGGTGACCTCCGTGTGAATTACAGGCGGTCTTGGCTTCAAGCCAGGTCGATGGCGTGGAATTGTACTTGAACAACGACGAGTTAAACTCAGCCCATTCTGCAGACAATGCAAAAGCTCTTTTAAACATTTTTAAAATATTTAAGAAAAATGTTTGATCCAAACATTTACCCCAAGAAAACCACTAGGGGTCTAAATGCTTGTTCCAGGAAAATATTCACCCCAAGAGAAGCACTAGAGATCTAAATGTCTGATCCAAGAAAACATTCACCCCCAGAAAAGCACTAGGGATGTTTGATCCAAAAAAAAAACATTCACCCCCAGAAAAGCACTAGAGATCTAAATGTTTGATCCAAGAAAACATTCACCCTAAGAAAAGCACTAGAGATCTAAATGTTTGATCCAAGAAAACATTCACCCCCAGAAAAGCACTAGAGATCTAAATGTTTGATCAAAGAAAACATTCACCCCTAGAAAAGCACTCAAAATTAAAATGTTTGATCAAAGAAAACATTCACCCCTAGAAAAGCACTAGAGATTTAAATGTTTGATCCAAGAAAACATTTACCCTGAGAAAAGCACTATAGATCTAAATGTTTGATCCAAGAAATGATCCAACATCCCCAAACAAACACATGGGAATGGGCCTCTAGAGGGGAGGGGATGGTAGGATGTTTTCCCGGACTCAGCTGATCACACTTCGACAAGTAATTTTTGAAACTTGACTCATGGCTTACCTACGCAGGTGTAATTAAGGCACGTATTGGCCAACGGTAGGCAGATGTCGTCTCCACCACAGGGAGACCTTTCGCAGATAGAAGCCACCTATTGGTGTGTAAACAGGATCATGAAAGAGGGGTTGGGGTGGGGGGTTGGTTGCTCATGTCTTCTTCCCGGAAGCTTTTGACATAAAATCCCGTTCTCATTCCCAGTCAAAATGGCGGCCAATAGTTCACGTATATATAATTTCTCAACGTATACGAGCTCTAGGGCAACGAAAAAGCGAAAAAAATGATTGGAGTGGATTTCCAAATATGGTATGCATTTTTCTAATAACGAAATCACCGTGTATTATATGTTCAGGCCTAAAAAATCAAGTCGAAACCGCTTTATCCTCTCAGGCCCCGGTCCTGAAATGTGATATTTGTTAAGGGCATCTACAAAGATCATATTTTAACAAAAACCATATATAACTACCTTGTCACCAGTCCCATAAAAAGCAAAGCCGGGTTTACACAGGAAGTCTCCCGATACTGTCGATTTGGCTGTTTTGTTCAGTAGCTCACACTGATGTAATTCCGTCTCTTTTTCTTCTTCTTGAAAGTTAAATGATTGACAGCTGTCAGTCTCTATGCATTCAAATGTGCAGTCTATCGGTGATGACACAAGGACTGTTGCGATGGTAGCGTTAATCAGTACGCCTCCTGTACGCAAATCGTTGTCATTTAGCTTGTTATGTATTTTTATATTACATCAAGATATTGGTGTCAGTCTTGTTTATAGACCGAGATTTTGTGTTGAAATTTTAATGATATCACATTTTAATGATATGTTAGACGAGTTTATGATTTATTATCTCTAAGCTATTGAAATAATTCGATATATACTTTTATAAATAAGTAAAATAAAGTGTCTTTCGAATTTTTTTCTTCTTAAACTTTTTAGAATAATTTCTAGAAAGTGCTCGAACTCTTAACTGACACAACTTCTCGTTTTACACATAGAGAAATTCTTTTTCAGCCTTGAACGAAAATGAGTAATAATGAAGTCATGACGTTTTAGTTAACAAATTAAATTGATATTAACTTGAAAACAATTTAAAAAATCTCAGCTTGCGCCACAGCCCCTACCTCAGCTGAAAATTTCCTAAAAACTCCATTATCTCTTTAATAAAGCCAATGACCAGACTAAAGTCGAACCCCACTTACAACTTACTGAACTACACGCTTACCCGATAAGCAAGACTAAGCATTATAACAGGCGTGTACACAGGCGGCGCGCGCAACCCCCTTTGGAGGCCAAAATTTGGGTCATTTCTATTAAGGATTCTTCTCACATTTTTTTTCCATATGACACCTAATGGCTGCGCACCCCATCCCCCACCCCTCCCCCCCCTCAGCCAATCCTGGGAAAGCGCCTCGTACTACAGCAGGGTCTTCTTGGTGGTAATAGCTAGACGCCATAGTGAAAATTACCCAGGTTGTTACTTACCTTTCTTCATCTTGTGGAAGATTCCTTGTTTGAAGTAGTCGTCGCGCTGTATAGTGTTAGAGTTGTCCGATTCTAAGGCCAGCCCTCTGGCTAGTGATATAAGTACAGCCAGTAGCACCGGATACCTTAAGCTCATTTTCGGACAAACTAAAAACGTGGTTCTATTCCTGTGGAAAGGAAAATAGAGCTGAAGCATTCATCATCGTCATCATTGTCATCACCATTGCATTGTCATCTTCCTTATCAGCGGCAGCATCATCAATCAGTCATCATCCTGATCAATCAGACATGACGGAAAAACATGACTTGACGTCATTGACTTGATGTCATTTCACATCAAATAAGGCGGAAGATTCCCCTAAGTACTTAGTGAGTAATATCAAACAAAACATCAAATGCGACTTTTTTTTATTGATGCGACTTTTTGTAAAGTATCATTGAAATTTGAGGTTTTCGTCCCTAAGCTCAAACATAACACATGGATGATCAAGGAAAAAATTATCTTAAAAAGCCAAAATCTGGATATGTGCATTTCGGCTTCACGTTATTTGTGTTTTATAAAAAGGGAAAATCAGTCCGGGATACAAGAAACTGATGGCCATTGTAAGAACTTTTATCTTCTTTCTCTATCTCTTCGAAGTGCGCATATTCAGGGTTTTTCTGTCATGTCGATCAATCACTTATCATCATCATAGAAGGGCCGTAGGAGAGGGTGGTTGGATCCCCCACAATATTAGTAAAGTTATAAGGAAATGCCCAGTAGTGCCTGTGCCCCCCCCCCCCCTATAATGTCTTAGTGTTTTTGTATCATGCCCCCACCCCACCCCCAACATATGGTCCCTAGTATATGGTCATTTCCTTACAATTTTGGAAATTATTGAGGGGGGGGGGGGGGCACGTAACTTGCAACCATATCCCACTTTGTGTTCATTAAATACACCGAGGGGGGAGGAAAGATTTTTACTCAAGACACCTTAAAATTTCGCACCCACCCCCCCCCCCCCCCCCCCCCCCCGCCTTACGACCTCGCTAAGAAAAAGGCTTAAAATCTGGAAAATAAATACTGCGAAGTCGCCCTCCTTGTCGGAGTTGATGATCCAGTCAAGTTCAACATTATTTCAGATTCCAACACAGGAACAGTTCTAGCTTTTTACCTTCTCAGTGATTTTGGAATGAACAGACATGGAAATAATAAAAAAAAGGCAGCCCAAGGGGGTAGGGGGATGAATTCAAGTCAGGAGGATTTGTGTTTAATGGTGCAGGGAGTTTTTCAATCAGTTGTTTGCTTTTCAAAGTCCCGCTTCCTCAAAAGTCTAATGGTCCGCCCCTCGGACGCCTGTGGAAAAGTATACATTTGTTTTTGTTAAAATTATTTTTCTGTAAAAAAAAAGGGATAATGTCCAACGTAAAAAAATGTATCTATATCGTTTTGGGGGTTCGCATGCTCCACCACTGTTTAGAAGTTTATTTCAATTTGTTCCTGTTATTCTGATAATAAACTGTACAGGTAACCAACTGTTATATACTGGAAGTATCTATATTATGGTTTATAAAGACAGTTATAAAAAAGTATTAAATACATTTGTCATTAGGCTTAATATTTAATATGTATTTGTGCTACAAACTAGAACATATCAGTAAAATGTTAAAGCTAAAAAGTATGGTTCTTAAAAAATTCAGAGCCCCCCCTTTTGGTGGCTAAAAATTTTTAGAGCCCCCCCCCCTAAATATCTTCCCTCCCCCCCCCCCCCTCCCCTCGGTGTATTTAATAAAAAAAACCCTTAGAACAGCTTTTTTTTGCCACGCAGAACCTTTAGGGGCTTCTAGGGCCCTTTGCGAGAAATTCGACAAATATCCAAACGTATTTCTTGAAGCTCCGCATTTTTCTTAATTTTACTCAGCCTGCGAGTCACTATGGCCTTATTTCTGTCTACAAGCACTCTGTTGCTGTTTCTGACAATCGTCGGAGCGCGGAATTGGTCAGTTGGGACGGGTTTCTTCGGCGTTCAGAGCAATTTTTCGTTCGGGATCAACCTGGTTGGCACCGAATTTACATCTTCGCGCTGGAAGTTTGCGATGTTTGGCTTCTCACGTGCAAAGAGGTGTAGCCGGCCATGCTTGTACTACCCCAACACTACCGCTACATTCCGCGTGCAGCTTGAGGGCGATCCCGTGTTTAAGCTCAACCCAGGTCCTTTGGGACATGATGACAGCTCCCTAAAGAATACTACCAATAGACAATGGAGTCACACTACCGGACGAGTTAACACGAGTCGCATTCCATTAACTACTCCCTCGCAAACAGCTCAACGGTTTGAAAAGCAGCAGTGCATCTGGCGGGACACTAACAATCTAATCAAAATAAATCGCGTTCCTGGTAACATAAAGCCACATAAGCAGATGGTGTTCTGCCACATCAATGCTCGGTCGGTCAGGAACAAAACAACCGTGATCAATGATTACATATGTGATCACAGCGTGGATTTAATGGCTCTAACGGAACATTGGTTGTCGCCAAGTGACTTGGCCGTGAAGACGGAGATGTGCCCGCAAGGTTATAGTTGCGTCTTACAATCAAGGCCAAACCGACGTGGTGGCGCTACTGGACTACTGTACCGAGACTCACTTGACGTGTCTACGGTTAAGTCTGGCATTAGTTCGCGTGAGTCGTTTGAGTTCTCAGAGTTACTTGTGAAGTCATCCTCCTATAACCTGCGGGTTATTGTTATATTCAGACCACCCTACTCAGAGGCTCATCGTGTCCCGACAAGCGTCTTCCACTCGGAGTTCCCTGAATACTTAGAGAGCCTGTTGTTATGCAAAGAAAACTTACTTATAACCAGTGACTTTAATATACATGTCGACGAGCCGAACGATCCTGACGCCCAAAAATTCTTGGAAACACTAAGAGCCTTGGGTCTAGTGCAACATGTAGACCAGCCGACGCACCAAGACGGGCATATTCTCGATCTCGCTATAACACGTATGTCCGAGAGTTTAGTCACCGGCGCACCAGTTGTTGATCATTTTTTATCTGATCACGCTGTAGTACGATTTCGTCTAGGTCTACCTAGACCTGGTCTTCTCGTCAATACCATCAACTACCGGAGGCTTATGTCTATTGATTTGGAGCAGCTGAAAGCTGAAATGCTGCAATCCCCCCTGTGCACTAAAGACTCGCCATCAACTGCGAATGAGCTTGATATATATGTAAAAGAGTATAACAACACCCTTGCAAAATTACTAAACCGACATGCACCCAATAAGACACGGACTCGGGTTACTCGCCCAGTGGTGCCCTGGTACAATGATGAGATCGATCAAGCTAAGCGTGCTCGCAGGAAAGCGGAGAGGAAATGTAGGAAGTCTAAACTGCCTAGCGACCTCGCTGATTTCAAAAAGAAAAGAAATCACGTCACCAATGCAATGGAACAAAGCGAGAGACGAGTACTACACTCAATTCGTCGCTGAGAATAGCTCCGACCAGAGAAAGCTCTTCGATGCTGCAAGCAAGCTTCTGGGTGGGAATACAGGACTTCGCTTTCCTGAGCATGCTAATAAGACCGTACTAGCGAATGATATTGGGAGATACTTTGTACGCAAGATAAATACCATCCGAGCTGACATAGACGCTACTAGTCTGTCCTCACAAGACGTGGAGCTCGTCCCCCCGGACAGGCCATGGTCAAGGGAAAACAGAACACTCACTCATTTTAACACCTTGAGTGAATCTGATGTGAACGACTTGATGAGCGGGTCAGCGAAGAAAACGTGCATTCTTGATCCTATGCCGACTTGTCTGGTCTACGACTCTCTCGAAGTTCTTCTCCCTGTCATAACTAATATGGTAAACTCATCTCTGTCTACTGGTCATTTCCCTGCTGACTGGAAGGAAGCCGCTGTAACTCCCTTACTTAAAAAAGGTGCTAAGGACACCGGAAATAACAATCTACGTCCAGTCAGTAATTTGCAGTTTACTTCCAAGATCACGGAGAGGGCGGTATTTAATCAACTTTACGCCCACGTCACGGAAAATGTTCTCCTACCTGAGCTACAATCGGCTTATAGGAAATCGTACAGCACGGAGACAGCTCTTTTAAAGATTGCAAATGACATCCTGATCAACATGAACAGCCAGCACGTGACCCTTTTGGTGCTGCTAGATTTGAGCGCGGCATTTGACACTATCGATCATTGCATACTTCTCCAACGCCTTAACACATCATTTGGCGTTGCTGGCGATGCTCTTAGATGGCTTACATCATATCTGACTGATCGGGCACAACGTGTTGTTGTTGATGGAAAACAGTCTGACAGATGCAGTTTATCATTTGGTGTACCTCAAGGATCCTGCCTCGGTCCTCTCCTCTTCTCCATTTATGCAATCAAGTTGTTTGAGGTCATCAAATCCCATCTGCCTCACGCACATGCATACGCTGACGACACCCAGCTGTACCTCTCATTCAAAGCTGACAGCTCTGTCGGTGAGACAGAGGCCAGGTGTGCCATGGAGCGATGCATCAGGGCGGTGAGGTCGTGGATGGTCGCGGACAAGCTCAAGATCAACGAGGACAAGACTGAGTTCATGCTCATTGGAACGCGCCAGCAGCTGGAAAAAGTAGGGACTAACAGTCTTCTAGTAGCCGAGACTGCTGTGCCACCTGTAGGCGAAGCTAGAAACCTTGGTTTCTGGTTTGACTGTAATGTTAAATTTGAACAACACATCACCAAGACATGTCAGTCTGCTTTTTATTCTAATTTTAATATTAGACGAATACGTAAATTTTTATCCAAAGATGCAACTAAGACTCTAGTACAGGCTCTGGTGATAAGTAGATTAGACTATTGTAATTTGCTTTTATATGGCCTTCCTGCAATACAAATCAACAGACTTCAGCGCGCTCAAAATGCAGCAGCAAGATTAATATCGAACACGCCACGCTACTCTCATATTACACCTGTTATGTTAGATCTCCACAGGCTACCTGTTAACTTTAGGATTACTTTTAAAATAGCTCTTATTACATTTAAAGCATTACATGGCATTGCTCCCGCTTACCTCAGCGATCTAATAAAAGCTAGGCAGTCGAATTACAATCTTAGATCAACAAATAGTAATATCTTAGAAAGGTCTAGCATTAGGACAGGCAAAACCACTGGGGACCGTGCCTTCCAGGTTGCGGCCTCAGTGGTATGGAACTCACTACCACAACACGTTAGGGCAGCGACATGTATTTTAACTTTCAAGAAATTTTTAAAGACTCATTTATTTAATTTGGCATATTTTTAGATAATATATAATTTTAGTATAGTTAGTATAGTACAGTTAGTAGTTTTAGCTTAGTTTTAGCACATATATAATTTTTAGTTGCTGTAAAGCGCATTAGATCATATAATAATGAATTTTGCGCTATATAAATAATAAAATTATTATTATTACTTAATGTAAATTTTGGTGTGATGAATCTCTCTCTCTCTTTCTTTCTTTTTTTCTCTCTCTCTGGAATTGATTTAATTAATTCTGACATGACTTGTTTTGTGCCGTTGCATGAATAGGTTTTATTAAATCATATGGCAGTATTCGGGGGCTTTGAATGAATTTAATACTTTATGCTTTTCCTCTGCATGCAACTCTGTGAATGGCGAATTATTTCGTTAAACATCTCATATTGCCAATAGGCGAATAAGTTCGTTAAAAAGCAAATAAACCTGAATAATTGGGGTGCATAATAACACTAATAATAACGACCTAGACGAAAGTAATAACGTTAGTTAATAATGAAGGATTTATGAAAAACGTGCTTTTTTATGCGCCAAAAACTGGTATTCGAATCTGCCTAATTTTCGTTTTTAATAAGACTTTCTCAGGGCAGTCGAATACAAGTTTTTGGTGTATTGTATTTAACAGATACATAGATATTCTCGTAGTTTGTTTTGCCAGTTTTCGGGGGTCATAATTCATTATTCCTGCTTATTTTATTTTGATAATTCATTATTCATGTCATCATTTTTCTCAAGAATTCATAATCGGATTTATTTCTATAATTCCTTTTTTGGATAAACTTTATAATTCATTATTCCTTTAGTTTTGAAACCAATAATTTATTATTCCCAACCATTTTACAGCCATAATTTATAATTCATAATTCATCTTGAAAATGGCTTTGCTGTTCAAGTATAATAGTAAACCTTGATATAACTAATAAAAGATACAAGCTAATTCTTATTGAATTCCGATAACCCAAACATTGTAACAGGAAACCAGTCAAAGACAAAAAATACAAGTAATGTTAATTATTCAAAACCAGAGTGCGGTACAAAATCGCATCTTCGTAGATAACTAGAGACAACTAGATAAGTTTTAAAGATTAAAGAAAGATTATAAATCCCTTGAAGAAGCATTTCAAATTATCCAGGAAACAAAAAGGTTTGCGACTCATATTTGCAATGGATACGTCCGATGTCCCCAGCTGCCAAAAACGTAAAAAGCGCTCTTTGTTACTTACTATTTCAAACGCTTGGATGGTTGTTTTTCACACTTGTTAGGCGATGACTTCATTACAATGACTTCATTACGATGACAGAGCAATGGGAATTTGTTGGAAGTTCCCCAAGCTCATCAATTACCCAGGTCTAAAATTAGTCATTACAAGCTCTGGAGAACGACACGCTATATTCACGATTCAGCTTGAGAATAACGAAATGAATAACGAAACTAACAGTTCTTGGTGCGGGTTATAATTTTACCTTTGTGGAAGGGAGTTTGGAAGGCTTCTAGAGACAGGTGTTTTGTGAGAGGCACAAACAACAGTTGCCCTGACAAAACAAACAAGCCATTTTAGCGCTTAACTAGGATTTGCTAAGGGGGGGAGGGGTGCGCAGTCATAGTTTTATCTTAAAAAAGGATCTAGAAAAAGATAGTATTTGATGATCTTTCAAAGTCCTGCAAAATCCGTTATATTTTATACAAACCGAGTCAAATATCTGTACCTAGGTTTTGATAGTTACTCGAAATACTTACTCTACAAGATAGGCAATGTGACCTGACCCGATAATAAAACTTTGTATAAAGAAATAAAGGACAATTATATATTTTCCTTGCTCTGGCCAGTGTTTGCTACAAAAATAAAATGCGTGGATTTAGGACCTTGATTGGCGCGCTGTTTTCTTTATGATCTATAATACTGTACATCTTTTGCTGTTTATTACCAGGAAATGTACATTCATTTGCGGCAATATACGATCAATAACGCGAATATACATTCATTTTCGTCATAAAGCACTCATTTGCGTGAACACAAATTTCATTAGCGATATTTACATCGCTAGTCATTCGCGCCTTTCGTCATTCAAAGGCGAAAAATATACTTACATCTGCGTTTTCATTCGACCATTAACAAAAAAAAGATAAACAATTAGGCGAATTGACAGTCAACTGCGTGCAACACATATTTATTAACATCTTTATAACAAAGAGTGAAATTCAATATCATTTATAGACAGTCATTCACGCGAATATGATATACATTACTGGGTTTATACAAGCATTTGCGCGTTCTTTACATTTAATAACGAAAAATATATTTTCAATAACGGTGAGTCAAGTTAAAGTTCTACATAGAGCATTTCGCTGCACTTTGCATTAGCCCTCGATCACCTCACCATTCAGACATCGTGGTAAATATGTTTGCATGAATCGGTACCACTGAGCGCATTTAGCAGGGGTTATAGTACCAATATTGCGCTGCAACGCTTGCAAAAGCAAACGCGTACGGAAAACTCCCAATGCAAGGCCTTGGTCTCTAGCCGCACCCCTATCTCCCATCCGGGCTTGTACTTCTGGCCTTGATGTCAGCTTTTATAGCCGCTTTAAGAGAGCTTATTGCCTGCTCCACAATGTTCAAAAAGGGGCTGTAGGGTGGTAGCATTTTCAGCTCTGTATTTGGCCCGGGTATGGCAGGGTTGCGATTTGGTGGCGCTCCATCGTAAATAAATATCACCATCTCGTCCGCTGAACCGCTGTGCGTTCATGCCACCAATAATTGCCGAGTGGAATACAAGACCATTGATTGGTAATATTGCCATTGTTACGGTAATGTTCCTCCCACGCTGCCCACAGACCTGTCTATAGGCTCGCTCTCCTTGTCTCGCCCTCCCGTGACTTCTTGCGGTCCAGATATTGTAGCCGCATTCATCTACAAAGACCGAATGATGCACGACACCACGGTTCATGAACCAGTTGCCGTAGTCTACTCTCTTCTGTAGAACGTCAGGTCTGTTCCTTTCCGCTGGGAGGGGCCTTGCCAGCCAGCGGAACAACATGCCATCTAGCGTTTCGAGCATCTGACGTTTCGAGCATCAGCTCTCCGTCGTGGCAAAATAAAAGCGGTTATAAATTATTAACCTGGTATTCTCCTAACAAATTGTTCCATATTGTTCCTATTTATAGTTGAATAGATTTTCGACTGAGAAAGTTTTGTACACAGATGAACACAAAATAACTCTCTTGATTATTGTAACCTAGCAACGGATTAGACAACAAAGGGTAATAATTGTATAGAGGAACCTTTTCAATACGAGCTTTTGTTTTGAACCACAAAACTGTCCTGATAGTGGGGTGTCTTTATCCGTATCGGTGAAAATGGATAAAACATGTTATTTTAGGAATCCAGCATGATTTGCCAAAAAAACTTTTACTAAAAAAATTTAGCATCTATGAAAGAAATAAGCGGTGTGTGTTCTTAGAGTAAATGGGGACCTTCGTGATAAGAACAATTACCGTTCGGACTCCAAAACACTCTTTAAAATTGCAAAACAACGCATAAGTAAAATACATGAAACATTGCTAGGCGCTGAAGGAAATGCCAAATTCAAACAGAGTATTTTTTTTATAAAATATGTGTGTGTTGTTTTGAAGTTTTTTTTTACGTAATTTCATTTCCAACTTTTTGATATTTCCAAAGGCCCTTACACCGAAATTTGACTCGTCCCAGTTGAGGCAAATCACGCATTCTAATCTAACTTCCATGATATCTAAGATTCAAAGCAAAAAGGCACTCCATCTTAGCCTGGTCATGTTGTCATGACAATACCATGCTTAACCAATCACAAAGCTCCATTCACATGTTTCTACTCCAAAAGATTTATCCCGACCCCTCTCTAGACGAGAGAAAAAGGTTATATCGCAGTTTACAAGATGGCTGCCAAGATACGACAGACCGTCTCCAACTTCTCTCAAGAATGTTCGTTTACGGTTCATCTGGTCATTTTGAGTTTAGACATGGAAGTGCAAGGAGTCCAAAGCAAAGCTGTGCTAGTACTTACAAAACAAGGGTTTGCTTTCTGGTTGAAAAGTTCCTACAAAGAATTTGGACCTTTGATTCAAATGGAGAATTAGGGAGCGGACAACTATTTTCTCAGTCAGCCAAGTACTCAAGGACTTGCCAAGAAAAAAAAGGTACTTTTTATTTCTCTTTAATTTATAATTTTCAGTTTGTCAAATTAATTTTTTTTTTGAGAGTATTTTTTTTGGCGCAGGTCAAAACTTTTGACAAAAGTTCATAAAATTTTCGTGTAGTTAGCTTTACAAAAGCTTTACCTATTATTTGCTTGTCACGCTACTTTATAAATTAACCAAAGCACAAGCTATTACAAGCTATAGCACAGTGCTGAATAAATTCCAAAGCTTTTTTACTAGAAATATCAAAGTATTATCTCAGAAATATATCGTTTTACAAGGCTTCACTCGCGTGAACTTCACAACATAATATGTTCCTAAGCATGAAAGAATTTGCTCACTCATTCTTCAAGTGAGACATTTAGTTCCCATAGCCACCAAGGCCCAAACTCGCTACCACAGAGACGGGGGAATGTGAGTAAAGAATTATATCAGTAAACAAAAACAAAGCGACATTAGGAAAATCATGGGGGAGTAAAGGGGGTGTTTTAAGGGAGGGGTTGAAAACATTATAAGAATTATTTCAGTAAACAAAAACAGTGACACTAGGAAAATCTTGGGGGAGACAAGAGGTTGTTTTAATGGAGGGCTGGAAACATGATTTATTATACATCCCTTATACATATTGTACACCCTCTCCTTTGTTTGTACTTTGTATAGAGGGCATTCAACAAACTCTTTTTTTGCCTTAAAGAAGGCCAATCACGCCGCCATTTTATGCTCCCGGTCAATGCCGAGTCACACAAGCATCCATTTCCATCGGCTAATTCAAGCGAGTAACCAACAATATCATATTAGACTTCAATTTGCAGATTGTTATTTCGAAGTATCCTTACAAAAAAAAAAAACGTTTTATTTCCGATGATAAACAATAACAAAGGAGTGGGTCATCGACATTCTTTAGTAACACAACTGTATCCGCTTGGGCATTTTTTATTTTTTTCCTGTGTCTTTGTTATAGGGGCTATTTTAAGGTAAAAGCTAGTTCTAAAAACAAAACAACAACAACAACAAACAAACAAACAAGATAAGCAGCATTGGGTTTAAATTCTCAAAATCTTCCCAATGGAAGCTTACCCACAACCCCTGGAGAGGTGGGGACTCCAATAAAAACAGATGGGATTGATTGTCGGCAAAATCAATTACAACCCTTAGGGAGGGCACTTTTGGTGTGGTCAACAGAAATTCTTACCACTAAGAGATAGCAAATAGGGCATGGAAGAAGGAATTTTTCACCCTAATAGCAGAACTGGAAAAAAGTTTAAATCACAGGTTATTGAAATAGCTTTAGCTATCTGATTTCATTAAGTAAATCCTCACTAACCTGGATGCCAAGAGAACCAGCTTTTGATATCTTTGATATCTATGTAAGAGGTTTTTCCTAAAAATCCTCTCTAACTGAACACCGATAGAACCAGCTTTTGAAATCTGTGATATCTATGCTGGAGGTTGACCCTCTATAACCTGAACACCAAAAGAACCAGCTTGTCTGCGATTATGTTAGAGGTTTGTTCTAAAAGCTCTCTCTAACTTGAAAAGACAAACATAAAAACTGCTTTTTTATATAATATCTATTTCAGTAAAGTAATGAGCAGATATATCTTTAAAGATAACTATACCTATAACTATATTAACATTAGACCCTCTTTAAGGTGAACAATATCAGAAAAGCTCTTGTTATCTGTGCTTTAACTATACGCATTAGAGCCTCCCTAAAGTGAACACCCTTAGAACAAGTTCTAATTGTGGAGCCGAGGATGAATATTAAATGCCTGTCTTATTAGGATGTACAAAACACACCCCTCTAAAGAGAACATCCTCAGACAGGTTCTTGTTGTTTGTCTTATAGGGGTAAACAGTAGACCCCACCGAGGATGAACACCCTGAAGACCAGTTCTATTTGCCTATCTTATAATGGTATACATTACAGGCCCGAACCCAGGATTTTTCTTGGGGGGGGAAGGGGGGGGTTCGGAATCCGAAAAAGTGGACCTAATTTTTCCTGGGGGGGAGGGGTAGTTCTCTGATAAAAGTCTGACCACCTCCGAAAGAAAAAAGAGGGATGTTTTATGCCTTTGGAGTATCTCCACGCAACGTTTATTATCGGATTTGGCTGCAAACCAGAATGATCTAGCTTATGCTTTATAGTTTAATCAACAAAAGAGCACGCCCGAAAGTGGACCTTCGGCTGTTGTGTGTGTGTGTGTGGGGGGGGGAGGAGTGCGTTCGCACCCCCTTTACCCCCCCCCCCCCCCTTGGATACGGGCCTGCAGTACGCTCCTTCAAAAAGGACACAGGGGAGGAATGTATGCAAAATTCTAGCATAGATATTTTTTCTCTGAAAGAAGTACCTATACTCATGCGTGAATATTTTCGTTGCACTGATTGTAAATTTCAAATGAATTTTGCAAGGTACGAGTAAATTGGGTGTTTT
The DNA here is from genome assembly GCF_932526225.1 of Nematostella vectensis. NCBI lineage: Eukaryota > Metazoa > Cnidaria > Anthozoa > Actiniaria > Edwardsiidae > Nematostella > Nematostella vectensis. The sequence continues at coordinate 9,305,417 of NC_064045.1, read as the reverse complement.
ACATTTTAATGTATAATGTTCCACGTAAAATAGATAAATCTAAACATATAGTTTATTACAAAAGAGCCAAGATTTCTGAGTAATATTAAACTTTTAGACATAATGACAAGGCTCTAAGTTTTCTAACGTGGAAACACTCCGTTGATAAAGTTTAACTGAATTTACTCGAATTCAGTTGCGATGTTTTAAAATAAAACAGGAACAGTATAAGTCAGCTAACGTTTTAATAGAAGTTTTTATAGGGGAAAAGAGAAAACTTACGCAGCGACTATTTTACTTTCGAGATGTTCCCTTGGCATAAAGCATTCTAATCATTTTCATACAATTTAAAGTATACTGCAATATGGGAAGTGGACTAATATATTGTTATTTTAAGAAACGTTGCTAGGAAACGGGAATCATGCCCTTAAAAGGAAACATGTAACGTATGTGTTTCAAAGTGTTGCGTGCCAACCGCTCGTGCTAACGGAGAATTCTCCCCACGCATGAAATACAACCACGTAGAACGTTTGTAATTTACATAGGGGCCTCGCATAGAAAACTCGAGGTTGTAGGAGGATTTTTTGTCATACTTGTATTAAAGACAATTATATAACGTGGACATTTTTTGTCGGCGGCCACGTTTATAATTTTTATTGATTAAAAAATCGCGTTAATTTTTGAAGAAAATAATTACAAGGCGCTAGACGGTAAGAAGTATACATTTCGAAAGAAGGATTTTAAAGAAACTGCATCACTTATTTTGTCATCTAAGATATAACGTTTCAAATACTAATTAAGAAAATGTAGAAGGCATATAAGATTGCATATTCCGGATAAGGCTAGCAAAAAAAAAGAGACAATAATTATGAATTAAAAAGCATATTTTATTTTTATCCTGCTAATCTATTGAAAGAAAAAGGGTCGGGGTATACAGGCTAAGAGCAAGTTTTTGAGAATCAAATGTTGTTTAGAATACTATTTATCATAGGTAAATCATGAATTAAGGCATTTTTCCCGCTGCATAAGTTTATCCAATATCATACAATTTTCTTATTTTCTACCATAAACTATGTGATCATTTGTATAGCAGTTTAAAAACTGTTACATATATTCTCAAATATTTCCAAAGTCAAAGTAGAAAATAAGGAATAAACAAACAAGGGCGGTAGGAATGCCAAAAAGTGCCCCGAAATCAACTCTGAATAGTCTGACTACTTTTTTTTTTTGGAAAAAGACATAATGCCTCACTGTTTATAGTTAACGGCGCGCTTTCTGTCTATTTAGAAAATCTGCTCAGATAAACTAGGCTTTTCGAAAAAAAAGCTACCCACTTTAGCTGCTCCGAGAGCAAGAACCGTCGCTGACGCGATAGCCGAACCATGCCAGTATTAGCAGTACAAAAAATGATAGTAATCAAATCAAGACATCGAAATATCCAAGAGCATGTGTATCTAGAGAAGGTGCTATAACCCCAATCATAGAATTGTCCTTAAGCTAACAGTTAGTAATTTTATGTGTCTTTTAGTGCTTGCTCGGATGTTTGTAAGGCGGATAAGGTGACTTAGCAACCAGGCAACTGAAGTTTAAAAATAACGTAAAGATCCTTGGAGTACGATGTAATTGCAATGATGATGAGAGAATAGCTAAGCCTTGTAGTTAAAGAGAGTTGAAACAGAAAATAAATGTTCTAATGTGCACCAATTATAAAGCCTCTGTCAGCTAGTATTTTGACAGTACTAAGTGGAAACATCCATTTCCATCGGCTGATTGGGGAAAACTATAGCGATATTTCCGATTGGATTTGGTAAATGAGGTGTGAAACTTTATTTTTAGATGGTTATTCGAAATTTAATCATTATTTTTGTCTTCTAATGTTGAATGGAATATAAAATCAATTGTGTGGCTAACTAGGTCTCGTGAAATAAAAGACAAGTGAAGAGTACCGCGTTCAAAGGCCCTCGTGAAATAAAAAGATTAACGTTAAGATTCTTGGCATTAAAAATATGCCATCTTACTGGCACGCAAGGACGAGTAGCGTGCTATGTGCTATGGGAGACTCCTTATTTGGTCATCAAAAAGCGACAATTCTACTCTTTTTCCCGTGGGCGGCCAATCGCGCCACCATTTTATGCTCCTGCTCAATGCTGAGTCACAAAAAGCATCCATTTCCATCGGCTAATTCAAGCTAGTAACCAACATATTTTCAATCAAATACCATCAATAACGTATCAGACTTCATTTGTAGATTGTTATTTTAAAGAGTTTTTCTTGCGAATAAACCGTTGTGTTATTAATTAGAAATACTAGCAAAGGAGTGGTTGATCGACATTCTTTAAGGTCGAAACTCTTATTTTTTCAGTACACAAACGGATGGTCGAGGTACCCACGGTCACAGCATTTATCATGCTCGCTTATAAGTCAGTCTTTGCATATATACCACAAAATAGTCCTAAAAGATCCTTGATTAAATGGACTTTAGAGTAGGGCATTTTGGTTCGAGCTTGCTTTAAAGACCCCGTTCAAAGTCTCCAAAGCCATTAATAAAATGGTCGGAGAACAAAAACAGAAGCGAGATTTTTGCCAACGTTTCGGACTTTATTGAGTCCTCCTTAAGGGTGGTTAAATCTCTATTCTGTTTTTGTCCTTCATTTTATTAATTGTCATTTCCTCCACGGACAATTGGATCCACTTCGGATCCAGAAACGTCGCTGTTTGGTCTTTTTTTGTTTGTTTATAACCACAAGTCTGCAAGGCCATAACGGAGATGACAATTTCCATTTCTTGACCTTTATAAGTAAAGATCTTGGCATCAAAACTTGTTATCGTACGGGAACGTAACGGCGCGTACCGTTCTACGTGTGTAAGTATGGTGTTGTTGGGGGAGGGGCGTCTTGGCCACCCAAAATATTTTCCTCGTTTTTCTATCATATCTACGCATATAACCCCCCTTATAAATCCTGGCTCCCCTACTATCCCTACCATTTTTTATATGTAAGAATATGTCAGGATTGTGTGATTTTATGTTCTTTGAAAAGCTAAAAAAATGCAGTAAGAATTGAGTGGGATAGCCGAAAAGGTACCCTTCATTTGACGCTTGACCTTGCGGCCTGATATTCTGAATCACCATTATAAACTAAAAAGTCTCTAGTCCTTAGAGATTTTTAACCAGCAATATTATTACGTTAGAAATCAATTACACAACCGAGATACAAAAACATCCTTCATCTATTGACTGTGTTGTGGTGAATTAAAGTTTTTGAAGTTTTTTCTCATCATCGGTCGTGTTTTTTATTATTTTCTTAATACACCCGTTGTGCGTTTGAGTTCTAAAACTTTTTGGGATTATTCCTCGAATTTATGATAATGATCATCATTATAATTGTCCCTATAACGATGCCCTTGAGAAGCTTTTAAGAGAAGTGACTATTTAAAAACAAAGAATCTTTCTTATTTATGGGCAAACTCCAATCGGCCTAAAGATTCATGTCCAAAAAAGCTCCGATTTACATTTAGACTCCTATCCTTGCTTCTCCTTGCATTTAAATGCACAGAATTCTCAAAATTTCAAAACAAAAGTATTAACGTTTGCTCCGTTTTCAGGATTTATTGCTTGAAGGGTTGAATCGGAAGGTTTTCCCATTGTACCTTTCAAAGACAATCCAAACTCTGAAACTAATGCATTTGGCTGCGTAAATTTCTTTTAATAATATTAATACTCTTTGGTTTGAAAATCTGGTTTAGTATCCTTCGGAAGCATATATTTGTTTGAGTTCTATTTTTCTTTGATAATGCCATTAGCTTATAAGAAATTCCTTTTGATCTGATAAAACTATACTCCTAGATCATGAATTAAGCTGTCAAAATATTGTCAAAGACAATTTATCAATCTCCAAAATATCAAAACACTCATAAAAAATACTATGTAATAGAGAAATACAGAAAAAAAGAGATTCCACACAGACTTCTAACATTAATTTTATAGATTATCTTTTTAAGAACCATAAAAAAAAATAAGACATCATTTTAGACATCGAATCCTCATCCAATGCCCCGATAAATCAATTTTCAAATGTTGATAAAAACTTTAAAAAATGGCGTTGTTTCTCGCTCTACGCGCGACAGAAACATGTATATTCTGTGTTTATTGTCCTTTTCTGCTTTTTCAAAGCCCTAAATGATAATTAATCATTTTACAAGTGTTTTAAATAGATAGCTAGGAAGATAGCTTGTTTCTCGCTATACACGCGCTAGAAAATATATAATTAGTTTTATTTCTTTCTTTTTCTTTTTCACTCCACCTTCAAAGTCCATAAATGAGAATAAATCACTTTCAAATGTTGATAAAAACTTTTATAATTTTTTACACTGATATGAACTACTTGGAAAAAAGAAAATATATAATTTGTTTTTTTCTTTCTTTTTCTTTTTCTTAAAGCCCTAAATCACTTTTCAAATGTTGATGTAAATGTTAAATAAAATGGAGTTGTCTCACACATTGTTTCACACGCACTAGAAACATTTAATTTGTGGTGGTTTTTTCTTCTTCAATAAATCACTTTTGAAGTTCAAATGTTTATGTATTGTTATCATCTTTAAAACCACGCGTTCTTTCGTCGTAGCCCCGCCTTTCTCAAAATTGTGGCTTCGTTGAAATACACCTATTTGTGTACGACGGTAAGAAATGACGGTTAGAAAATGGAAAAAGGAACAAAGTTAAAGCCTCACTCAGAATTTTATAAATAGACACAATGCTTGTATTCTCTAGCCAGTGTAAGGCATTTTTCATTTTTCATTTTCTCATAGTCAATATAAATTGAAATAGGGTTATACTCTATGCCTAAAATCTTGAATCATCCCAGTTTATGGCACGTTATCGCCAGCTCGCATTTTCGTGACGGTGTGGGCGAAATTTGAGATACGGCAAGTAGAGGAAAATCCCACGCTAGGAAAGTATGGCTTAACTTGTCCTATTTGATGTTTTCATTGTTATTCTCAATAAAGATTTTAATTGCTTTGCTTCTGCAACGCCATTTGGATACTAAGCTCTTTTACCTTTGCATGGCATTGAAGTGTTTTAATCCTTATACCAGTGTTGCACGAAAGAAAATCCATTTCTAAATTGTTTTTGGAGTAAGCATTTACTATTGAAACTCTTTCACCCTTTTTCCGCTTAGCAACGTTAAAAATCCGAAAAAGAGACAGTGTTCTTAAGGGCATAAAGATATATAATCATTTCCCTATCAACCATTTTATTTTTATTCTCAATAACAGAGTATTTAAACATATAACCACTTGCTCCTTCACGGCCTTATCGCAACGCTTTATCTTGATTCCCAGTCATAGACAAAAAGGTGTCTATCTATTATTTGAGAAGGAGTGGAATCTATTTTTTAGTGGTTGCCTGAGAGGAGATTATTCTTGAAAACTAATATCACTAATGGTCGATGTATCGCTCTGTCTGGGAGCCAACATAGAATTGAGTTATCCCTTTTTTCATCAAATAAATCTTAGCTGAGAATGACCACCTCTTTGAATGCTAACATGGGATTTTTCTTTCGGATGATTATGGAGTTCTTCTCCACTTGCTGTATACTTTAAAAGAAAACATTCTGATATTTCACCTTAAAAAAAAAGAATTCCCCTTTTTTCAGTATCAATAAATATATTTTCTCTCAAGACATTTAGATTGAAACCCCTCCATAAAAAAACATAGCTCGCAAAAGCGGATGAAATAGAGACCTCTTTTCCAACATTAGACCTTAGTTGGAGTACAAAGGCTGTTTTTTTAGCAAGCAAGCCTCCTTTGTGTGTCCTTTGTGCAAAGAAATATTTTTTTTCCGACCGAAATTATCGCATTTTTCTTTTTTGTAGATCTGTAATGACAAAATTATAAGTATCTATTATTAGAACATGGCGTCGGTTGACCACGCTCCATTCAACCTGTAGAAACCCGATTATCTTTTAGTCTTTCCCCGATCGTTAAACAAACCATGATTCCCGGCTAACTCGCACGAGCTGCAAGCCTTATAACAATAAACCAATTTTTTCAAGAAAAAAAACAACAACTCGCTATCATTTGATCTATGGGCTGGGGGGAAGCTCTCAAGATAAAGAGATTCAGGCGGTATGCATCTGAAACTCAGCCTCCTCCTTAGCCTTAAGGCGGTTGCTATCTGGAATTCTCCTAACACTAGGACCCGTTGTCAGATCTTTTGCAACACCTAGGACTCACTTTCTATCAATATTAATTCAACTTCTTGCTACATCAAAAGATTAAAAAAATTCCCATTATTCAGCGAAGCGCCTCAACACCTTATTCCACAAAGTGTTGGGTCTCGCAGCTCCGACGGACTCGAAATTGGGGTTACTTTGACAACCTATGATGGCTGCTTACAAAAATGTCCTTAATTTTTCTCCCCTTAGGTGACACACGAGTGAGTTGCGCCGAGCTTTGACAATGTAAAATACCCGTTGACGTTTTAGAAGCGGTTCACATTTATAAGTTGTGTCTTGTGGAGTTTCACGCCAAGCACGTGTGGTCAATGTGAATTGAGTTTCTTTGTCCTAGGGAAAGGACTCTGTGTGTTTATAAAACTAGATATGCTTTGAAAACCTAAAACACCAAACATGGCTACTTTTTTTACAGCGCAAAAAAAAAAAATATATATAAATTCTATTTGTTTTTAAATTTTGAGAATTTCGTAACAGAAATTCCGTGCGTTTTTATTTGACCGCAATGTAGAGTGATTAATGCGTAATTTATAATTAGTGCAGTTTTTGAGGATGATCTAGCTACCTGTAGCATGCACATATCTCAATGGCATCACAGTTAATGCGGTTTTATTGCGTTTTTAACGATTAAAAATGCTGTTAGCATCCCGCTGCTTTTAAACCGTACGCCACGTCTTTCTTTAATATAGTAACCAAGGATTTTCTTGCTCTTTTGTGAGCCAATAAATGAAAAAAACCTATTGAAGAATAGTGGAATTTAGGGTAATTAAATTCCCATTCTTTTAACCAGAAAAATATTTTTTATTCAAAATTAGTTTTTTCATCACACTCTGGGAGCCGTTCGTTTATTTGTTAATTGTTTTTCTTTTCGGTAGAAATCTTCAAAGAAGACTGCAAAAACTCGCTAAATTGCCCTCTTGTTTTCATTCTACAGTAATCATGTTTGTTCTTACGCTTTACATAGGTGTTAGTCAGGCCTGAAAACCCCTTTTAAATATGACATCAGAGGGTTGTTAAAGTATATACTTCCTAAATCGTTATCTCGCGTTTACCGCCGATAAGCGTGCATGGTAATAAACTAAACTTTAGAGAAAAGTTTTTAGAAGGAATAACGCTTTTCACATTGCTTTATGTTCGTGATATCATGAGAAAGTCCTTTTGCCTTAGTTTTCCCAGAATTGTTATTGGATTTATTCGCTTCTTTATTTACATTATCTCAAATAAAAAGGGAAGTTTGGAATTTGGGTTATATGTTGTTTGATTTCGCTACCCAAAGCACATGCATCGACAAAGGAGAAAAGCAATATTATTCACTGAATACAAACAAACTTTCTACGACGTTTGCTACAACGTACCACAACTCCAAACAAAAACCGAGCCGAGGCTAAAAGCTTCTTATAGATAATTACCAAAAACTCTCTAGAAACCAACGCAGAATTTCGCTTTATGTCATTTAAGAGCTGTTTGCTTTGGCTCACTATCCATTGTGGATTTGACTGGCCTGCCGACTTAACAAATTTTGTCTGTTTTAAACCTCAAAGGGTTTAGGGCGACAGTATTTCTTTTGGGTCTGTTGCGAAGCCGCTCGCTTTGTTGATGGCTTCCTCGCGCTGCTCATTTCTTCATAGCTTTATATTGTTCAAGGTCGTTAACCATTGTAGAATGTATCAGAGCAGGGCAAACTCACAACCACTAGCACCATTGTTTAACTCCCTTCAATATCAATTTAATTTAGAATTCACCTTATACATTCAACGCTCATAAATTTTTCATTATCAAGAGTTATTCGTTATTTGCCCGAAAACATAACTTCTATCAGTGAAATTTTTCACCATTTCAAGTAAAAGCAAACACTTCTACCCAAACTAGAAATTAACAACGCGCCGAACAATAGGCGAATTATGATTATAAGCAATGTAAATTGATGGGTCTATGACCAATAGCTGAGAACGAAAGGAACAAGCGATTCCCTCATGAATATTGATAAGTGCACCTGCGGAAGACAATTAACACAGTTATGAAAGAGTCTAAAGCGATACAGAGGGGCTGGCGCAAGGGATCAATAAATAGCCGGGACTGAGCGCAAATCAGCATTAATCGCAGAGTGCATTGCTTAACACGCGCAAACCCAAACCCAAGTGTGTACGATACTAAGGCCACAGTCGGTACAATGACTTCTAAAAAGAACGGAAATGATGCGAAAGTGAGCGGAAGAAAGGAAAGTGCGGATTTCCTTAATTCTGGAAGTTCGTTGCTGAATTTCATGAACCTTGCATCGGGCAATGTGAAGACGGCTCTTGAAAAACCTGCCAACTTCAAACGCAATATCAACCATCGCCGATACCTCCAGAAGCAACTGAGAAACTACTCCAAACGGAAGACGGACTCTCCGGCGAAGAAATCCTCAAACAAGATCAAAGCTAACGAAAAAGTGCTGAAATCACAGGCGCTGCGCTACATGAAGGGCATAGCTGATGCAAGGCGCCCAGAAATGAAGTCTAGTTTCCCTGACAGAGATAGAAACGCTTTGAGAGAGCGTAACATTGCTCAAAATTACTGGCCCGAAACCGCCGCATGTACACCGCAAGAGTTTTCCTCTTTGAACTACCAACCCTTTGGATACCCGCGCAACGAGAACCCGATAGACTTTACATCCGTATCGCTGGAGAATTTCCTTGCGGACGCAACGTGTGAATACGAAGTGAACTCCACTCCTGTGGACTGCATCCCCGCTATAGAAGCTGAGCCCGTTATGGATTCGGAATTCATGACTGGGGAAGAGCTCACGAGGAATCTAGACATAAAAGACTTGTATGTGCCTGACTTGTACAGCGCGGATCGACTCTTGACGGATGTCCAGGATGCGCTTCAACCCTCCGAACAGATCTCACCCTCGCAATACTTCCTACCTTCGCCTTCACCGTACGGCATCGCAGAACCGAGTTATTTCAACTTCGACCACGAAGGCCTCCCGCCCATCGCAATGGCGTTCTTAAGCCCGGGTTCTCTAACACATTACTAAAGCCGTTTTAGGTGTAGGTTTTGAAATTTCGATTATGAAACAAGACATTTTTTATCACAATGTAAAATACGAAAGAAATATTAATATTCCGAAATTAAAATCGAAATAGAGTCTGTCAGGCAAAAACAATGTATATAGCTGAATTGAAAATGTCATTAAAATGAAGTATTTTAAGATAGTCCATGTTGCCGTGAGTAAACTTTTATTAGCATAAAACTTCTGACATTTTTAGAATTTTTAGCATCTTATTTGGTTGGAAAATAATGTAAACTAATCCTAAAACTTTCGGCATTTAAAAAAATATTTTGGTTTAAAATGATCCTAACTAAAACCTTCAAACGTTCTAGGAATAGACAATGTGCTGCATTTAGAAATTCACAATTATTTTTTCTCATTTCAATTGGTATTTAACCGTACCTTAATTGGATTTAGAGCTATTTTCTCTCTTTTCATAAAAAGACCAATATCTGGAATTATTATCTCAAGAGTTAGAGTACGTATTCCCCTACGCAAACGGAACATACAAAACACACTTATATCAAACCACCAGTGGCAGACGTACAAAATACTACGTGTAATTAATCACTCGAGAAATGCCTAAAACGTAGGATATTTTACGCGAGCGTGTCCATATACGGAAGCCACATTGCCCTTATCACCATAGCAACGGTTGAGAGGATATCCATGCGCCCGTTTTAACTAATCAATTGTGAAATATTTTCTCACTTTTGGGGATTAGTAGTCTTTTGAGAAGGTATATGCAGAATAGAGCGCTCAAGTCGCCCTTTCTTTTTACTATCACTGTATTAGTGTTAACTATCCTTTCATTAAATTATAGCCGTAAATTTGCGACAAAAATGGATTGTTTCTGATAAATTGTTTGGTCATTTTGTTTTCAGGTGCTAGATGAACTTATGACGACATTACTTTGGATTCCTTAGAGGCAAGAGAAGGGGTGCCAAAAATGCCCGCTACAAATACGACAATGAACGGAACCCTGCTGCTTTCAAACCTTTTTTGTGCGAACCAATTATCTGACTTTTGCTTGTTAGAAGCGCAATAATATACTTTTTTTCTTGACCTTAAGAATGGCTTCCTGCGCAACACAACGGATAACGGGTTCCATATTGTTCTCTCTGTTCTGTGTACTATATTGGCTTCCTAGCCATCCATCACGTGTGATCCTCTTGCCTTTTCATGCTATAAATTTATCAAACCATAAAATGGTGGCTCAATAGTTATTCAGTTTTGAAAAAAGCTTTTATTCTTTGTTGCTAAAATAATCTTATAAAGGCATTGAATTTGGTCTTTAAATTGACACGAGGTCGAAGAATAGTTTCAAATAACCTCAGGCTATTTGCTGTTCTACGCCCTCGACTTGACTATTTGCGCTTAACCACTCTGTAACTTTAACGTACCTTTTACATCTTAAAACCATTCATAGTCAAGAAGAAAACAATCGTGTATTGATGAATTCGATGAAAACGGGTTAGCCGTTGTTGACAGAGAATGCGTGGCACATCACAAATAGAGTAAAGTGCCACAGTAGTGTCACAGTCTAAAATGCGCACTTAGTGTAGCATTTTAAAATCACTCATTTGCTCTTTTCTTGGCGTGAAGCATGATTCTGTTACGCGCGCGCGTTTAGAAAAACACTCAAGGAAACGTCAACTGCTAAGAAACCGGCTTCAATCCCCTAGCTGAGATCAACAGACGTAAAATGAATTATAGGCTTTAAAACTTACCATTCATTGCCAGGTAGTGAACAATTTATACTAATAAGAGGTTGATTTACATTTATAAATAATCGCGCTTTAAAAAATGTTCATTCATCTATTAATCCATCGCCCTTTAAGAAAAAAGAAATAACATGTTCATATTTACTTCACTGTTTGAGTGAAAAAGAAAGCAATTTATTCTGAATATCGAAGTCTTGTCTTAATAAATCATCTCGTTTGGCTTCAATGATCTTGATTTTTTTATTTTGATTACTAAACATTTTACAAGGAAGTATAGAATTGTGGTACCTGTTAGGACAGTTGGAAAGGAGTTGTTAATGCTGTATTTCAAACGAGGACAGTGAAACTCGCTATTTTCGCCCAAAAAAATGTTTATTGAAAATTGAAACCTTTTGTAAGTTCAATTATTAGGTCTAAGTTTATTTTAAGCTTGGTTTTATCGCAGACCGTTCACTAGCGCAGAGCACAGGAGGCCTAAAACTATCGCACATTTATACTGAAAATTAAACCATTGGATGAAAGAAATTATCCCGTTTATTTTCTTAAATGGTCTTGAGTATATTTCAGCACTCTCACAAGGCAGCCAACGAGTGAACGACTTCAGGACCGTCCCAAATACGTAAACTGAAACCTAAAAATCTTGCATGAAAGAATTTACTCCGTTACACTTTTTCAGTTTTTGCTTGATTTGATTATACCTCTTTCACAAGACATCACAACGTGCGAGCGATCTACTAACGTAGTGCAATTACAAGTTCAGCGTTACCGAGGCCACAAGGAAGACATACATTCATCGATCCGTAAACCTGCTTTGAGCTCGTTGTTATTGAGCCAAGAAGCACCGCGCCAGACCCAACTAAGGCTTAGTCCAGGCAGATTAGAGAACTCTATTGTGCCAAAAGAAAAGGCAATTGAACTCATTGTTAGCGAACGATATATTAATTTAGATGGATTTAAGATGGGGAATGCCCAGTTGTCCAGTTCGTTGCTTGGGTACAATAAGGCATTTCTTCAGGGTCAGATTATAAGAGGGCGGAGCTAGACTAGAATCTAGACGTAAATAACGTGTTCTTTTGGATTCAATCAGACTCGGCTTTGGACCATTAGTCGTATAGGACGTATATCTTTTTTGACAGTGAAGTAATAGAAATTTCATGTTCTCGTATAGAATATCTTAAATTTAACAAGACAAATACAAAAATCAAATACGTCACCAGTGCCTGTGGATCCGTTTTGTGTGACAATGTTTTTTGTATGTGTTTATAATGCATTGATCTTATCATTTTGAAAAATAATTATCGTCGATAGACAATGTATGTTAGCAAGAGAATAGAGCGTGTTTATCTTAAGGTGGATTTCACAGTGATTCAAGTGGATTCTAGATCGCAACTAAAATCTCATTTGCATTTATATTTTGCGGGAATAAGAGGTCCCCCCATTAGGCTCAGCAACGTCGCTGTTTGAACACTATCAATTCAATTGAGGTCATTTTCTACTATGCTGCGCGTTCTTAGTGCATTTCGGGAAGGGGGAAGGAATTGAATACAATTTTTTTCAAAAAGTTCGTAGAAAACGATGAGATGCCCGCTTTCAAATACACTCGCTCATAAGAAACTCCACCTTCCCGAGACATTTTAAAATTTGTTTCACACGCTCCACTACTTCTTCTTCTCGCTCCCAACCGAATAACCATATCAAACATATTCCCCACGGATAGTGTCCTTCGTTCGCTGTGCCTTATATGGTCATATATGCCCATATTTAGAAGTACTGGAGTTTCCCCTTTCGCGCTTCTCCAACAAACATGGCGGCAAACACTGATTCTCTAAAGACTCGTAGTGGAAGAATTATAAAGAAACCGGATCGCTTGGTCAAATATTTAGACCATTCCTCAGTTGATACGTACGTGAAAGAAGAGAAAGAGGAAGAAGAAAAAGTCTGGGAGATAGAGAGAGTTTTAAACGTTGAGGGAGACTATGCCTTTGTGAAATGGAAAGGCTACAGCGATAGATATAATTCTACGGTTTCTCTTTCATTGAATCCGCAGTTGTCATGCTATTTAGCCGTGAATGCTGGGAACCCCGACAGTAGTGAGGTAGCAAGAGAAAAGCTTCCCATTCTTTGCTCCGAGGATAAGGAATTGTGGCTGATTCGACATGCACTGTTCGATGAGCTCCAATTTCGTACACCCGAGAATGACACGGGACTCATTCGGAGAGTACAAGTGAAAGTCCCACTTTCAAAGGGGGGTTTTTCCGCTTTGTTTGGTAAAGGGACATTTTCTTTTGCTACCTCACGAAAGCTGGATTTTTCAGGGACCCGTAATATTCGGTTCCCGTGCACTGCTGTCGAGTTTGGCACCGTTATTGGTACGGAGTTTATGGCTCGGCAACTGCCAGATTCGAGTACAATATGTGAAGTTGACTCATCTTCGAAGATGTGGATATCATGAGGATACGAGCTAAGGATTAATTATGATCATAGTTCGTGCCCCCGTTGTACTTACATCTCTGAATATGGGTCAGAGGAAGAAAGGCCTAGTATGTGTCGACCGCTAGAGCGCAAGTATCCCCCGCTGAGCTTTTTGGAGATCAGCTTCGTACGGCGTAGACGGAATATGCTTCACAACTATGGCTCGGTAAGTTAAAATCTCTCTATATAAACTAATTGTTGACATCTGTTTCAACCGATTTCACTGTATTTCCAGTCGAAAATAAAGAGGGGGAATTTAGATCCAGGGAATGATACAGATTGTTTTGATGGTTTTAATGCCTTTATATAATAATGTGGGTACAAATAGTTATACAAGTTATAAATAGTGATATTTACAACAGTAATAAATAGCACCAAAAATATAATAAATAAATAAATACATTTTTTCTTTGTCTTCACTGCTTTTGATATTTTCTCTTGACCCTTTCCAAATTATTTTCCCTACTGAACAGTTTTCTGTTTTCCCTCTCCATGATCTATAGAGATAAAAATACACAGTTGTAGCAAGCGATTAGTCTAGATAACATGACGTTTTTTTCACTTGGAATTACCTGTACAGTGTAGTTGCTATTTTTCCCCCCTTTCTGGCTACCCCTGTGGAATGTCTTGTTCTGCATGTGGTTTTTCTTTTCCACTGTCTGGCAATTGAACTGGTGGATCGTGCCATGAATCTCCAAAAATTGGGGGACATGATAAACAAGAACTGTAGAGAAAAAAATGCATAAAATTACTTGGTCTCGGAGATCCCAAGTCAATTAAGGAATCTCATTTTAATCTTACCATGTATATATGGAATTACATCCTGTGGAGAGATAAAAGAAAGCACAATTAAAATAATATATCTACTGATTTTATTTTTTCAGTGACATATGATCAAATGAGGCTTGTGTCCTGCCAGTTCAACTAACCACAGGGATGTAGAATTACCTCATCAAACGTGGCTTTTCTAAATTTGGTTCCCCATTGGCGGGCCTTTTCTTGAAAAGCATCTGCTCGAAGATATGCTTCATCTCCAGGATTTGCCCCAAGAGCATCAGTGAGGACCATCAAACTTTTCCACACTTGTGTCAGCTCTGATATGCTAAGAACTGTTTTCTCACAAGTGGGAGTGGACGATGGCTACAAAACACAAAGCAATTGTTAAATTAGCTTTATACACAGTAGTATCCTGGGTGTGCTGGTCTTTTTTATAATGAAAATAAAAATCATACCTCAAACACTATGTTGTTGCGGTCAAGATGATCCTTGAGTGTGGCACGTAGGAAGTCCTTGGTGCCTGTCGACCTCAGATGGAACTTCCTACATTCCTCCACTAGCTGGGCTTTGGTCAGACAGTCAAGGCTGGTGATGGACTTGTTCTCCATGTCTCCTAGGAAGGCATGGATATCAAGCCCCCTAATGATAGTTTCCAAATCATCACCTTTATAAGGAAAAGAGGATTCAAAGAAAATAAATAACGAAACTTTATAGTAATTTCATATTAGTTTCAGTTATTATAACAGTCTTTTCTATTAGTCAGTTATTTACTTACAATCCAAAGAGCTCCACTTGGTTGTGGTTTTGCCACTGTCATCCTGGACATCATAGAAACAAAACCTCACACCTGCAAATACAATATGGCAAGAAAACAAAATGATAATCACCATAAGACATCCCCTATACCCATTTACCCTATACATGAAATTTTTATTTACCCAAAGCTTCTATTGCTTCTTCCATGGCTTTTTTAACATTCTGCTCTATAGCCCAGCAAGCAACCTAGAAGTTTAATATATACCAGGAACTTTTTTAAAAAATGGCTCAATGGAGATTTGAATTTGTTAAATAAGCATAATTTTACCTGGTTGAGAAGTTTTCCCATGATCCTCAATTTGAGGTGCAGGGTGTCGGGTATGACCTTGGTAAATTCAATGTCCACGAGAGGTAAACATTGAACTCCCTTGGCATTTGGACACCCAACACGTGCACGGCACTGGTTTAAGGTTCTGGTTATGGGCCATTGTGGGACTGAAATTTTTATCAAATTTATCTAGTTATTTATAATATAGCTGACAATGGAATAATTCATAAAAACAAAAATCATTTAATTCATTACATAACATTCATTATATAAGTAACAAAATTAAAAAACTTACTAGAAAAGTCTCTGATCATCCTTTTGCTGCATTCGCACCAAATGCAGAAGTACAAGGCACAGGGACTATTAATTCCGAGAATACACGCCATGAACTTCCAGTCAGCACACATCACCCTTAAAAAAGGGATAAAAGTTACATATGTCCTGTTTAATGCCAGATCATAAGATTATTGGTTGCAAAAAAAATGAAACCTACCAATCAATAGTGTATTCAAGGCCATTAACAAGAATGCCAGTTCTCCCTAGGGCCTTCATCTCATCAAAAACCCCTCTCAAGGTCGCCTTTAGGATGTCATATGACTCCTTGCCTATAATAAAAAGTGTTCACAGATATATGGCTTTAGTTGACTATATCATTAGGAAGATTTGTTCTCGCTTACAGCTGCAATAAATTAGCTGCAACCAACTCACCATCATATATAGATATACAGTATTCCCTTTCTGGGCTTCTTTTAACAGAGTTTTCTGCTGGAAAGCAGAAGGTTGTCATAACACTCCCGAGTTTTTTGGTGGTTTTTCTACCATCACCAGAAAACCGAAGGGTTATAACATTGCCCCCTGCATTTCCAATGACATCTGAACTATAACTTAGAATGTCCTTGATGGATCTTGAACATCCTTTTGCATTCTGAAAGGAGAAACTTTGTTTAATGAATTATTGGGTTTGTACAGTATTTGCTTGTTTTAAAGGATGCAAAATGTGCTGTGCACAAAGCAAATCAGAATTAAGACTATCAACAGACTAACCCCTTCAAATTCTGTAATAGGAATGATTGCATTTTGAGCTTTTCTCTCTTTCTGTATCCCATACAGTGATGGCAAGCTGGACCCAGCTACCATCTTTAGCTCATGGTATGCTGAGTCAGAAACATCACCATCATCTTTGGCCTGAGATTATAAAAATAATCTAAATATAGAAAAAATAAGAAACCTACAGTACTGTACATGTACTTCTATAATACCTACCTTGAGAGCTCTTTGGATCTTTTTATGGTCAATCTCCTCAGGCTCAACCCTCTCATTGAAATGTAGGGCAAAACTGACCATACCAACTTCAAGTTGAACCTAGAGATAAGGAAACATTGAAATGTAGGGCAAAACTGACCAACTTCAAGTTGAACCTAGAGATAAGGAAACATTTTATGATAAACAAATGCCATTATAACAGAATTGGTAAATTTAGGTTGTTTCCATGTGTACAAAAATTCTAAACAAACCTCAACAACTTTCCAATCTGTTGGAAGCTTCTCAAATTGCTTCTCAAGCCATTTTTTAATCTCTGACTTTTTGTGAAATTGAGCTTTTGGCTCAAGGTCACAAAAAGGCTTTCTCGGCTGAAGAAAGGGCTTTTTTTCCTTGCCTAGCTCCTTTCTCATGCCATCTCTCTCTTTGACAACATCAGCGAGTCGATGTTTTAGCTCTGACAGCTGATTCTCGAGCTCTCCGATTCTCGAGTCCCGAGAATCACACAGCCCGATTTCACGGACTTGAGGTAGCATGTAAGCCAATCTTTGTTTTTTCAATGGAGGACCTTGTGAAAAATTTGTCAAATACCCTTGCACCATCATTTTAGTAGATATCTATCATGAACAAGCAAACGAGACGACTAAACTTTTGAACCTCTTCCCGCCTAAGTTTACCGAGATTCTGCAAGATGATCCCCAAAAAACAACCCGTGAAGATTATCTAGATAAGAATTGCGCCAAAATTATACAAACAAAAAACGGAAATATTAGAAAGGAATACTTAGCTTCTCGTCCTTCGGGTGTTTCTGTACTCTTCAGCATCAGGATCACACAAGGACGTAGTCGATTAAAATACCTACGAGGGCTTTTTTCCACAAGTTAGGCTGGCAGAAGAAAGATCTAGCCCCTACAGGGGTATTTGATGAGAAAAATAGGTATTTTTCGCTTCTATAAGCAGAAATCTCAGGTTAAATAGCCCTGTTTTCCAAAAATAATCGCTCTTCGTCCGCCATCTTGGATAGCTCAGAGAAAACCCATTTGTAATTTGCCAGGTTACACAGCTCCTAGTCTCAGTCTCTAAAAAAGCGGCCGAGCGAGTTTGAATAACACCAAAAGTTTGATATGCTTGCATAGTGGCGGACGGATTCCTGCTCTATTTTCCAGGCTAACGCGGACGAAGTAAAATGATAATATTCAAGAAAAAAATATTTTTTTGGTCGATTATAGGACAATATAAAGAAGCTGCAATTCTCCGGGCCCTCCTTAGGTCCGACACCCACAATCTGTTTGGGCTTGAAACCGACCCACAATCTTTTGAGTCGCTTCAGATTTTTAGAAGAGGGCCAGCATCGAATAAGACGTACACCAAATCGGACCGAGCGCGTGGAATCAACTGACAAAAATCTCAGAGACATGTATTCCCAAACAGCTTCTCTCTCTGACAAGTTTCCATATCCGAGCAACATTCGAAAGCCAATAAAAACTTTCTCTCGACCTCTTTGCAAATTTTAAGGGCGCATGGGCCCGTTAAGGCCATAGTAAAACCTGGAAGAAGAAAATCATCAACCCAAGAATTTCGTCAGATAAAGGTAAACATGTCGTAGAGTTATATTCTAAGAAAAATCTCCCTGAATTATTAACAGCCCCTTCCCTTGGAAAAATCGATCTAGGAAAAGTCGATCTCAGGCTCGCGACATCATCCAAAGCGGCATTGCGTCTCAATAAAGACGAACTTCAGAAGGTGGTTATTGAAAAGGTGATCTTCTTATATAAAATGCCGAAATAGTTCAAATATAAATCGCTTAACAATTACTTTTTTCTCTCAAAACTCGTTCTCAGGCGCGCGGTATCATCCAAAGCGGCATTGCGTCTCAATAAAGACTAACTTCAGCAGGTTGTTATTAAAAAGGTGATCTTCTGATATGAAATGCCGAATAGATGAAATAAATCGCAGATAAATTCTTTATTCTCCCAAGCTATGTTGTTTTGTAAAATGTATTTTTAAAATTAATTTATATTCTTCTGCCCATATTTTTCTTCCTCTCTCTCTCTCTCTCTCCTCTCTCTCTCTCTCTCTCTCTCTCTCTCTCTCTCTCTCTCTCTCTCTCTCTCTCTCTCTCTCTCTCTCTCTCTCTCTCTCTCTCTCTCTCTCTCTCTCTCTCTCTCTCTGTAGAGACATATAGCAGGCATGAACATCCAACAAAGAGGCACAAAAGCATGAAGCTCTTTAGTGTAATTTTTCAAAAGATTCAGCATCCTTTATAAAATATCAATCCCCTTAGAAACAAACACCTTTAATTCCGCTTATTCATTTTTGTGAAGTTAATGCTTCTGTGCGAAGGTGTTGGCGAAAATTCGTAGGCTTTTTTGCTCATTTGGGTTTCTTTATCAGCGCGTGCTTAATTGAGATGAACTAAGTGAATAGGCTTCTCACCCCCCAAAATATACATCTTAAGAAAACGTTTATTTTTGTTCTTACACGTGAATCGTAGACGCACCAAATTTCCACACGTGCCGCATTTTAAAGCGAATGACTTTCTATTCTAAATTCAGTCACAATTCTTCCTAAAACCTAAAGGTGTTTTACTTCTATGGTTATTTTCGTTAAAAAATTCACTCGTTAAAAATGTTTTTCTTTTTTTATGGTTTGCATTCTGTTGAAGCCTTTATATTGATTAAGCAATGACCTGGTCTTTCTCGAACTTTGTATATTTTCCGCTTAAAAGCCCATTTGAGTTCTAAAATATCTTTTTCTTTGTCTGAGAGAGAAGACACTTAAAAAATCACCCTTTTTCAACCAATCGGACTCGCTGTTGCCCTTTTTTTTTGACAAGAATACCATACTTACCCCCCGGTTAGTTTGCTCTTATACATGCCTATGAACAACAATCATTTGTCTTTGTTTCTTGAAACCCAATATTTAACAATATGACAACAGTAGTTTTATTTTCAAAATCGATTAAACTAATTAGAGCCCACGTTTCTGGGTGTTAAGTACCAAACAAATGTGGGCGAAAAACGCCGATAGCCAAATACAATTGATTGACCATTACAAACCCCCTTCATCCTTTTGAGTAAATCAATAGCTTTAGTTTCATGTCAAATATAGGCCTTTTTGTGGGATAAAGTCATTAGTTCTCATGTTACATTTTCTCGCAGAGCTACCGACAGACCTGAACGATGACTAACACATCTAGCTAAGGATTCTACTCACTCTTGCTTCCTAACCCTCTTTTCCCCAAATAACTCTAAGTTTAGTCCTTGCTCCCTTTTGTTGTTTCAAAACATGCTGTATTTAGTTCTTGTTCATCTTGGTATATGTATTTGTATTTTTTTAAAAAAAATCGACAAGTTTCGGGAAATTTTACGCAGCACTACAGTTTCAGACTGAGTAGAACGGAGAAAAGGGTACAGCTATTTTTTTTTATAAGAACGTCTAAGCCTGGGCCGTTTTAAATTTTAGTGTAGTATAAAATTATAACACCCAATGAAAAATACTACATAAATGATCAATGATATTTAAGGTTGTCATTATGAACACACTTTGAGTCTGCATCTCATCAGAACACATCAGACTTTGCCTGGTGCACACTTGTGACATAACGACATAAGGCGCGCTCAGCACTCTTATGTCATTATGACAGGCTCTGCCGCGCGCACTTATGCCTGGTGCACACTTGTCACATAACGACATAAGGCGCGCTTAGCACTCTTATGTCATTATGACAGGCTCCGCCGCGCGCACTTATGCCTGGTGCACACTTGTCACATAACGACATAAGGCGCGCTCAGCACTCTTATGTCATTATGACAGGCTCTGCCGCGCGCACGCTTTTTCTTCTCTAGACTCCTCTTCCTCCGTCCCTCTCCCTCGAGCCGCTACTCAGGCTATGAAATCTTAGACTAGGCGTTTTTATAAAACGAAGAGTGTAGGGCGCAAAGCCCTTTACGCCATTTTTACGAAATATCATGTTCAAACAGCAGCAAAAAAAAAAAAAAAAAAGGTCAAAGCGAACGTCTTTTCCAATGCAGAACGTTTTTACAACTGTCAGGTTAAGCAGTCATCAATTTTTACATAGACATAAAGTTTATTACTTAAGTTTATTATTCGCTGTGCACAACATACAAATATATGTACCATAGACAACCTTATTTACAAGCATCTTTCGAGTTCATGATGGTATTTAATTTACAAAAAGTAGGTCATAACAGGTATTTAGGCTAATAAGGATCAAATAACGAATTGTTTTCGGTTTATAGCTCTTAAAAAAGTTATTGAAGTTATGTTCTTAACGTGAACATAACAGATTGTTGCTTTCATCCGAATGAGAAAACGACGATTTGGTTTAAGTTTGATTTATACACCTATTTTAAATAAGGATGCACTGAAGAATCCATGTGTCGTAACCCGCAGTTGTTCATGGGTAACGAATAAACGGCTGAATCCTTGTATCTAAAAGCCATGTGAATTTTTATAAGAACATTTAACAAGAATTCTACAGCTTTTGAAACCGTTACTTGTATTTCATTTACACCTGTTAGCTTATTTACTTCATATCCATGAACCACCGCGGGTTACGATACACAGATTCTCCGTGTGCAACCATATTTGAAATAGGTGTATTTCATCGGGAGAAACGGATTATATTTATTCTGTATCTTAAAAAGGAATGTTTGTAAGCTTAGAGGTAAATAAAATGTTGTTGTTGCTGTTATTGTTATGAATTGGATTAAAATTGCTTATAAACGATAAAGTCAGCAACAAGTATTTTTCTGGATGAGTAACGATAGCCAGGGTTTACAAGATATTCAAGGTTCTTAGTTCAGTAAATATTGAACCATTGAGTACTTCTTTAAACAAACGAAATACAATAGCAACGAAAGGTGAAATATTGATAAATTCTTCAGTAAACTTACTTGTTTGAAGTAAAAAGGTTGTCTTTAGCTACTACTACGTGATAGGAATGATTTTCGAACGGAATTTATCCTTTTCCTACAAGAAAAAATACATTATTTCATGAAATTATTCCTAGCTAAGGTACGCCTCAGGGTTTTGTATAAATAAAATCGCAAGAAGCTCATGAGTCTGACCAACAGGTTTTCTTTCTACAAAAAGATAAAAATTCTTCTTCCGGAGAAGTCGTCCAAAATCTAGCGTTCTTTTGTGTCATTGAAGTGAAAGTTGCAATTTCCTTTTGAGTCATCGTTAGTGCATAAACTATGAGAATATCATGCTAAGCGCTGGCTTCAATAAAATCGGTACGACTTTCGTATTCTTTTTAAAGTGAAATACATTTTTGTGGTACGGCTCAAACACAACTATTGCTACATCCCGCACGCAGGCCAACCACAGCCGTCAGACAATTTATGGCAAAACGAGCAACACTCCTTAGTGATAGGGTAATGGGTGACAAAATACTTCCATTGTAGCGTATTGCCTGACGCAAACAATCCAAGCTAGTTGTGTGACATAAAACACGGAAAAACCCCTCTGATTGCAGATAGCATGACACAAGCGTTCCCATTGTAGCGTATTACGTGACACGAAACCCCTCCATTGGCAGAGTATTACGCGGCGAATGTCTCCTAGTAATAGAAAACTGCGTGAAGCAAATACCACCATTGCGGCGTATTACGTGACACAAAACACTTCCAGTGGCAGCGTATTGCGTGACGCAAACTCCAAAAATACTGTATTGTGTGACGGTGGTCGGCGGCGATTCTATATATTGCTACTACTTGAATAAAAGTCCCTGGTTAGATTACCACAAAAAAAATCAGATCTGTGACGAGCGTGGATTAATGATATCGTAGATCTGCCCTTCGTCAATCTCCTCGTAGATTCCATCAGGCACAGGCGATAGCAGTCTAATCCTGGTGGGGGTAGGCAAGGGAAGGTCGCTCTCGTACCCCTGGTTTACCTGGCCGGGCGCAGGTGTAGCTGACCCAAAAGGCACTTGCGTTATCCGGCTTGTATTGGGATGATCGGATTCTTGGGCAAAAGCTGCATTTTCGACGCCTTGGTCATTCAGATCCCACGCACTCCTGGTTCCCATAGGAGTTTGACCTTTCTTTTTCTTGTTTTTCTTCTTCTTTCCCTTTTTCTTTACGGACTTTTCAGGCTCCCCATCGTAGGTGGGCTGGTTGTCATCATTCAGGGCAGTGAGTTCTGGGAGGAAGGCCTTCAACTCTGCGTCGGTAACACATCTCCTCGCGTTTTCTGTCTCAACGTCTCCCAGCACTTCCTGGATCTCTTGATCAGTTGCTATGCCCTTGTCTGGAGCCGATTTGGGGCGATAAAAAAGTGTGCTTGCAGTTGAATCGGCTGGATCGGTTGTTCTGGGTCTGGCACTCGTTGGGTTTAATGTAGCAGCAAATTTTGTGTAATCTCCTTCGTCTTCAGACCTCGAGACATAGTCAGAGCCATCGTTTGAATCATTATCCTCACTGTCATCACTATCATCGTCATCATCATCATCATCATCATCATCCGAGGAGGCAGCTTCAGACGACTCGTCATCATTATACTCGAAACCTTCGTTGTCTAATTCCTTCTTGCGCTTGAAGGAGATCAAGACATCATCGAGTTTCGCTTCGTCGTGTTTCTGGAGGAAGTCCTCGAACACAGGGATCCCGTCGCCGAGTTCATCCTCAAAGTAGTCCCAGTCGACCTGCATCAAGAGCTCGAACATCTTTTTCTTCTTCTCCTTCGCCGTGTCGTTGTCAAACCAACGGGTGTGCCTCATGTTCTCGAACGCCATGTTCCTCATGTAGTGCATAATATTATCAGCATGTTCCTCGATCTCATCAAAGTCTCTTTCCAGTTTACTCTTAGGTTCCTTGTAGACTGGCATTACACCAGAGCCCATGGTTTTGCCAATGTTTTCCTTCAGTCGATGGATCATGAAGTCAACAATTTCGTAGTCGTTCGCCTGCTTGCTAACGTCGCTATTCACCTCCGCGAACGAGTCGTTGATGATAGACATAAACATATTGATGAGGATGAAGATCATGCTCAGAGTGTAGATATAGAAAAATGTCGGCCCAATCAGCCTGTTGATGTCGGACATCTCCTTAAGGGTGAACTTTCCGAGCAGTGTGTCCATGAGGGTTGCAGCACTGCGTGGAATTGTCATGAAGCCTTCAGCGTTCTGTCCAAACACCAAGCAAGCCAGCTGAGCGTACGCGAAGAATGCAATCCCATAGACTATCACAAACGCGCCGATTTTCGGGATGCAAAGTTTAAGGGTCTGCGCCAATAAGGACATCCTACGGTTGAACCTGAGTAGGCGGACGATCTTGATGAACGAGAAGAACACGATGAGACCCATCAGGCATTTGATCCACTCATCCAGGAAAGCCGTGTAGTGAAGGCTCACAAATCGAGTCGGGTCATTTCTCATATCTTTGACGACTTCTGCAGTAAACTTGATCCTAAGAAAGTAGAGAACAACCATGGATAGTGAGAGACACGTGACGAAAATCTCAAGGATGCTCCATGGGTTCTTCAGCTTATCGAGTCCAAGTTTGTACGCTTGCTTAATCTCCCTGAAGATGAAATAGGCGGTGAAGAGCAAGTAAATTATCTCACAAGCCGCGACGAAAAACATCTCGCCGCCGACATAACGGTAGAGTCGAAGGGTGAGTATACTGGGGAACTTGAATATGCCTCCAGTAGGAAGCTGCTCTATAAGTAGGGTTACCACGCAGAAGAGGTTAGAGTTGGCATTGTAAATGGAGAATTCGGTGAAGACTGCGCGAGTGTACTTGTCCAGCCAGTCATTTTCGTTCAGGGCGTCCGCAAGGGCTTGCGCTTTGTCGTAGTTCTTAGCGGTACTGGGTGGAAACACCTGAACATACCCTACAAGGGAAAAATCAAAATGGATGAAAAGGACCCGTTGTACATAAAGGAGAGTTAGGATACAAGGATCACGTGACTGTTGGATGGCAAACTGGCGCGCGCGCAGGCTTTTAGCGGCAAAAATAACCGCAACAAAATGCAACTTATTCAACGCTGACGAAAAAAGCCAGAATTCATTTCTTTCAGGAAGGGTTTAGTTTCATTTTAGGATTTTATTTTTTCGTGGTTTCCTGGAGTGAAGGGCGCAGTCATTTCTGTTTTTTTTCTTTGATTATTGTTTCAATTTGCCACCCAGAAAGGTCGCGTGATCTCTTAGCGCAAGTCCCCTATTGGGATTTGATGATGAGGCGAGGTTTGAAGACCTAAAAATGGCGTTTTACAGAGTGTGTGAGTGTGTGTGTGGGAAGCTATAAGAACTATAATGAACCCACCTCCGGCGCTGTAGGTCGCTTTCTGGCCCCAGTAGGGAAAGGTTTTGAGTTCTTCGCCTGTTTGGTACTGCCACGCGGTCTTCTGTCTCGACGCCGGTATTGGGGGAGGTGTGCTGTTGACGGCGACTACCGGCTCCTTCCAGCCTGGCAGCAGCATGCCGCGCTCCTCCTCGTCCGAGCTATAGAAGTCATTGCAGGATGGTATGACATGCTGCAGCGCAGGAAGGAGCGGACACGTGTCTGCAACGTGGATGAGATTTTGTGTTAGAATGGACCCCGAAATGGTTACACAAATCCTAACCCGGTTATTCGCCGGGTAGGAGGTCCATATCGTGAAGTACCGTGACCGAGGTCTTGGAAATACTGACCGAGCGAAAACATACTTTGAGCGAGCAGCGCGCGGGACCTAGGGAAGATATAGGAATCTCCGGACCGCTCTATTAGCCAATCAGAATGCAGGATTCGTTACCGTGACCGTTAAAAAAAAATAAATAAAACATTTTAGAGAACCGCGATAGCTCAGTGACACGGGCTTCGTTTCTCAAGGCAGTGGACCGGGGTTCAATCCACTGTCAAATCAGCTTGTTATTTTTTACAAGTGTGAAAATCTGGCAATCTGTACAGGGGACTGTGAGTCCTATACAGGGGCCTATTGCAATGCAACACACGATAATATATTGGTTCACGAAACAATGACATTCGACTTTCGTCTTTATGAAAAAAATGTCGATCAACGACTTCTTTGATCAACGATATTTCCTCAGTTTCTCGCTTGAATTGGCAGATTGGCAGAAATGGTTGTTCTGTGCGGCAGGGTATTGAGCAGGAGTGCTGGATGGCGGCGTTACTGGACTTCTTTAGGGCAGAATACCAAATTTGTGTTTTTATTACGTTTTCGTCACAATAAAAAGTAGACTTATGCCGCTCACAACACGGTGTACTCGATATAGATACTCGATAGAACGACACGCGACATAACGATACTCGATATAACGACACGCGATATAACGACACTCGATATAACGACACGCGATATAACGATACTCGATATAACGAAATGCGATATAACGATACTCGATATAACGACGTACACTCGATAGAACGACACTCGATATAACGACACGCGATATAGCGATACTTGATATAACGATTCTTTATACAACGACACTCGATATAACGACACGCGATATAACGATACTCGATACAACGATACTCGATATAACGACACTCAATATAACGACACTCGACATAACGACACTCGATATAAAAACACTCGATATAACGACACTCAATATAAAGACACTCGATATAACGCTACTCGATATAAGGACACTCGATAGAACGATACTCGATAGAACGACACCCGATAGAACAACACTCAATATAACGATACTCGATAGAACGACACTCGATAGAACGACACTCAATATAACGACACTCGACAAAACGACACTCGATATAATAAAACTCGATATAACGACACTCGATATAATGACACTCGATATAACGACACTCGATAGAACATTACTCGATAGAGCGATACTCGATAGAACGACACTCGATATAACGAAACGTGATGTAACAATAATTTCAAAATAACAATCTTGATTTCTGGTTCCGCCAACAATTACACGTTATGGGAAATTGTCTTGATACATCTTTTTTTAAATAATTTTTCGGTCCTTTGCCAGGTCGTTATATCAAGGAAGTACTGTCATTAGTGTGTGGTTTCAATTGTATTTTGCAAGTTCTTACGTTTCTGCATGCGTAGTTGTCTAAGCCGAGCGACGGCGAGGACCCAAGCCGTCGGGGTGTCTGCCAGATATCCGAGATGATAGTCTTGGTCATTGTACCATTTCTCGATGAAGATTGAAGGGATGACTGTGTCCTTCAGCCAAGGCCAGTAGTCACGCGTTGAGCCAATCTGGTAAAAAGGACATATCAGTCGATCTTGTTTTTTGAAAAAAACTGTCGTTTTTCTAGCTCGCTCGGCAATTTCCTTATAAGGCACTACATACCATATTTGTAATTTCGCGAATTTCGAGATTTTAAAAGATTCGAAAATAAAGTGACGCGAAAATTAAGTGTCGCGAAAATTAGGATGCGCGAAAATTAAGTGAGTACACAAGAAGCCTTTGGGGGAATATTGGCCGTTTAATAAGCTTTATGAAAACACCTTGTCTATTTAGTCATCGAATGTACATATAGTACGGTAAGGGGTTGAGTTGGACTTGTATTTATATATTTTTATGAAACTAAATTTAGCCCACGCCCCTTTTTGTTATATATTGTTTCAGTTTTGATTATTACAGCACATTTAAATTCCACTTGTTTTGCTTGATTTTATTATCCTCAAACCGCGCAATCGCGAAAATAAAGTGGTCTGGTTTTTACGAAAATAGAAAAATCGCGAAAATAAAAATCGCAAAATTTTGACGTCGCGAAAATTTAGTGTAATAAGGTAATATAACATGATATAATACAGCAGAGTGTAGCGAAGCATAACAAGGCGTAAAATAACAAATCACACAACTCCGCATAACAACACACTACACCGCACCATATTACAACACAGCACAAGGGCCAGAGTTCTCAGTGTTTATTTTACTGCTGTACTGTGTTTACCCTTTTTAAATAAAGCCCAAAGCCTATCACCACAACACAACACACTTGTCGAGACACTTACCTCGTCGAATTTCGTGGAACCGTTGTAAGACGCTTGCAAGAACACATTCTCCACGTTATTGGTGACTAGCTGAGTATAGGGGTCGCGGTTCCCGTAACTGATACTGAGCACGATGAAAAGGAAGATCAGGTACCACACTATCTCGCGCATGATGGACGCCATTTGACGTTCCTGAAACACATAGAGCGATCAAACGTGTATGTGAGCCGGCGAGCCAAAAAGTGAGTCATTTCTTTTTAAGGAATCTTCAAATACTATGCCTTTACAATATGATACCTATGACTGCGCACCCTCCCCCCCCCTCAGCCATTCTGTGTACGCACCTAAAGTAAGTTGCCTTTCTAAAGCCTATCAAGCGAGTGAGTTCTACACTGTTAGTTTCAGGGAGTTATTTTTACTCCACTCAGAGAGTAAAAACTACTCTTTGCGATGGAGTACTTTTAAAGGAGTAATTTGAACTCCTTTATTGGAGTAAAAACTACTCCACTGAGAAGTAATTTTTTTGTTTACTCCCTTAACGGAGTAAGTTTTACTCTGCTGAGAATTAGTATCGAATGTTTATTAGAAAAAGAGTAATTTTCACTCTTGTTGGTCAAATAATGGAGTAAAAAGTACTCTTTTCTGGGAGTAATTTTAGCAGAGTAAAAGCTACTCCAACTATCTGAAGTGAAAAGAGTTATTTTTACTCCAGATGGTCAAGAAATGGAGTAAAAAAGTACTCCTTTTAGGGGGTAGGTTTTGAAGAGTAAAAACTACTCCAGCCATCTCGTGTTGAAAGAGTAGTTTTTACTCCAGCTGTATCTTTTTAGAGCAGTAACAAACCACTCCAAATATATAAAATAAAGGAAGTTGTTTTTTTACTCTGAATTAGCTGAATTTAAGAAGGAAAACGATAGTCTTTATTATATAAGACAAAAGATAAAAATAATAATTTATCGTATTTATTGGTATTGAGACAAAAACTCTACCCTGTGCCTAGGGTTTCCTAAGATTTCCTAAGTTCGATAAAAACAACAAAATATGATTAAACTTCCTAAAAATTCCTAGGATTTCCTAGTATAAGCAGTAGACCAGAAAATTGAAATAATTTGGATAAGAAAATCTTAGGAAGAAGATTTGAAGTTCTACAATTTAGGAACTCTTAGAAAATTCTTAGGAAATCCTAAAAGAACATTTTCAATACAAGAACAGGCCTCGCCATAATTGCATATATTGTCAGCTATACTACAACAATAAGAAATGTAATCAAAGACAGGCTTGGACTCGAACATGAGTTTTATGTGGTGTACTTTCAAAATTCGCTCAGAATAATTAGTACTGCATTTAAAAGAAAGATAGGTAGGGTGATAATTGTATAAAATTCTTAGATCCGATTTGAACATTATAAAATAATATATATTGTTTCTAATAGAAATGCTACTTGAGATTATAAAAAAAAAGAAGTCCCGCTTTGCAGATAGAAGACGGCTCACCAGGGCCCGTAAAACCAAAATGTACCGGGCGTCCCTCGCTTTAGTGGCCGAGAGGGGCTTGGGCCCAAGGCGCAAAATCATAACGGTCGAACGAAAGCCATTATCATAACCTCCAAACAGATAGCCGTTTATTCCCGTCTTTTCTACGCGTAATCCACCTTTTTTGAGGATTTGATGGCAGAACATGGATTGAAGTTAAAGGTTAGTGTGTAATGGGCTTTATAATGTGATAGGTTCAATAGTAAATGTGATTTTTGCGACCAACTTCAGCATCAAATCATCGTTCGTGAGCGGATTTTTCGAACTAGACTGATATGTTTTGTGATTCTTTGTTATCTTCCAAAGCAATACTACCTTCTTATGTGTTTCTCTTATTATCTTCGCAGGACATTATGATTGAGATTTGAAAGCCAGAAAAGAAAGAAGTTTGAGGTATAAGGAATGTATCAATGCGTAAATCGCAAGAAACGAATAAAAACTTTGTAAACTTAAGTTATTCACTAATCACTGTACTTACATCTAAAGCGCCTATGCTTTATAAACTGTTACTTGAAGCACAAAATTGAATAACTTAGCTTAGTAAAAACCTAGTAATCAGTCTTGCACCTAAAATTTGTCCAGATATTTATTTTGAATATCTAATGTTACTGTAGTTGGTTTTTGTCCGTATATTCTGATCACAGTAAACCCTGCATATGAAGAACCTAGTTATCTTTTCAAGCTAGCCTACCAGGTTCAAATTTAAATGGTGCATATAGAGGCATTAGGCTTCTAGCTTCTTATCTGAATATACAAAGATGGAGGAGGAGGCAGTTCTTTTGGAAAACCGTAATGATGCCAAAAAGGGTAATGTTCAAAAGCTGTTAAAGTTGTTATAGAAAAATAATATTGTGTTATGTTTGTTTCAGCTTTGTTATGTTGGGACACTTGTAGTAATTTTGTCCTGGATACCTTATGTCAAATGACTATTATTTTTCAAACATTTTTTTTAACTTATATTTTTGTTATTTTTTAAACTGAATTGTTTAATTAAATGATTTGTCAAATTCATAATAACGTCTTTTCCTTGGTTTTCTAAATTACTCTACTTTCTCCAGTATTAACCCCTGAAGTAGGTGGAGTTTAAACGGCCATTTTGTAAAAACAGGGGGGAGGGGGTTGAAATCATCCCTTTAGTTACTCAATTAGTAGGGGGAAATAACAAAATAGGGAGTAAAAGTTGACTCCCATTTTGAGGGTGAATTGTACTCTTTTAATGGAGTAACTACAAGCAACCTAGTAAATTACTCCACTTAGCTACCCCCTAAAGTGGGTAAAATCTACTCCACTGAGAGAGTAGGAAAAAAAGGAGTAAAAAATAACTCCATTTTGAGGGTAAATTGTACTCCTTTAATGGAGTAATAGCAAGCGACCTAGTAAATCACTCCCTTTAGTTACTCCCCTACAGGGGTAAAATCTACTCCCTTGAGAGAGTAGAAAAAAGGGAGTAAAAAATTACTCCAAAAAGGGAGTCATTTTGTACCTCGTTTTTTTACTCCCCTTTTGGAGTTAAAACTACTCTCTGAAACTAACAGTGTACACGATGGTCTATAGATCGAACTTTTACCTTGAATCTTAGTTGACGGGCGATTTCAAGCTTTGCCTCGTCAGGAGGCCGGTCCACCATCATCTTCTTCAAGTTCATTTTCGTGTCATCGTCCAAGTCCTAACGAGATAGCAAAGAGCAGTGTGAACTTGTATAAGAATATGATATAGGGAACTTGCGCAATTCTTTTGTGACGCGTAGTTTCGTAGGCTATGAAAACCTATTTCATGGGCCGTCCTTATTTTTAAGCCTGGAAATGGTCTTAAGGTTGTTCTTAAATTTCAGTGTATATAAATACCCAAAGAAATCAAACAAAATTAGACAAATTAGCGATAGTAATAATATTTAGGGTTGTTATTGTCAAGACAATTTGATTCTACATTTTAGAATGCATCTTACTAAAAAAGTAATATTTTATTGCTATCTGATCCTGGGCATGTTCTTAGCATGTTCTTAAAATTTGGCGAAAAATCTCAGGCTGGATGTTTTTTTTTTTGTAAGGTAAGAACACAGAGCACCATCTATTATATCAACAAACCGCCGTTTTATCATGAAGCCATTCTTCGTCTTGTGACAGATCTTTCACGTCAGTAAGTGGATCGCTCTCTGCCTTATTCGGGTCCTTGATAAGGAGAGCAAATATCGAAGCCAGCAAGAAGACCTGAAACCACAGATAATTGCTATTCTCAGTAAAAGCAGTAACAAAGATAAATCAGGGTGGATGGTGGGGAGAAGCAAGGAAGCGACAACAAAAGCAGAAGGAAACCAGAAAGGTGGTGGTGGAAGAGAGGGGTCTAGATATATTTAATCAGGTTTTAGTTTTTCAACATTGTATTTTTTTCGGGGATTAAAAAAAGTGCTTTATTTATTTATTTATTTATTTATTTATTTATTTATTTATTTACCTACGCGCAAACCAACTAGTGGGGATTCTATTAACAACTTAGAATTTCCCGCCTCTTCAGGATCGTAATTACCTTGATAGGCTGGGAGACCAATACATCTTGGAAGAACGAGATGGACATTGACAGCAGCCATTGTGCTGACTTTTCGGGCCCGAAGGTGAAACCGTAGGCCATGATAACAACAGATGCCGCAAGGGAGCTGAGTAGGGCCAGAGAGTACGCGATGTACACACACCAGTGCGGGATGCCTTCCTTCTTCGTCTTAGGCGCCTCTTTCATCTCCTCAGAAGGATCTACTAACAATGATCACAATGTTAAAGGAGGCCAAAAACAGGCGTGGATCTAGGTTTTCCCTAAAGGGGCGGTTGTCTCAGTAACAAAAGGGGGGGGGGGGTAAACACCCTTAACCCTCCCCCTAGATTCGCTACTGAATAACGTCGTCATTTTATGATCCCGCTCAATGCAGAGTCAAGACTCAAAGAATCCATTTCCATCGGCTAATTCAAGCAAACAATCAAAGGTCAAAATATTTTCTTTCGCGAAAATGGGGAAGTCATCCGATGTCGACCTGATTGACATGCTCGTTGTATTTATTAGGGGTCAAAATCGGGCTTCGGGTATTTTTTGAATTTCACGAGCATCCCTATCACTTTTACCCTAAAGAACCCCCCCACACACACCCCCGGCCACAGGTTACACAAATTCTAAGGGCTGCTTGCCAGATAATGGGGTTCCTGTGGTCGTAGTTTTTTTCTATCTTGGTTTGACCAAACTGCCCTTTTAACAAGATGCGAAGATGCGAGCATGTTATGGGAAAACCACTTGGATCGCCTCCCATTCCCGCGCATAAATACCACAGGACCCTCAGGCCCATTAAAATCTTACTTTTCTCCTTGGCAATATCATCAAACTCCTCTACCGCCTGCTCCGCCTTTAAATCCATCTTCGTCTCCTTTGCCCTCGCTTTTCTGAACAACTGAACAACGATCAAGTTCGCCGGGAACACCACCAAGCTGCTTGTGATGCCAATAGAGATCTGCTCAAGGGAGAATGTGAAGCCTGCGATCTGTATGGAACCCGTGGGGGCATTCTCGCGGGCGCCCTCGCTAGGGGAGCGATAGAACATGAGGTTTGCGAGCATCGTACACAGCAGGATGGACAGGCAACATGTGAGGCGCTGGACGCGTGTGAAGGGGCTGTTGGCAGGGCGGGTAACCACGGAGAACCATAAGTGCCCATCGGTTAGATTCTTCCGGACCTAGAAAGAGGCACAGTTTCAATTATAAATCTCACTTTATAACAGGGGGTGTGAGGATGTCTCACTTTTTTTAGGAGGGTGTGAGGATGTCTCACTTTTTTTTTAGGAGGGTGTGAGGATTTCTCACTTTTTTTAGGAGGGTGTGAGGATGTCTCACTTTTTTTAGGGGGGTGTGAAGATGTCTCACTTTTTTTAGGAGGGTGTGAGGATGTCTCACTTTTTTTTTAGGAGGGTGTGAGGATTTCTCACTTTTTTTAGGAGGGTGTGAGGATGTCTCACTTTTTTTTAGGAGGGTGTGAGGATTTCTCACTTTTTTTAGGAGGGTGTGAGGATTTCTCACTTTTTTTTAGGAGGGTGTGAGGATGTCTCACTTTTTTTTAGGAGGGTGTGAGGATTTCTCACTTTTTTTAGGAGGGTGTGAGGATGTCTCACTTTTTTTTAGGAGGGTGTGAGGATGTCTCGTGTAGACTTTTGAATATTTGAATTAAAAAATAATATCTGTGGAGCATAATATTTTCCGTAATTACTAGTTACTTTAGTTAGAATCCGACTTTCTCGAAGGATGGTTTCGTAGGCTATGTAGCCCGGTGCAAATGGCTTATTTATTCTAGTTAGACGAGTACAAAACAAAACGTCAAACAAGATATTAAAGCCGCATTGTCACCAGTTTACTTCCGGAGGAAACCTCAACCGTTAAAAGACAAGAGAATCTATTAAAATCCGAGATATCAAATAGGCCATCCGCTCTAAATTATCAATCACATCCTTAAAGAAACTTCCAATAAATACACTGCTTTCAATATTTTGAAATATTTTTCGCGTTTTCCGTTAAAAATAATCGGAGATTGTTACGTAATCGACCGGAAGTAAACTGGTGACAATGCGGTTTTAAGATGTATTGTGTACAAATAATTTTGTCAACCTACCTCGGTAGCGAATAGTACGTTGAACTTGGTGAGCTCGTTCTTTGTCGCTGGATAAATAACCCTGTCGATCTTGCCATCACCCTCGTCTACGGCTAGCCAATCATCGCACACGAACCACCATCGCTGGTCGGTCTGCAGATCTTGTATCATGACGCGGAGAAGGTTCCACGAGGGGTAGGCGCCGCCGTTATTGTGCCAGAGTCGGATATTCTTCAGGTTGCCTAGGGGAAAAACTCGATAAACGCTTTACAAACTTCTCCTTTTTAGCCTTTGTTTCAGAAAACAAATTGAACTGACCTAGAACACGCTTCGATGTATTGTTGCTGCAGACTCGACGAAAATTATTTTGATTAAATACCGTTTTTGCGGAGTTCACTGTACCCACAAGTTAAAGCCATTCGGTGCGAGACTTGTACGGGCATGTATGTAGGCTTTATCAAGTAATCTGAGACGTCGCCAGCACCATAGTGAGGCTGGCTATCCGTTGCACCAGAGGCTCTTTCGCTCTGTCACTGCGAAGCTCGGAGCCTCTGGTACCCAGGGTTCTTATTTCCCATTGGTACCCAGGGTACTTATTTCCCATTGGTACCCAGGGTACTTATTTCCCATTGGTACCCAGGGTACTTATTTCCCCATAATTCCCAACTCTTCACACCCAAAAACTCATTAATCCATACTTCCCTATTCTACTCACCCAAAGACTGGGGCACCGTGAGAAGGAAAGCGTCTACTCCTCCAGTCTTGAAAACCTTGCGTTTCGGGTCTTTGAGAACGCGAGGGTCGCTATCTGCCACGGCCCCATTCAGCACAATGGACACATCAGCGCTCGTGCCAGCGCCGCGGATGAAGCCAGTGTGAATATGAATCTCATAGCAATAGGTGTCACGTGGGTCATTATCGGGTATCGGAGTCACGCCAGTCTGCCGGTGTAAAAAGTTAAAGAATGTCGGTCTCGAGTGTTATGGGCCTTTTATTGGGAAAAAGATTTTTATCGGTTTCGGGCTTCCTGTGGCGTGATCAAGGTTTAACTAGCCTTTAGTCCTCTCTCTTTCATGAACATACCACAGGATGCCCAATTCATGAAAATACATAACATAACACTCGAGATTTCTGCGGAGGAGACTAGATTCTTTGTTATTGTTAATATAGATAAATTGAGCTACGCAAGGGTATTACTGTTTCAAATATTTTAATAGAAAATAGGCAAAATGACGATTTTTTATGGAATAATTTTTCGGAAGCGATAAAAAACGCTAAAAAGCGGGAGATTTGGTGCTCAACGCGGGAAAGCGGGAGAAGGGGTCCAAAATCTTGAGACTCCCGCCTAATGCGGGAGAGTTGACAGGTATGTACATGAATAAGTTAACCTATCTTGTATAGTCAACCTATATTCCCTATACATTTACTATATGAATAAGTTAACCTATATTTACTAAACATTACTATATGATTAAGTTTTAAACCATTACCCAAAGCAGCTGGTGGAAATGGATGCTTTCTCAAACTTACATTTTCTCACTAATTTGCTAGAATGACAAAATGTTGCTAAGTGAATATACGCCAGACAAGAAATCTCAAGAATATGAAGTTAGCTCTCGCCTGACCCAGCCTCTTTTTGTTTGTCCGCCTGCCACAGGAATCCCACTCTCCCAAAATCCCCGTTACTGGAAAACAACCTAGAAAGCCTGTTTGTAGGCTAGTAAAATGGCGGCTGAAAGGAACAGTGCCAAAACTAATAGCGCCCAAACCTTTTCAGCGTCGGCTTTGTCCGCTTTACGCGCAGGTATCAGGAAGACCAGATACAGGCCAATAACAGTTAACACTGTGGCGAAGCACACGTAGCCTTGACTCAAGTCGAACGCCAGGAATTTATCCCAGTCGATGGTGTTGGGAGGTACAAACATCCCAGATGCAAACGATGTCAAGTGATTACATAAGCACAGAGTGTAGTCTGTTCTGGTCCGTATGTCAACCTGGGGAAAGCGAACACAGGGTGGTGTAGATAGGAAATTAGTCAAGCAAACGCGAGAATTCCATATGGCTACGAAATGAAAATATATTTGTTAAAACTAGAAAGTCGATTGGAATAAAAATATGTTGCATAACGTTTTTGAAAGGTCTTTTGTTTTAGGGTTATTATGTAATATTTCATTCTCAGGTTTTTGCACAGGTATGGATATTTATGTTTATATTTATATAGTATGGATAATTAATAGGCCATTACAGCGGTAAGTTTGAGCGCGCATAACCATAGAAACCTACCTCAACTACCAGAATAGTGCGCGTGCTATTTTAAGCTTACATCAAACAAAGAGCGCGCTGCATGCCGGTATTTGAGGTAGGTTCCCATGGTGAGTGCGCGCGCATGCCTATAGCTGGATTAGCCTATTGTCTTGTACACATAGATTTGATTTTCATTGTTGTCTGTGCTCTGATCCCCGCTGTCATCTTGTTCAATCTAGAATAGCGATGAATAAACATCATTCATTAGCATCTCTCACCACACATCCTGCAGAGCTCCATTGCTCCATCTTGTTGTCCCAGTAGCGACAAGACGAAGTGAAAATAGTCAACGTCACATTGAGATCAGTCAGATGGTCTGCGCCATCTTCCCACAGGAACCCCACTGTGTAAACCCCTGCCGCGGTCCTGTTGAAGAACTCGTTGCTGAAGAACACTGTGTACGCCGTCGCGTTGACCGTTGTATTACAAGATGTGGAGTTATAGTCGACGCCAGAATCCTCTCGAGGGAGGGTCATGTTAAAATCGTAGTCGTTTTCATTTGGGAAACCGCCCTTTTTGACGAGGACTTTTAATTTGGTGCAGGCGTTCGCATGGAAAATTATATGTAAAGAAGAGTCGTTCATGCCCATTGTGAGCGTCTGGTATTTAAAGGATCTGTGCTTTAATGTATGTGTTGTAGTGCGAACCGTTTGCGCTGCTCTACCAATCCAAATTTCAAAATTATCTGAGGTGTTGTTGAAGGACATTTCTGTGCCGTCTGTTTGATTCTTGAGCTCAAGGGAGACGACATTGCTGGATTTGACGTAAGCAGCGCTTGGATGCCAGTTAAATATGTTTCCTTGTAAGACCATGCTCTAAAAAGAAAAAAGGGAAAATGAATATTAAAGAGACGAGGGGCATGCTGGGGGAGGGGGAAGCACTAAGATATTAAAAATAAGTATTATGGTTATCATACAGGGCTTCGCTCTTATGCGCGTGTATCACCCCAAAATCCGCGCGTGTATCACCCCCCAAAAGTCCGCGCGTGTATCACCGCCCAAAAGTCTGCGCGTGTATCACCCCATAGTCCGCGCGTGTATCACCCCAAAATCCGCGCGTGTTTCACCCCAAAATCCGCGCGTGTATCACCCCATAGTCCGCGCGTGTATCACCCCAAAATCCGCGCGTGTATCACCCCATAGTCCGCGCGTGTATCACTCCAAAGTCCGTGCGTGTATCACCCCAAAGTCCGTGCGTGTATCACCCCATAGTCCGCGCGTGTATAACCCCAAAATCCGCGCGTGTATCACCCCAAAATCCGCGCGTGTATCACCCCATAGTCCGCGCGTGTATTACTCCAAAGTCCGTGTGTGTATCACCCAAAAATCCGCGCGTGTATCACCCTAAAATCCGCGCGTGTATCACCCAAAAATCCGCGCGTGTATCACCCCAAAATCCGCGCGTGTATCACCCCAAAAATCCGCGCGTGTATCACCCCAAAGTCCGCGCGTGTATCACTCAAAAATCCGCACGTGTATCACCCAAAAATCCACTCGTGTATCACCCCATAGTCCGCGCGTGTATCACCCCAAAATCCGCGCGTGTATCACCCCTCAAAGTCCGCGCGTGTATCACCACCCAAAAGTCCGCGCGTGTATCACCCCCCAAAAGTCCGCGCGTGTATCACCCCATAGTCCGCGCGTGTATCACCCCAAAATCCGCGCGTGTTTCACCCCAAAATCCGCGCGTGTGTCACCCCATAGTCCGCGCGTGTATCACCCCAAAATCCGCGCTTGTATCAACCCATAGTCCGCGCGTGTATCACTCCAAAGTCCGTGCGTGTATCACCCCATAGTCCGCGCGTGTATAACCCCAAAATCCGCGCGTGTATCACCCCAAAGTCCGCGCGTGTATTACTCCAAAGTCCGTGTGTGTACCACCCAAAAATCCGCGAGTGTATCACTCCAAAGTCCGCGCGTGTATCACCCCAAAGTCCGCGCGTGTATCACTCAAAAATCCGCGCGTGTATCACCCCAAAATCCACGCGTGTATCACCCCAAAATCCGCGCGTGTAGCACCCCATAGTCCGCGCGTGTATCACCCAAAAATCCGCACGTGTATCACCCTAAAATCCACTCGTGTATCACCCCATAGTCCGCGCGTGTATCACCCCAAAATCCGCGCGTGTATCACCCCAAAAATCCGCGCGTGTATCACCCCCCAAAAGTCCGCGCGTGTATCACCGCCCAAAAGTCTGCGCGTGTATCACCCCATAGTCCGCGCGTGTATCACCCAAAAATCCACTCGTGTATCACCCCATAGTCCGCGCGTGTATCACCCCAAAATCCGCGCGTATATCACCCCAAAATCTGCGCGTGTATCACCCAAAAATCCACGCGTGTATCACCCCAAAATCCGCGCGTGT
Organism: Nematostella vectensis; assembly: GCF_932526225.1. Taxonomy (NCBI): domain Eukaryota; kingdom Metazoa; phylum Cnidaria; class Anthozoa; order Actiniaria; family Edwardsiidae; genus Nematostella; species Nematostella vectensis. The sequence goes on along the minus strand of NC_064045.1, from coordinate 9,267,076 downwards.
AGCACCCCATAGTCCGCGCGTGTATCACCCAAAAATCCGCACGTGTATCACCCCAAAATCCACTCGTGCATCACCCCATAGTCCGCGCGTGTATAACCCAAAAATCCTAACGTGTATCACCCCATAGTCCGCGCGTGTATCACCCAAAAATCCGCGCGTGTATCACCCCAAAATCCGCGCGTGTATCACCCCAAAATCCGCGCGTGTAGCACCCCATAGTCCGCGCGTGTATCACCCAAAAATCCGCACGTGTATCACCTAAAAATCCACTCGTGTATCACCCCATAGTCCGCGCGTGTATAACCCAAAATTCCGCGTGTGTCATGTGATTACTTAGTACAAACCGCCCATTGATATTATTAGGTTGCATACTCACAACAGAAGCAAATGAGACAGTGGAAGCCTCGTCTCCCACACCCACTGCAGCTTCAGACTGTGCGAGGTTACTCGGACACGTGAATGATCCCCCTGACATCTCCACGGCCAGATTATTCAAGTCCGTTTGTACCTGAACCGATAAGGTCACGCCAGGAGACGAAATTGTGGTCGCATTTTCGCCGACTCCTTGGTTTCCAATAACAATGCTGGCAATTGTTCTAATGGCACTTTCGACTTGAGTTCCTGTCGCTTTTAGCTGGGGAAAGATCAAAGAATCCATATTCATTCATTCACTTCTTTTTATTTTATCTATTAGTGGGATTACTTGATTATTTAAGTTATCTCGCAGATTAACGGCTGTATCTTGTAAACACTATCGAAGTAGTGGTTAATCGACATTTCGGGTATTCCTTGGTGTTACGGAGAGCTTTGTTTTTGGTGCTCAAGACCTTTGTACTCTATTTCATTGTCTCGTTCTAAGGTCTTTGTTTTTGGCTTTTGTTCTATTGTGTTTTTGGTGCTGGTGCTCCATAACACCAAGAAACTACCGACATTTCTTAAGGGTGCATAGGCTTAAGCGTACCCTTTCAGCTTCTTCCTGGCTAATGGTCTCCCTCCCAGTGGGCTCTGTGGCCGGCTCCCCTGTGGCTGGGTCAGTCATCGGTAAGGTAGTAGGAAGGTTCGGATCAGAGCCGGAGGAGCGAGAGGACACACCAACAGTAGTTGCTGAAAACACAGTGACGATGTGGCCTACTGTCTGCACCACGGCGGCAGCGGCGACTTGAACGCTGGCAGCATTGTTTGGGTCCCTACCGGCAGTCTGCTGCAACATGGTGGTGATAGAGCTGACGGTACTCACACAGGACCTCTGCAAACACGAGTAAAATGAGAAGGTACAGGGGAAACCTGCTCAGGACACTCACTCAAAAATAACTTCTCGTTTACAAGGAGCATAAGGGCATAAAAAATAAGAGGAAACGTAAGATCAGAACAAAGACAGCGCAAAGGTTCAAGAAGAAGGGACTTAAAAGTATAACGAAGAAAGCACAAAGGCAAACGAAGAAGGAACATAGCAAAACGAAAAAAGCACAATGGCATAAGAAGCAAGAGGGAACGTGAGAACATAACAAAGAATGCACAAAGGCATAAGTATTATGAAACATATAAAGCGCAAAGGCATACGAAGAGGAAACGTAAGAGCACATGGAATAAAGCAAAAAGGCAGAAGAAGAAGGAACATAAAGCAAAACAAAGAGAGCACAAAGGCATAAGAAGAGGAAAAGTGTGAGCTTAAGGAATAAAGCACAAAGGCAGAAGGACTTAGGAGCATACGGAAAAAAGCGCAAAGTCATTAGAAGAGAAAATGTAAGAGCATAAGGAATAAAACACAAAGGCAGGAGAAGACGAGACTTTAAAGCACACCAAAGGAAGTGGCATAAAGAAGAGGGACCACAACGAAAAATTCCATACAATCCAACTCTATCCCGTTCTAAATTAGGGGATTTTTTTGAGACCCCCTCTTCTTCCCGTATATGACATTTTTTGTTTGAATTCCCTCACCAGTCCTTCCGAGCTGATCTCTTCAGCAGGACCACTTATAATGACTGTAAGCGTCTGCGTTGTCTGGATAGCGGCCTCTGGTGTTGCAACGGTCATCTTGGCAACCATCTCTAAGGCTACAGTTCGAAGCTAAGAAAAAAGTAAACCATCACACGCAAGGCTGCTTAACCTTCCAAGAGCTCTATCAAATATCCCATTCCTTATTTACTGTCACTTATTGTACATTAATGTGCATGTTTTTACCTTTTCTTGTTATCTCATTTTATTAAACTTTCTAACATTCTATTAACTCACTTCTCTCTCCACATCTTCTGGCCTATACCTCCCTTACCCACTTTCCCCTTCTTTTATTTTCCCCTATCTATCCTATAAGCCATGGTAAGAATACCCGCATCACTATCCCGTACCCTTCTGATAGTCCAACTCCACTTACTGTAGCACTCTCCCCATAATTACCCTCCCGCCCTCACCCCTGCCACAAACCTCTACCCTTACCACAACCACTATCAGGTTAATGGTCAATGATAACCGTCACGAATATAGGGGTCGCATCCTTGTGTCACTAATATGGGTTAAAGCACCAATAAATACGATCACGAAATGAAAAATATTGCAGCATCAAGCACGCAACGGTAGTCGATGGCAATACATCGCAATTTACGGTAGCCAATGGCAAGTCATGGCAAGTCATGGCAAGTCATGGCAATCAATGGTAGTCAATGGCAATCAATGGCAAGTCATGGCAAGTCATGGCAAGTTATGGCAAGTCATGGCAATCAATGGCAAGTCATGGCAATCAATGGCAAGTCATGGCAAGTCATGGCAAGTCATGGCAATCAATGGCAAGTCATGGCAATCAATGGCAAGTCATGGCAAGTCATGGCAAGTCATGGCAAGTCATAATAATAATTTAATAATTTAATATAGCATTATAAAAATCTCAATGCTTTACAAACATCCTACTCTATTCTACTCAATAATTTTGCTAAAACTCTATCTTACACATATATAACTGATGCAAATATATACATATACACATACATATATATATACACACATACACATCACATACACACATACACACATACACACATACACATCACATATATATATATATATATATCTTAATACTAATACTTATGATAATATTTCTAATGGTTAAAAACTAATCAATTGTTGTAGTGCTTACAAAATAAGTACGTCTTTAAAGACGATTTAAATTTGCTGAGACAGTCGGTGTTTCTAATGTGTAGGGGGAGGGAGTTCCATAATTTAGCTGCAAAGTTTGAAAAAGATCTGTCCCCATAAGTTTTTGTTCGTGATTTAGGAATGACGAGAAGGTTCTTGTTAGCAGATCTAAGGGATCGAGATGGCGTATACGGTGTTAAGAGTTCAGTGATATATTCAGGAGCCTGGTTGTGGAGAGCTTTATGTGTGATTGTAAGAATTTTAAAGTCTATTCTAGAAGCAACAGGTAGCCAGTGAAGTTCCTTAAGAATGGGTGTAATGGCGTCCCTCTTCTTAGCACCAACGATTAGTCTTGCGGCAGAGTTCTGAACACGCTGTAGTTTGGCTATTTCTTTTTCTTAGAGTCCAGACAGAAGACTATTACAGGCATCTAGTTTTGAAGTTATGAAAGCATGAATGAGCTGCTCACAGTTATTGCGGTCAAGGTATTTCCGTATTCTGCCAATGTTCCTTATAGAATGGTAGGCTGATTTGCAGATGCTGTTGACATGATTTGTCATAGATAAACTCGAATCTATGATTACTCCGAGGTCGCGTGCTGCCTGGGCTGGTTTGATGAAATGTCCATCAACGTCGATTTCAGGAATTATGTTGGTTGACGTGAATCGAGATGAGATATGTACAATTTCCGTTTTATCGGGGTTACAAGCGAGGCCATTTGACGTACACCAGATGAGGATATCCTTGACACAGACTTCAAGCCTTGATAGAACTGAAGATCGATCTTCAGACGGGCAGATGGACACATATAACTGCGTGTCATCAGCATACATCATCGCACCAAGACCATGTGCACAAACAACATCTTCGATAGGCGCGAAAAACAAAGAGAACAACAACGGGCCGAGTACAAAACCCTAAGGAACGCCATAACGCAGTGGTTGGCTGGAGGATAGAACACCATCTATAAGGACTTGTTGAGTTCTGCCAGTTAGATATGATTTGAACCACTGGAGTGCTATCTCATTAATTCCATAACGATGTTGCATACGCGACAACAGAGCCGAGTGTTCTATAGTGTCAAACGCAGCCGACAGGTCAAGGAGAACAAGTACTACTTCCTGTTGGCAGTCAATAGCGGTCAGAATGTCATTAAAGACGCGAAGAAGAGCAGTCTCTGTGCTGTGGAAGGGGCGGTAAGCAGATTGTAATTTAGCCAGTAAGCCGTTGGGGATAAGATAGTTCATCGTCTGGTTAGCAGCGACACGTTCAAGTGTTTTTGATAGGAAGGCAACGTTTGTAATCGGTCGGTAGTTTGGATATACTTCGCGGTCAAGGTGCCATCAGGGTTTCACCGATCGACGCGTTCCCTCACCAAGATATCAAAACATGGCTACACATCCCTAGCAATCCCAGGACATGATCCTCCGATTGATGTTACAATATTTATGGACATTTCTATAAACCCTGGCCCAGAAATTCACTTAGATTATTCTTCGAGACCTGCTATGGATTTGCATACAGCTTCGTATACTAAAACAACACCAACATTCTCTCGTGAGTCCCTCTACAGTATTCGCCGCCAAATGAGAACAAGGAATCTGTTTCTGAAACCTGTTAATATCTCATTATTTTGCACACTAAAAGTCATGGCAATCAATGGTAGTCAATGGCAAGTCATGGCAATCAATGGTAGTCAATGGCAAGTCATGGCAAGTCATGGCAAGTTATGGCAAGTCATGGCAGTCCATGGTAGTCAGTGGCAAGTCATGGCAAGTCATGGCAATCAATGGTAGTCAATGGTAGTCAATGGCAAGTCATGGCAAGTCATGGCAAGTCATGGCAATCAATGGTAGTCAGTGGCAAGTCAGTGGCAATCAATGGTAGTCAATGGCAAGTCATGGCAAGTCATGGTAGTCCATGGTAGTCAATGGCAAGTCATGGCAGTCCATGGTAGTCAATGGCAAGTCATGGCAAGTCATGGCAAGTCATGGCAAGTCATGGCAGTCCATGGTAGTCAATGGCAAGTCATGGCAAGTCATGGCAAGTCATGGCAAGTCATGGCAATCAATGGTAGTCAATGGCAAGTCATGGCAATCAATGGTAGTCAATGGCAAGTCATGGCAAGTCATGGCAAGTCATGGCAATCAATGGTAGTCAATGGTAGTCAATGGCAAGTCATGGCAAGTCATGGCAAGTCATGGCAAGTCATGGCAATCAATGGTAGTCAGTGGCAAGTCAGTGGCAATCAATGGTAGTCAATGGCAAGTCATGGCAAGTCATGGCAGTCCATGGTAGTCAATGGCAAGTCATGGCAGTCCATGGTAGTCAATGGCAAGTCATGGCAAGTCATGGCAATCAATGGTAGTCAATGGCAAGTCATGGCAATCAATGGTAGTCAATGGCAAGTCATGGCAAGTCATGGCAGGCCATGGTAGTCAATGGCAAGTCATGGCAGTCCATGGTAGTCAGTGGCAAGTCATGGCAATCAATGGTAGTCAGTGGCAAGTCATGGCAAGTCATGGCAATCAATGGTAGTCAATGGCAAGTCATGGCAAGTCATGGCAAGTCATGGTAGTATGCTCCCCAATGAGTAATGTGGCCGTCCATGGCAGTCAATGGTAGTCAATGGCAAGTCATGGCAAGTCATGGCAATCAATGGTAGTCAGTGGCAAGTCATGGCAAGTCATGACAATCAATGGTAGCCAGTGGCAAGTCATGGCAAGTCATGGCAATTAATGGTAGTCAATGGTAGTCAATGGCAAGTCATGGCAAGTCATGGCAAGTCATGGCAAGTCATGACAATCAATGGTAGTCAGTGGCAAGTCAGTGGCAATCAATGGTAGTCAATGGCAAGTCATGGCAAGTCATGGCAGTCCATGGTAGTCAATGGCAAGTCATGGCAGTCCATGGTAGTCAATGGCAAGTCATGGCAAGTCATGGCAAGTCATGGCAATCAATGGTAGTCAATGGCAAGTCATGGCAATCAATGGTAGTCAATGGCAAGTCATGGCAGTCCATGGTAGTCAATGGCAAGTCATGGCAGTCCATGGTAGTCAGTGGCAAGTCATGGCAAGTCATGGCAATCAATGGTAGTCAGTGGCAAGTCATGGCAAGTCATGGCAATCAATGGTAGTCAATGGCAAGTCATGGCAATCAATGGTAGTCAATGGCAAGTCATGGCAAGTCATGGTAGTATGCTCCCCAATGAGTAATGTGGCCGTCCATGGCAGTCAATGGTAGTCAATGGCAAGTCATGGCAATCAATGGTAGTCAGTGGCAAGTCATGGCAAGTCATGGCAATCAATGGTAGTCAATGGCAAGTCATGGCAATCAATGGTAGTCAATGGCAAGTCATGGCAATCAATGGTAGTCAATGGCAAGTCATGGCAAGTCATGGTAGTATGCTCCCCAATGAGTAATGTGGCCGTCCATGGCAGTCAATGGTAGTCAATGGCAGGTCTATCCCACTTTTATCCCCCCCTACACCCTAGGTGCCATTGTACGAATAGCCACTTTTAACCAAAAACCTTGATGAAAGCAACTGACTCAATTTTCACTATTCTGCAACCAACAATTTTGTCTGCTTATCTGCATTTTGGCTTGCTGAGAAGGCATGTTCAGAAGGAATTCAAATATTGGCCGTTAAGAATGAACGAGATGAAATTTTGTTGAGAAATTAGAGATGGACTGACCGTTGTCGGGAAGTCTGACCGTTATCAGGAAGTCATTTAAGCAGTTGCGAGATTCCGAAAACAAGTTTGGATTTGATTGGCAGAAGATAACGTCACCCCAGAGTACCCAAGATAGTGTCTATTGTTTTTCCATACAGTTGTGTAGACCGATTTTTCAAAATTCCCTGGAAAAGTATATTAAATGAGCACATGATAACTCTTTTTAGATTTTTCTAAACTGAACTTAACTTACCTCTGTTCGCTCCTCGGTAGCTTTCTTCTGTTGCTCAGGACTTAGCGTTGGTGCTACCTCTCCTCCTGAGCTACCTCCACTTGATCCTGAGCTCCCTCCACCTGATCCAGTGGTGCTGCCGCTGGTGGTAATCTGAACTCTTGCGACAACGTTAATAAAAATGCCAACTGAACTAATGTACGCTAGGGCTTGCTCAGTGCTTCCCGATGACGCTAGGTTCATCATAGTATCGTTCAAGCTCGATAGTGGCACCTCGTTCTCCGGCTCTTTTACCTAAGTCACAAGACAAGAAGTGTTTAAGGCCGCAGACCCGAATTGCGTGACAAAATTCTTTCTGTTTTGTGTTAAATATTCTAAAAATTCATTGGTGAAAATATAACCTTTTCTGTATTATTTCACAGAACTAAGCTGTTTTCATTGCAGCAAGTGATTGAAACGGATTTAAACACGAGGTTCCGCTATGAAAAAGAAATGCTTCTCCTACCCCACCCCTCCCCGGGAAGGGAAGCGTTGCGTGACCGACGACACAAAAGACTGCTACGCGGAAGACTACCCACCCCGGCTCGAGAACAATCAGTTATCAAAAAGCCATCAATGAGTCAACATGTCAGGACAATTGCTCATATTCTAAACCAAATCAAATATCATTGTCCATTTAAAATAGTTCTATTGATAGTAAAATAATGCTATACTAAACTGTGCGCGCTCTAAAATACGAGCATTTCCATCACAGCGCGGTAATTATTTATGCAGATGAGTAGAATTATGGATACGCAAAATTAAACATTTCTCACTGAAAATGTGAGTGGACAGCAAATCACTCATTTAGCAATCTCTTAACACAACTGTCTTGTTACCTATGCAAAAATAGTTTTATTCCAGCCTGCTAAAGCTCAGAGATAAGCAATTTTACACGAGATTTAAAATTTCTGACTGCTAGCTTGGCAGTATTATGATTATAATTACAAATTAGAGCCCGGGGTGGGAGGAGCTTTCCCTTTTATAGCGGAATCCGTGTTTAATTTATTACTGAGATAAGAATCTCATTTGCATAGGGTTTTATACCGGACGAGACCACGTGTCACGCAAGTCGGATCAACGAACACATGGGTCCACAGAAATGTTCACATTTTTATTGCCAACATTCTTTTTTTTTATTTGGATCCGACTTACGCTTTGAATGTTTAACAGTCGCCAAAAAATCAATGTAGGGAAAATCCAATCGGGTTAGTGGAAAGTTTTATTCATAACGTTCGCCTTTTTTGGAAAAGCATCCTATAAACCAGCCTAGCCCCTGGTGTCTATTCGGGATTCCTGTGGACTCCCGTGACGCCAGCAGGGCTGTGGAGGTTCGAGTAACGTCACGACCAACCATAGAAGACACGAAAAGAGCGCCATACATTGGATTGTCTAGAGACAATCTAGATAAGGACAAACCTGAGTGGGAATGCATCCACTAACTGCTACAGCATTAGACTTGTCCTTAATCTGCACACATCCACAAAGCGTGAAGTTATTTTCTTTCTTGCCTGGAGGGAGCGTGAACTCCTTTTCATTTTCGGTGCTAGGCTGAGACTCTAAAACAACGATATTCCTGCACTGATCTAATGGATAAAGGATTAAAAAAAACATATTACAAGATTAGACGATGCAAATTGAGTGGCCCTATATAAAAAGATAAAAAATCAGTTACCTTCATAAGATGAAGTGCCATACACGTAATGAAGAGGTAAGTCTTCATCCACCCAATCAGTGCACTTAAATTTTTGCTTGGTAAACACCTCTACGACATTTGGAGTAAGCACGCACCTCCCGCCTTGCGGAGGCGCATTGACATTTGCCTGAGCACTTGCTGAACCCCACATCGGTTCTCCTAAAAAAAGAAAATGGAATGAGATGCCGTATTCTAATCGTTTTGACGCCTGCTCGCATCCCTCAAACAAACAGATCTGGATAAACGTTAAAGAGCTATTGCTAGCCTTTTTATTGTTATATTTCAATATCGATTATGTAAAGAGATCTCGTATCCAAAAACAAAGTTTCGAACTTCATTTACGAAATGAACGATGGAAATGGATTCATGTTCACCTTGGCTGCTAAGACAACAAAATAGCGGCTGACAGAGAACAGCGCGATGAGGCGAGTAACGACCATCATGAAAATTTCTATGCTTACAAAAGATTCGTAATCACATATAATATATAATGTATAAGCTTTGCTAAACTAAGCTTAGAGGGGACTTCATTCATACATTTACAGTAAACCCTGAGGTAATTTAATGTTATAATACCAGCTGTAATTTTCATCAAAACTCTTACCTACACTTCTTCTTCTTCTTCTTGTCACCTCGCCTTAAAGTACAAAAAGGGAACGTGGTAACAAATGATCATTGTCTCAGCAATTATATTTAAGAAGATGGCACCTTTCCTAAGCTTGCCGGCCTGAGAGATTGGGAAAATATGGAAGGGTGTGGGAACACCCCCACTTATTCCATCATTTTGTTTAATATATTTCCTTTAAGATATAACAACCAGAGCCTGTGCTGGTCGGTATTGTCAAGCCCATCTAAAAGGTCTTGATTGCCTTTTCTCTTATTACACTGTCAATAGAATAAAAAATATATATATTTCTCAACTTATTTGATTTGAAAGTGTTGTTGAAGTAGAACTGAAAGACCAATGAACAATGCCATGTCGTAACGGATCAAAACATCAGGGTTCATTCTTCCAAGGGAAAGCAGTCGGTCGCAGCGATAAATTTAAGATGGCGGAAAAGAAGGAAACAAAATCTGTAATGAGACAGATCGCATGCGACTAATAAGCGTAGAAATTAGCATAGGAGAATCTATATTTGAAAAAGGATAATTTCATCGGAGGGCATCGAAGAGATATGAAAGATGAGTCGCTCTTTCAATACCTGTTGTACGGCGGGCTTGACATTGAAACTTATAGCAAAGCCCGGGTTCGAGCCCGTTTGACTTCACCACAAGATTTGGCCTGTCATCAGGTGTTAAAAGAATCTGGTTTTTAATGGCTTGGTCAAGCTCTTCGCACTCGCCAATACCGCAACTTCCATTGTATTTACAGATGGACCATTTCATTTCGAGGGAGCCAGAACCGGGCAAACATGTTGGACAAGAACAGTAGAGGGAAGTCTTCTCGTTTGGATTCAACTTTTCGTGATTTTTCCTCAAGAATCTGTTGATAAGAAAATAACATTAGGGATATCCTTTTAAATCAGGAATTTCAGGCAGTGCGAGCTTCGGGGAAGTGCATATCTCCAGAAAGAGATATAAGATATATGTGTACAGTGAAACCTGTAGGTTTTAATTGTTTCAAAGTATTCAAGAGCTTCTGGACTTTAACTGCGGTTTTGAGTATTCTTAGAACACTCACTAAAACTGCTTTTCCGCATTGATATCTGTAAAGCAAAGTTGTTCTCGTTCAAGCGAAGGGATCAGTACTAGATACGTGGCTTCTTTGAAACTTACTTGACAAACATGGAAGGCGGGTCTCCAAAGGTGACCGTTACTTGCTGAGTCTTGTGCCCCTGCCGGCCATCAGTGTGAACGACAAACAGCCGCATCTCGTATGTATTGTTCTCTTTCATCCGACCAGTGTCAAGCTGAAAGGTGCAGGCCGTCCGGTTTAGCCGACCGGCTCCATCGCCAAAGCAACCACCAAGGTCCGTCTTATTAAGTCCAGGTCTGTCTTGGACAGGAGCGGAAAGATTACCAGTGTCAATTCTCTCCGGGAACGTGTAATTATCGCCATGGCGGTAACAATACCAGTAGCATTTCATGCTGGGGTCATCGAGGATAGTTTTACCAAAATCCGGGTCTCGTGAGTTTGTGCCGTCAAAGACCAAAGACTTGTTGGAGCCAATGGTTCTTAAATCACCTCCGGCAATTTCTGCAACCAAGTCACTCGGATATATAAGCAGGTATCCAAATACTTCGCCGTAGACATCAGGAACTTCGCTATGGTTGGCAATATAGTGCAGGACATAGCAGCCGTAATCGAGGGCACGAGGCGGTGAGACAAAGGTCTCAAGACTTACGTCAATGCCACTTATATTCAACACAGTTTTCGGATCTTCGCACTTGGAGATTTCCCATTTGAAGGTGACGACACTTGAGGCGGAGCAGTTGATAAAAGTACTTGTGGGATAAGCAGTAGTTCCCCATTTTGGTTCCCTTGTGGGATGCGTTTGGTTGCCGATATTGTTGATAGTTGGGACCGGATTATCGCAATGCTGTCTCAAGGTAATAGCCTTGTTCTGCAGTAATTCATTGCCGTGCTGAAGATCTTTAAAGAGACACCACGAGACCCGATTCCAGCATTCAAGTTCCGCGTAGTACGTTCCAACCGTAGCATATAGATAGGGGGTTTGAAATTTCTTATCGGCATCCGAAAACAGGATAGTGCCTAGGTTAGGAACAGAAGTAACAGCAGAAGAGCTGCTGGGTTTAACGAACTTTTTTTGTCCGTCATCAAAACTCAACAAACAGCCCGTGTTTGTACCAACAGCGGTGAACGTCCCTACGAAGGTGATCGGTATTCCAAATTCTTGGTTCCCAGTGTTAGTCAGGGACTTGCACACCACGCTCTGTTCGACTGTCAACTTGGTCTGGAAAACCTGCCAGCTTACATCATTAGAAACGTTAACTTTCATAATACATTCGCCAACAGCGCTACTGGGGAACTTGTGGGTCGCAAGCGGAACACTGCTGTTGATCATTTGTTGGTCTGCGCGGCCGTCGCAGATGGTGTAAGTGTAGGTAAGATTCGAGCCCTGGGTAATGTTACACGTGAAGTTAACGTCGTGCTCCACGGGGAAGATTGTCTCGTTCATTCCTGGGCCATCGTAGCCTTCTGAGCCCCTTAGCCTTTCACTCAAGCTATAGTTTGCAGTCCCAAGGATCGCACAGGATAGCCCTAGGACGACGTCTTGCACTTCGATCATCGCCGACGCCGTCTTCCAACTGATATGATTAGAACAATTAACTGTTACGTAGTAGGCTCCTTTACTTGGTAAGTTGTGCTGCGCAAAGGAGACCTGAAGGGGGGGCGAGAACGTCATCAGAGTTGAGCCTGATGTAGATCCATCACTGAAGTTAGCGACACAATGGACCGGCCCACTGGGGTGTGGAGGCAGAGTTGTGGTGGTGACAATAACATCTCCTAGGGGGTAACCGCGAGGCGAGTTTGAAGTGACCACGATGTTCACAACCGGGTCTTCGACGACCACGTGGCAGGAGGTCAAGTTATTGCTGACAGAGTTGGTAGAGTTCACGCTGATGGAGTAGTTACCAGGAGCGGTGTAAGTGTGAATGACGGTGACTCCAGGTGATGGGAATGCCCAATTTGTCACATTGGTCAGTTTATTCGTGTCTCCAAAGTCCCAGTCAACGATCACATTCGTGCCATTCACTATCGAGTAAAACATGTAGACTGCTTCGTTGGTCGGAACATGGAGTGGAGGATCACATCCACTTCCCGGTGACGTTATATGTGTGTTACGACTGATCGAAATCCCAGGGAATTCGATTACCTCATCCACAATGACACGAAGTACGATTGACAGCTGTCCGATTTTGTTAGACGCCGTGACATTCACACAGTAGTTACCCGGTGCCATGTAGGTGTGGTTAGCTGCGCCAATGTAGAAAGCAGTGCCAAACGCATCACCTGTGCAGTTATACTGGTGGGTTTGCCCGTCTCCATAGTCTATATGAATACAAATACTTGTTCCGTTTTCGATCTTGAAGTTGATGAAGGCGGGGTGACCAACGCCGGCAGGCTCAATAGGCTCGCCTGTCATTAGGGCGATTTTCTCCTGAACTTCCAGAAAAGAGCACCTCACGACAGCGCTACTTATCTCGTTAAACGCAAACAGTGTCAGGTTAAAAATACCATGTTCGTGTGGAGTAAACATGAACGAAGTGTCAGTTGTGTTGGCGATTGTAACGTTGTCAAGTTTCCAGACGTAGCTGACATTGGTCCCACTCAGAATGGTAGAACTCAAGTTCGCAGCCTCATAATGGGGCACTACTGGTTCATATGTGATAGTTATATTTGCAATAGGATCCTGAACTTGCAGATATCCAGTAATGGTCTTGCAACCGATCGCATTGCACGCCGTAATGTTTACCAGATATGTACCAGCAGTTGTATAGTTATGTCTGAACTTTGCGACAAAATAAGCCCCGGGAACTTTGGCGTTAGTCAGATTCTTCACGCCTGTTTCATCTCCTGGGTCGATATCAAAGTTGACATGCGAGCCGTTGTTTAGATACCACTTTATTTGCGCCTCACTTCCAGTCATAACTGGGATGAGTGCATCACTAGAAAAGCCAAGGCCATCAATGGGGTCCTGACATTGGCCTTCGCACACTGAATACGACACGCTTACATTGTTCTTAGCGAACACCGTCATGTTAAGGTCGCCAGCTGCGTTACAGGAAAACAGAACCCAAGGGGTATTAGTGGTGTAATTTTTATCCCCTAAAATGAAAAAGTATGTGACGTCACTTCCGGGATGAGATGCGAGGGAGATGTTGGTCTGGGCGTTGGTGGGGATGGTGGTCTTTTCGAATGTGGCGTTGGCTACAGGTTCTTGAACGGTAACAGGGTCGATAACCTGACCCCCTCCCCCTCCGGATGCTATAGACATGGACGTTGCAAAGGTGCCGGTTTTTGTGAAGGTATGGCAGAGCTTTGATTTTATTTTTGGAAGGTACTTGATTTTAACTTGAGGACCCTTGTCTAATTTCTAAGAAAAGAAAAGGGACGCTTAATTAATAATCGTTTTAAAAATATCATAGTAACACCAGCTTTCATCATGTCTTCGCCGTATCTTTACCAGCATTATCATGAACACCAAAATTTCCATTATCATCATCATATATTACCAGTAACATCACCGAAATCATCACTGCTTCCACTTTTGTTATCATGACCATCTTAACCACAGCCTTTTCATTGCCACCGCGAATACCGCCATCATAACAATCTTCTTAAATATCATTACCATCACCGCCACAAACATAAAAGCCAAAACCATCGCCATTATTAATATCACCATTACCATCATCACCACCACTATTATCACCACCACAATAATCACTACCACTATAGCAACACCATAAATATAAATAACACATTAAATAACATTACCCAGTGCCGTAGCAGGCTTCCAAATATTGGGGGCGCACAATACAGATTCGGTGCACAGCTTCGCCCCTACTGGTCATTTCTTTATACTTTCTTTAAATATTGGGGGGAGGGGGGCACTCGCCCCCAGTACCGCATCCACTGCTACGGCCCTGTCATCACCACCAAAACCACCATTATCATAACCACTACCATCCTCAGCTCCACCACCATCTTCAGTATTACCAACATTACCGCTACTATTGCTACGACCATGACTATTCACGGGCCGATAAACATTTCGAAAAGTAGGAAGGTGAAGGGCAACTTGATCATAGTTACACCAATAGTTATTATCGCCATCATCATGACAAGTTTCACCACCACCATCATGACCATCCCCATCATTGCGAAAACCGACACCACTACCATCACCATCATCATGCCCACTACCATCACCATCATCATGTCCAGTTTCACCACCGGTCATTACGACAACCAACACCACTACCACTACCACCATCATCACCATCCCCATAATTACGACAACCGACACCACTACCATCATCATGCATTACCATAATTATCAACATCCTCATCATTAGGACAACCGACACCAGTCACGGCTATGATGCCCACAACCACTCACCATCTTCAAGACAACCAACACCACCAGCATTACCATCACCACAACCACAACCACCAACACCATCGTCGTCGTCGTCGTCATCATCATCATCATGCCCATGATCACCGCCACCACCGCCATCATTACGACAACTGACATCAATCACGGCTATGATCACCACAACCACAATCACCATCGTCACGATAACCGCCACCACTAGCATAACGATCATCACAACCACCATCACCACCGCCACCCCCATCATCATCATCATCATCATCATCATCATCGTCGTCGTCGTCGTCGTCATCATCATCATCATCATCACCATCATCATCATCATCATCATCATCATCATCATCATCATCATCACGACTGAACTCACCTTTGGGCTTCCAGAGACAGCGGGATTTCTATACCCAATCCAGTCCGTTTCGTTCAAAGAGTCGTAGCGGAAGGAGCCCTGTCTAGAAGTCATCCCTACATTTGCACGTGACTCAGTGTCCGGGATATCAACACCGACAATGTCACCGATCTCGACAGACGCCGTCTGATTGGTTAACATCAAGCACTTCTGACCAGCACTAAAATAGCCAATGAAGACGGCCACGTTGCATTTGTACGAGACGTCCTCTGCTTCAGGGAGAGGCTTATAGGCTGGAGTAGTCCACCCCCTTTGCTCACACTTGGAGGTCGTCGGAGAGAAAACGTAGGGTGATGCACAGGTCAGGGGTTCCTCGATGCAAAACGTGCTCTCTGGAATACACTTCTTCTGCTTGGAGCAAAACCTGTGGCCAGCATTGCAGAAGGGACGGCAAACCTACAGCACGAAAACAGTTAATTGAATCACTGCTGTGAAAAGGCAAACCTATAGCAAGAAAACAGTTAATTGGATCACTGCTATAAAAAAGCAAACCTATAGCAAGAAAACCATTCATTGATTCGTTGCAGGACGGGTGACCTTTTGCAAATAAACTCAGCTCAATGTATCACTGCAAATAATAGGCAAATATAAAGCAAGAAAACAGCTCATTGCATCTTTGCAGAAGGGACAGTAAACATATAGCAAAAGAACAAAAGGGAATCACATGAAACTTATTGTATTATTGATGTACAGTTCTTAAAGAAACTTCAGCCGCCATTTTGTCATCCTAGCAAAGGACCAAGTGTGGGAAAGCATCTATTTCCATCGGCTGATTTGTATTTGATTATTATTTTTAGGTGGTTTCTTTTAGATTTTGTCACACAATTCTGCCTAATATTGTTTGAAAACAATAACAAAGATTTAGCAGACAAGAGGTTCTTTAATTTAAATTGTATTACACACTTCCCAACCACCGACCGTCTCTCTCTCTTTCTCTGTCTCTCTTTTTCTCTGTCTCTCTCTCTCTTTGTTTGTCTGTCTGTCTGTCTGTCGTTTACAAACCTTAATGCTCAACAGGCCTGATTTCTTTATGTTGGCGCAGACTGCTATTAGTTTGCCCTCGACTTCAACGTCTTCCTGGGGTAGGATGTAAAACCCAGGAGCGGTGACACTCTGATCAGCGATAGGAGATACGTCCATCGCACCAGCAGACGATATAGTGGAATCTAAAATGAGAAAGCATAAGGGGTCAAGAAAAGGGCATTTGGAGGGAAAATCGAGTTATGACGAGTTGGGATAGATTTGATGTTGCGTGACAATTTATGTCTGCCAGCTGGCAGATTGCGTGACAAGTAATGTCTACCAGCTGGCAGATTTAGTGTTGAGACATTAGGTGACCAGCTACGACATTGTTTAACCCCTTGTGGCATCATGTGACCAGATCAGTTGCGAGGTCATATGATCACCACGTGACCATTTGTGAAACTGCGTGACCAACTTTCATATCGCGTGACCCTTTGTGACTTGACGAAATGTGACATGGCGTGGTACATTTTGGACGTTGTGTGACAGGTTGCCAGATTGCGTGACCATATTACCGTGCGTTACCAAGCCCGAGTGCATGACTCACCGGATAATTTCAGGTTCTCAACAGACGAGCCGTCTTTCCAGTCCACGGTGATGGTCATGCCAGATCCTTGCGTGAAGGTAGCGTCACAGCAAGTCCAGGTAAGTGATGGTAAGAAAGGCAAGCACTCGAAGCTGAAATTCTTCATTTCGACAGCCACCGTTACTTCCTTTTTGCACCTAACTACTTCCGGTTCTCCAGTCTCGTTTGAGGTAAACATCGCTTCTACAGACGTGGCCTTCACACCAATGCTAGTGAATAAATAGGCGAGGTCTTTAGTTTCGGGTTTCATCTCTGTCGCTGAGCCATCCGGCTCAAGGAAGGTTTCAGAATCGAGGATCAAATTTAAGTACGTTGTTGTTGCAGCAGGGTTGAATTCGAACGACTGGAAGGCGTTCTGGCTACTCGGAATGACATCGCAATTAAGACTGAAACTCCCAGAGACTGTGTCAAAGATGATGTAATCTTCAGCTCCACCACATTTCTTTTCC
The DNA here is from genome assembly GCF_932526225.1 of Nematostella vectensis. Lineage (NCBI taxonomy): Eukaryota > Metazoa > Cnidaria > Anthozoa > Actiniaria > Edwardsiidae > Nematostella > Nematostella vectensis. The sequence goes on along the minus strand of NC_064045.1, from coordinate 9,249,759 downwards.
TGATTGCCAATACAGGGGAAATAACAGCGGTCTCGGCCGACGGATACAAATGAGGACGTGTCATTGGTGCATCCGCAATACAAGCTGCCCCATATGACGGCCTTCTTGTAGTACTCCTCGCCGCACACCTTGGAACAGGAGAAGGGGGAAAGCTGGTGCTCATTCAGGTTGCCGGGGTAGTACAGGGCTGGCGTAGCTCCAGAGGTGAAGCATGTCTCGGGGAAATTAACTGTAGCTGTTGTAGAAAGGACGCATTAGTCAAGAAGACGAGAAATAAACGGGTGGGCACGACGCAAAAGGAATACACCTATTTCAAAAAAACATTGTCAGCGCAAACGGCGAATGGCAAAAGGAAAATTGAAGTTCTACGAAAGAGAGGAACTATATGAATCACAATGTTTATTTCAAACAAATACAGAAGAATAATGTTTAAATCGTACGATTATTTATTAACGGTCATTAATGTATTGTTCTGGAATCGCTGAAGCTCTTCATATTATTAGTACCCACAAGCACCTCTCGGTCGCAGAACTGCCATTCGCCGTTTGCAGACAACGTTTAGTGACATAGGTGTGTAACCCTATAATTGACATACCAGATCCCTTCCAAATGTTCTTCAACATCATCTCCGTCTGAGCGTGCGAAAACAACCAGACCTCGCCCAGGGAGCCCTTTCCATATTTGGAAGTGACGTTGTGTGGTCGACCGAGGATGATGGTCGAATAAGTGTCCTCTACATACGTCATAGCAGCGCCGTTTGTGTCCTTGTAGACCGTTGATGCGGAGTTAACCGTGTTCACAACGGTTAGACCTTCAGATTCCTGTGTAGTAATATAAAAAATAATAATTATAGTAATAATAACAACGAAGATGATGATAAAAATTACGGCGCAAATTTACATATGGATACGATAATAGCTTATTAAATCAGACCTACAGATCACTTTTTAAGGCATTTATGGCTCAAAGAAATTAAATTATTCAGAGTATTAATCAAAACGTAGTGTCTTTGTGAACTCAAGTATGCAGTGATCGCACACCTCCCAACTGAAGCCGAGGATAATCAAGCCGTGATTAACATTCGCCTCCACCCGCCAGAGCCAATTGCTAGTCCGAACGTCAACTCGGAGCGTCGAGTTAGTCACCGAGTAAATATAGATTCCAGTGTCGTTTTCCGGACTGCCTGTGGAGAGGTAGTACCCCTCTCCGGTAGCCAGAAAGTTCAGGAAAACGCTACCTGAAAAAGACGAATAAAAAGACAGATTTTGATTATTTTCGAAGACTATGAAGTGCGAGGAGCAGAATATACCTGCAAAACTTTTTCCGAAAAAAAAAAACTCAGGGCGCCCATTAAATTTCAACGGAGCCCAAGTAAGATCTACGAAACCCTACGAAGATCTTCAAAACCCTACAAAGATCTACGAAACCCTACGTAGATCTACAAAACCCTACGAAGGTATAAAAGACCCTACGAAGATCTACAAAGCCCTACGAAGATCTACGAAACCCCACGAAGATCTACAAAACCCTACGAAAATCTACGAAACCCTACGCAGATCTACGAAACCCTATGAAGATCTACCAAGCCCTACGAAGATCCACGATACCCTACGAAGATCTACGAAACACTACGCAGATCTACGAAGCCCTGCGAGGATCTACAAAACCCTACGAAGCCCTACGAAGATCTATGAGACCCTACGAAGATCTACAGAACCCTACGAAGATCTATGAAACCCTGCAAAGATCTACAAAACCCTTCGAAAATCTACGGAACCCTACGAAGATCTACAAAACCCTACGAAGATCTGTAAAACACTACGAAGATCTACGAAACCCTACGAAAATCTACAAAGCCCTATGAAGATCTACGAAGCCCTACGTAGATTCACGAAACCCTACGAAGATCTACGAAACGCTACGAATATCTGAGAAACCCTACGAAGATCTACGAAACCCTACGAAGATATACGAAGCCTTACGAATATCTACGAAACCCTACGAAGATCGAGGAAACCCTACGAAGATCTACAAAACCCTACGAAGCCCTACGAAAATCTGTAACTCTTCGAAAGCATAGTCGCCACCCTCATTTAGAAAAGGTTGAAACGTCGTAAGCTACAATGTGTCACCTTAGCAGTTTCAGAAAGCCAATAAGAATGCGATCAACTTATCTATGCATTGACAGTCTCCTACGTCTGAACATCACCTGCTTTCGAGCATTGTTTCTAGTGACAATAGGGGACTTGCGCTAAGAGGTCACGTGGCCTTTCTGGGTGGCAAATTCAAAATAAAATAATCAAACAAAAACAATCAGAAGTGACTGCGCCCGTCACAACAGAGAACGAAGAAAAAATAAAATCTTTAAATGCAACTAAACCCTTTCTAAAAAAAAAAGAGAATTCTGGCTTTTTTTCGAAAGCGCTGAATAAGTTGTTTTTGTTGCTGTAATTTTGCCTCTAAAAGGCTGAGCGCGAGCTAGTTTGCCACCCTAACAGTCACGTGATCTCTTAGCGCTATTCCCCTATTAAACTGTTTGCCAATCATGGAGCGATAGCTCAGTGGTACGGACTTCGTCATTAACCAGGGTTCTTACTCAGGTCAGTTCAACTTGGGATTCTTTTTTTCTATATTTGGGACTGTGAACCCCAAGCAAGGCTCGGTTTCCAGCCGTGGTTTCGTCGCGCTCTCCTCCACTGACGGCTGGGCGCCCGGTCGAGGCACCATGTCCGTGCTTATGTATTTACCGACGGACTTTTGAGTGGTAAGTTTCTGATTGGCTAATCCAGACAAAGCGCCTAGCCGTGGAATGGGAGAGGATCGCGGGCGCACCGGAACCAAAGGGCTGGAAACCGAGCTTATCTTTAAGCCAGATGTTCTGTGCTTACAATACATTACCGGGTAGGAACACACACATAAAAAAAAAAAACGTAGTCAGTGCAAACGGCAAATGGCGATTGACGAATGGCAGTTCTACGACCGAAAGGAGCCATGGATCCCTAAATATTTGTTCCAAATTTAGATAAAACATACGACTTTCCATTTTTAATATATGGTTCTGACATCGCTTGATTTTATTAACCACCTTCCTTTTAACAAAACACAAATACTAACTTTAAGCACCTTTCGGTACTTTAAGCACCATTTGGAAATTGCCATGCGCTGTTTCCGCTGACAACCTTAATTTAAATAGGTGTATATCGACATACTAATAACGGTATTTGCATATATATTTTTTTTACCTGACAGTCCCTCCAAACACATCTCCGGATTACTGAAACAAGCTGCGTCGTCCCTGTCCTCGATTTGAATGCCATCCACGAAGGTACTGGACCCGTCCAGTGAAAGGGCGGTGTACGGGCCGACCGTCGTTGTGGCCGCCGCCCCGTGGACACGCCCTTGAGCTGCTGACACGGAGTCGAACACGAACGATCCGCTGAGCGTGCGTAAAGGCATACACAGAGCGGCGTCCTCGCAAACGAGTACTGGAAAAAAAATAGAGTAAGTACGTAGCTGCTTTGTCTCCTATTTTCTTTGTTCTACAAATGAGTTCTTTTGTCTCTATTCTTCTCGTTCTTGTGTCGGGGTGCGGATATTGTTCATTTGCCCAATCGAATTGCAGCTTGTAAGAGCTGCGTACTGACCCAAAAAATACGGTCTATAATCAAAGTCCGTAGATCCGACTTACGGGACAATACTGTTTTGTTTCTGTCGTGAATATTCAAATACTAAATAAAGATGATAAAAGATGGTGGTTCTACATTGTACATTAATAAATGGCATTTATTCGCATGGCGTTTAGTTTTGTTTTCTTTTTAAATATCTAAACCACTCATTAAACTATTTTCCCTCCAGTATTTTGGTACCCAAAGTATTAAATTGCGTTTTTAATGTAGAATGGATTTTAATGTAGAATGGACTTTGCATGGAGTTTCATAGCCTTAGAAGCCAAGCAACACAAAAGTATGAAAAACGGACTTTAAAGAATGTCGATCACCCAGTCCTTCTGTTATTGTTTATCATTGAAAACACAGAGCTTTATTTGCAAGTAGACTTTAAAAGAACAATCTACGAACGTAGTCTGATATGTTATTGAAGATATTTGGTTGAAAATATCTTAGTTTACTCGCTTGAATTAGCAGATGGAAATGGAATTTTTATAGTGACTTGCCATTGAGCGGGAGCATAAAACGGCGGCGTGATTCGCCTTCTTTAAACTAAAGTTGGACACACGACATCTCGCCAAAATTCCTTACCTTTTCTATGGCAAACATCCACCACAGTCTCACCAACCAGGGACTTAAAAAAGATGTAGTTTAAGTCAAACTCTTGCTTGTAAGGAAAGAAAAGCTTGGTCTCTTCGCCAATACCAAATGCAAAATAACCGTCGCCAGCATCAAACCAGGCGAACACCATTCCAGTGGAACTCAAGATTGACTCCCCTGGTGGCAAAGACGCGAACAGGGTGGTTTCGCTACCATCTGCTGATGATATTCTTAGTGTTGTCACGTTGTTTGAAGTGGAGTCTATTTCAAGCTCAAGGCGAGGCCCATCTACACGACTTTCTTTAGCGAGTATAAATTTCACGTTTGACGACTTGATGGCGAGTGGGAATGCGCCGCCCAAGATGCGTATGGCGTGTGAGGTGACACCATTTCCAACAACTGTACGCTCACAAGCGAGACCTGCTCAAACAATCAATAAAGGAAATACAGTTTTGTACACACAGACAATAACTGCGATCTGCTCGAAAGTAATTTTTTACACCAAAAAATGAAGGCTTGTTGAAATGATACTAAAACGAAATCTGAAAATTCTTTTCTTCAACACCTTCCCAGTCTATTCATTGTCGGTCTAGTGTCTTAGAGAAAATTAAATTTTTAGTTATTTTTGTGATTCTAATAATTATCTCGAGCTTATATATTTTGCTTATGGAACTCTATCTTTGATGACGTCTTGCGGGAATAACGTAATGAAATAATAGAATACGAGAAATAAAAGAAGGAAGCAACGAAAAGGGAAACACTACATTCTTCTCTGCTCAAATATGCAAGTAGAAGACTATTATGAGATGGATCTTCACGAGCCTTTTAGACCAGTAGGATATGGGTATGGTCATCAGGTAGTTTTCCAGGAGAAATTCAGCTGATTTCTTAATCTTTCTTGCAACCCTTGGACAACAAAGGCATGCGTATTGCTACATAAAGGGGTCGTGATGTGGTTACCTGTGTCGTAGGGATAGTAAAGAAACTCAATTTCTTTGAATCCGTTGTCCTGTGTGGTATACACTGATGAGACGAGAAGTTTGACCCAGCTAGTAAGACGAGATGAGAAGTGGAATTCATTGAAGTCCTGCAAATTATTCTCCAGCTTCACCTGAAAATAAATTTTTAAAATGTATAAATGTATGAACAGTCGTTAACAAAAATGTTGCTTCAACCAGAAATACATATATGAAATACATATCTGATGGAAAAACAAATGGTATTTATCTGTATATGTATTTCGGTTTGGTGCAACATTAGTTGGCTAATTTAATGATACCCAAGACTAATGGGCAAACGACAGATAAATGAATAAACTAGCAAACACATATAGTTAGGACGCCAGTGCTTGACAATTTACGTTCAAAATAAGATGATCTAAATACTCCATGTGCGGAAGTGCGGAATCATCCTGCGTTTTTATTCTTCAAACTTCATAACTAGGGCAATTCTGCCATACTCCAATCTACATTGAAGCATATCTTTGTCGTGCTGGTTGCCTACTAACGCTAATGCCAATCAGAAAGCACGTTCTCGCATCCTGAGTGGCTCACTTCCTTAGTGGCTCAAAAGACTTTCAAGGTGGTCACGGTAGCGCGCGCGTCGCGCTAAGAGGCCTTACCGAAATTACGGAGCAATCGCTGAACTCGATGCGCACGTCCTGTGACTGGCTGGCACTTTCGATGCGCTGATATATTCGCACCATGTTCACGAGATACGTGCCACGCAACTCGATGTTGATGCTGGCGCCTACGCCCTGGCCTTTGGATCTCCATTCACTGTCTTTATTACCATCGATGGCCTTGGTGCAAGGGTAGCTGAAGAGGAAGCAGATGATGGTCAATAGAGACTTTATGTAGGGTGAGTTACGCAAAGTGGTAGAGGGTGAGATGGGAAGCTTAAGTGAGTAAAATAGAGATAAGGAAGAGTTGAAGGCGGAGGGTTGGGTGATGTAGACTGAGAAAAAAATGGCATGAAATTTTTGAATTCTAAATATATAAGCTCAAATTTTCGCTGACCAAAAGCTTTATTCCAAATTTTAAAGAAATAGAAGATATGGAATTTAGATATTAGCGAGCAAAGTTGGCTTAATTTCTGATCAGAGCCCGACTTCTCCCTAAAACGAGGAGAATTCATACTTTGAACATTTGAAAATTGCACTTTAAGTCTCATATCTCGAAGACGAATACATTAGAAAAAAAACTTTTTGATATGTTGGTCTACATAACATAAGGAACCTGTATGCAAAAATTCAAGCTTACCTAAGTTAACCAGACCTTATTTTGGGGAAACTTGCAATTTTTTTTATCTCGGTGAGGGAATTTCGAAGAAAAGACAAAATGCGAGTCAGGTAAGGCGTGTCGTCAGGAGGCATGGGTAGAGTAAGACAGGGGGGTGCAGATATATTGGTTGTGTGTACATACTTTACGTCAAACTCCGTGGATGCATTGCATGTTGCCCCGTGGTGAATAGACGCTACATTGCCGTACGGAGTTCTCACAAACTCTAAAGAGAAGAGTAAAAGTGACGAGATTGACACTTTCCTACTACATATAAGGTTGCAGTGGTTGATTGGTAAACATACATACATTTAAGTACATATAAACTTGCCCCAGTCTCCTTTTTTGATTTTCCCTAATAAGAGCGCGCGTTCTGATAACAAAAATGAGCGCGTGGGAGAACGCGTTACGCTTGCACGGTTTTGATTTTAATTTGCATATTTTTGCCTCTATAATTTCAAAGTGATGAATAGAGAATTAGAGTTAAAAGAAAATCAACAGCTACAAGAAACATGATGTCCGAAAGCAACAAAATTAGGACCATGGATTAAACCGGGACATCGATCTTCCTCGCGCTTCGAGTGGATGTTTATACTCCCACAGTCCAACCTAACATCAAGTCGGTAAAAAATGGCGAGAAGCGAGCTAGAAAAATCCGTTGTAAAGGAAAAGCCCAACAACGGACTTTGAGAAGTGTAAGGTACATAAAAAAATTTTACAAAAAAAAAATCAGTGAGACGTATATTTCTTTTACAGATAACCGCCTTGGTTACGTATGGTAGACAGAATTCTGTTTTTAAAAAAACAACAGCGAAGAGTAACGTGCCCCACTCTCCAAGTAATTCATGCCTTATGTGGTGAGTGGACAATGGTTATAATATAGGGAGGGGCTTATGTGGTGAGTGGACGATAGGTATAACATAGGGAGAGGCTATAATATAGGGAGGGGCTTATGTGGTGAGTGGACGATGGGTATAATATAGGGAGGGGCTTATGTGGTGAGTGGACGATGGGTATAATATAGGGGGGGGCTTATGTGGTGAGTGGACGATGGGTATAATATAGGGAGGGGCTTATGTGGTGAGTGGACGATAGGTATAATATAGGGAGGGGCTTATCTGGTGAGTGGACGATGGGTATAATATAGGGAGGGGCTATAATATAGGGAGGGGCTTATGTGGTGAATGGACGATGGGTATAATATAGGGAGGGGCTCATGTAGTGAGTGGACAATGGGTATAATATAGGGAAGGGCTTATGTGGTGAGTGGCCGATGGGTATAATATAGGGAGGGGCTTATGTGGTGAGTGGCCGATGGGTATAATATAGGGAGGGGCTTATGTGGTGAGTGGACGATAGGTATAATATAGGGAGGGGCTCATGTGGTGAGTGGCCGATGGGTATAATATAGGGAGGGGCTCATGTAGTGAGTGGACAATGGGTATAATATAGGGAAGGGCTTATGTGGTGAGTGGCCGATGGGTATAATATAGGGAGGGGCTTATGTGGTGAGTGGCCGATGGGTATAATATAGGGAGGGGCTTATGTGGTGAGTGGACGATAGGTATAATATAGGGAGGGGCTTATGTGGTGGGTGGACGATAGGTATAATATAGGGAGGGGCTCATGTGGTGAGTGGCCGATGGGTATAATATAGGGAGGGGCTCATGTGGTGAGTGGACAATGGGTATAATATAGGGAGGGGCTCATGTGGTGAGTGGACGATGGGTATAATATAGAGAGGGGCTTATGTGGTGGGTGGACAATGGGTATAATATTGGGGAAGCTCATGTGGTGAGTGGACGATGGGTATAATATAGAGAGGGGCTCATGTAGTGAGTGGACAATGGGTATAATATAGGGAGTGGCTTATGTGGTGAGTGGCCGATGGGTATAATATAGGGAAGGGCTTATGTGGTGAGTGGACGATGGGTATAATATAGGAGAGGGGCTTATGTGGTGAGTGGACGATGGGTATAATATAGAGGGGCTATAATATAGGGAGGGGCTCATGTAGTGAGTGGCCGATGGGTATAATATAGGGAGGGGCTTATGTGGTGGGTGGACAATGGGTATAATATAGGGAGGGGCTCATGTGGTGAGTGGCCGATGGGTATAATATAGGGGGGGCTCATGTGGTGAGTGGACGATGGGTATATTATAGGGAGTGGCTTATGTGGTGAGTTGACAATGGGTATAATATAGGGAATGGCTTATGTGGTGAGTGGACGATGGGTATAATATAGGGAGGGGCTTATGTGGTGAGTGGCCGATGGGTATAATAAAGGGAGGGGCTCATGTGGTGAGTGGACAATGGGTATAATATAGGGAGGGGCTCATGGGGTGAGTGGACAATGGGTATAATATAGGGAGGGGCTTATGTGGTGAGTGGACAATAGGTATAATATAGGGAGGAGCTTATGTGGTGAGTTGACAATAGGTATAATATAGGGAGGGGCTTATGTGGTGAGTGGACAATAGGTATAATATAGGGAGGGGCTTATGTGGTGAGTGGACGATGGGTATAATATAGGGAGGGGCTTATGTGGTGAGTGGACAATGGGTATAATATAGGGAGGGGCTCATGTGGTGAGTGGACGATGGATATAATATAGGGAGGGGCTTATGTGGTGGGTGGACAATGGGTATAATATAGGGAGGGGCTTATGTGGTGAGTGGACAATAGGTATAATATAGGGAGGGGCTTATGTGGTGAGTGGACAATAGGTATAATATAGGGAGGGGCTTATGTGGTGAGTTGACAATAGGTATAATATAGGGAGGAGCTCATGTGGTGAGTAGACAATGGGTATAATATAGGGAGGGGCCAATGTGGTGAGTGGAACATTGGGAATAATATAGGGAGGGGCTCATGTAGTGAGTGTACAATGGGTATAATATAGGGAGGGGCTTATGTTGTGGCAAGTAGCCGATGGGTATAATATAGGGAGGGGCTCATGTGGTGAATGTACGATGGGTATAATATAGGGAGGGGCTTATGTGGTGAGTGGATGATGGGTATAATATAGGGAGGGGCTATAATATAGGGAGGGGCTCATGTAGTGAGTGGACAATGGGTATAAGATAGGGAGGGGCCCATCATGTGCCATGTGATTCATGCATGCAGAAGTATTAACAATTGTTGTGGCAAATTATGCATTTAAGAATGTCATCGATTTCTTTTTTTAAATAAAAAATACTACTTTTGACAAGGTATCCTGTTTAAGCAGGTGTCTTTAAAGCGTACTCCATCACATGTGCCGTAAATATGTGATGCGCACAAAATCTTGACATACCGCTGGCAGCATAAGTGTGATTCACACAAAATCTGAAAATTAACAAAATCTAGTGACATACCGCTGACAGCATAAGTGTGATTCACGGGCACCGAAACAGAGGAAAAGCAGTCACCGGTGTTATCACTCCTCTTGCACTCAGTCGGCCAAAAGGGTGCATTATAACAACCCTTGCAAGTGACACTTGTAAATACGTCTTTCCGCTTGATATCAGGGTTAACTATACCAACTTCTCTCATCGCATCATGGGCGACATTGAGAGAGCTTTCATCGTTGCCTGAATCTTTCACAGCAAGGACGACGACGGTGTTGTTTGGAAGGTTGAGCAGAGCATCCTTGAAGCTTGTGGCAGCTACTGATCCTCCACCGTCAACAGCGTGATGTGAAGAGGTGATCAGATTCCCTGATAGAAAAAGAAAAACAATCCTTAGGTTAGACTGCATATAATATAGGGAGGGGCTTATGTGGTGACGATGGGTATAATATAGGGAGGGGCTTATGTGGTGAGTGGACGATGGGTATAATATAGGGAGGGGCTCATGTGGTGAGTGGACGATAGGTATAATATAGGGAGGGGCTTATGTGGTGGGTGGACAATGGGTATAATATAGAGAGGGGCTCATGTGGTGAATGGACGATGGGTATAATATAGAGAGGGGCTTATGTGGTGAGTGGCCGATGGGTATAATATAGAGAGGGGCTTATGTGGTGAGTGGCCGATGGGTATAATATAGGGAGAGGCTTATGTGGTGAGTTGACAATAGGTATAATATAGGGAGGGGCTCATGTGGTGAGTGGACGATGGGTATAATATAGAGAGGGGCTTATGTGGTGAGTGGCCGATGGGTATAATATAGGGAGAGGCTTATGTGGTGGGTGGACGATGGGTATAATATAGAGAGGGGCTCATGTGGTGAGTGGACGATGGGTATAATATAGAGAGGGGCTTATGTGGTGGGTGGACGATGGGTATAATATAGGGAGGGGATTATGTGGTGAATGGACGATGGGTATGATATAGGGAGGGGCTTATGTGGTGAGTGGACGATGGGTATAATATAGGGAGAGGCTTATGTGGTGGGTGGACGATGGGTATAATATAGAGAGGGGCTCATGTGGTGAGTGGACGATGGGTATAATATAGAGAGGGGCTTATGTGGTGGGTGGACGATGGGTATAATATAGGGAGGGGATTATGTGGTGAATGGACGATGGGTATGATATAGGGAGGGGCTTATGTGGTGGGTGGACGATGGGTATAATATAGGGAGGGGATTATGTGGTGAATGGACGATGGGTATGATATAGGGAGAGGCTTATGTGGTGAGTGGACAATAGGTATAATATAGGGAGGGGATTATGTGGTGAATGGACGATGGGTATGATATAGGGAGGGGCTTATGTGGTGAGTGGACATTGGTTATAAGATAGGGAGGGGCTTATGTGGCGAGTGGGTGATGAGAATAATATAGGGAGGGGCTTATGTGGTGGGTGGGCAATGGGTATAATATAAGAAGGGGCTGGAGATAGAAGAGATACCTGTAGGAAGATGAAAGGCAGCAAGATAGATTCCAATTCCAACACCCATGTAATCCTTGTCATTGACAAGAAGAGAAGCTTGACCAGTGTCATTAGAATGGATGAAGATATTTAACTGGCATACAAGAGCTGCAAAAAAATGTCAAATTAGTACATAACAAATGACATTCCAGAGTGATTTTGATATCACGTATGTTACACAAGTACACATAGGTGGGTCTAGAAGGGTCATTGCCCCAACCACCTATTTTCAGAGATTTTGCATATCAATATGAAGTATAAGAAGATCCACAAAATGCAAATTTTGACAAATTTTTGCAAATTTTGACAAAACCTCTAAACTGTGTAAAAAGTATTGATTCAGTTAACAAGTTAAATATAAAATGTTACAATAGCTTTTACAAATCAGCTAATGGAAATTGGACACTTTCATACATTGGTTACAATGGAAAGATGAAAAGGTGAGTATATAAAGATAATGGTGAGTTGCCGATAGATTTAAGATAGGAATATATAAGATAGGAATATATAAATTCCCCGTTGTGTTACTACACAACGACATTCAGAACATGAAGACGGGAGTTGTATAGCGCGCACACATTTTTCATGTATCTTGATTGACATATCGATCTACATCACAAATTACTCGTGTAAGGCCCTCTATGCCACGACCCTTTTTCCGAACGTTGACCAAAAATACCTCAATATTGCAGATTTCCTTCAATCGCGTGAACACGCGTCTTTTGCTATCCATACGAACATAATATAACTTGATAGAAGAAAGTATAAAGAATTGATTAAATCCATCATTTTTGGAAGGTTATACGGACTTAGAGCTTGGCTCTGATTATCGTACGCTGTTTGAAAAATAGCTTCTGTGATACCTATAATTTTTCACTTTTTTTGGGACTCATTCCTATTTTCTGTTTTTCCTTTGATAGGTTTTACAACTTTTATTTCCATATTTCAATAACGAGTGTTTATAACAAAACACTTCAGGAGAAAAATATACTCCGCTTAAAGTTTTCAAAACATTATTACTGCGGTTAAGGTTATTGTTTATTTTTCCGAAAAGTTACACACAAATACACATTAAAGAATGTCGATCAACTACTCCTTTGTTTTTGTTTAACGTCGAAAATACAACGCTTTATTGCGAGAAAACTTCAAAATAACAATCTGCGAATGAAGTCTGATATGATATTGACGATATATGATTGGAAATTTCTTGTTTACTTGCTTGAATTAGCAGATGGAAATGGATGCTTTGTGTGACTCGCCATTGAGCGGGAGCATAAAATGGCGGCGGCCTTCTTTAAGTCTGGGCTCAAGCCATTAGTCGAGCTAACACCAGCAGGACTCAATTTATGCTCAATTAAGCCCCAAGCAAAACAAAGGACCAGGTATGTGGGATAGGAAACTCTTCTATTTCCTACCTCCCATTTTCAATCCGATAATCGATCTTTCGTTAAAAGTCAATTGCGTCAAAGCAGAATTTTTTGGGTGAAGCTTTCTTTAGAATCAAACACAGGATTTTACACATCTAGAGGGAGGGTAGGGGTGAATAGGAGTCCCAGAATCCGCCTTTCCGCACATTGGTTACGTAAATCTACCGTTTCGCACAAAGTTATGCATTAATCCGAATCCGACAAGTTTGATACACAAAAATAATCGATAATAAGAAAATCATAAATGCTTTTTAATATGCAATCACGATTATTAGAATCCGAAATCCGACGTTAAAGTTTCAACAGATCATTGATTCCCCCGAAAAGAACCAGAAGGGAACAATAATATATAATTATAACAATAATTATACCATTTCCATAGTAACACAGAAAAAAAAACGGATGAGAAAAAGAATCTAAATGCGACACTGGAGAGAGTCTAAAGAGAAAGATGTTTCAAGACACTATAGATACAGGCGATAGAGAATACGATACAAAAAAATAATTACCAAACGAGAAAGATGTAGAGGCTAGCGAATACCAAGGGCTGATAAAAAATATTTGCCTTCGTAAATAACTTGAAATTGTCCCTTTGGCAGCTCTAAGGTTACGGGTCCATTGGTCAATAAGAATAGAAAATGAGTCGGAGCAGCATTTTTAGTGTTATACTTCTTAGCATTAAATGAAAAAAAAACTCTACAAACCGCCAGCAGTGACATTTTAAATAAAGGAACTTATTTAGTTATCTCGTGACGGGCATGTTGGGTTAAGAGAAAAATTAAGATGGAGAGAAGAGGAGGAACAGCATAGCGTCTAATCTTTCAATGGACGGAGAAACTAGAACTTTTGTTGAGTGACATGACAGGGAGAAATAATATTTTTTGCTTATTTTTTTTAGTTACAGAGTATAAAATAATTTTGAACTTTATTAAATAACTTTGCGCCAAGAGCCCCCCCCCCCCCCCACCCTATGGCGACAAGCGGTGAAATGCTTCGGAAATTTCAGGTGACAGTCGATTAGGAAGAAAAGAGGACCAGCATCAAGTTTAATTCAAAAAAAAAAAAAAACTTAGTTTTCTTAACAACCTCAGTGACATAAGAGTCTACTTAAAGAGGTTGGGTTTATCCATATGAGGAAAAAGCAATTTATTCCTGGGGATAATATCCTTTTCATAACGCGGGCGTTGATTACGATGATTTTAGCGACTGCTGCGAACTGACGCATCACATTCAATTTAAAACACCAAGTTATCACCTAGAGTAGGCTATCAGCTACCGAAAAAAAGAGTGAAGAAGAAAGAGGGCTGTTATTCCGGGTCGGTTTAAGCAAATATTTCGCTGTTGTCAAGATATTATTCTGCACAAAGCACTTCTCAATTATTGAGAAATGTGACGTCATCCGGGTTTGTTTCACGCGATGAAACTGACAAAAAAGTCGCTAATTATCAATAGGGTTTGAATGAGGAATGTTCTGCTAGGCAATTGCCAACACCCACACATTAACTTGAGAGCACAAGCGAAGAACAAAAAGTGCGGATTTTGAATAAAGGGCCTTGTTGGATAAGATATAAATTTACAATAACGAAAAAAGGGGAAACAATGTCGAGTGAGGATGCGAATGATGTTCGTTCTAGCTGAGACAGGGTCTAGGACCTTCATTTCCATACTTTTCAGCACTTACATGAACTATCTAGAACAAACTTTATATAACTGGAAGCAAAATGATAATAGGCCTGACCAGCAGCAGCTAACCAAAACAAATGATCGAATCCTCGAAGAAACTTGAAATTGACCAAATTAGTTTCGGGGGAAAAACTTGATCCAAATTAAAAATAGAAAAAAAATGGGATTGATGTGTAGACAGAGCAAAAAAATGGCATGAAATTTTCCAGTTCTTAATATATATTATAGCTCAATATTCTGCATACAAGGAATTCCTCTGACCAACAGCAAAATTCCAAATTTTAAAGAAATTTAGAAGATATGAAATTTAGATACTAGCGAGCAAAGTTGGCTTAATTTCTGATCAGAGCCCGACTTCTCCCTAAAACGAGAAGAATTTATACTTTGAACATTTGAAAATTGCAATTCAAGCCTCAGATCTCGAAGACAAATCCATTAGAAAAAACACTTTTTGATATTGTGGTTTACATAACATAAGGAACCTCTACGCAAAAATTCAAGTTAACAAGACCTTATTTTGGGAAAACTAGCCATGTACAGACGTGCAATATTAATTTTCTTTCGCATTATCCCGAATAGAATGGCGGACTATCAAACAACGTATGCATCCTCTACTTTTTTGCAAGTGTTTTGCTCAAAATTATTCATACCTTACGAATTGAAGAAAATAACAAAAAACACATGAATTGAAATTAGTTAAAGTAAGGTACTACCTGTTATAGATAGTATTCATCAATAAATAGTTTTCTCTCTATTTTTTTTTTCAGCCGTTAAAGGCTTCAAGCAGCTAATTCAATCTTCGTGATATGAAACCAGTTATACTTAATAAGGCTTTAAAAAAAATCTCATTTTGTATTTTATCGATAGACAAAATCTAGATTGAAGTGGAAATACCTGCCTGCCTGACAATTCTATTTCATGTCTTCTCATGCAAAATTATAACTAACACATGAAAATATGGCTTAAGGATTTCTTAGAACAAGTAAATTTCACAGTCTGTTGTTTTGACGTGTTGTGTAGCAATGTCATTTTTTCATTCGTTTTTTTTAAGAGAAGAACATATTCGGTTAAAACCCAATCGGCAAAAAATTCTCAATTTAATTTCCACATAACAAATTAACAAACTATTTACAGAAGAAATTCAACGCCTAACCCCCTGAATGGACAATTTCGAAGCAAAAATTTTCTGGTCGGAATGCTGCTTTTTTAAGCCATTTTGTTTTAGTAAATCGTAGTCTTTTTGCGCACATAGAGTCGTTTTAAAGCAGTAAGAGTTAGTTTAACCAATGCAATAATTAGGGGAATGCGAACCGCTATTTCAGCTGCCATTAATTACACATTTCTATTAAAATCACAATTTCAGCGCAACATTTGAGCGACGAAAACGAAAATATAATTATTACTGTTAACAGACCTGTTATCGAAAGTTTTTCTTTTTATACGTGAAAACAATTTGTTCTAAGAAAAATAAGGGTGCGCGGTTTTTTCTTTTTCTTTTGGAATGTCTTATATCGTGTAATCTCAATGAAAACATATCCGATGTTGAAATAGACTTTTCACCAATATGCAAACTCTGTCATCAGTTTAAAAGTTATTTCAATCTAAAAAAAACCGCATCTCTTATCTAAGAAAATTAAATCAATCGCTATGGCTTCCATGGCTTCCTCAATAAGTTTTCTTAAGAAAACATAAAAAAATGCTTACCCTTCGGTATGAATGTCGATTTGTCGCAGACCTAAAAGGAAGCAACAGAAAATAAACTTCACTAACATTCAAACATTTGGTCTTTTAAACTCATGAATGAATCTTACCTCGCTAGACACCAAGGCAAAAGTAGCTCCAAAAACAAACCAAGTCGCCAATTTCCAACGCATAATTATTAAGTACTTTCAAACAGACTTAAAACTCTCAAATATGCTTGTTTACATTCCCTTGTGCCTTGAAAGGTCCCTGTGTTATAAATTTTCCTTTAAAACTCTACTTAAGCACGATTTGCGGTCAGAAAAGAAGTCTCGGTATTTATGTTTTCAAGTTCTCCCCCTTTAAAAGTCAGACTCGTTCGTTTCCAACATAGTATCCATACTATTAATATTTTATGTCTACCTAGAGTAAAAAAACATCTGTCACAACCAATAAAGTGCCTTTACAGCCTAGAAAGCATAATTTATTATTTCTCCTAACAAAATGATCAAAACCGGAACTTTGCCTTAACTATACCTTGGTTGAGCTTAATACTTGTGTGTTTTAGAAAAAAAAACGAACATATATCGCGGAATAATATTTAAAGAATCATCAAATTATTTCTAGAGATATCATAATTGCGTAAGTTGCTGAAAGTTTTATAAAGAAAAATTTAGCTGTCTTGATGAAAACATTTTATTTTGAAGGCAAGGAATACAATCTAGGTTCCAGGTTAGTCAAGAAAGATAAGTAACCACGTTAAGTTAACCAATTCACACATGCAAAGTGAAATGGCGATGATGTTTTGAATAAAGACACAGGTGGTCGTATTTAACCCGATGAAAAGTATTGACACCAAAGCGACGATGTTCCGAAACTGGGTGACATTAACAAAACACACCTCGCCACTAATTTTTATTACACATATTAACGTCTTTCTGAAATTAATGATGTTTCGTTAAAAATATATCGCTTTTATACGTAAAAAATACACGAGAAAGCAATATGCTTATAATCATGTAGCAGTCCTAATAGCTATATTTTCTTTAAATATTTCATAAGATACTCATTGCGTGCGCATGGGGACTGTCTGAAAGAGATAACAGCAACGAAAAAATACGCTTGTTACAAACATCCTTTGGAGCTAGACTTTTAAAACCGTGCACATCCAACATGTAAGTGTAACGTTTATTGCGTTCTGACACCAACTTGTTGAGACATGATTCTAGTTGGCTGTTTTAAAATATTGCATGTGATTGGTCAGAACAAACATTCCATACATATTTTCCATGATCACGGTTTTACTGGTTTGGCTGTCAAAAAAAGAAAATATTGAATAACCAGTATACAGGGTTGTATGATGATGCAGAACTTAAATTCTCTATTCGCCTGAAAGCACAAATTGGATAGTAAGTATGTTAGTAAGTTTTTTTTTATGGGGATTTTGTTTTAAGTGATTATCGGGATATACGCATTGGCGATATCAAGGGCCGATTCCTAGAAAGCAGGCGAGCACTAATCCAGGGATAATACGGCTATCTTGATATTTAATTGGATAAAAAGGGCTTTTATCCCTGTGTTAGCGTTAACCTATTTTCTAGGAACCCGGCCCAGATAGCGGGTTGTCTGTAATAGTCAATATTTCTTAGTGCCAATATCGGGGAGTTAATATTTTGTGTACAGCTTTTATCAAAAAACGTGTATAAAAAGAGACAACAAGAAGGATTGTGAGGCAGTACCCAGGATTGGCTAAGGGGGGGGGGGGGTGTGGTGCACAGTCGTATCATATGGGAAAAGCATAGTATTTGAAGATTCCTTAATAAGAAATGACCCACTTTTGGATGCCAAGGGGGGGGGGGGGAGGGGAATGTGCGCACTTCTAGTTGGCGGGTAGCCCGAGGATGGCAAACAGAGAAAAAGATTGGAGAAATAAGCATTTAATAATTACTACCTTTCTTAAATTGTAATCAAGTTTGACAGACCTCCTATTAGTGGCAATTTCGAAGATGACTGATGGAAGAAAGGTTCCCTGCACATTACACACTCATGTGTATACCTAGGGAGCATGGCCAACTATGGGTTGGGTTTTTGTCCCAGGAGAAGACATTTTTCTCTTCTTTCCAGCCCCTCTGCCGGCCTTGTTCTGCATCGTTCTTGCGCCTGTGACCTTTACTTCCTGGGTTCCCGAGGATGGCACTTGCTCGCTGTAGCTGCAAAATACTGCACACATCAGAATACATTGAAATTATAGTTAATCATGACTTTTATTTAGCAGCAGAAACATTATCATCATTACTATTATTATCATTAACAATCGCATAATAGGTGCAGGTCAGTAAGTCCAAATAGGGATTCCTTCCCCATCTTTAACACTGAGCTAAACTTCTAGCCGATTTCGATGTATCAGGATGCCACATTTTCAAAACATCCATTTGTTTTTTGCTTTTGGGATTTTCTGTTCCATCAGTAAAACCATCCTGGGCCCATCAGATTCTCGTTTTGTGCACTTCTCTGGCTTTCCTCTGGATGAAAACCAGTGTTGTAACAGAAAGGCAGTCAAATTGGCTTAATTTTGAGAAATAAGAATAATTTGAAAGTTTTGAGAAGTAAAAAGGGATATGAGAGAACCCAATAGGATGCAGGCCTGTTGCCGGAATCAAAATTTTACTGAGGCAAAGCTAGCCATTGAATGATAAATCCAATAAAAAAGGGTGTTTTATCTGATACTTTTCAACTGTGAAACACTGAACATCAAAATTTCACCAAGGTGAGTACCTCACTTACCTCATGCTAGCTACGGCCCTGAGATGTGAGAGATTTACTACATATGTAATACACAAACTTACCTAGCCAACCAGAGCAAAGCAATGACATGCTTAAGTGTACATTAGAGCTCAGCAAAATCCTCCTGCTTATTAAGTTTGTGTCATTCTTACATGCTAATTGGGTGATGCATGACAAACTTTACAGCAGAGAATAAAAAAATTGTAAACAACAGTTTTTATGTTTACATAACAGATTTTTTTAAATAAAACGTTGATCTTAAAATTGTCTACAATGAATTTCAGCATAAAATACCCCAGGTGAAGATCTCAGCCCCCAACCTACTCACTAACAAAAAGAAATCTCATGACAATTCCCAAAACATCTTGTAGCCCAAGTTGCCTTTCCAAGATTTTGTACAACAATGGGGTGATTAGAAATTATCTTACATATGTTATATAGGATAACAAATTATAAGCCAAGCAATGCTACATATCATTCCTAATGAATTTGTCATCTGATATCCTGACCCTCACTGCCATGATGAAAAATGCTCCCACCCCCTAAGGATAAAATAACACTCAAATAGCCCTACTCTTCTGGGTGAAAATGGTAAAACTACAAGATATCTTAGACAATGTGGTTTGTTTTTTCTGTTTGTTCCACTCCGGCAGGGGAGCAAGTCTGTCCTACTCCCACAGGGGACAAGTTTGTCCCACTCCCACAGGGGACAAGTTTGTCCCACTCCCACAGGGGACAATTGTGTCCCACTCCCACAGGGGTACAAGTCTAAGAGTCAAAACCTGCAAAAACTCTTAATTCTATCACCCCCTCGGGATAGATTCTCGTTAAAATTGCCTACTCTTTCCCGAGACCATAGGCGTGGGGGTTGATAATTTCAGTTGATGTTACCTGTGTTATATAAGAGGACAATGGGAGTGCTTGGGGTTTCGAATGACTAGTACAACAACACTACAGGCAGCCGTTAATCTAGGCCAACACAATATCACGACAAAATTAAAGCAAAACACGAACGTGGGTCATACGAAACTGATCATAGTTATAAACTGACCTCTTTTTCTCTCTTCTGCGATGTTCGCAAATATACAATTCATGGTGAGAGCAGATGTGAACGCGGGAACTTTTCAAACAGTCCCCATCATGCTTTGCGATTTCTCGAACCTACACCACAGGCAACCACCCAAATACAAAAGACACAAAAATGGTCATAGGACATCTACTAAGTATTCAACAGAAATGATTTTCATACACACGTTAACTGGGTCAGAATTTTGGTAGTGAGTTGCAGTGCTGTTGAGTTTGCTTTTAAATTTTTCTTATCTATTGATATAAAAAGTCACCAAGATCCCCCCCCCCTCCCCTACTTCTACTTCCCTGGTAATTGTCAACGTTAAAACGAGGCTAACTGCGTAAATCCAAGATGGCCGGTGCAAACGCAGGGAAAATTGTTGATTTGCGTGAAAAACTCAATCAAAATACAGACCGCAACAGAAAACTACAACAGCAAAACAGAAAACGTAGACGAAGTGCATCTAAGGTTGTATATGAAAAGCATTCAAGCTATGAACAAGGTCTAGAACTGCAGAGAGTTCACCAAGGCATATGGCAGCGGGTCCTCTTTGATAAAGTCGAATGCGAAGAAATTGAAGAGAAAATCAACGATGTAGTCGTCGAAGCCGATAGAGGAGTATATAAAGACCGTACAGTAGACAGAGCGCCCCTCCGAGTCAAGTATTTCTTTGGAGAAGGATACACCTACGGTAAACAACTCGAGGAGCGAGGTCCGGGAAGTGAGCGATTGTACGCACGAGGAGACGTCGATGACATTCCGGAATGGATTTACGAACTTGTGATTTCTCGATTGGAAAAGGCCGGCATCGTACCGAAAGACTTTATAAACAGTGCAGTTATCAATGATTATCAGCCGGGTGGATGCATAGTGTCGCATATTGACCCTATGCATATCTTTGATCGTCCCATCGTTTCTTGTTCATTCTTCAGTTCGTGTACACTAAGTTTCGGGTGCAAGTTTAGTTTCAAGCCCATCCGTACTACAGATCCTATTCTATCGCTACCATTACCTAGAGGATGTGTTACTGCCTTGAGGTAAGCCATCATCTAACATCTAACCCCAACTTATGCTAACACACCATGTCATACCAGCGTGACTGGAAATTAAAGAAAAAGCTTAAATTCAGATAAAAAAAGTTCAGTCCTGTTAAAAAAATAAGAATAAATAGGGGTTATTTGCCGGGTGGGAGGTCCATATCATGAAATACTGTGACCGAGGTCTTGCAAATACTGACCGAGGCTGAAGGCCTCGTAAATAATTTTTTTTTCTAGCGCCTGCAAAAACATACTTTGAGCGAGTAGCAGGCGCAAAATATCAATTCTCGGACCTAGGGCAGATATAGGAATCTCCAGACCGCTCTATTAGCCAATCAGAATGGAGGATTTGTTACCGTGACCACTAAAAAAATAACTAAAAATATCTTTTCATTATATTTTTTCACTTCTGAAAAACTGTGACATTCTTCAGACCTGCATACAATTACCATAAAATGTGAGGAAATTTGTACCCCTTTTGAAAAATGCAGTTTGTAAGATATTTGTTTGTTGTAGTGGCTATGCTGCAGATGAGATCACACATTGTGTTCGCCCTCAAGATGTGGTGACACGAAGAGCTGTTATTATTCTTAGAAGGTAAGTTATAGGCCAGACACAGCAGGATTTGCTGACTCAAATAAAGCTACCCCCCCCCCCCCCCCCAAAAAAAAAAATGCATACAATCTTTTTTCTATAAGAACCTTTTTTTAGAACCTCCAGCCTGGGATTTTACCAAGTTTTAAGAACATACTACAGTAAGAACATGCCAACACTTAAATAGCAGAAAAAATATGTGTTACTAGTGTTTCGCATTCTGAAATGCAGAATCAAATTGTGGGTAAGGGACTTGTCAAATCCTGATTCTCTTTGCATCCTAAGTTCCATCTTTGGGTTTGATTGGGTTTTCCGTATCTTTCATTGGCCTGAGAGTTTATTCCTTGTTTTTTTTTCCTT
The DNA here is from genome assembly GCF_932526225.1 of Nematostella vectensis. NCBI lineage: Eukaryota > Metazoa > Cnidaria > Anthozoa > Actiniaria > Edwardsiidae > Nematostella > Nematostella vectensis. The sequence continues at coordinate 9,227,725 of NC_064045.1, read as the reverse complement.
CACCAAAACCAACAATTTCACACCTAAGCAGGGTCTTTTATGAGTTGTATTGTAGATGCCTGAGGCACATTTCATACCTTCCTCCTGGCCTTGTTGTATGTGTATTCTTTTTGTATCTGTGAGGGTGAAATGCCAAATGAATTTTCATTATTAATAACTGCCAGTTCTTGGTAAATTGTTAATAGCATTTTACATTTTACATCTTATGTTAGGGTTCTACCAGATGCCCCACGTCTGGCTCCAAGCCAAGAACCCACCCAAGAACAAGAAGAGAATTATGAAGATGACGAGGAAGAAGAACCACCAAAACCACTAAAGAGAAAGCGTATTGTGCTACAAAGGGGTCGCAAGTTGACTGATCCCCACAGATAATCTCCTGATTCTATTATCCTAACTCTAAATGAGACTTGTATTGTCATGGAATACTGTACAGATGCCACAAGTATTGAACTAAAATGAGGTTTATCTGAGTATCACATTTATTTCCAGAGCATATTAATAACTGCTTGATAAATAGAATTTTTTTAAATTACAATTATTCTATTTGGAAAGAAGAGAAGCCATAATGGTTGAACATTTTCATATCTTGACTATTTATATTATGCTGAGATACTTGCCGAAATAAATTCATTATATCACCTATAATCCTTTATTCATGATTATTCTGGCAGCTCACATGAAATAAAAAATATATATATATATCTCCCTCTTTGAGCTACAGGACTAGCCAAAAGATGTATTGAATAGGGGCAGGTGTCAACATGATTTATTGCCCAAATCCTTGCTTGTGTTGAGACCAGTAAGCATATCTTTAAGTTTTGTGTGTTCACACCTGGCCATTCCCTAACATTAATAAGACATTTGTTGCTATTCAAAAAGCATCAAGTGTGTGCTTGCTTTACTTATATAGCCTGCTTGTTTAATCATACAAAATGATAATAGTATAAAATCGTTTGACAAACAGTTGTCGTCAACCGGCTTTGCAACTACACGACAAGCACGCATGTAAGCATGGGTAAAAACCACTGAAGCGCTTAGCTGCATATATTAGCCACTGCATAACTTAATAATAATATAATAATAATATGAATAATAAAAGTAATGGTGATAATGATAATAATAATAATGGTTTATTTACATTGTATTCACTAGGTGGCTCTTCATCTGCGAAGAAACTTTGCTAAGCTAATTAAGTAACAATATATATATATATATATATATATATATATATATATATATATATATATATATATATATATCACAAATATATAAACAAAAAGAAATTAACCTGACCTATATACATTATGTACATATATACACATAGCTTCAGACTTAGATGCTGTAGTGGTGGCTAATATATATGCAGCAACCTTTAGTCAACAACTGTACATATGTTCAACTATGACAACCTGCTGTCAAAAATAAGCTTTTGAAAGCTGTACATAGAGTTGATTTTATAGAAAGTTTTCTGTTCAGTAGAAGGATGTTTAAGCTGATATAATTTGAATGCCAAGCCTGAAAATGGAATGCTCTTATATCAATTGGGATATTTTGCTGTTACTGGTCACAGTTATTTGTTAGTTTTTGTATGAAAAATGTATGTACAGATAAGTTTGTATAGGAATGGCAATCTATTCTGAATGATGTTTAGTTATTATAGTTAATAAAGATGGTAGAACATTGTAGGGAAACATGAAAAAAAAAAAGAATTGAGTTCACTAAAATGCATATTAAAGTTCATGTTTCATTGATCATTTTCATTGATGTATGTAATATGATAATCTTTTTAGTTTGAAATCATGGAAGTTGCTCTCCCAGCCTTCCCCATCCTAGCATCTTTACATAGTTTGCCAATATTTTTTTAGCTTCTGGCGTCTGAGGGTTTACTGCTTACCTGATTCAATTTCCTATATATAAAAAAATTACTTTTTGAGCAATTGATCTTCCTATGTAACTCCGCCAATCCCTCGTATATTCCATTCCAGAATTTAATATACGTGACGTCACGTTTTTTTTTCAGGAGGCGGATGCTCGAAATACGATCGGCAGTCTGCAGTATAAATGATACGTAAAAAGCGATGTTTTCGACCCGCTCGACCTTAACATGGGTGAACTTTGTCGGGAGTATGGGTTAGATGTCGATAATGTAATAGAGCAGCTTTTAAGCTACAAGAAAAACCCCGGGAAACAGGTAAATGTTTTTGTGATTATAAAATGTTCAAAACAATGTATTCATAGCAACCGAACAATCTTGAAATGATTTGGTCTAAATGGTTCTCCCGCCGTAATATTTTCTTATAACTAAAGTTGTTTTCAGTGTGATCAGTTCATAGCTCAAGGCCGAACAATGATCTTGGGCTTTGATCATTTTTGGGCTTTGAATCATTCTTTCTGAATATAATTAAGAAGTAAACTTTTTAAGTCTTAACTTAATTATTTTAATTTATTAAAACAACCCAAGTAAACAGCTCCTTTTTCCTGATTTTGAAAGGCTTTATTATATAAAATTAACCGTTCCTATGGTCTTAATTTCATGAAATATATCATTACATAATGTTATTTAGGATGGTTAGTGTCCATTTTATTGTCTCTACCATGACCATCACCATTATTTTCTACCGTCCCCTCTCTTTACATCTACTGTGAGCTCAATAACTAACACATTTATCAGATTGCTCTCTAAGATGTTGTAAGAAGTGGACATAGGGGGCAACCCCTTTCCCCCACCCCCACCCCCCACATACCCCCTCTGCTCCTTTCCATGAATGCACCAAATGGGTCTAGGAATTGGAGTAAATAGATGCCATTAAAGTGGTGCTTAGCTGTCAACCCAACTTGGACAGAAATCTTGTGAAATCGGGTGAATTACAGTAAATATGTAAAAAAAAAAACATATGAGCCAATGCAGGTGAATACATAAAATTTATAAGAACATTCTTACAAAAATTAGGCTTGTGATAAGGTCCAAAATCTTGTGACACCTGCCAAAATATGGGTAAGTTGACAGCTATGTCATGGACCTGAATGCATAGCTGTCAACTTTCCCACATTAGGAGAGAGTCTCAAGGTTTTGAACCTTTTCTCAAGCCTAATTTTCTTGAAAATATCCATACATTTACTGTATTCTCCCGCATTAGCTATCTTGGTGCTTCTGATACATTCACTGTTTTCTCAAGATTTTTCCTAAAGCGAGGTTGACAGCTATGTGAATAGTTGGGGTCCACAATTGCCCTCCATTCTCCAGTCAGTTAGGGTTATTTATATATATTATTTTCTGCAAAGTACGAGTATAAGGCAGTTATTCGTGGTTATTACGTGTTATGAATCACCAGAATTGTATAATGTTATATTTTTCTTTCAAGGTTCAGTTGCCTGAAGCTCAAATAAGGCAAATTTGTCAAGTTTCCCGGGAAATATTCCTTCAACAGCCAATGCTTTTAGAGATTGGAGCTCCAATTAACATATTTGGTGATATACATGGTCAGTACGAGGATCTACTTAGGCACTTTGACAAGCTAGGATACCCACCCAATGAAAGCTATATATTTCTTGGTGATTATGTTGACCGGTAAGAATTTTATAATATAAAATTTTAACATGTTATCCTAGACCTTTACATACCTGTCAACTCTCCCGCATTAGGCGGGAGTCTCAAGATTTTGGACCCCTTCTCCCGCTCTCCCGCGTTGAGAACCAAATTTCCCGCTTTTTAGCGATTTTTATCGCTTCCGAAAAATTATTCTATAGAAAATCGTCATTTTGACTATTTTCTATTAAAATATTTGAAACAATAATTCACTTGCGTAGCGCAATTTATCTAACACTCTCGTGCGATCCATAAGTGGATTTGTTCGTGAAAGCTTTCTATACGGCAAACGCCTACAAGGTTAAACCCACCCCTTCCCCCAAAAGAATGAATATACCCCACCCCTCCCCCCTAAAAATTCTCAAGCCTTGAGATTTTCGGAGGTTGACAGGTATGCCTTTACTACAGTAACAAGCATTTTTCAATTCCCAAGAGGTCCAGGAGCTCTCAAAATTTAATTTTATAAAGGAGCTTTAAAGGAGCAGTCCCATGTTCATTTCAAAGTGAAAATACACCATGGAATCGTCATTTTTTGATAGCAAAATAGACAGCTGAAAGAGTATGACACACAAGAAGACAATCAAACAGCTTTTAGATAGTGTCCTGTAGTTTTTCTATATGCTGGATTTTGGTGACGGTAGCATTCTTGAAAAATACCGCTATCGGTTCAACTGCCCCTTTAACCCCACTGAAACTTAACTGAAACTATGTCTTTCAAAGTTATTAGGGGGCTGAGCCCCCCCCCCCCAGTGCCCCACCCCCTGCTTTAAAACCCTGAAGACAGACAGGTATATATACCACCTTTGTGACACCTTGTTTGTTGATTATTGCAGTGGAAAAAAGTCATTAGAAACAATTTGTCTTCTTTTGGCATACAAGATAAAATATTCAGATCAAGTATTTCTTCTACGTGGGAATCATGAGTGTGCAAGTATAAACAGGTCTGAAAAAGATATAGAAATGTCTTGTTATGTTGTAAAAATATTAAAACCACTTTTTTGTAATATTTTGTTATGTTGATAAGTATTATTTGTTTGATATTTTAGAGTGTATGGGTTCTATGACGAGTGCAAGAGACGTTACAACATAAAGTTGTGGAAAATATTTACTGATTGTTTTAATTGTTTACCTATTGGTAAGAAAACAAGGTTATGATATATAAAATCAGTAGCCATGGAGAAGGAAGCTCCCCCCATACGTTTTTTTAGAAGAGTTGATTTGAATACTTTTCTTGTTTTTTTTTCAGTTTGAAGATTGTTAAGTACATTATAAGCCATCTGCTTTTATTAATACCCAGAAAATATTTCTTATTTGTGACTCACAGCAGCAATAGTTGAGCAGACAATCTTCTGTATGCATGGAGGCTTATCCCCAGATCTACAAGGTCTGGATGAGGTAGGTAACATGTAACATATCAGGGTTGTTGGGCTGGTCAAAGCATGCGGGGGGGACTGGGGGGTTTCAGAGGAACTTGTGGAAGGCGTGGATCGCCCCTCCGGGCCTCCCAGCACCGTCTCCCGTCTTAGGCCTGGGAGACGCGAATCGTCCCTCCGAGCCCCCCAGCTCCGTCTCTATATATCGAGCGTATAATGTTTCACGTACATAAACAACCGGCGATCGCTAATGTAGGCCGAATCGGTTTCACGTACGTAAGCTTTTGGCGACTGCTAATGTAGGCCAAAACGGTTTCGTGTACGTGAACAATCGGCAAAAGCTAATGTAGGCCAAATCGATTCCACGTACATAGATAATCGGCAAAAGTTAATGTAGGCAAAATAGATTTCGCGAACACGAATAATCAGTTAGGGGCAGGTGTTTCGCGTGCATGAATAATCAATTAGGGCCGGTGTTTCGCGTGCATGAATAATTAATTAGGTGTTGGGTTTGCAATTAGACGTTCGTATGTCCTGTGGTATACCGAGCGTTCGAAGGATGGGGCGCGGAAAAGATTACTGCGGGTGGCTAAGGACCGGCCGCGCAAACACGTGCGGCCGGAGGTGCTTGGACACCTATGTAAGAAGAGGATAATAAGAAGTTTTGTAGACGTTTATTCAACGGTGAAACGAGCCATGAGTCTTGCACAATCTATATGGGTCCTGGGTCACGTTCTGAGCACGTGCTCTGTCACGCAACTTGTCACATCTTCCCTCTTTTAACAGTAACGCTAACGGTTGGTTAAAACAACATTATTATAATGTTCAGTGTCCTAACAGTTTCAATGTTATTTTGGCACATAGTCTTTGAGCCATGCAGGAGGCTTCACCTCCCGCCGAGGCCTTGTTATAGCCTGTGAAGAATCTGGTGGCATGGCAACCTGGCTGGGTTGCTGCTGAGCATCATCGGGTTCTGGTGATTCCAGAACATCAGGTACTTGGCTGTTTGTTTCTCCAGTGCTGATCAACTGTCGGCGGTTTCGTCGGTAGGTGGTACCTTCAGTCTCGACGTTGTAGCTCCTAGGTCCGGCTTGACCTAAACACGTACCAGGCGTCCACGTGTCTTGTCCTGGTAGCTTCATGCGCACAGTTTCGCCGACAGCAATGGGCTCCAGGGGCTTGCTGTGCTTATAGTAATAAAACTTCTGGCGTTGCTTGGTACCTATCAACTTCCTGGTGTCCTCTTCAGTGTTGTAGCTAGGCTGTAGTAGGGAACCAGCCACAGGGAGAAGTGTTTTGCATCGACGTCCGAAAAGGCGCTGGGCCGGGCTAGTTCCGATTCCAGCAGTCGGAGTATTCCGCCAGTCGAGAAGTGCTTGGAATTCTGACCCCCCGGATGTCTTGCATTTTTTAAACAGCCTCTTTACTGTCTGTACAGCATTTTCCGCTTTCCCATTTGCTTGGGCATATCTTGGGGATGACGTCTTGTGTTCGAACATCCAGGTCTTGGCAAATACACTAAACTCCGCTGATGCGAACTGCGGTCCATTGTCGGTTATAAGGGTGTCTGGGATGCCAAACCTGGCAAATATTGCCTTCAGCTCCTTTATTATTGCTCGTGACGTCACTGTGTTAAGCCGGGCCACTTCTATGTAGTTGCTGAAGTAGTCGCTGACCACTAGCAGTGTTCGGTTGTCGAGCTCACAGAGATCAGCTGAGACCTTTCCCCAAGGTCGAGCGACAAACTCATGTTGGAGAATTGGCTCCTTTCGTTGGCCACTGCGATGAGTCAAACATACTTCGCATTTTGTGATGTACTCCTTCAACTCGACAGTCATCCGCGGCCAGAAAAACGTGTCTCTTGCTCGTCTTATGCAGCCTTCTATACCGATGTGGGATGAGTGTGTCTTTTCCATAAGCTCCTTCCTCAGGGCTCTAGGAACCACCAACTGTTGGCCTTTAAAGATGAGTTCTTCTTGGACAGTTAGCTCGTCTCGAATATCAAAGTAAGGATGCACGCACTCCGGCAGGTCTGTTTTGCTCTCTGGCCAACCTCTCTTTATAACCTCTCGAAGGTTTTGTTGCACCGCATCATCTACTGCTGCATTTTTGAGTTGCTGCCAAGTCTCTTCTCTCACTGGCATCCATGATCGATGGTCAATCTCCTCCAGCTCCCTGGTACACTCCCAGGCGTTGACTTCGGGTAGGTAAGCTCTGCTTAGGGTGTCAGCCAAGTAAAGATCTTTGCCTTTCTTGTACTTCACATTGAGACTGTAACTCTGCAGACTCAGCAACATTCGTTGTAGGCGTTTCGGAGCAGTCGCCAGAGGTTTGATGAAGATTGGTTCCAAAGGCTTGTGATCAGTCTCGATGTTGACGACTTCGCGGCCGTAGACGTACGTATGGAAACGGTCACACGCAAAAACAATCGCGAGCAGCTCCTTCTCAATCTGTGCATAACGCGTCTCAGCGGGCGTGAGTGCACGTGATGCGTAGGCTACTGGTTGGCCATTCTGTAGTAATGCGGCACCCAATCCGCTCTGCGACGCATCGCACTGAAGTGTAATCTCCTCGTCTAGGTTGTAGTACCGCAATACTGGAGTGACTGTAACGGCATCCTTTAGCTTTTCAAACGCAGACTGTTGCGCATCATCCCAGATGAACTGCACGTCGCTCTGTGTGAGATCCCTCAGCGGCTTTGTGATGTCTGACAGCTGGGGCAGGAACTTTGCAAGGTATTGGGCTAGGCCTAACAGACGCTGTACCCCAAGCTTGTCGGTCGGTGAGGGCATGTCCACAATTGCTCGCACTTTAGCAGGGTCGACTTTAAGTCCCTTGTCAGTTGCTATGTGGCCAATGAAGAGTAACTCTGATTTCCTAAGTCTCATCTTGTCGGGATTCAGGTGTATGTCCCGTTGATCACAACGGTTTAGGAATGCCAGGAGGTTCCTGTCGTGATCCGCCGTTGCCTCCTCGTAGCTCTCGCCATAGCCCACTACCAGGAAATCATCAGCAACAACTTCGGTTCCAGTCAGACCTTCGGCAAATTCATGCATCTTTCTTTGAAACACTTCTGGTGCTGAGGAGATCCCGAAAGGCATTCTCTTCCATCGGTATCGGCCAAACGGTGTATGGAAAGTTGTTAGATAGGTCGACTCTTCCTCTAGCTGGACGTGCCAGAAACCGTTGCGGACATCCAACAACGTGAACACCTTGGCACCGTGTAATCGTGTTGCAACCTCTTCTATGGTTGGTAGGGGATAGTTTTCCCTCTGGATGGCTTTGTTGAGATCCTTTGGGTCTAGGCATATTCGCAGTTTTCCATCTTTCTTGGGAACTACTACCATAGAGCTGATCCACGAGGTGGGTGTGGTCACCGGTGCTATTATCTCTTTGTCCACTAGATCATTCAAGGTTTTCTTGAGCTGGGGTCTTAGGGCTACTGCAACTCTACGTGGTGCGTGTTGTACTGGTTGAGCGTTTGTGTCTAGTCTGATGGTGTATTCTCCATCAAGTTTGCCAACCCCGTCACTGAACACTGCTGGGAACTTAGCCAATATTTCTTCTCTTGTTAGTGCAGCTCCTGGTTTGGGGTCAACGGTGAACACTGTCGCTCCATCTGTCTGCGGTTTGTGAAACTGGTCGTTGTCATTGTACTGTATAATGTTCATGCCAAGGCATGCCTTACGCCCCAGAATCGGGCGGATTTCATGGCTGTCAACAAGGCGACAATCCAGCTGGCACGATACATGGTTTCTCCACACTCTAATGGTGACATGCCCGACGACTTTGATCTTTGATCCCCCATACGCCACTAAGGACGTTTGCACGGGTTTCACTTTTACTAGCTTGTGGTCGTTACACGCCTGCTTGTATATGTGCACTGGCAACACATTGCATTGTGCACCAGTATCAGGTTGGAAACGGATGAAACTTCCAGACTCTGATTGAAATGTGACCAGCTGCGAATCATCCAACCAGACGGCCAATACTTCCTCCGTTTGATATGTCTCCTCAGGATACATATCTGTTTCTTCGACTTCGGTAGCCTTGACTTCCTGTTTGCATCTATTGGCAAAGTGATTTTTCGCTCCGCACTTCCGGCAGTCCTTTCCTCGTGCGGGACACGATTCCTGATTTGCCATATGTTGGTATCCACAGTTGTCACATTGTTTGCCTTGACCTCGTTGCTTTCGCCGATAATTTTTGATGTTGGGTTTCTTCGACTCGAATTTACTCACGGCATTGACGTCTGTCTCAGATGTATCTTTGACTATTTTCATCTGAGCAAGCATACTCTCAGCCGCTCGGCAAATTTCATCTGTTTTCGCTAGTGTTAATTTGGACTCGCGTAACAACCTTTCTCTGACCTTCGTGTCATGTATTCCAAATAACAACCGATCTCGAAGTATTTCGTCTGGCGTAATCGTATCAAACTCGCAGGACTCGGCCAATTTTCTCAGCGCTGTTCTATAGTGCTCGTAGGACTCTCCAGGCTCTTGCATTCGCTGGTTGAAACGGAATCTTTCGAACGGCACGTTCTTTCTTGGTTGACAGTACTCGGCGAATTTCTTTATGACAGGCTCTATCTTGTCTGTCTCTCCTTCGGTCAGGGTAAAAGTCGAGTAGACTTCTCTCGCCTCTTCACCGATAACTGTTAGCAACGTAGCTACTTGTACGGCTTCAGCTTTCTCGTTCAACCCAGTCGCCAACGAGTAGTTTTTCCAAGCGAGCACAAATCGCTTCCATTTGTCAGCAGCATTGCTATTGTGTATCTCCAGCGGCGCCGGCGGCGGTAAGACATATCCTGAGGCCATAGTTAACCGCGGCCACCATGTAAGAAGAGGATAATAAGAAGTTTTGTAGACGTTTATTCAACGGTGAAACGAGCCATGAGTCTTGCACAATCTATATGGGTCCTGGGTCACGTTCTGAGCACGTGCTCTGTCACGCAACTTGTCACAACCTACTGCAAGGTGCACCTCCAAAGGCTCCGTAAGGGCAGCCCTCTCCCCGTGCCGTGCAGGGTCTGCGGCATAGGGACTCAGTCGGAGACGCGGCTGTGTCGCCCCTGCGGAGCGAATCGTAAAGGGCAGAGGATGCGCGGCATCGAGAGGCGCGCTCCGAAGCGGTTTGCGCTCGTCCTATCTGACATCGCAGCCCGCGGTGCTTTCAATTAGAGACTGGGTGGCGCAGGGCATACCCCAACTCTCAGTTAGAGACTGGGTGGCTCAAGGTGTGCCCGAGCATGGACGCCTACCTAGAGGAGATTCTCGATAGCATGCCTGACAAAGAGGCGCCCGCCGTACTGGCAGGGCTGGTCCAAAACATCCTGGACGAGGATATCCCCGACGATGTCAAACACAGGCTGCTTAAGCCGCTCGTACCGGAAAAGGTGTGGACGGAGGAGGTCTGGCGCGAGTTCGACCCTGTGCTGCCGTCCCGGCAGCAGGAGGGCCTGGAGAGCTTAGACCCCGAGACGTACTACTCTCTCTTCGTCGGCGGCGCCCATCTTCGGTTCCCAAGCGTGGATGCTACTCTACGGGGCCGAGACATAAGCGCCAGTGTTTACCAGGAGATGCGAGATCCTGGTGGGACAGGTGTGATTGCTCTAAAGCCGGTTGTGCGAGGGCCTGATATTAATGACGACGGCTCGGTGTGGTGGGTCTCGCACGAGCGAGAGTCTCTGCGGGCGGACGCAGTGCTTCCGCTGGTGCTCGAGATGGTAGACCCCGACCGGCGTTACAGACTCTTCACGGTCGTTGGTAAGGCCCCCGCAGAGCCATTGGCGCCAATCACAGAGGAGGAAGGGCGCTCGGAGCACAAGATCGGTGGGTTGTTAGTCAAAAGGGGGGGGGGGGTCAAATCGCAGTCGGCGCCCTGTAAGGCATCGATGCGGGTATTTGGGAGAAGGGGCGAGAGTACCTCGTCTACGTGAGATACGAGCTTCGCCCTTTACCTGAGCAAAATGGTGAGCCCGGGCCAATGTTTGTGCGAGAGGGTGTGACGCCTTCGTTAACTGTGTTGTGAGCTATGTTGCCGACTTCTTGAGGAATCGCGGCACCCCGCGCTCCCTTGGTCTAACCAAGACACGAGGCAAGATCCTCGAGCGATTTGACAAGAAGCTGGCCACCACGGGGTGCACCAAAGAGGACCTCTTTGAGATGGAAAGGAAGCTCGAGGTAAAGCTAGTAGCCGTGGACGCCCTGGGTAACGCCCTGTGGGACTCGGGGAAGTACGGGACTAAGACGAGGATCACTATCCCACAATAACCACGCCTGGGCTGAGCTTCCGACTGAACCACCTGCGATCGCGAGCGTCCACGGCCTAGACTTCGAGGCTGAGAGGGAGCTTCGTTCGTTATGTCAGGGAGAGGCAGCGCCTCGCGCTACCAGTACCGCCGCAAAAACTCACGAGGCGAAGGTGCGAGAGGTGCTCATCCGCTTCATAAACAGGGCGATCCCCAGAAGCACGAGGGTCTGGCTGTGTGGGCGTGTTATAGTCACGCACGAAGGCAAACTGTACCGGTCGGGACAAGACGGATGGGCTATCGACAGGGCGTTTACAGACGAGACTGGACACGATCCTCAATGGCTCCCTGATGATCACCCAGCCTACCAAGAGTACATCGAAGCTACGCACTCGATGGGTGGCGCAATAGTATCGCTTCAAGAAGTGGACCCAAAGAGAAAACATCAGGCCAACGCCTCCTAAATACAGGGACGTCTGGCGAGCGGCGCAGGTTGAGTCCAAAGTGTGGAATAGCAGGGAAAACTTAGGGGCGCAGCCTCATGCTCACATCGACATGCGTGCGGCGTACCTAGGATGCGAGGACGGTGTCTTCGGCGGCGCCTCGGACGCCATTGATCTGGTACGGAAATACGGCTTCCCTACGAACGTGTATCGTATCGCGGATGTTGCGGGACGGCCATTGAGCGAGGTTCTTCAACTGACCGGGGCCATTCAGTTGACCGAGTGGGGGTTCTCTGAGGCCTGCCACCCCTACACTTCCGGGAGGGTAGGGCAGCACTTGGAACAAAACGAGGGCTGGATCACCACGCCAGAGCTCAAGGACCTGCTAGACTCGGGTGACCTCGCCATGGCCGCGGCGAGGGAGGTGTTGTACAGCGTCGGAAAAAAGGACTCTATCAAGTTCCCCCACTCCGGCCCCGGCGGCGAAGACTCGCAGGGTCGAGATCTCGCTGTGCGTTTCGTAGGCAAGTGCGCTCGCCATGGCGACGAGTCCTCGATCGTAGTCCGCGACCGTGAAGAAGCCGCGTATCTGACAAACCTCCTTGCGGGCACCGACCACTTACTTAACTTCGAGCATGCCGACGGGGCTCATCTGATCCAATACAAAGACGGAGTCCGGCGCTCACAATGGTACCACATCAGGGCCGTCTTGGCGTACACAAACATAGCGTTGCGACGCATGTTGAGGCGGTTCCCTCGCGAAGACGTCCTCCGTGTGTGCACAGATGCCATATACGCAAAGGCGGTGCCCAGTGGTGTGAAGCTCGTGGAGCGAAATCCGAGGTATGGAGAGTGGCGCCACAAGAGGCCTGGGTACGAGTGGCGGCCCGAGGCGGCTTGGGGTCCGAAGAGGTCGGGGTGCTTGGCTAGGGAGCCAAGCACTGCGCCGAGTCTGCCGTGCGATCTGGTGGCCGCGACGTCTGCGAGGATGTATCTAGCCGGCCAGGGAGGATCGGGGAAGACCGAGTGGGCGGTGAGCATGTTCCGTGGCCGTAACGCTGTGGTGCTCACCTCCGAGAGCGACCTCGCCCACGACCATCGCAACAACCCGCGCCTCGCGGTGACGGCTCAAACCTACCACCACTACCTCTGCATACCAGCGGAGAAGCCGATAGAGGAATGAAGACCTTCCGAGCTGGGGCACAAACTCGACCGTCTCGCAGAAGTAATCATCATTGACGAGTGCTGTAATGTGCAGACTAAAGTGCTACGCGCCATCCTAGGGTATCTCGCCACGCGGCCGTGTCAGGTAGTGTGTTGTGGCGACTATGGACAGGTCCCGCCCTGGGGAGATAAAGAGGGGCCTCACGATATGCTCAAGGAGTGGGCACGGGGGAACATCCGCTGGTTCGGCATCTCCCGCGTGCGGCTCGCCGACCAGATAGTCCGCGTGATCCCCCCCGATGACACCCCAGGTGCCTTGGTTCCCACAGGACTGCAGGCTACGCCCAGTGATGAGCTCATTATAGCGCGAATCAAGCGATACGCTATAGACGACAGGCAAAAGGGTCGCACAAAGTACACTGGATCGCAACACGTTCTGACGGTAGACCACGTACTCGGCATGATTGCTGACGCGGAAAAGAAGTGCACGGTCTGTGGTACTCAGCTTCTGCTTCAGGGGTACACCAAGAGCCATCCCCAATGCTTCAGTATCGACCGGCTGGACGACAGTCAGGGTCACTACAAGTGGAATGTCAGACTCACGTGCCTTAGCTGCAATAGAAGGCACAAGCGCTGATCACACAAGGGTGGCGCTACGCAACTGCGATCGCGTGAAGCCATGCTTAGAGTACGCCGTGTAATACAACACAGGCTGTCCGGGTTCCATGACCCTCTTTAGTATTGGGTACGCCTTGCTTGTCCACCACGGGTCCGTCGCTCGCTGTCGGCCCTTGTCCTGAAGGTTTTCCTCGTTTACGGCGATGTACACCTTCGTCCCGACCTCCAAGGGGACCTCTAAGGGGGGCTTTTCAGATTTGAGAGGCACGCGCCTCAGCTTTATTGCGTCCTCAGGCGCAAGGCCAGTCATGCGAGTCTTCGTTTCGTTCATGTCCGAGATGACGATTGGCAGGGCAGTAACCCACTCGCGGTTTGTCTTGCCGGACGCAAGCTCCTTCGAGTACTGCGCACGAAATAGGCGCTGTGCCAGCCAGCGATGGAAAGACTCGGCGAAAGCTTGGCTCCTGTGGTGCCCTGGCTCAGCCCGTCGGATCTCCACCCCGTGGTCTGTTAGGAGCTTCGTGGTAGCACCCTTGAACTCCGTGCCGTCATCAACCATGAGGACTTTAGGCCATGTGAGAGGTCCCTCTGCATAGATGCTAGCGAGTTCGCGGGAGACGGCGGCCGCGCTCTTAGTCCTCAGCGGGCGGGCGGCTTTATACCGTGAAGCAACGTCAACGACAGTCAGGGCATACTTGTACCCGCGGTCGGTTGGCAAGAATAGCAGGTCCGACTGCTGGATACGGTTTGGTATCTGCTCCGAGAAGTGGGCGTAGGTAGTCGGAGGAGGGGGCGTCTGTGTGTAGCCCCCGACGGGCTGCGAGCTTACCCACTTGCGCACTCGATCTATGGAGGCTGAGCCCTTGGGAAGTTTGGCATGCAGAGCGGTCACTCCCTGGAAGCCACCTCTGGCGTAGTATACAGGGCGAAGAATCGCATCGAGTTCTTCGTCGGACATGCGCTTGCCGTTCCGGCGGGCCATTACGTGCGTATCGCGACGGGGGAATCAGTCTCCAACAGGCGGATGCCGTCTGCTTAGCCTTCGGCGTACGTACACGTATACGTACACGTATACGCGCAGCATGGAAAAAGGCCGCCTAGACGCATACGTACGTATACGCGTTTCGACGGCAGCTGCATCACAGCAAGCGGCTAGCTGCGTAGCCGATGGCGAGAGCGCCGGCGCCTATGTACGCCAACTCGGCGTTCTTCTGCGTTTTGCTGGGGACGTAGTAGTCGGACAGCTCGGGGGCCCGCATCGACTCCAGGGAGGTCTGGTTGTAGAGTTTGAGCGCGTAGTCGGTGTCGGTGAAGTTCTGCTTTGCGAGGGACCCTCTCTCGCGACTTTGAGCCTGCCAATCGAGGATTTTTTGTCGCCGCTGTTGGTAGCGTCCATAGTCTTGTTGGTATTTCTCTAGGGCCTTGTCGTGTCTCTCCTTCTCGGCTAAGGCGGGGCTCTCATCGTTCGACAGGAACTTTGCGAGGTAGTTGCCACCAACGAATGCAGTCGCGTTTAGGACGGCGCCGCCAATCAAAATCGCGACAGATGCCATGTTTATGCGAAGCACACTCCACGTGCTGTGTGTATGCGCAAAGCGCGCACGAGTTTAATACACGGCCTACGCTACTACATGGGCAGGATCTTCTGGTCCTCAAGGTAACCCTTCAAAGCGACAGCACCTGCGACGGCGGCAGTCATTTTTGCGTAGTTCATGGCGTTCGCGGAGGGATCTTTGGTGAAGTCCTCGCGTAAGACCTTGCGCCCAACCCAGCCGATGCCGGCGACGAGGCCGGTTATGACTGCGGCGTCGGTGATGGTCTTTGTAATCTTGCTCTGCTGCGTCGTCGACATCGTGCGGATACGGGTGGGGCCCTCGGGTCTAAATGTCTGCTTACTCCATGGATAACAGCCGAGACCCGGGAGCGCGCTCCTTGGTCTGCTGTGCGGCGGAGTCCCGCCGTCGGCCGCTGCGTGCGGATCAGTAGCTCGCTCGGCCCCGGGGCCACTAGCTGGTGTGCGCTTGAACGCGGCGGCTAGCTCCCGCCTACGTGTGTAGAGGCCGATCGATGACACTAGAAGACCAGCGAGCCCGATGACCGAGCTGGCCGACCAGGCAGAGTTGCTCTCCGGGGCAGGTGTGTGTGCCGAAGGCATGCCAGCGCTTGCCGTTCTGGCGGCGGCATCGTCGGCGCGCAAGCACCGTCCCGGCTGCGGCTCGCTCGGCCCCGGGGCCACCGGCAGCTGCTGCGCATCGACGACACGAAGCGCCTCTTTCTTCGCTCTGTTCATTCGGTTCCACTTTGCCAAGCGCCTTCCGGCTTCGACTCGTCCAGTGTGAGGTCGGGTCGCGGGCGGTTCGGGGCTCGTGATTCGGGACGGCAGCCACAGGCGTACGTGCAGGTTCTTGATGCTGTTTGCCAGGTTCTTGGGCCAGTTCTTGAGCAAGTTGTTCGTCAGGCTGGGCACTAGTACTTCCTTGAGGTTCCTCCATCTGCGTCGACGTGCGAACACGCGGTGTCAACTACTTGGAACCAAGTAGTTGGTACCAAGTGGTAGGAGAAGTGGCGAGCTTTCAAATGAGCGTCTACTCTGGGATGGTGGGCTCGACACTGTCCGCGGCTGCTACCTCGCGTTGGCACCGCGCGTCAGCGCTTGCCGTTCCGGCGGTGTCCACATGACGCGCTATGTGTAACGCCCCGGCGGCTAAAGCCATCAAACGGCCGCAGCGTAGAGCTAGGCTTCCGCACAAAGCGCGGAGCTCGTTGTTGATGATGTAGTCGGACACTAGGTCGTTGTGAGAATCGGCCACACTGTCTATCGGCAGCGCCATGCCTACTAGCTTGGTCGTAAGCTTCAGAAAGCTGTCTGCCAGGGCGTCTGTAGTCCGGCTGGCTAGAGCGGTCTCGTATCGCCTCTCGTACTTCCTCACCTCCTCGGCGCTCATGCGTTTGACGTCGCCGTGGGTCAGGGCCTTGCCTACCATCTCTCTCGACTTCCCCGAGGCTACGAGAATCGCGAGTTTCTCCCTCGCGTCTGCTATCTCGGTTTTCTCACCGGCAGCCGGGACGGCTAGCGTCGGGCAGTCCAACGTCTCGACGGCCGGGAGGTCGGCGGCGCCCCCCTCGAGAAGACTCTCAAAGCATTCGTCGCTCATCATCGTTCGACTAGGGCGATGGTATAAGGGTGACGCAAGCAAAACTCTAACTTCGAGAACTTTTTCGTCTTGAGGGCCTTCATGTACTCTTTCATCTTCTCCTCTGAAAGCTCCGCGCCGTAGTCATGCAGGATAGCTTTCATGTCCGCCTTGCTCGGGGTATAGAAGACCACCAGGGCCGCGATGTTCTCGCGGAACGGCTTCGTGATGCTGGTGAGCTGCTGCGTGATCACCAACACGCTAATACCCACGTGGCGCGCGCTGAACGCCAAGTTGACGAGCTGGTCAGAGCGCCTCTTTACGTCTTTCGAGACCGCACAGTCGTCGAGTATGATTAGCGTATTAGTGCCTTCGAAGAAGGTGGAGACAAACCTCAGCAGTATGTCGATCTGACCCGCCTCAGGTACGATGACAAACAGACGATTGTCGCCCTCGCCGAAGCCGTCGTATGTTTTGTTGTAGACAAAGGTGGGGCACACGAGTACGATGTAGTCAAACTTGACCCGGAAAGGGCCACGCAGTCGGTCCACTACGAATTGGGTCTTCCCGCATGACTCGGGCCCACGATGAGAGCGTTAAATGGGACGTTTTTCAGGTCCATACCGCTCCGGCATATGTGCTCAGTATTGTATGGACTCTAGCTGTCCGTTCATAAGGTTCATCTGGGCGTCGGCCACTACAAACACGTGACAGTTTACGCTACCCGAGCCACCCCGAGGTGCACGCCGTCGCGGGTATTGACCAATCGGAGACCACCCCCATGGATGGCGCTGTCGTCCGTCGTTCGAAGGTCGATCCACAGAGCAAATTTGTTATCGCCATAGAACGACTCGGGCCCGATTGCCGGGGCGGCGGGCGCTCCGCTGTACCCCCCCGGGGAGGGGCGGACGAACCGCCTTTTCGCCTCCCTCCAGAAATCCGTGGGGCGAAGGCCCTGGCTGAAGACTTTGTTTGGCGTGCCGTCGATTGTAACGCGAACGCTCTTGATGTCGGGGTACACGAACTTCTCAGAGTCGCGAGTCCCTGCCGTGTATGGCTCCACGAAGAGGAGCAGCAGACCACTCATAGACCTTCGCGGCAGGTTGACACTCTCGTTGATTATGCTGTCCGTCCCTTTGCTAATCACGAAGGTCTTGTGAAGGTTCACTTGCTCGTAGAAGAACGTTGTGCCGTTGTGGTAGGCGGCGGCAGCAGACCGGGCGAGGTTGTCGTCCCTCAGGCTTTCGTACTCCATACGCCATAGGATAATTTGGTGGCATCAGTTCCGACTACTAACTGGTCAGCCGATGCGAACGTGATCTCGAAGAGCAGCGCCTCGGAGAGCGCCCTTGGGTATAGCACGCCGTGGTCCGTCAGCAGAGAATGGTCTAACGGGATGGTGTACCTCGCCCCGTGGGCGGCGCTTAGAGCGTTCTCCTTGGCGTTACTGGTCGCTTTATCGCCAGCCTTGGAGCGAAGCTTGCGCATGTTTTCTGACTGTATGCCCTGCTCCAGGCGGTCCTCTCTCTCGACCTTGGACAGGTAAAGCTCCTCGTACGTCTTGAAGACGTCGTAGCGGTTGGTGTCCTGGAGCGTTTCTCCTGCAAACGTGATTTTCAGGCGGCTCACGAGATTTCGGCCGACGTTGTTCACGACGGTATTATTCGCATGACCTGAGACGGAGAGTTCGAGACCGACCCTCAAGGAGCCAGGCACGAGCGTGACGCCTTCCGACAGCTTTGGGACCGCCACATATAGCGTCTCCTCTGGGGAGGCCGTCGACGGGTCGAGAGTGACCCGGTGAACAGTTCTCTCGGCTTTCAACCTCAGAGGGATTCTGGGTGTTCGCTGGGGGTCGAGTTTATCGCTGACTGACATCGTATACGTATATGCACATAAAGTACGAAGTCGCGTGGCTATGGTGCGGACTGTTAGATATGTCTAACATAGCATAGCACGAGTTATGCGCGCGCATCATGGGTGACGTTGACGTTGACATTGACGATACCTTGCCGGGTGCGTCCGCCGATCGCGGGGTGGGGGACGACGAGACGACGCCCCTTATCCCGTTCGACCCCGACGACGGGGAGTCGATCCCAATGACGAGCACGTCGTCGCGTACGCATGCTGCGCATAGGACGGCTTCGCAAACCGCAGGAACGGCAAGCGCTGAAACCTCGTTCATCACAGAGGGTTCAGCGAGGAGACTCGGTCTCGAGTCCCTCAGGAAGGAATACCCAAACCTTAACGAGAAACTGTTACGGTTTCAGTTAAGCCGGAAGGGGCGCCAAGCACTGTGTAGACGAACGCCTCGACCGAGCAGTCGAGTCTCCCTAGCCCTGCTTTCGTCAGCCCCTCGCCTTTGGGAGGCGCAAACCAGCTATATTGCACGCCCCCGTGGTCGTCGTTCCGTATGTAACCCACCTGCTTCCCACTATTGTACGTCCCACCTTCGTCGCTAAACAGATTGAGGTGGCTCGGGTACTAGTCCGCCGCCGTGTCGTAGCCGCGGATCACGTGCACGTTGCGATACCCCTCCCCCGGGTAGAACACAAACACATCGCCTAGCCCATGGTTCCGCCCGCCTTTCCATCGGAAGTCCGGCTTACGCGGCAAACCGAACTCTATGCATAGACGCTCGAAAGCGGCCTTCTTGTAGGGGTTACCTTTTTGCGCGAACGGGCTGTCGCCAGGCAGGCGGACGCCGAGCTCGTAGAGTATCCTCCGGGTGGTGAAGTAGACGTGAAACCTTAGAAATCCCCTGATGACAGAGGGGAGCGTGGCGAAAGTGGGGTCAGTTAGGGACACCCCACATCCGGCGGTTGCGCACCAGACCGCAAAGTTGAGTTGCTGTGGCCAGTACCCATAGGAAGGCTCCGATAGCCACCGGCGAGACTCCTTGGCGGACTTGTGCGAGACTGCTGTCTCTTTGAATATGTCTCGGACCCTAGTGGTGAATGATTTGTCCTCAGCCACGTGTATCTCCAGCTGCGTGAGTAGTGGGGTGATGTCTGAGGCCGTTCTCTCCACGGGGGTCGCGGGCACGGCGTAGAGCAGCTTTTGCGCGAGGGTCAGAGACCTAGGGAAACCTAGGGAAACCGGTTTTTTGGCTTGTTCGGCTATAGCGTGTTTGAATTGTTCCCGCCGCAACTGCCGCCTTCTTCGTCTCCTCCTCCTTCCTTCGGGGGACCTCGTTCAGCATCTGCCAGCCTTCCCAATCCATGCTCAGCCCTATTAAACACGAAGGCGGGCTATGTTCAACACAATGGTGGTCCTACACGCTGAGTTCACCGGAGGTGAACTGACGCTCTTCTTCGGGCAGCCGATAAGGCGCCCACGCTTTGTGGCGCTCCGGCAGTGCTCGCTGTTTAACAGCTGGTATAATCTCGAGCGGGAGCAGCAGATAACGACTACAGACTCCCTCCCGCCCATCGCTACTCTGCCAGCCGGGCACCACACGGCCGAGTCCATCATGGAAACGATCAACCACGCTAAAAGCCATATTCTGACCGCGAAGCTGGGTCCCCTCACCGGGAAGATCGTGCTCGTGTCCACAGGCATTGCGTTCCTGAACGCCGAGCTTTGCGCACTATTTGGCCTAGAGGCTAAAGACGGTCAGATGGGGGGGGGGGGGGGGGGGGGGCTCGTACTGCCCGTGGGGGATCCCCCACTTGAGGTGACTTTGTCGAAAATAGAGGCCATCTACATCTTCTGCGACATCGTAGACCGCTCGCAGTGCCTCGCCTTAGACGAGCCTTCAAACGTTCTCGCTTGCCTAGAAACCCGCGGGAGGCCGCACGAGAAAGTCGTCTATGGGCCCGGCATCCCCATTTGTGTCGCTGCTTCTTCCTCTGAGTTTGTCTCGAGTATCCGAATATGGATCAGGGATGACCGCGGTAGACGGGTGGACTTTAAGGACAAGTCTGTTCGCCTCGTATTAGAGCTGACCTAGGCCCGACATAACAGGCATGGCGAACAGCGACGTTAGCAGCGGTGGCATATCCATATATCCCCCGCTCCCCAGTGCCCACCCCCCGCAAACGCCTACCGCTCCGGCAAGCACCGGCGGCGACGCGCAAAGTTTCCGACTCCAGGTAATACGTGACACTCAGGCGGTTCTAGACAATGAGATAACGCATTATCGACAGGTGCGGAAGAAGTATAAGCGCGCCTTCGCCGTTACCCATGCTGTGTCTGTGGCATCCGGCATCGCTGCAGGGGCGCTTTCCAGCGCCGGGCTGGGAGTCTCTTTGAGTGGGATAGGGGTTCTGATCGGCGCTCCGCTGGCAGGGGTCGCTGGGCTGGTCGGTGTCGTGGGCGCGGGCGCGGGGGTGGTCTCTAGGGGTCTTACGAGCAAGGTGGCTAAACACGAAGACACGATGGTTCTAGCTGAGAGTAAGAAAAGCTCGATCAGCGAGCTGGTCTCTAAGGCTCTGCAAGACGGGCGTATCTCAGACGAAGAGTTTCGGCTAATACTTCAGGAACAAGAGAGATACAACGCGCTCAAGGCCGCTATCAGAGCTCGACACGGCCTCGCACCGCATGATAAAAAAAGCGGGAAAGGGCCCTCCCTGGTGGCACGCGAAAAGATGAAAAAGAGACTGCGAGAAATCCGCGAGGAGTCCAGGAGCGAGGTGTTCGAGTAGAACTCAGGTTTAAATGCCACGCCGGCGGCTTTGAACTCACTGCCGAAAAACGGATATTCCACGCTCCGTAGGTTGGCGGCCCTCCTCGTTTTCGCGGCCCCACCGCCATTTGCCCCAAAAAGTCGTGTACGCGCAAGTCCTTGGGCTTGCACGCGCCCGGCCTACACCCTAATTATTCATGTATGCAGCCCTAATTATTATTCATGCACGCGAAACACCTGCCCCTAATTGATTATTCGTGTTCGCGAAATTTATTTAGCCTACATTAACTTTTGCCGATTGTTTATGTACGTGAAATCGATTTTGCCTTCATTAGCTTTTCCCGATTGTTTATGTACGTGAAACATTATACGCTCGATAATTAGAGACGAGGCTGGGAGGCCCGGAGGCGCGATCGAAGCCTCCCAGGCCGTTTCACTGAAACTACCCAGTCCGGCCCTAATTGATTATTCGTGTACGCGAAATCTATTTTGCCAACATAGGGAGAACCGCCAATTGTTTATGTACGCGGAGCGCGTTTTGCCTACATAGGGAGAACCGCCAATTGTTCATGTACGCGAAACATTATCTGCCTGATGTATAGAGACGAGGCTGGGAGGCCCAGAGGCGCGATCGAAGCTTTCCAGGCCGTTTCACTGAAACTACCCAGTCCGGCCCTAATTGATTATTCGTGTACCCGAAATCTATTTTGCCTACATAGGGAGAACCGCCAATTGTTTATGTACGCGGAGCGCGTTTTGCCTACATAGGGAGAACCGCCAATTGTTTATGTACGCGGAGCGCGTTTTGCCTACATAGGGAGAACCGCCAATTGTTCATGTACGCGAAACATTATCTGCCTGATGTATAGAGACGGGGCTGGGAGGCCCGGAGGGGCGATCCACGCCTCCCACCAGTTCCTCTGAAACCCCCCAGTCCCCCCCGCATGCAGTCAGCATAAAGGTTTTCTACAATTTAGCAGACCATTTTCTCTTTGTATCCAACATAAAGTGACACTTTTGAAGTGACACTCTGTCTCCCATGGCTATCGGGACCTGTTAATTATATTTATTTATTTATTTTGTTACTTTTTTATTTTTTACCTCATATCATACAGGGTGGTGAAGAGTATTTTCGTGATTCGTGATTGACCCTAAATTAAACCCGTGATTCGTGAAAAGCCTAAAAATAAACCCGTGATTCGTGATTGAATACTCTATCGTGATCCGTGATTGAGGTATTTTTACTTTCGTGCCTCGTGATTTCGCATGGCTAAATTCGTGAAACGTGACCGTTGACGCCGACAATAATTAAAACACAAATACATGTAAGAGATTTCCGAATAAACATGGCCTTTGTTTAGATTGTTGACCTCTTGCTGTGCTAGTTTAATATCCGATGTATCAAGTGTCTTAGTTTGTGTGACACTACTCCACCAATACTTGACAGCGCTATTGTTTTATCTTAAGTATGATTGGTTACATAAATCCAGGTCAGTTTTGACGGACTCGTCAAACGCTAACGATAGTCCAGTCATTTTTCGAAGCTTGCATTGTTGCATAAACGTGGCGTATTTACAAAGATCTCGACTTATATCTTGCATCGTGGATGGAGAGTTCTGATCCTAGCGTCAAAGTTATTTTGACTTTCTACTTAACTCAGCAAGAGAAAACAGAGACAAAATCTGCTGTAGTACACAAGGAAAAAATTAATGTCCCCTTGTCGATCGAGAAGCATAAAGTATTTGAAGTATTCAAGAAACATCTGATTTCATTTACAACACTGAAGGAAATTGCCCTTAGTAAAGGTCTCGGGGCAAATCCCGAAGTAACAGTCGCAAGAATACAGAAGGGAGGCGCCTCGATTGGAGTATATAGTATAAGGACGCAGGATTCGTGGGAGCATGAGTTTCCTGCATTATCAATTGGTAATTGTAACTGTACTTGTAATTGTACCGATTGTAACGGTATTTTTCGCGTCATTATTCATACATTTATATGTAAAAGTAAACAATCATGTCATTGTGTCATAGTTTAACTGTGGATCAACCGCAGCGTTGTTCTATTAAACAGATTTGTCGGTTCAACTGCATTGAATGCACTGAATCTCCAAGTGATTGTATATTTAAATCATATATTCATGAGAAAAGCAAAAGTTAAAACCGTGATTCGTGAAAGCTTCTTTTTTAAATTCGTGAAAAATAACTTCGTGATTCGTGATGCCCCCCCCCCCCTCTTCACCACCCTGATCATACTTAAATGTGATTTTTTTTCATGTTTTATGTTTCAAACATATCCAGAATTGGTCTTGTTTTTGATTCTCTGATTGACTAAAAAATAAATAAAAGAAATTACTCATTATATAATATGATAAAATATCCATTTCTTACCTTTTTAATTTTTGGTATCATCTGGTGAATGTAATATATTTTTTTTTTGCTCTGCTTCAGATCAGAAATCTAGAGAGACCAATGGATGTCCCTGATAAAGGACTGGTGTGTGACCTACTGTGGTCCGACCCAGACGAGGATATTACTGGATGGGGAGATAATGATAGGGGCGTTTCCTGGACATTTGGTGGTGATGTGGTGCGAGAGTACCTGGAAAAGTATGGCTTCAGTTTGGTGGTGCGGGCACATCAGGTATACATTCGGGGGAATGGGGTGAAAGAGGGCAGGCACTTTCGGGGCGGGTATTTTGTTTTCTTCTAAGGGAACAGGCCCAAACCCAGGATTTTTCTTGGGGGGGGGGGGGTGCCAAATCCGAAAGAAGTGGACCTAATTTTTCTGGGGGAGGAGGGGGAAAGGGAGTGAGTTTTCTGATAAAAAACCGACCACCCTTTGCAGTATCCCCACGGGATGTTTATTGTTGGAGTTGGCTACAAATACAAGTCTGACTTATGGATTAATGACATACCACAGTAATCTAGCTGCTTTAAAGTTTTGTCTACAAATAGCACGTCTGTTAAGAACCGAAAGTGAACTTTCGGCCATTGTGGCTTTGTCCAGTTTTTTCTTGGAAGCTATGAACTCAAAACCATCCCATTTATTACCTGCAACATGAAAAAAAACTTTTAATACTTTTTATACAAAAATTCTTAATACAGGAGGAGAGAGGGTCACAACCATGACATGATTATCTTTTTTTTGGTAAAACACCAACCTTATTGTCACCAGACATTACCAAGTTGACCAGTTCCACAACTTTTTTAGTGAAATTGATTTTGATGATGTGCAATATTTTAGGTTGTTGAAGATGGATACAGATTTTTCGAGAAAAGAAAGGTGGGCATATTAATGTGATATAAATACCTTCACTACCACCAGTAATTTGTCAAAGAAACCAACTCTCTTTCTCACCCTGTTTTTTAAAGGAGGAGCGTCATTATGTGCTCGGCACATAATGAACGATGCATGAAATGTCGAACTCCACGCTTCGTTCATACTTTGCCGAGCATTTGCGGGCCGCTGTTGCATAGCTTTTCAGGCTAAAAATCGTTGCTTGGCTGTTCTAAATAATCGTGGAAGTGTTTTAAAGCCAGAAACTTGTTATTTAGGCTAAAAATCGAGAAAACTGGAGACAGCCGTGCAGCTAGTTTTTTTCCTCCTTTACCGGAAGCCGTGCAAGTAGACACAGCGATAAATAAACCTTGCACTAAAAGTCTTACCAATGATATTTTTCTTGTCAGCATTGACATTGACACTGAGTACTCGCTTCGATCCAAATTTATGCCTGATTTGACTTTCAATAGTGATCGCTGGACCTCAGCTCGCTTGCTAAACCTGACGAACGACCCCAAATTTCATCCTACTGATTTTTTAATTAGAAAACAATAATCTTTGAAAATATAACGCTAGCTAATAAGAAAAAACATTGTTCGTAACAGGACCTTGGATTTAGCTTTCGGATGGGCAGTAAAACGAATAGAATTTTGAAGATTTATTAACGGCATTTTCCCCCCTTCTCAGAGATCGATCCGGGCTATTCGTTTCGGAAGGCTTGAGAAGGCATGACGCTCCTCCTTAATACACCTATTTCAAGGTTGCACTCTAAGAATATGTGTATTGTAACCCGCAGTGCTTCATGGGTATCAAGTAAATAAGCAAATGAGCGTGATAAAATATAAATACATGTTTCAAAAGCTAAAGAATTCTTCTAATGAACATTCACATGGCTTTCCAATACAAAGATTCGGCCATTTATACGCTACCCATGAACCACCACGGGTTATGACACATGGATTCTTGAGTGCAACCTTTTTTGAAATAGCCCGCCATGGTGTGAAAACTATTATGAAATCCTTTTCAGCTGGTAACACTTTTCAGTGCACCCAACTACTGTGGAGAATTTGACAATGCTGGGGGAGTAATGTCAGTTGGTGAAAATCTCATGTGTTCATTCAGCATACTGAAGGTGAGTTTGTAATACAAAACACTTTGCCCATTTATAGGCATGAATTGCTCCAGCATAAAGTTTATCCTGTTTATACAGGGGGTAAGCTAATAATTTACTCCCTTGGAGGGGAGGGGGGTCATAGCCAGTACTTTGACTGGATAGTTATTTTTAGGGAGCCCCAGCTTTGGTACAAGAAATTGCAACTCTCACTGACAATCATTCTAGAGAGTCAAGGGGAATTCATGCTCTGACTCTCGCATGCACCTCTATATATAAACAATGCTACATGGTCGCTTTAATATATCTGGTATAAAATTAATGTGTTGCGATACTTTGTTTTCACAGCCTCAAAGTCTACAGGTGATATTTGAGGAGGCAGAGGAGAAGCCAAAGAAAAGTGCCAGTATCTTCAACAACAGGATAGCTGTGGCATGACAAAATAATTATTCCTTAACCCCCCCCCCCCCCCCAAGTTTCAAGAAAGGGGAAGCCGGAAACATTGTTCTTCCGTGGATTTCCTTATATGTCTTGTTACTTTTAAGCCGCAAATGTCTGAAAATAGGGGAGGCCGGGCCCCGCTCGGCTCACCCCTAGATCCGCCCCTGGCAATGCCCCCAATCCAAGTATTTGGAGGGCTGTTACTGGTTTCAGCCTGGAGATTTCGCATTATCTTACGCTTTGAAACATATTTTGTACTTTGTGCTGTATTACCGTACCGTCATCACAACAGTCATTACCATTCATGATGTAAAGTAATATTTAATTTCTATTTATGATTTTTCACATTTGAAAGACGGATCGACAAGATGATCTAGTATTATTTAACTTATTTGATATTTATTAATTGAATCATTAATTGTCTATTTAGATTTATAATAAAGAGGTGAAACGATTTTCACGATATGATAATTGTCTTATCTACCCTATTCTTTTTTTTCATTTTCGCGCGAATTTTCTTAGCACATTTCGTGAGTCTTTAGTTTCTTTTTCCAGGGTATATAATTTCGGGATTACGAAGTTACTTCGGGAATACGAAGTTACTTCTTTTCATGTTTTTTTTTTACAAAATAAATAAATATAGTTAACCAACAGCTAAAATTGCCTTAGGGACGAACCATTAGAAAATTATGGGGGGGGGGGGGGGCAGAATTACCCCAGGTGAATATTTTTTTTTTGGTAAATGTATTGATTTTTTTTTTTTTCTTTTACAATTGGTAGCTGTCAATATTTTTTTTTCAGGTTTTTTTTTCCATTTTTTAGTGGAATGTAGTATTATTGCTGGTTTTCACGTGACGTCACCTGGTTCACTATTTGTAAGGTAGTGTTTATATTCCCATTTTTTTTTTTGCATAGATTTTCCTTGTTTAATATAAACCAAAATAAGCTTTAGTATTTTTTGGTAGATAATCCGTTCTTGAGATACCGCAAATTGTAAGACTCTTGATTTGTTAGAAATTTCCCAATTTGGCCGAAATTGCTACTTTTTTCATGATTTATGGCAACTTTGCTCAATTATATCTCAAGAACAAATCATCTTCCAAAAAGTACCAAAGCTTATTTTGTTTTATAGCAACAACAAAATATAAGCTAACACAAACTTACAATTTGAATTTTGTTAATTTTCTGCTCCTGTCAGTTCGGCTAAACCCAGAACTACCGATTCGCTATAATTCATTCCGCAACACGCGCTTTTCCTCTATTCTACGACAACGAGCTCTAAATTGCCCACAAAGGAGTTCTTTTGTCTCTATTCTTCTCGTTCTTTGCGTCGAGGTGCGCGATATTGTTCATTTGCCCAATCAAATTGCAGCTTGTAAGAGCTGCGTACCGACCCGATTGCTAAAAAAAACCTGAGGATTCTTTGCCCCCCCCCCCCCCCCGATGTGTTCTACCAGGGCTTCATCCCCAAGGTCATAAGGCTCCGAAACAACGTGCTTTGATTGGCTAACATTTCCAGACCACAGTTCATTTCGCGGTTCAAGGCTTTCGATCCGAATCTCGTTCGAAAAGACTGAAAACTCCGCAAAAATATAAAATATCCCGACCTCTAAAATGTCCGGAGAAGATATACTATACTTGTTGATACTCATACTTTCTATTCCTTATGGTTATTTCGTCAAAATCTCTGGTTCTCCTGCAAGAAAGCAGTTTTTGAGCACGCTCGCTGGAGTAGGCTTATCCTTGGCTCTTCTAGGACCTTGGGGAATTTGGCATTCCTTGACCGCTGTTATAGGAGCTTATCTAATCGTTGCTTCTTTGGGTCCGAGGTAAGATCGTCCGTAAGATCTTTATTGGCGTATTTTGTTCGCATTTTCCTTGGAACTCCATGGGTATAATTCGTGTTATTGCTGTCCTGTTGGTATAACTACGGTCACGCATAGGAACTCACATTCAATATACGTTTTTGTTACGCGTTCACGTTCTTTTTTGTTCCCGTTCTTTTTCGTTCACGTTCTTTTTTGTTCCACGTTCTTTACCCTTTAACCCTTTCCTGTGTTTCTTTTTACCGTAACTTAGTAAGCGACCATGGACAGTTAACATTAACAGCGTGATTTAAGCATAGTAATTAGTGGGTTGACCTTTTCTTATATTTGATCACAGTCTCCGTGTATCACAATGTTAAAAAGTACTTAAGCTCGTATAATGTGTAGTGTTGAAACGGAGAAAATATACTGAATATTTAAGATGTTTCAGACATATACAATGTCTATTTAAATTATTTATTGATTAATTAAAATAATAGAATTACTGTCGAGCCTCCTTAGAAACAAAATAGCATCAGACTGCAGGTAGACAATTAAATTCATAAAAAATGGATTTACGTCCATAACAGCCTCTTCACGGCGCATGCTGTACTTGCCGTACTTGACACAACACAAAACTTGCAAGTTACTGCTTGCAAAATAAAAAAACATGCAAGCCATTCTCCTTTTGCCAAATGGTTTTTCTATGTTATGAGGACTCTTTCTACTGTGTCAAGGCGTGTACACAGGGTCCGCACACCCCCACTTTCATTTCTTATTCAAGGATCTTCGCAAATACTATCCTTTTACCATTTGATATTTAAGGCTGCCATCCTATCAGCAAATCCTGGGTACGTGCCTGGTGTCCATCTAGGCTTATAACCAGTTGGAGGTCAGGAAAGTCTAGAAAACCCCCACCCTTACACATACACTTATATAAAATACACTAAAGGTACTACAAGCTAAGATACCTTAGAGATAATTTGTGAAATAGGTTCACAACCCCACTCCACCCAAAATCTTTGCTACCCATTTTAAACACAAATACTATAAGATGGAAGTGATGAAGACAAGCTGTCATCCATTATTTGACTTTACTGAGTGCAGAGCTCTGTAGAGAGAAGTAATGAAACTACATTTAGAGCTTGCAAGTGGCCAATAACACAATTATAATAAAGTGAACACAGCCTGGATGTATTTTAAAGTGTAGAACATTTTAAATTAATTGTTTGTATGTACAATATAATGACACCATTCAAATGAGTCTGCACAAATTGTTCTTGATTTTTTTTTCAATTAAGACAATTGCAAGCTATTGATTTCTCAAAGAAATTTTTTTTTGGTTTAGAGAATGGACTCCAAACACATTCTCAAATATACCTAGTCCTTTTATATTCTTTTGTACACGGAAGCTGTCTCAGTCGATCGTTCTACTTTACTTTTAGTTTTTTTCCAGCAGTTACTGAGTTCAGGACTCGAAAGTCATGGATGACTAGAGCAAGTATGCTAAAGAAGGGTGGTACTATTCCTAAAAATCCCTATTGAAAACTATGGAAAAAGCAGGATTCACTTGCTAGAGTGGAACTATTTTCATTAGTCTTTCAAAATCGATGTTTTTTTTTAGGCGCTGTCAGTGGGTGGCCTTCTTATTCGTCTTTGGCTATCTGTTCTTCTTCCGAACTTGTACATACTTTGGATTTAAAAAGCCACCAATGCAAAGCAATGCAGTCCAGCTTCTCGTCACACTTAGAGTAAGTGCAGTCATTTGTGGCTATAGCATTTGTAACACAACTGTTTATGTCTCGAGCATCTGCTTTACAACAAACGAACATTGTATAATATACTCCTTAGACAGGTAGCCCAGCCACAACACAGAAAGCCCGGACAATACAGTAGCATACCCTAACCACGATTTGCTGTGGGGACTATGTAAAATATGTGCAAAGCCAAATTCTCCATATTAATATATAGATTTAGGCACTGCCTAAAGGCGGAGCCAGCGTTTGATACCTTTTTGTGTTGACTGATAGGGGTAATTTAGGGGGATCTAGGTGTCTTTAAAATGTTTCTTTTTAAGTAGATTAAAAAAGTCATTTTTTACTGCCATGTCATTATGAATTGTACAGGCCCGTACCTAGAAGGCTCTGCAGCCTTGTTTGGTGATTTTTTTTTCTATTTTTTTTTTTCAGTTTTTAAAGCTTTCATAAATGTTTATATTGTGTTTTCAGAATTGTTATTGTTAAGATAAAAAAAGTAAGAACTAATTAAGAACCTAAACAGCCTGATTTGCCAAAAATGTTACCCTGATTTATTGGAACCTTGTTTAACCTGATGTTCTTATACAGTCGGTGTTTACTGTATGATTTCCACCTCAAAGACTTTCCAATTACCCTGTGTGGAAGTGCCTTCATTCTGTTCCTGGAATCACTGTTGAGCCCATATTATGTTCTGTTTTGTCTGCAGCTCTGCACTCTCCCATTTGAAATATTTGATCCTGAAATATCAAGAAACAAAGCAGCTGCTACATCCAAACCCTCTTTCTACGAGTTCCTTAGTTATTCCTATTGCTACTGTGGCCTTCTAACGGGTCCCTACTACCGTTACAAAACCTACAAAGATTTCTTAGAACAAGAAAACCCTGAAAAGATTGCTTCCTTGTGGCCGGCCCTACGTCGACTGAAGTTTGCACCACTGTATGGTGGCCTCTATCTTCTAATGAACACATATTTCCCAACAAAGCATCTCATGTCAGAAGAGTTTTTTAAACACCCTTGGGGTATCCCATACCAGTTGCTCTACCTTGTGCCAGCATTTAATGGTTTCCGTTGGAGGTTTTATATTGGCTGGCTGTTGGCGGAGAGTAGCTGTATTATGCTGGGTTTAGGTGCCTACCCATTTGAAACCGACCCTAAGCCTGCACTAGGTCCATCTAAACCAATGCCGGCAGAGAACGGCCATGTTTCGGAAGTAGCTGACACGAAGGAGAATGGCGACACCCATAGGTGAGAAAACTACACCTAAAGCCTCTGTGTTCACCCAAGATATTCATCACACCAGGCTGCTGCTTTTGCAGCTGATTAGACTTCTAGTAACCTATACACACATAAATATACACTGCTGGAATCACCCTGTTCCTGCTGCTGTGGTCCACGTGAAAATTGTTGAATATACAAATCTTCATCATGTTTTGGCCTAGGCCAAGATGGCCTGCACCCCACAGTCTGCCATACTTCATGGTATATCCTGAGAGATCCCAGGGCCCCTCATGTCAGATCACATCAAGGGATGACAGCTGTTACCCGGACCTCGCAGCTAGGGAGCTGGCTGGGTCCCATAGGATCAGACGGGAGACTGCCTAAAGTAATCTTTTTCCCAAAAGCAATGACCTGCTAATTACAGCCTCCTTAATATCTAAATACTGAGTAGCACTACAGTAACACTATTTGTTATAGTGACTCATACTTAAAGCCGCATTGTCACCAGTTTACTTCTGGTCAATTACGTATCAATCTCTGTTGATTTTTAACAGAAACTGAGGGAAATATTTCTAAATTTTAAAAGCAGAGGATGGCCTGTTTCATGGCGCGGATTCTAATAGATTCTTTTGACGGTTGAGGTTTCCAACGGACCTCTGGAAGTAAACTGGTGACAATGCAGCTTTAATATTCTGATCACAAAACAGGATTACCGTTATATCTTCCTTCTGACCCTTTTTCATCCTTTTTGTTCAAGCATCTGGCTGAGATTGTTATTATTTCTTTTTCAGCTTCATGACAGTTTATAATATTGATATATTCAAAGTAGAGTTTGCCCCGTCTATGAGAAGCATTATGAAAGACTGGAATATGTCAGTTCAGTGGTGGATAGCACAGTACGTTCACAGAAAACTACCCTTCTCCAACAGAAATATCAGGTAAGTCCTGTGTAACTTTTTTTTTTCTTTGACTTTCTCTTAGTCAATCTTTTGTACATAAAGAACTCCTCTGAATAAGACATGGATATAATATTCAATGAAAGCATAAAACAAATAACCTACATATTATATTTGGCAATCTGTTTATTCAAGATTGCCATTATATTAATTTAAAAAATGCCAATAATGCTGTCATTTTACACTACTGCTACTCTGTTAAATATAGCATGACATCCATTCAGTTTAAAGTGTTGTGTAATACAAAAAGGGAAAAGACAGAGCAATTTTTTAGTGAGCAGCAGCTAAACATGTTTTAGTAAAAAATTGAGAAATCTGTTGTCTTTTGTGTATCTTGAAAGGTATAGAATAGGTAATAAACTGTTAGTGCTCCACCAATTTTGATAGGGACCTGGGAATATATAAGATTCAGACTTTGTGGTGACATATTATTTTAAAAGGCTTTGAAATTTATTTTCTTGGGTCTACATTACCATTTTGGCATGGCGCATATACATTTTTTCTTTTAAAGGAACCTTCAAAATTATACCAAAGAGAAAGGCTATGAACATTTAATATTTTTAGTTAGTAAGAAATATTTTTGGACAAACATTGCTCAAATAATCTAAAATAAGCACTCTTAAAGCCATAACTATTAGTTGCATTAAACAAGACACAGTGAACCCTAAAAATGCACAGCAACTTCAACCTTGTTATTTTACATACACATAACACTTCAGAGTATGATCACAGACAACCAGACACCATTGAAGTGTGATTTTATGTTTTTAATGTCTAAGCTTTTAATAGGAGGTGTGCTCTAAAAGCTTTTGGTTTAATTCCCATTGTTGTTGTTATTATAATTCTAGAATGTCTGTCACCCTCCTGGTCAGTGCCTTCTGGCATGGCGTCGCCCCTGGATACTATCTGACATTTCTAAGTGTTCCACTGGTTGTTATGGCCGAAGTGCGCATGGAGAAAGCTATCAAACCCTGGCTGTCACAGCGCATGTGCTACTACTATGATTGGTGCAGCTGGTTTTGCCTCTATCGAGCAATGGAGTACCTTGGCTGTGGCTTCATCTTATTGCAGTTTGCTCCTTGTATTGCCATTTGGAAGAACATGTATTTCATTGGTCATATAATAATGGTTTTGTTCATTATCATTCCTAGTTTTATTCCTAGAAAACGTGGTGATAAGGAAGAGATAAAAAAGGCCTCATAACGAACTTAGCAAACTTAGAAAAACTTAATTCTAAGTTTTTCTCTGTACAGTCAGTTTAATATGGTGCATGTTTACAAAAAGTCTCATTTTTCCAAAACAGTTAAACATTTTCCCATATGGCAATATGATTATTGATAAATACTGACACTAAACAATCAGATGCTACAAGCAGACTTGTTTTGTCAAAAGGAATTTTTTTGTTTTGGCATGCTGCCATATCCACTTTGACAGTTTTAAAAAGTATGCCCATAATAAGGCAAGAAACTGTTCTACTTTGATCTACTCTTTTTAGCCAACTATCATAGCAAAAGAATGTTACAGTGAAAAAAATAATGGCGGATCCTTGTAGTTATGAAAAAATGCATTAAAAACTTTAGACACTGTTCTTTTCATGTAACCAATTAAAAATGTAGTTAAATGCAAATAAACGAAATTGATCGTTTATTTTCATTTTAATGCATCATAGCTGTCAACTTGGAAATAAATTTTGTGAAATCGGGTGAAATACAGTAAATATGTGAAAAAACCTAAGAGAGCCAATGCAGGTGAATACAGAGAATGCATGAACATTCTCACAAAAATTAGGCTGGTTATGAGGTCCAAAATCTTGTGACATCCGCCTAATGCGGGTGACATCGGCCTTGTGCTCATGGCAGCGCATGTTGATCTTCTCGTATAGTGCAAAAAACAGTTCTTGTGTGACAGCACATCTCTATCTTGCTCTACAAATTCACTGCTATAAGGAAGTCATTTTATCGGTTTCAAGGTAAATATATTTCACTGTAAATAAATCGCCTGGTCTGATCACATTTGTCTGGTTTGAAAATTAGCCAGCAGCAAGTCAACCCATTTGATTGGTTAACAATTAATTAACAGATTAGTATTGATTGCTGTAATTAACAAATAAGTCGATTAGCATTTTTGCACTGGAATGTGCTAGCAGACAAGCAATTGTCTTGTCATCAGAACCTCTGCAAGCACCAAACTCCCCCCTCCCAAAAATAACACACCCTCGCTTGTGAGTGTGTCTGCATTGGTGTATGTAACATGGGTAGCTACACTAACTAATACCAGCCCAGAGTACCTGAACAAGGCACTTTTCAGCAAGGCAAGTTCTGTTCCTCCTGTGGTTGATTGTAGCCAGAGGCTCACAGGGGCAGATCTAGCTTTTGCTAAAGGGAGGGTTTGGCTCAGTCAGGTTTGGGGGAGGTGGTCATTTTTTTTTTACTTACGGTTTTTTGGCAGCCCAAGGGGGGGGTTAAACCCCCTAAACCCTCCCCCTAGATCCGCTACTGGCTCATAAGCAGCCCCTGTTGCATAGCTGTCAACCTCGCTTTAGGAAAAATCTGAAGAAAATACAGTGAATGTATCAGAAAAACCAAGATAGCTAATGCGGTAGAATGGTAGAATACAGTAAATGTATGGATCTTTTAAAAAATTAGGCTTGAGAAAAGTTTCAAAATCTTGAGACTCCTGCCTAATGTGAAAGAGTTGAAAGCTATACCCTGTTGTAGCTGTTGCTCGTAGCTTCCTTCCTTAGCCTAGTTTTCTACGACCATCCTCGGAACCCTTGGGAGAAACGTTTGAGAAAAGCCACTGGTTTTTAAAACAACAAATTCAAAATATGACCGATATACCTGACAATTTATGGCTTTCTTCTTTTCTTTCTCATTCGCCCCCCCCCCCCCCCCCCCCCAAACTAAATAAAATTTCGTTACTAGTTGAATGGACGCCCTGTGGTTAGATGACCAATGGCCTGAGTTCTAATATGAGAGAAATGAAGATGGCGGACGCCCCTCGCTTCTAAACAAATCTTGCTTCTACCAAAACAAATGGCTTGTTTTCTTTTTGAAGTATCACATACCGTTAATTGAAAGCATCTGTGCTGCTCGAGTACGGTAAGAGCGCTGTAATTTTCTGTGGGCGTTTGTAAGCCGTATAGATTTGTTTGAAAATATTTGCATCGTGCCTAAGCTTTGTACTCACTTATTTTGTCGTAAGCTCTATTTGATTTGTTTGGAAACGACAACCCCTTTAGCTGCTCGCTCTCGCTATTGACGGGCAGCATTGCTGTAAAATGACTTAAATTGTTAATAAAAAAATATTGAGTTTATTCGGAACTATGTTATTATCTAGTTAATTTCTAGTTAAGCTTAAGTCTCTCATATCTCCAAATCCTCGATCAAAGATTATGAAATTATGAAACAAGGTACTTTACGATGAGGGCGGAATAATATATAAGTATTTAAACAAGTGATATAAGATTATGATTATGTCTACAATTTAAAACTTGAACAGAATCTTGTGCTTCACCTTACCAATTATACTTACTTGTTTTTTTATTTAGGTTTTAAATTTCCATCAAAAGGTGTTTTCTCCTACAATAAGCTTACTCAATATATCTGACCCTTGTCAATTGTTATTATTGTCAAAAAATACTTGCATGTGAACTACTTCATCGTACATTAGCTTTATTAAGCAATTTTTATAAATAATAAAGAATAAGATGTTTTTATTCTTTTATGATTATGACTCTGACATTCTCTTTTCAATGTGGACAGTAAAATTGTTGTTGTAGAAAAAAATAAACAGCTTGGACAGTGAAGGCACAAAATAAAATAAATAAACCAATGCTTATTTTTTGCCCAGGGCATCCTGGCTAGAAGCTGTCATTTGCATGCAACCTCTCAACAAATGATTATGATAATCATTGATTATGATTATGATTAAAATAATGTATTATCCATTTCAGAGGGTCATAATGATTGCCTATTGCACCATTGTTTTCACAGAGAAGATACAAACTGTTACAATGGAAGAGGGTGATGACTCTAGGAATTCCATTGCCGCAGATGAGTCAGACTTTCATTGCAGCTGTTGTTATGACTTGATGGTAGACCCTACAACCTTGAACTGCGGCCATAACTTTTGTCGTTTTTGCCTGGCACATTGGTGGTACTCGTCCAGGAAGACGACATGTCCTGAATGCCGTCAGCCTTGGCAGGGGTTCCCTAATGTTAACTACCTTTTAAGGTACAGTATTGTTAGTTGATCACATGACGTGAGATTTATGGGAGTGAATTATGGGTGGTCTAAATCAATAAAAGATTCAGTTGCAGGTTAACCTAAATACATGTAAGACCTTTTTTCTCATAAATTTGATTGAAATAAGTGATCATATGACTTGGAAAAGGAAAGAAAGATGCACGACAATTGAAACCAAACAGGCAATAGTTTTCAAATGCGTGCACCAGTTTTTTTTCTGTTTTATTACACTGTACCTGCCCAGAATCAAGTCAAAGTTTTGATATTTTTCAACAGGAAAACCATAAGGAAACTTTTCCCAGAGGAAATAAAAGAAAGAGAGACTGCTATAGAAAGCAATACAAACTATGAGAAAGTCCTGAAAAAGTTTGAAAAGTTTGGGAACAGAAGACTGGAACAAGGGGCAAGTGGTGGGTTTCAGAGAGACCAGAATTATCACTGGGCTGTATTCACAATCAAGTGTGTCGCCATTGCTGCTGGCTGTGTAGGAATTCTTATGGCAAGTATCTTTTACTAATGGTGTAAACAATAGTGGGTATCAAAATGGAGAAGAGTACTATCACTGATTAGTATAACAGTGGGTAACATGATGGAAATGGGCAACTATCACTGATAGTATAACAACAGTGGGAGTCAAAATGGAGATGGGCATTTATCACTGATAGTAAACCAACAGGCTATGTGCACGATGTTGATACTCAATATCGGAGTAGTTACCCTACTCGAATAAATTAACGTATATTTTGCCGAATGTTGCTCTTCACTATGAAATAATTAGCTCCAAGGGTATTATAATGTTTAATGTTTACAAGGAAAAAGATTTGAGCTTAAACATATTCAAAGCAAGAGTAAGAAATCACATTTTGTCGGCCTAATTGTGATAATGACGCGAAAATGGCATAACATTTGCAAAGTGCCGGAACAAACCAGCGCGATAATTTTTTTCTCGCTCCGCTTCATCGAGAATCTTACATGTTTCTAAAATCAACATTAGTTGCTCTTTCCATTGCTGTGTTACCCATTGATGTAGGACGATCGATAAGGGAGCAATTGAACGATGAATGCGTAACGACCACATGTCCCCCCGCGAGAGCACTCAAAGTTTGGATGTCAATACCGTCTATATTAAAACTTGTTAACGTCAAGACTTACCAACCCAGGGATTCAACATGAAATGATATATCCAAATCCGCTTACATTTCGTTCTTAAAGCAACAATTTGTGTACATAATATGCAACATTTTCAGGAGAGAACGCTCTGTGCCCCTTATTCTGAGATCTCATAAACAGCATGGCTATGACACCGCATCTTACCCGGTCGAACTCAGTTTTGAATGATGTAAGCGCACAAAGTAACACGCATTAAGCCCTATTCTACACGCATCCGTGTCCAAGCGCATAAGAGACCGGGGAAAGTTGAACGCTTCGATAATATTTATACCCGATCCGATACTGCATCTTACCCGGTCAAACTTAGTTTCGAATAATCTAAGCGCACTAACTAACACGCTCAAGCGACTGATCCGTAGGATAAAAGAACAATCTGTATTCCAGTTGAAAGTAGCATACGACGTGTGGTACTAATCTCCCAATAAATAATATACTTTTCGTTTATAGTACAGAAACTGTAAGGTTGAATGTAAATTCAAGTATCAGGGATTTATACGTTAGCAAAGTTGTAAAGCATCGCTGGAATGTCTTTTGGCTTTTTTGAACTCTGAGAACGTAGTTTTAATTTCCTTTTTTAGCTTATATAAGCATGCTTCTAGTGTATCCTGGATTTCTCACTTTCAACACGCTTTTTGACAGCTTATTGTCAAATAATAATTAGAAAAACATTTCGGGCTGCATTATGTTATCTCTCTAAAAGCCTCCAAAGTTTTATCGCACACCTTTGGCATGTGAGCGCTTCCTTAGCTATCAAATACCATGCACCTGAATGAGCCCTTTTGGTTATTGATATACGTAACATCCGTTTCGTGTATCGTCGTAGTTAATTAAAGTGACCCAACAGCTGAATAGGACTTTACACCTCGATTTCTATAGAACGAGCCAGTAAATACAATGAACATGCAAATTTCTTATATCCCGGGTATTCTTAAGTTTAGCCGATGAAACGATTTTAAAATAATAACATAGGAAGTTCTTTCGGAAGCATTTTCGTTTTGTGCGTCTTCACAAGCTCACTGTAATGGGAGATGTCAACAGCCAATTAACCTATTGTTGTTTAGACAGTTGTTGCGCTAAATAAAGAGTCAGTAGTTTGAGACTTGAGTCAGTAACACGTTTGAGGCTCTTTGCTTTTGCAAGATAATCGTAATCGTCTATAATTAATCTGAAACTCCCGCAACCGTTTTGACAGTGAGTAAATGCGCGTTTCACGATCAAACTCGTAGAAGCTATTG
Source organism: Nematostella vectensis (assembly GCF_932526225.1). NCBI lineage: Eukaryota > Metazoa > Cnidaria > Anthozoa > Actiniaria > Edwardsiidae > Nematostella > Nematostella vectensis. The sequence goes on along the minus strand of NC_064045.1, from coordinate 9,189,311 downwards.
TACTATTTTTCTTGATGGCAAAACTTATAGTTGTGTTCTGGAGCTCTCGTGATTCTTCTTGTCTTCTATGTAATGAATATCGAGACACGGTTGGATCGTATGCTAGCCTGAGTTAACTTAACATCAACATCGTCAACATCGTTCAAAACACACGACTTAGACGGCCGGATCGTGCAAGGTCTTGTTTAGAGGGTACACGCACCAGGTTTTTAAGAATGGTTGGACTGTGCAAGGTTTAGTTTGAGAGCTTTGAAAGAAGTGTGCACGCACCGGGCTATTCAAATTATCGAACCGTGCAAGTCTTTTATTTAAGGCTTGGAAGAAGAACCAACCGTGCACAATACTTCGGTTGGAATACGAGAACCGTGCTCGGACCGGGTACCCGCTTCAAACCCGGCCCATAGTGCACTTCAATACACATGTTACACGGTTAGGTACCAACATCGTGCATGTAGCCAACAGTGGAAATCAAAATTGAGATGGGCATTTATCACTGACAGTATAACAAAAGTGGGAATCAAAATGGAGATGGGCATTTATCACTGATAGTATATTAACAGTGGGAATCAAAATGGAGATGGGAATTTATCACTGATAGTATAACAACGGTGGGAATCAAAATGGAGATGGGTACAGTATCTATATCAATAATAGCATAACAAAAGTGGGTAACAAAATGGATACACAAAGAAGATGATAAGGGGGCTGAGCTCTTGTGCCTACCTAGCCCTAACAGTTCTTATTGCAGGGATAGTTACAGTAATTCATGAGGAAGTTTCCTTAAGAGGACAAGGAGGCTGTTTGTATAATATCTACAAATCGCCTGCTTTTCTAAATTTTCATTTTTACAACCATTAATTTTCCTTGCAGTTTGTCTACGATACCTTGGCCATGATTCTAACATCAACAGAGCCTTTGGTCAGTAAGCCAGTAACTTCCTGGACACCAGAGGATGTCTCTAAATGGGTTGCTGGGCTTGGACCATGGACTAAAGGTTATGGACAGAAATTCCTGGACAGTGGTATTAATGGCATGGTTCTGGTATCACTAACTGAGACTGATTTGGAGGACCCTCCTCTTGAAATGAAGGTGGCAATTCACCGAAGAGCTTTGATTCAAGCCCTTGAAGGAGTAAAAAATCTTGGCGTTAAGCCACCTTCAGATCTATGGGAATACAAGGTTTGGTTAAGATTGATTAAAAAAATTCAATGCTTGTACATATTTTACAAAGAGTTAAAAGTGCAAAAAGCAACTGCAAAATAGCCACTGCCAATGATACTATGAATATTATTAGTCAAGCGCTATAGGCGTCCCGACTTGAGTTTTTTGTTTTAGTACTTCTATCTGCAATATGTGGTTTGGGTTGCTTTTGTTGTGAGATTAGGTTGCCCATGTATAACGTGAAACTTGCTTCCCGAGCTTCTCACTTCAGTCCGAAGAAAAGTAAGGAGTGATAATACTGTAAGGCAAGAAAGGAGTCCCAGAAGGCTGATCTCTGCACAGATGCACATGCCAACCAATCAAGCGCAAATGACAATCAAATTTGCCGTTTATGCATAAAGTATTCCTAGTAGCCAACCAGCCTACTTAGTGTCTGTTCAGTGTCAATTTATTTAATACAAGTCACTCGTAAATCTTGCACTCTGATTGGTCAAGGCTTCATGTGTTATTAGAGAAAACTACCAAACTTGACATTAGCATGTGTGCAAACTCCCAAAAACTACTAGATTGTTTGGCTTATTTTTGTATAAGCCCATTTCACATCTAATAAGTTGGAATAAATTTCTTTAAGTACTTAGTGAGTAATAGCAAACAAAATATCAAATGCGACTTTTTTTTAAATTGATGTTACTTTTTGTAAAATGTCATTGAAATTTGAGCTTTTCAACCCCGAGCTCATACATAGCACAAGGATAATGATAGATATAACTAAAAAGTCAAAATCTCAGTATGTGCATTTTGGTCTCACGTTATTTTGTGTTTTCAAAATCAGTCCAGAATACAAGTAACTGATGGCCATTGTAAGAAAGTATGTCTTCTTTCTCTATTTGGAATTGGGTATTTTCCAGGTTTTTCCATAATCAGATGGACAAGGCCAATGAGTTGCATTTCTGATAGTTAAATACTGTTTGTGTGTATTGTTTTTTTGTTAACTAGGGTTTTCAATTGCTTTTTTCCAGGCTGCCTACCCTGCACGGTGTATCTTTTTGTTGTGGGGTTTTCGGGAGTTCCCAAGAGCCACGGCTATCTACACTTTCTTCTTTCTTCATGATGAGATCTTCATGCCACTCTTATACCACACGTCAGAACGGGACATGGACTATGTCATACAAGAACTTGGTGAAGTAAGTCATGGGCAGATCAAGGAGTTTCCATGGGGAGGGGGGGACCAACCAAAAGGAAGGGGCAACAATATATTAAACAACATCTGTAAAACTGCTCCGTTTTTGTGGTCGTAAAACATAACATTTCAACCCTGTATTGATTAATTTTTCCCTCTACAATGGTGACTGTTGGAGTCCCTTGTTTCGGAAATGCCCCCATACCTTCTCCCCCTCCTCCCGCACCGCCCTGCTTTAGTTCCCAATGTTTATTCCCTATTCATTTGAATAATGTTCATTTTCTTTGTCTACAGAGGTGGCATGTCCCTTCAGTAGAGTATATTCGTTTTTTCACACGTGTTCTCCTGACCCCATACTACTTGGTTGGAAAATTCGCCTACAAGTGGATTCATGTCAATCTTTGGACTGTTGGCCTTATAGTCACTTTCTGTTTCATGATGACTGCAAGTGAACTGTTAAAAACAAGATGGCTTTTTATGGGAGGCTGGAGGTGAGTACGATAGTAGTGAAAACACCAACATGGTTTTACTAACCCCACTTAGGTTCAGGATTTTATTGCTTTTATTTATGCACTTGATAAAACTAGAGGTTAATAAGCATTACATTTCGAAAGCTTTTTTGCTGTTGGAATGCTAAAATAGTTTTACAATTAGGTGTTAGAAGCATCTCAGGCAACCACCATACTCATGTGTGGCCACAGGACATACTGTAGCTTACTTCAGATTGTTCGATGTTTGTTTTCGCAAAACCCAAGAACCCAGCAAAAAAAATTCATAGCAAATTAAAAAGTTACAACTTAATGTTACTTTGCAGGAACATTCCAAGCATTTTCCTGCAGAACTTGAAACCAATGCTTGGAAATGGTCTCATACACCTTATCATCTGGCACTTCATGCCTCAATTTGTAGGCAATTTCTTCTTTTACTGGTTGCTACTCATGAGCCCAGTTTATGGCTGGTCTGTACTCAAAACATCATGGTACGAGGCCGATAGACAGTATGGTCCAGGTACCGGTTTACTGGCAAGACAGGTGGTGTCATGGGTGTGGAGAAAGGTTTCCACACGACTTGGGGTATAAACACCATATAGAGTAATGCTGACTCACTATGAACTGACATATTTCGTCTTGGTGTGGGTACATGGGCACTCAAATACCTTTAAAATACCATGGTTTCCTCTTTTAGTTGTTAATTTTATTTAATTAAAAACTTGTAGAAGATATTATAACAATCACCCCTTTGCCCTTAACAGCTACATCCTCTTGACAGTTTACGTAGTTGAAAGTAACATCTATATTTTAGAAATGTCTAACATTTTATCAATCCTCTTGGATTACCAAGGGGTTTTATCTTATAACCTTAAAAGTTCTGGCGATGTAGTTTTGTTAACCATCATATTCTTAAGTGCTTATCTCATATAAAATCCTCTGTGTTGGGAGGTATTTTGAGTTACACTGCTCAGAAGACTACTTTGTAGGTGCCCTAGAGCCAAGTTTTTTTTTCTTTGGCTCAGAAAATTCAGTAAGAATTAGGGAGCAGATATGAAAAAAGAGTTCCAACTTGCAGGGCAATTTCTGAAAATTCACATTGTATTGATCATGTTGAAAATGATCGCATTATTTCAAAACGCACAAAATATTATATATTTTATACAAGTCAAACCATACAGAGATTTTGTAAATATATTGTTTTATGTTTTAGCAAAAGTGAGAAGCACCAGCAGCATGGCTTAAATAAAATTTTCATATTTTTTTATTTACATTGCATGTAAATTGGATGACGTTGAAATATCCATATACTATTACCAGTCTTGCTACAGGATATGGTATTATTGACAACTGCTGTGTTCTCACTTGTTATATATTTAACACTTTTTAAAATCAGTTTATTTGAAACAATAAACACATCTTAGTAAAGACTAAGTTAATATAAGATATGTAACACCCAATATTAGTTGAAAATGGAAAAATTTGCTTTATAACACTGTTTGTTGGTTCATAGCATAACTTTTACACTTTTTCATTACATGTCATTAAATTTGACAAAATCCACAGTATTTTAGAAGCATTTCACAATTTTGGCATTTCAGATCCTCAAAAGCATTACAATGTTCTGGGGGAGCATTTCCCTGCTCTTTATTAAGGCGACGTAAAAAATGTTGCTTGTACCATTAGTTCAGAATCTCTTTCACTGCAGTAAAAAGTGGGGCAATTTTCTTGTTTTTTTCTTCTAGTCTATTGGGCAAAACCTTTTTTGTGTCTCTTATTTCACGACCAAACTATAACCCCTGTCAAACTTCACAGTAAAACTCAGGGGGTATTCCTTGGTGTTACGGAGAGATTTGTTTTTGGTGCTCAAGGCCTTTGTACTCTATTTCATTGTCTCGTTCTAAGGTCTTTGTTTTTGGCTTTTGTTCTATTGTGTTTTTGGTGCTGGTGCTCCGTAACACCAAGAAACTACCAACTCAGGGAAAGCTTAGGTACGATGATGTCATCACTGCCTTGTCGCTAAGCACCTTTTGTTGCTTTATATATGTTTATACAGTGTGTCTAACATACCCTGATCAAACTACCTGGAAAAGAACTCTGCTTTGGATGTGAACACCAAGCAAGAATAGTTTATAAAAAAATACACGGTGGTCCACATATATAGAAATAGACCTAAGTAGCCATTATTTACAGCAAGTCAGTAAAACATTAAAGATACCTGTCTAATTGTTTAGCCTAAATACTAATAGTCACCCGTAGCACATCATTGACCGGGATTTTCGAATCAATTTCGTCGCCGCAGATTCGGAAAACAATCTCTGTGTTGTAAGGTATCTTAACCACAGCGCCGTAAGAGTTCCAAACCCAGCCAGACCCACCTCTCTCCAGTGCAGATACAGTCACGGAAGGGGTATAGCCCATAGCGGCAAACGCTAGTCCTAAGGCATAGCTGCGCAAATGAGTTATTTCAAGGGCTTCTGTCTTAGCGCGATCTAGCGCAATCCCGGGACAATCTTTGTAGTCGCCGTACAGTCTTTTTCCTCCGTTGAGTTCGATGATGTCCCATGTTCCGATAGAGCTTAGTACAGCCCTAGAGCAACTAAGTTGAGAGCTAGACATTAGACCAGACAGAAGAGATGGCGTAACAGATTCTTGGAGCCATTCCAAGTAGCCCTTTTGAAAACTTCCGATAAAAGCGTCGCATTTTTCGCTGACAACAACACACGGGTCGTTCGCGATTTTCGCATCGACTTCGCAATTTTGATTTACGAAAACGACAAAGGTTTTGAACAGTTTCTCACGAATGGACACCCCATTCCTCATCAAATGGTCTCTCAGTAGTTTTCCCTTTAGTTTGATTGTAGAAATACCATTTTCGTGCTCTACAAAGTTCGAGACGTAAGCGTTTTGTGAGAGTCTTTTGTTTTTTGTTTGGAGCCAAGAGTGGTTGTCATCGCTCGGTTTAATACAACCTCCCCAGTTTTTTACTTCAATGCAGATAATTCCCCCCGTAGTTAGCACGACTACGTCGATTTCTCTTTTTCTAGACTGGTATTCATCAGGGACACGTAGACCACAAAATATTGAAGCGCCATCAAGACCACTTCTTCGCCGCAAACTCGACACGAAACTGTACTCTGCGCTCCGTCCGGCTTCAACGTGATTCTTTTCCTTGTGTTCCCGGGGATTTGTCGCTTGTTGGACCTGATCTAGACGCTTAGTGATAGCAAACATTTTTGATAAGCAATATTTTATCCTCTAAAAGCCATTATAAACACCGGTACACAATACTTTGATGTTATTATTTTTTCCGCACGTTGTAAACAGTGACGCAATGTTTACCTCAATGCATTGTGGGTAATTCGTCGCTGGGCACGACGGGAGATTTAAACACAGGAAACCTATTTCACATCGTTTTATGGCCTACAAAAAATATATGAAAAAAAAACACTTTGAGATATCTCTCTTTTATTGTTGTATTCTTGGATTTTGGCGTTATGGAAACTGGGAGACGCGAATCGGCAGGCGCAAAGGCCCAAGTTATTACAAATTTATGTAATTGGATTAAAATGTATGGCACAGATAGCCCTATTGATCTTAAACAAAAAGACAAAGGCGCTTCAATATGGCAAAAAACACGCAAAACGTGAACATAAAACAATACTAAAATACCTTTTTTCTTTTCAGGAAATTATTTTTATTTTTCACTATTTTGTGTTTCCTAAAATGTTTACCATAGCAGTTACGTAGCCAGGATTTTTAATAGGGTGGGACCAAAAAAGCCCTTTCAAGGCACTTTCTCCTGTGTTTTAGATAATGTCTCATACATTTACTGTATTTCTGGCTGCTAGAAGTGGGGCCCAGGCCTCCTGCCCCCTCCTTGGCTATGTCCCTACATAAGACCAATAGGCACAAATACAGGGCTAGGGCTAGCTGTGTGTATGGATGAAGGAACATCAGTCATGGTTGTGATTCTGGCATCTTGATAGTTTAAACACAGATTGGGTGGGGCAGGGGGGAACACAGAAGGTTTTATTAAATGCAATTGTTTTTACAGCAGGACAACCAGTAAAGGACAACACACAAAATAAACTTTTAAGGCCTTTAGCCTGCTTGCAGGCGTTAATCCGAAGTTTTTTCGCATTCGCTATGTCGCCATTTGTTTTTGGCCGCGCTAGCTTGGCGCGAGTGACAAAAACAAAGTGAGGAGTTCCAGGGTGACAGTGTCATTCTAAGCTTGGTAATGGGAGGGGGGAGAGGTAGGATGAAGGGGTTGTATTCAACCCTTATGAATACTATGGAGTTTTAACGAAATTTATTCAAAGGAAAACGTTTTAATAGAACAGTAGAAATGTTTGCACAATTTACCCTTTCTAATAATAATCTAATTTGTATTTGAGGCTCAGCCACTGTTAATCTTAAATCATTTTAAGGCTGAAAAGGTTCTCCAACTGTTTTTAAATTTTAAGTCATGTTCATGGAAATGATAATCAATATCAACCCTGGGGGTACTCAACTATAAACACAATTTGGTTTTTAATTGAACATTATTCTACTTCACCTTATACAGAAAGGTGGTATTAAAATTGAACTCAAAAAAACTAATGTTTTCTTACCCAAAATTTAAAAAAAAATGTTGGAACCCCCTTCATATCATGCTAATACCAAAGTGCCCCCTGGTTCAACTTCAGCCTCTGCCAGCCGCCATTTTGTCATCCTAGCAAAGTATCAAGACTGAAAAAGCATCCATTTCCATTGGCTGATTTCGGAAAGCCAATGCGATATTTTCCATGGAATTTTGTAAATGAAGTATAAAACTTTGTTTTCAGATGGTTATTTCAACATTTTGACATATTTTGTGCCTTCCAATATCAAATAAAAACAATAACAAAGGTATTGCTGACAGAGGCCCTTTAACAGTCAATACATCCTTTAGACCCATGGCATCAATAATATGGAGGGGTGGTACCTAAAATGGGTGCTTTTTTTGTGTTGACTTGAAGGTTCACTCAATTGAAAGAATATAATATAATATGAAGTAACAACTGTGTTTTAAAAGGGAGTGCCTAAGAGAAAATGGCCAACTAAACAGCCAAACTAACTCCCTTGAAAAAAATCAAGGCTAAAAGCCTGACTGAGGATGCTGTTGTACTATATACACCTATTTCAAATAAGGTTGCACTCGAGAATCCATGTAACCTGCATTGGTTCATGGGTGGGGTATAAAAGGACAAATCCTGGTCTGTGAAAGCCATGTCAACTTTAAGAGGAACATAAAAAAAGGATTGTACAGCTTTTCAAACCCTGAATTATTTTTTATTTATGCTCACATGTTTCTCTATGATACCCATGAAGCACTGCAGGTTACGACACATGGATACTAAGAGCAGGCCTGTAGCCAGAATCAAAATTTTACTGAGGCAAAGCTAGCCACTGGATGATAAATCCAACAAAAGCAGGTGTTTTATCTCATACTTTTCAATTGTGAAAAACTAAACATCAAAATTTTACCGAAGAGTGCAATCTTTTGAAACAGGTGTATTTATAGTGAAACCTCATAGAGTTCGGTTTTTGGTGCAGTGTTAGATTTCACTGGATTTTCTTTACTTCATTAGTGGACACTAAGAGTGCAATCTTTTGAAACAGGTGTATACACCTATTTCACACAAGGTTGTCAGTGCAAATGGCGAAAGGCAAATGGTAAATGGCTTATGGGTACTAATTATTCGTAAACTTGAAGGTGTTAAATAAAGTCCAGCAATGTCAGAGCCAAGCATTGGTTACCTTTAATGGATAATTGTTTTGATTTATCCATATTCTTCGAGACGCATGATTACTTCAGGACTGCCATTTGCCAATCGCCATTTGCACTGACAACCTTTATTGAAATAGGTGTATATAGTAAAACCTCCTAGAGTTTGTTTCTTGGATCAGTGTTAGATTTCAATGGATTGTCTTTACTTCATTAGTGGGCACTAAGGGCACACTAACACTATTGTTTTCGTATTGTGTTGGCCTGGATCCAGCCGTCCACACTAACACGGATTCAAACGTTTGAAAACGCTGAAAGGTACAGGGTGGCGTCATCTTTATGGTATGGGCATGCTCAAAGCAGCATGTGCCTGCGATATGCGGCCATTGTTTTCATTTTGATACGGATTCAATCCTCCACACTACAGATCAAAGTACACGGATACATTTTGATTCACTTTCGCAGCGTTTTCAAAAGTATCTGGATTCGATGGATCTGGACAGAAGGCCTAAACGTATCAAAAAGTATATGGATATAAACTAATCCATGTTAGTGCGGACGGCAACGGATAGAAACTAATCCATGTTAGTGCGGACGGCAACCTTTTGAAACAGGTGCATATATAGTGAAACCTCATAGAGTTTGTTTCTTGGAGCAGTGTTAGATTTCACTGGATTTTCTTTACTTCATTAGCAGGCACCTCCTCCTTCACAGCTGGCTTTTTATGATTTTCGTCTTCTGTGAAATACTCCTCATCACTGCGAACATCCTCAACGCCCTGTAACAATTAAAAGTCATAAAGTTGTATAGATTGTACAACTGACAAATAAGTTTCTCTTGTTGTATATTATGAGTGGTGTAAAAAATGTGGGAAGCTAACACACTGCCAGAAGTTTTCACACCTGAGGATATATTCTACAAAATATCCCACCCCTCCACCCCTTCGTTCTGTATATAATTGTTTTTTGCTATCCATATTCTTGTCATTTCCATACCAGTACATATGTCTGACCTTTTTCTCCCCTTTAGATCGTCTCTCTACTAACACCCAACCCAGGTGCAATGGTACGAATACCTGCTTTTAACCAAAAAAAGGGTATAGATAATCCAAGGATTGCTGTGTTGCAAGACCACAAACAATTAAAAGATAATTGAACCAATGATCCAACAATGGAGTGACATCAAACTCCCCACAACAACTTGTCGGTGCATCCAAGAATAGGGAAATAGTAGTTTTTGGTGGTAAAGAGGGGTGCAAAACATACATCCTAGCAATGCCCCTTCTGGGCAGTATAATACAGAACACACCTTTCCTGTGACCGCTCCAATGGCAATTGTCAGGATACATTTGGCCCAGTAAATATGGAGTGTCTGCAACAGTAATGACACATACATTTAAAACTTGAGGGCTAAAGTTGTGCAAGAATGGGCTATTCTTTGCTTCACCTTACATGGGACCTGGCCATGGTCACGCTGCAGGGGCATAGCCAAGCCCCTCCCCCCCAGTAAATGTATTATACATTATCTAAAATACGGGAGAAAATGCCTTGAACCCCTCCTGTTAAAAATTCTGGCTAAACTGCTGTGTAGACTGTAGCTTACTGTAGCTTACTACCTGTATTCATACAAAACGAAAACCCGGGAGTGTTCATTTATAAGTTCAAGTCATTTTGCTAAAGTTCGCAATATACAAAAAATGTTGTTCGATGTTTTCGAATTTACTTAAAAAACCATGCAGTTCTAATCATTTCATATAACTGACTAACGGATTAGATAACAATGAAATAAATCATTTGCAAACACGCTCAAATTTAGGAATATTTGGCGAGTCGATACTCTCAAGCTACTCTAGAGTAGAATATGCACCAGTTTGGAGTACTCGCAAGTGGAGGTTATTTTACTCTGGACCTGTGCTGTATCGTTCAAGTTACACAAAGTACAAATGAAAAGGCTGCTTACTTTTTATAGTAACAATACCTTTTTTGATCACTGCTTGCTTGAATTGCTCTAAACTCAAACAATTTATGTTCTGCCGTCTGTACAACATACCTGGAGAACTAGCAGAAGTCCCAGCATAATACGGTACACAAGGAAGTCACCAACATACTTTGTGGCAGTCGTAAAACAAGCTGGTAGAACCCTGTGAGCAGATAACAAAAATGTATTACTCAGGTTTTATTTTTTTTTGTTAATGCATCAAATGCTAACCCATTTCTAACCCATTCTTGAATCCTCTGCTTTTGCCCACAAACGCAGGGCTGTGAATGACTGAATTTGACATATATGTCTTTCAAGCGTCTGAACATGCCAAATCCTGTCGCAAACAGTCAGACCAAAACTTGAGCGTGATGTAAAGCACCAACAAACACACCCTTATGCAATATTAACACGAATTAAAAGCCCCGAATGCAACCCTGAATGCAAAGCCATAAGTCCTGCAATGTTGTGCATTTTCCTAGGGCACGAATTACACACTCGGATTGAATTGTTTCATGAGAATCATGCCGTGACCACACAGCGGGAATGAGCAAGGAAATTTTTAAACTATACCCTTTTTATGTTTCATACTTAAGGTTGCTAAATAAATTCTGCTGGATCATTAGAAGTCTCCTGATTCGCCGTCGACATAGCTGAATTCAAGCATTTTGGTGTAAGCTTGGGTTATTATGATCAACTGTCAAACTCTTGTTACTTTTGGTCAATTGTCAATGTCTAGATTTTGATAGCTCACGCCAAATTTGAGGTGTGAGTTCAGCCAGGTGTGAAGTGGGTTAAGATTCAAAAAAGGGGATTTTATTGCCGGCTCTCGTTGCTTTGCGGTCCAATGAATTCACAATATTCAACAATATTAAACATTTCCTAATAAGCCCTAATGAGAGCCGAATTTAGCTGAATTTACAATTGCTGGTTTCAATAATTCCCAGTCTTTCATGTTTAAAAACAGTGAATGGTGCATCAATCAGGGGGCGTAGCCAGGGGGTGGCCCACGCCCCCCCCCCTTCTAGCAGCCAAAAATATGGTAAGTGTATGAGACATTATCAAAAATACAAGAGAAAATGCCTTGAAAAAGCCTCTTGGGCCCCTCCTGTAAAAAAGTCTGGCTACGCCGCTGATCATGCGGTACTGATGTTAATATCAAAGGCATACCAGAAGGGTAAAATCATCAATCGACTTCCAAAGAATGTCAGTGTGAGAAGCCCAAATAGGACATCACAGATCTTTTGGAGTTTGGCATAATGAAACACTTTGGCTCCCTGGAATGAAAAAAAGGAAGGAAATGCATATTAGAATTTTAGCTTCACCTTCATGACATTTTTCCTTTCTCTATTGTATTGTAAATTGTGTACAGTATTATAAATTATGCTCAACGGTAACACAGTATCTGTAATTATTTTTTACCCATAGGCCATTTCAGCTACATATAGGCATGCATACACACTCACCATGGGAACCTAGGGATGCACCATTATTTAGCAGGGGGGGAGGGACTGATTTTTTGGGGGGTCCTAATTTTTTTTGCATGTCCAAAGGATGGTCCTAAATTTTTTTCACATCTCTTAGGGGAGGGTCCTATTTTATTTTTCAACAAATATAAACCTCAACATGGAACCTATTAATCTGCATAGTTGAGTCAACCATTAACTGGCCGTTGTTCAAAAAACATGTATAATTACTGATATTTTAAAACTCATCTTCAGATAAATGCTGTAGAAGGGGCATGGAGTAGATTTTATCACAATATTGTCCAATTTCCTCCTGTGACTCTAATTAGTCACTTACATGGCTGAGGGTTAAAAGTAACTTTTTTCTTTATCGCCATCATCTAAAAGCCCACGCAACCCCTTTTTGCGGCCAAAAGTGGGTCATTTCTTATTAAGGAATCTTCAAATACTATGCTTTTTCCATATGATACCCATGACTGCGCAGCCCCCCTTAAGCCAATCCTGGGTATGAGCCTGCATGTGTTCGAGAAAAGAAAGAGGATGGAGCCAAGGGAGGAAGCTGAAAAAGTATGACAACTATGACTGGGTACACTCAAATAGAGAGGTCAAACTCAAGAAGCTAAAGGTGTCGGTCCTTGAACATAGAGGAGGAGAAGATCAACTACTAGAAGAGAATTTTGAAGGGTGATCAAGATTTGCCGTACTTGGAGGGGCTGTTATTTGTACAAATGATGGTAACAAGTGCAAAGGGAATGAAGTGTAAAATGAATAAAAAGTTCTGTTCAGACCTGTTTCACAATGTATGTGACAATTTAATATGGTTGAGCACAACCAGAAGTTCTACCAGCCTTTCCACTTCGTCATATAGCCGTTATATTAGTTGTCTTATATGTAGCTTTGAGTAAAAGACCTCAAGAATAGGCTGTTTCAAGCAAGGGTGCATACACTAGACTGAGAAGAATCTAAATATGGAGCTCGAAAAAGATCACAAGCAGAATCATTTTTGTTATACGGTTGTAAGCCCTGGAAGATGAATAAGGGAGATACTGTAATGCTGGACATTTTCCAACTTAAATACTTAACATTTGCTGGAAAGATCAGAAATAAGGAGTCCTTAATGTGCTTAGACAATGTGCTTAAACATTTGCTGGAAAGATCAGAAATAAGGAGTCCTCAATGTGCTTAGACAATGTGCTTAAACATTTGCTGGAAAGATCAGAAATAAGGAGTCCTCAATGTGCTTAGACAATGTGCTTAAACATTTGCTGGAAAGATCTGAAATAAGGAGTCCTCAATGTGCTTAGACAATGTGCTTAAACATTTGCTGGAAAGATCAGAAATAAGGAGTCCTCAATGTGCTTAGACAATGTGCTTAAACATTTGCTGGAAAGATCAGAAATAAGGAGTCCTCAATGTGCTTAGACAATGTGCTTAAACATTTGCTGGAAATATCAGAAATAAGGAGTCCTAAATGTGTTTAGACAAGATCGAGAATGTCTTTGAAATGTAGCCATGACATGGGCACCCGATGAAAAAAGAAAGATGAATAAGGGAGATAACACTGGACGAATAAATAAGGGAGATAATGCTGGACGTTTTCTTACTTAAATACTAAACATTTGCTGGAAAGATCACGAATGAGGAGTCTTGAATGTGCTTAGACAAGATCAAGAATGAGGAAAACCCAAAACTGATCCTGGACACAAAACAATCCTGAGCAGTCCCTGAAATGAGCCCCAAGGGATTTCTGCAATGGACTAAGGGAAAGCGAAAATCCTGGCTATGCACCCCTGAAAACAAAGACAACTTTTATTTGCTAAAGGAATACAGCATAAAAACATAACCTCACTCAAAACAGCCAAATTTTGTTTTTGTTTTCAGTAAACATAAAAGATCACTCATTTGGTTGTCATTCATTTGACAAACAAACGTATTTTTCCATGAATTTCATGTTCACATGAACATTTATTACAGAAACATATCTGTGATTTTTTTTTGTATGAGGGAGGGGGGGGGTTCCCATTTTTTTACCCTATGGCTTGGGGAGGGTCCTTTTTTGTGAGCCCTCCCTCCGCTAAATAATGACACATCCCCTACCTCAACTACTGACATGCAGCTTCGTTTGATGAAAGCTTAAAAAATCATGTGCTGCATTCTGGTAGTTGAGGTAGGTTTCTATGGTTTATGCGCGCACAAACTTATAGCTGGAATGGCCTATTTAGTATCAATTGAGCTTTAGTATACCCTGTGTACCAGAGGGTTGACCTAACTTGTTTGCTGACATGCCAGCCTTGGCTATGAGGAGCCTCTGGCCTCACTGCCTAGGTTTTTCAGCTCCCATTAGTACAGGATTTGTATTATGGAGCCTGGTTAGTTGGTTTTAATCCTATGATAGGGCTTTGTGATTTGACAATAGATAACACCTGATTCAGAAAACCAAATTTTTTCACAACAAATATGGCGGCCAGGATTATTGAACTAAAGGGAATCCATTTGGATAATTGTCTTTCATTAACCTTCAAATTTCAATTTCCTTATATACATTATTTGAAGAAAGAACAGAATGAGGTTGTGGTTCAATTTTTTGAGAGGAAGGACATCAAAATTAGAAAGTTGGTTTGTTAGAATAATACTGCGAGTGAAGCTTTGAGCTTTAGCCTCTGGTACCCAGCGTAGCTTTGTATGAATTTCAATTTAAATTATACATTATTTTATGCCATACATTATTACATATATATGCTATACAATATATTCAGGTACTTGGGATTTATGCATATAACCTCACATAAAATTATTCTGCCCACGCCAAACGAGTCACCTAATTGGTAACATGGGTTTTTTGTTTTTAGTGAAGAATATTATTAGCCCATCAGAGAGCACATTCGAACTCTCTAAAGAAGGCCAATCACATCGCCATTTTATGCCCCTGTGCAATGCTGAATCAGACAAAGAATCCATTTCTAACCAGCTAATCCAAACACATAACATGGAAACTTCTAATCAAATATAATTAATAAAGTATCAGGTTATTTTTAAGTTTTCTCGCAAATTAACCATTGTATTTTCAATTTGAAACAATAACAAAGGAAAAATTGATCACCATTATATAATAATTAGCACAAGCGCACCTCAAGAAATATGTCAGAGATGTCATGGACGAATACAATGACCGCCCCTATTCTGTGGTAGCCGGCTATGTAGGAGTAGAGGAGGAGTGCTATGGTTGACGCATGATGAACCATATGCTGCCAGAAATCCTGAGTTAAAAAAAAAAAATTAAGAGATAACAGTACCAAGAATCACAACTATATATACTGAATTGCTCTGAATTTACAAGCACATGGGGTTCTATTCAGACTCAAAAGCCTTTGAAAGAGGTTCTTCGATGTCTGACAATTATAGGTTGGTTGTATATAGATTTTCAAGACAGGACAGACATTTTACAAAAAGGTTTTGTGCACAGAGTAATGAATGCAAATATATTAGATCCCCTATTTCCTTTTTTATGTACACAATCAGGTCTTTGAACAAACTAAAAAAATAAGAATTAAACAGGCTATTCTGTGTCTAATTACAGGCAAACCAGGTAGAAGATCTAACAGAGTTTGTATGGGCAAACTTAAGTTGTCAATTAGTAAGCACATAGGTAAGCGCCTGTAAAGAATTTTAAATTCTGCCCCAGTATACCCTATTTTAAAAACAAGAGAGTCATATCCAAGTACCTTTCTCTTTACATCTGTGAATTGGGAGAATGATAATGATATATACATTCCCAGTTCTGCTACATAGTAAAAATACAGCTCCATTGATATAACCTGCAGAAAAAATATAAATATTTAAGTACATAAAACCTTTGTTCAAAGAAATTGTACAAAAAGAACATAAAAACATGTATATTTAGAATCTGTTAATAGATTTAAGCTTGATAAAAAAATTATCTACAGAGTTGTTAAGTAGATCAAGGCTATTGTTTTCTGTTTTGTTAAGATAATCCAAACAATGCACATCCAGTACACTAATTACTCATGATGCACTGATATGGCAATACCACAAAGATATTTGATGGCTAGTTTTGTGACTCATTTCTATCCACAATAAAGATACATTCAAGTAAAGTACAGTAATACACAATAATAGATTGCAATAAAAGGCTAGAAAGAAAATGGTGCACAAAATTTACTGCACAGAAAAAGATTTAAGCAGCATTTTAAGTGCTGTTAAACCAGGCATGAAGTGGGGTGTTCTGGGGTGAGAGAAACCTAAATAAACAAAAATTACTGCACAGAAAATTATCTTTAAGAAGAATTTTGATATCAGTGCTGTGAAACACATGCAGGGTAAGAGGAGCACAGAAATGTGCCCAGGCAGTGTTTTAAGTTCATTGCTGTGGAACCAGGCATAAAGTGGGGTGATGTGGGTTGAGGGGTGCTTATAAATAAACAAGATTACAGACAGAAAATTTATCCAGGCAGTGTTTTAAGTTCAGTGATGTGAAACCAGGCATGAAGTGGGGTGATGTGTGGTGAGAGAAACATAAATAAAAGAAAAAAAAAACAACAAAAAATAAGAAATCAGGTTGCAATGAAATATTTCTAACAAACAAGAAATTTTAACACCACAAAAAATGTTTTCTAAAAAATGCTTTTCATGGATGACTAAATTATCAATTTATTTACTATTTTATTTACTAATTTGCTACTTTATTATCCAATGAATTCATGTTTAACATAAATGTCAATTTTACATTCCCTGAACTGAAGCGTACATGGGAATTGAAGTCTTTGAAACATTCATCCAGGTTCCAGAGCCAGTTTTCCTGAAAGTGGAAAAAGATTTCTTTAGAATCAAAATACAACTTTTGAATCTTAAATTTTTTGCTGGGTTATCAGATACAACATGAGAAAGACATTGCTTGCCTTGTACACTATCACAATGAATCCATAGATTGTTGCTGTGAGGTAGAAGAAAAACCTCCAACTGAAAAACAAAATGATAGCGTACTCAAATTAAAGTATCAATCCATACAATCTTAACCTTGCAACAAACATTATTGAGTGTCAAAGCTTTCTTTTACTGTACCTGCTCTCTGTGGCCTTCCTCATAGGGGACAAATTGTACTTAGCAGGGCGTCGTCTGAACCATTTCTCCACCTCCTGTGTGGACCATCCCAACCGAGAAGACAGATCCTGAATTTGTTCCTTATTTGGTTTTCGACTCTTTCTGTACACTTGTTCGCATAGGTCACTCTCTCGAATCTTAACAGGTTTCTTTTCTTTTACTCCCAAGAACTTGACGATGGGACGAGCTATGAAACTGAAGGCAAAAAAAGAACAAAAAACAAAACAACCTTTGTATTATAATAATTCAACATAATCTAGGTGCCTAAGTGTCCATTGGCTTTTATAACTTCATATTTACATGACCTAAAAATCTTTTAACAAGGGGTAAGGCTACAAGCTGCCCTCTAGATTTCTTTAGACTTTTTTATTCAAGAAGTGAAGGTGATGATTTTCCACAAGTCTTCCTCAGGCCATACTTTGCTTGTTTTATATCTTTCACTCTTTGGGCCCTTACCTGCTTGAAAATGCATAGACTAAGTATCAACCCTTAGGCCTTTCGGCAAGCCAATGGTTTGGGAGACCATTTCTCGGCATAGAAATCACCAAGTTTTGCACTAGAGTTGTGCAAAAAAGGTCCTGTATTTGGACAAAATGGCATAACAAAGTAACTGGTACAGGTTCGTGTAGGTTAGCATTAAAGCTTCACACTTATTCACTGGTCCTTGAAGATGAGACGTTATAAGGATTAGGATGGAGTTGTACTAGAACCTATGATAACGGTAGTAATCACGAAAATGATGATGACAGTGATGACCATGACAACAATGGCGATGATGAGGGTGTTCATGGTGATGTATGTTTATGGTGATGTACTTAGTGGCAGACCCAGGGGGGAGAGGAGAGGCAGACCCAGGGGGGGAGAGGAGTGGCAGACCCAGGGGGAGAGGAGTGGCAGACCCAGGGGGAGAGGAGTGGCAGACCCAGGGGGAGAGGAGTGGCAGACCCAGGGGGAGAGGAGTGAAAGACCCAGGGGGAGAGGAGTGGCAGATCCAGGGGGAGAGGAGTGGCAGACCCAGGGGGGAGAGGAGTGGCAGACCCAGGGGGGAGCGGAGTGGCAGACCCAGGGGAGAGGATTGGAAGACCCAGGGGGAGAGGAGTGGCAGACCCAGGGGGGAGAGGAGTGGCAGACCTAGGGGGGAGGGGAGTGGCAGACCCAGGGGAGAGGATTGGCAGATCCAGGGGGAGAGGAGTGGCAGACCCAGGGGGGAGAGGAGTGGCAGACCCAGGGGGGAGAGGAGTGGCAGACCCAGGGGGAGAGGATTGGCAGACCCAGGGGGAGAGGAGTGGCAGAGCCAGGGGGGAGAGGAGTGGCAGACCCAGGGGGGAGAGGAGTGGCAGACCCAGGGGGGGAGGGAGTGGCAGACCCAGGGGGGAGAGGAGTGGTAGACCCAGGGGGGCTCCTGCCTCCTTCAGATTGAAATTTTAAATTAATGATATTTATTTATATCTTCATGTCCCCTTTTTGGATGGTGCCCCCTTCCCCCCTAGGGAAAACATGGACCTGCCACTGATGATGATTAATGATGATGACAATGATGATTTGACAGGAGTCAGACTGTAAAACTTGGTGTTTTCATATCATGGTTTTAGGGAAAACAGCTTAAATGTATAAAACACAATGTATTTTACCATCTTGCTGTTTTAATTTTCATCTCACTGTATGCATTACCATCACTGCTGCTTGGTTACACAATGTGACAATGACGGTTGAGCATAAGTATATGTACTGTATACTTCTCAAACATTCTAGGCTATATCTATATAGGCAAATAATGCTCTGAATAAAAACCCCTGATCCACAAATTTATCAATACTATACCTACTTTTCGAATATTATTCGCAGGATAATAAGCACAACAGCAACTGGGATGCATAGATAGATGTCACCAAGTGCCACGGCTTGGGGATTCTTGAGGGCCTTAACCTTCTCCCAGTTTGTAATTTCAGGAAGCCAGATCCTTTCAGACCAGAACCAGGCAAAGAACTGGTCAAATCTTTCTGACAAGTATTCCATACTCTGAGAAAAGCAATGAGCTGGTGAGTTCTTCAATTGAACAGGCTTTTACCATATGGTAAAGGATATGGTTCGGATATTGGTACTGCAGGATTATAATATATAGATTTAGGCACTGCCTAAAAGCGGAGCCAGCATTGAACACCTTTTGTGTTGACTGATCGAGGTATTTTTTTGGGGATCTAGGATCCTGCTCTTTACTGAGATTTATTTATTGTACCAACCAAATGGATCCAGGCCTTATTCAATAATTTAAATTATGCAGTACATCAAAGTTAACAAACACAATTCCTGGTGTGAATATGGCTGTCAAAGTTGTCAAGAGTCTAATGGTAAATTCTTATGTCCCATCATAGAAGTTCCATTATAAATATTTTTTTAATCAAAACAATACTCTGACAAGCTTTGCCCTTGTGCAGAAAATGTCATGGATGTAACAGCATTCCAAAGATTCAAAATAATATATTTAGACTGTTTAGATGCCATACTGTAATTTTATGTATTGATTTAGAGGCGATTCTCTCCTTCATTGGACTGAATATTCAGAAAAATGTCTGGAAATTAAAATCCAAAAATATATTTCCTTCCATGCATTACATATTGGTGCACCCCCCTTTACCATATAGTGGCCTTGTTGTTGGTGGCCTACTCCCAAATGAATGCAATGAAGAAAAAACAGATTGATTTTGGAAGCAAATCCTAAAAATCACATCCAAAGCATCACTGACAGTGCTAAAATGCTAACTTCTAATTTCAAACCAAACCCTTTCATTGATCTATGTTTGGGGTAGAGAGGAAGCAAAGAATATCAATTGACTAAAAAATAGTCGACGGGAGAGGAGATAAAAAGTCAATTGACTCAACTTGAAAGGTTTGGTGAAAAAAATATATACAGTAATAAAAATAATTTAATCGAGCATTTCTTGACATTTCCCCTTTCCCATTATCTTAACCCTTTCACCACCACAGGCCTCTAAAGAGGCCATGTCTATGCTATGCAAGCTATGTGAACAGAATTCTATTATTGAAAAAGAACAAGGTTGTTGCTAGTGTTATAAAGTTTGAGTATCTTGCCCTTCCAGTTTGTAATTTCAGGAAGCCAGATCCTTTCAGACCAGAACCAGGCAAAGAACTGGTCAAATCTTTCTGACAAGTATTCAATACTCTGAGAAAAGCAATGAGCTGGTGAGTTCTTCAATTGAACAGGCTTTTACCATATGGTAAAGGATATGGTGTGGATATTGGTACTGCAGGATTATATAATGTGGCTGCAGGCCGCAAACACTACAGACCACACCAGCACTACTGCCACAAACAGACAACCCTTCCTTTAGAAAATAAATGAAATAATTAAGGTTTGCCCTGGGAATTGGAATACATTAAGCATGACAAGTCATGAACTGCTGTAAGGGAGCACCAAACTTATATGCTAGATTCTATTTACCTTGGATTAAATTCCAAGTCATATTTACTGGGATAACTACTTAAACCTAAAAAAATTAGAACTCCCCACTAACAAAACTAGTTTTTATTTCCTTTAACCATGTTTCACACATCATCCCTTTACTCCTCGACTAGGCATAGCTTTTAAAGGACCTTCAGTCCTATTCTATACTACCACCTTTAGTTAACATCCCGGTAAATGTAAAGAATAATAACAAAAATGAAAAAAAATATATAATCATGAAGGAGTCCCATCAAGCATATACTCTATGGATAGAAATCTTTGTTTCACATATAAAAATACGAGCAGCTAATTTGTTTTATACCAAATGATTCCTTCAGCACACTGTCAAACAATAGCCAAACTTAAATGTCAAGATGTCCAGTTACAGAAATATATTAAGATGAGTAATAAATTAGAACAGAGGTTTATTGCGTGAGTAAGAATAAGAATTGCACAATCGGTGATCAGTAAGTCCTTGTCTCTTGAAAACAATTGAAATTCATTTATGCTCGATTTATAATGCTCTATGCTTAGAAATATATAAGTAGGGTTACCCCGGGTTTTATATGTACGGCATATTGTGTCAAACGACAATTTTCTAAAAATATATCAGTTTTGTGGATAGAAGAGAAAATGGAGAATTGTCTATAGCCATATTATGCAATTTGATTAGGACAGCTGATGTGGTGATGTGGTAGTTCGAACAAGACAGAAAGTTCAATCACAGGAGATTGGTTAGGACAACAGCAATCCGCTAAGATCTGCATTTAAGGGTTATCCCTCCAAACATTATAAGAATTGTAGTAAAAATATATTGATTTTGAACGCGATCACATGATAAGGCGAAGCTGTACCGCACGCTCCCCTGCACCACATGACACTACATGCGCAGCGACTTGTTAGCGTGAAAAGCTAAAAACACGAGCACGAAATGTCCATCCCTTCTCTTAACACAGTCCGTAAAAGGAAAAGAACGAACAAGCCAAAAATGATGAAGATAATAAAGAGAGTACCTTACTTAAAAGAAGAAACTGTTTGCGCCAAGAACCCAAAGATGCCTTGAATTGTAATTCACAACTTCACGGTCGACAGATCAGTGAGTTTTCAATTTGAAACTAGTTAGCATGCTAGATGTCACGTCAAAGCAATCCACAGTAAACCAGTGAATGCTCAGAGAATCCTTTGTACTGTGTTTCGAGAAATTGTTTAGAAACACAGAGAAATGTTTTGGTAGGCCCGTCTTTGTGAACGGCGGCCGATCATTTCAGTGTTTCTCCCACATTTCACGCATCGCGAAAAACACAGGTTACCCACGCCAAATCTAAAAAATCTCGCAGTCTATTACTCAAATTCCCTAAATTGACTTTTTAGATTCGTTGCCGCCTTTGTAAATAAATCAAAAATTTGTGATTAATTTTCTTTGCAGGTGTAGACGAACGAAAACTGTTTATATAGTAAAATGCAGGTCAAAATCATTTGCATAGATTTTCTAGATAGCCGGTGTCTATTTTTACCTGTAACCCTGTACTTTAATAGTTTTTCAGTTTTTCATCACCAGAGCCAAGCTGCAGACGGTACAACAACGGCCAAGGCTAAAGTTCATTGTCGGGTTTGTTATCTTTGCGGGCTCCCTGTTGCTATTGGTTTCCTAGCCGTATTTGAAAAAAAATTGATTTTGTTTTCTTGATGAGAAGGTACAGAAAACGATTGTGTCAAACCAAAAAAAAAAGGAATGACACTTAAAGCTATGCTTATATCGAAAAACTCGAATTTTGCGTTTCAGAAATTGAAAAAAAAATGCCAGATAAAAATGTTTCTTCCACCCCCTCCACGAGTAAGCAGATTGTCTGCATCATCTCGAGGCTGATTTAAAAATCGCATTTACGCGCGATGTAACGACAACATGACATGAACGCCCTTTTGTTTAGGAAATGACCGCCCTTTTGTTTTGGACTATAGGATTATTCGTCGTTATTTGAAAAATGCCACCAAAGAAAACAAAAGCTAGGCGTTCGATAGTAGCCGAGAATGTGGAACCAATACCTTCAAACAAGGCGAGCGAAAGGTAAGCATTGATTTTGAAATGATGCCACTTCGTTCTTGTATGTTGTGAGCCAGCGCGCTTAAAATGATAGTTGACTTTATATTTCATTTTACGCTTTATAAACAAATAATAATTATGTTTCCTTGTCCCTTATAGTTATATAAATCTCCTGTTAAAAGGCTTACGTTATTATGCGTCTAGCTTCTGAATTAAAAGAACATCGTTTGCATTTGCGCGGCGCAATTCAACATAATGTGCATCCCACAACAAAAGTTCCCGAAAACCGATAAGTTATTGTATGCTTTGTAAGAATAAAAAAAACTTAAGCTAACCTATAACCCAAACTGTTTCGAGGCTTCATCATCGTTGTGGCTAGCATGGTTATACTTAATCATTTTGTTCAGGTTCTTGTTTTTTTTCAAGTCAGTTCCATTTTCAGTTGAAGAAAGAAAACAAATGTCACGAAAAATAACGCTGATTATGATAAGCAAATAGATATTTTGATTCATTATAAGAAAGCCTGACATCCCTTTTATATATATTTTTTTCCAAGTAATAATCAAGCTAGTTCAAGTCGAGTGGTCAAAGCAGATTTGAGCTCGAGTCGCGGTTTTGGCGACATCGCTCAAACGAAAACTCTGTTACCCCATCAAATCTCAAAACCAGAAGTCCAGCCTAACATATCGATCAGAGCAGTTAAACTACAACCCTTCAAGCCAAGAATTTCTAAGTCAGAGCCAGCCCTTCCAAATATTAAATATCCAAAAGTCTCTCTTAGTGCTTTAGGGACGACAACCAGCCCACAATACCTAACGAAAAAGACAACGCCTATCAAAGAATCCGTTGAGGTACAAACACAAACCCGCAAAACCTTACTCAGCAGTCTTTACCAGGAAGACAGCACCAGCCACCCATCTTCGCAAACTACAGATTTGTATACAAGCATTTCATCCAATAAAAGGGATCATTTACAAAGTGCTGCAGAACCCAGAAGAAGCCTCAGACCAAATCGCTCAAGAAGCCAGTGTAGTTTGGAGTGCTGTGAAGAAGAAGACATGGAAACAAGAAGTAAAGCACGTTTAATGACACCTCATGAAGGACGAAGAACCCCCAGAACAAGAACCTCTGCACGGACACGCCCATTGGGCATAAAAAAGGAACCAGAAGATGATGTCGATCATGTAAAGGCAATGCTCCAATATGATGATGTTGTGGACTCTACTGGACGTAGAGATGTACCTAAACACCTTTTTGGTAAGTTCTTCTAGAGTTGTTTTAAAAAGGAATACTATCAAGGCCACCAAATTGTTTTTGCCTTTTGGGAAATTGGTGACATACCCTGCAAGTGCACATGCAAGAAGAGTTACATTCTTCTGCGTTTCCTTTTTTAAATTATACAATTTGTTACCTTATAGGCCTCGATGGAAACAATGAGCCAGCCTTATCATCAAGTGAGTAATGTATGATATAAAGCGAATGTTATTCTGTCCATCTTTTTCCTGTAAAATTAAATTACTCATTTTACTTTTGTGCAGTTAAGGGAATGTATATGTGTTATTTCAGCTGACGATGAGATCTGTGTTGATGGTGACACAAACAACAATGTCACTATAGCAGCTCGACCAAAAGTAAGCACATGAACTTTCAGATGTCACAGATAAGCTCAACAATTTCTTGCAATTGTATTCCTTCAATATTTCAAAATCATCTAGAGTAACCCTCTGCAAACTTTAATTCCAAACTATTTTCATGCTTATGACCAGAAAAAGCTTATAATATTTAGGCGGTATGTGCAGGTGTGGTGAAATCAGGAAAAGGAATCAGCACAAAGTTGAAAAAATGCTATGTTTTTCCTTTTTTACTGTTATATTTTTGCTCCAGCAAAGGGTGAATTCTCGAAACGTCAGCTAAACCCTGTTTTTTAAGCATACCATTTCAACCTTTGTGTTGATTCATTTCATTCTTTTCATGTATAGTAAGAGTGTTGTGCATTATTCATCAACTCCTCCTTACATGTGTCTACCTCTTTCATGTCAGCATTCTATTTGTTTCTTTCCAGGCCTGGTGTTCCTGCAGTCCCTGGTGTGTGCTAACCTGTATGGCAGTCTTGGTTGCCATGGTAGCCATCTCTAGTGTGTTTCAGCCTTGCCCCCATGACGCTGCTCTCTTCAAGGGACTGAA
Source organism: Nematostella vectensis (assembly GCF_932526225.1). NCBI lineage: Eukaryota > Metazoa > Cnidaria > Anthozoa > Actiniaria > Edwardsiidae > Nematostella > Nematostella vectensis. The sequence continues at coordinate 9,164,481 of NC_064045.1, read as the reverse complement.
CATTAAGATTACAGAGGTGAGTATTCTGTAACCAGATCCACACACCCTGTGCTTGAATCATGGCTAGATTCAGTGTAATTTGAGAGCAAAAAGGCTTTCGTAGTTTGTGGTTTTATTTGATTAATGTAGCTTGAAGCTAAAAATTATGTTGAAAAGGATTTGAATTGCTAACTTTGTAAACAGTCACAAAAAACACCAGAAATTGAATACACGCAAAGTCTGGCCTGGCAAGGCCTAACACTTTTATTCCACAGGAACCCAATTATTTGGGAAATGGCAAATTGTAACCTCTCATGCTAATAACCATGCTCCAGATTATTTCTAGGATTTCCTGCTTTGCGGTATATAAAAGATATCAGTAGACTATTGAATTTTGCTCTGGGTAAGGCCTGCGATGCCATAATTCAGAGAGATCCATAGTATTGAGTCACAACTGTCGGTTCTAAAAATCCCAACTCACCAGGATGATGCAGAGGATAAGATGGATAGCAACCTGCGTGAACTTCAGGAGAAGCTAGAACAATTATCAGCTCAAGTCAGTGGCCTGCGGCAAACAGTCATCAAAAGTGAGTCATAACCTAATAACCACGTACCGGTCAACTGGCCCACCTTTGGGGGGAGTCTTAAGATTTTGGACCTGTTCTCCCACGTTGAGCACGAAATCTCCCGCTTTTTATTCACTATTTTCCATCTGTAATGAAAAATAATAATTTTAAGGGTTTCATTAGGCCCTGGTGGCCAGCTATTTTCCACCAAGCGCTGGCTACTTTTTTTTAAAGTTGACTTAAGTTTTATTTGAACTAAAAAGATGAGATGACTTCCACCCCCTATTTATCAATCTCCACCACCTACTCTGAATGTTAATGAAATCCCTGAATTCCTTGTGCATTTTGCTCTTTTCTATCAGTAATGAAAAATAATTTCTTGTGCAGCGCCATTTATCGAAAATTGTGCGTTACAGATATTTTAATGGCAAACATCTACTGATTGGCTCAATATAATAGCAGGAAAGCCATTTAGCTTTTGATCCCCCTGTGAGGGTAAAGCCCACCCCTCCCCTAAAAAATAGTATACCCCTCCCCACCAAAATAATTCTCAAGCCTTGAGATTTTCTGTGGCTGACAAGCATGTCAAGAGGAGTGAAAATGACTTGGCTGATTCCATCTCTCAGAGGCTGCAATAATGGTAGACTGTTTTTACACCGTTTACTGTATGCTAGGAGTGAAGTATTTTGTTTGTTGAGCTGTGAATAATCAATGTTGTTATTTTTGTCACCAGACGAGACTGAAGAAGCAGTGGATACTCAGCAGCCAATGACCAAAGAGGTATTGTGTGTAGCATGCGCAGCGCACATGTGTGTGTGCGTGTCTGAATAAAATGGACATACAATATATATGTAAGGGTTGGGCTAGTGGTTTTTTTTCAAGTTCGGATAAAAATAAAATGGACAAACGTATGTAAAAAGAACTCTAACAAAAAAAAATCAGTTGTTGGCCACACAACACCAAGCTTTACTTGAGCAGAAGTTGTTGTTCTTGATATTCATAGTGAATTTACTACCAGTAATAAGGCGATGAGTTGTGCAAAAATATTCCAAGGAAGCATTGTGATCAAACGTAAAAAAATTTTGCAACTTGGCTTTTTCGTGTGAGAAATCCAAGTCTAATTTTGAATGACGTTTGGGTCGCATTCAGCTTTTTGTTTGACCTCTTAGTGCGAAGGCCAGGACAAAATTTGGCTGGCTGTTTGTCATCCCAGCCAGACAAACTTTGTCCTCCTAGTGCAATTAGGCCCATAGCCAAGATAAAAATGCACATCTCTACCAGCAACCATATAATTACGAATCAAATAACTTTGATGTTGATACAATGACAATGGCTCAGCATGCCAGTTGCGGTCAGGAAATTTAATGTTTTCCAGATAATGGCCTTGTAAATTGCCATGTCATATGTAATTACACCTGAGTTTTATTATTTATAATCACATAAAGTCTGATAATAGGTCTAACTGATATAAATAATATTGATTAGTATGATTAACCATACTGCAGGCGAGTAGTATTCTACCAAAGCAGACAAGGCTTAAGCCTAGCTGGACACTTATGGTAAAGATCCTGGCTCACTGAGTTCAGAGCGACTCATGGTGGAATTACTATTTTTATTTTGGGGCAATACAAATAGAGAATCTAAGGGTAGAGGCAAAGAAAGTAGCTGTTATTTACTCATTCTTTTTGATTGAACAATACTGACACAAATTCGAGCCTGATCCGAGATTGGTTCCCATATCTTTTCATGATAACTGGAATTAATTGTTAGTTAGATAATGGAAAACCACAGTAAAGACAGTACATGATGTGACTGGGAAGCCATTCAAGATTTCGGTACTGGGTTCATTCACTGTTCATCCATATTCAATAGGTGATCGACCAATCGGATGACCCTCTTTACAGACGTTAGTAGGCTTTTACATAGGCAAGTCCCCAGCGATATAACTGGTGGTAAAATTCACGTGTCCGAACCAGTTTCAAATCCTTGCACTTTCTCTAAATCAATTACAAAACAGCGCTATGCTGTTCTTTGCCGGATCCTTATTTTCTCTTACTATTTGCCATTTCGTGTAATTTCTGATCGACTTTGGATTACACAGTCTTCCAAGGTATTTTTGATCTTCAGTCTCTGGAGTTTGGCGTTATAAACTGCGACTTCGGAGGCATGTTGTTGTGAACTCAACATGCTCGAGGAACGCCTGAATTCATTTCATTTCAACAAAATTTGTCTCATTGTCTACTCTGTGTCTACTGTAGTTATCTGGATTCCCAGGAACGCAACATGCATACTTTCGACTTTTCATCTAATCAATGAAGTACTATTTTAAGCATTGAGTGCTCTTGAGTATATTTTTAATTCACAGATGGACCAGCTTTGATTCCCTGATGAACATAGACTTTGTGTTTCCACCTCGATTGGTCAAAGCGCCTATTGAAATTGGATGAGTTAATCGTAACAGTGAAACTGGACCACTGGACTTAAGCACCAAATGCTGGAAATGGCTTCCCAGTCGCACTTAACATTCGCGTCATGTGTTTTATCTGGCACGAAATTTTATACCCGATAAAACACTGCTACTACTGCTCGTGTTTTAAATAGTACATCGATACTAAGTGAAGGGAAATTTCTTGCTGAACATTCTATTTATTGTGTATCGGCCTTACAAACGAAAGCCATCAGCATCTTATATGTTGAGGATGGTATGATACTCGGGGAAGTGTTAGAAAGTCAGCTAGGTTTTTTAGGGGTCAGAGTGGGAGGGAAGGGGCAAGTTTCTATCATTGATATCAGTCATCCAGTGCCAAAAAGGGAATTATTGCAGCCCTCGGCTTGGCTTGTCAGTAACTGAGAGAAATTCAAAGATCTGGAACCAGGGTTTTTCCAGGAATGAAATTTCAGAATCTCTAAGACAATTCACCTGCCTTCCCCCATTTGCTGATGAGTAACATCCCCCAATCACCACACACACCCATCGTCATATGTCTACTTGTGCTAATAAATAATGCATTTTATATAGACCCTTAAACTCATGCTGGAGAAGATGCTAAGGGACAACATGGAGGCGGCTCTGGACAAGTACAGTGCCGACAAACTGGGAATCCCTGACTATGCACTTGAGTCAGATGGTAAAAATAGGCTTCCAAAGGGGATGGGGTCTTGTTCTTGTTTTCCAGGGCACTTTTAATCGCCAATCCTGTCTTCCTGGTTGCTCTTTGTAAACCACAAACCCTGTTTCCTTTCCTATTCTCCCATAATCACACCGTTATCTGGCCTAAAACTCGATGTGAATCCTGCCCTATTGTACCCCTCCAGAGCCCTGAAAAAATGCAGGCTTGACCGACAGTCCACACACTAAAAAAAAAAGGTTATAGTGTGTTAGGAATTTTCTTGTGCACCTTCATAGACTCCCCTCTGTGGTAAATCTTATGGTCCCTAATAACATGTGACAACCCTGATCTCCTGTCTATCGTGTCTTTTGCGGTGGCAAGACTGGCTGTTTCTTAAGTTTATAAGCTTTCGATGTCTCTGCAGTGAATCCAACCTCTTAACCCCACAAATCTTAATATTTAAGATACAGGGCGAATAATTTATGTAAAATAAATGCTACAAAGGTGACTTATTTTCTAGGTGGAGCTATTCACTTCCCCCATCACTCGACGACTTTCAACACTGGCACTGAGCGAGGGTGGTTTGGCCTCAGTTTCTGGTATGACACAGTTTCTCCTCGGGTTATCATACAGGTAAAAAGGCAAGCGCAATAGAAAAAAAACGTAATCAATGAGATGATTGTGAGAAAACAATGATAAATGTGCGCGAGCTAGAAACGAACGTGCTTAATCAATTAGTGTATTGTGAGAAAACAATTAGTAATGCGCGCAAATTTGAAATGAACGCGCGAAATCAATGAGAGAATGTGAGAAAACAATTAGTAATGCGCGCAAATTAGAAACGAACGCGCGTAATCAATGAGAGAATGTGAGAAAACAATTAGTAATGCGCACAAATTAGAAACGAAAGCTCGTAATCAATTAGTAGATAGTGAGAAAACAATGAGTAATGCAGAAATTAGAAACGAATGTGCGTGATCAATAATAAAATTGTGAGAAAACAATGAGAAATGAAGAAATTTCAAACGAACGAACGTCATCAAAACAGGATTGTGAAAAAAATAGTAATGCAAAAATACGAAAAGAACGTGCGTAATGGAATTGTGTCAAACAATGAGTAGTGCAGAAATTAGAAACGAACCCCGGTTTCAATGATTACGCGCTTTTGTTTTCGAATTGTGAGAAGTACGTATTTTAGATGTGCCTTGGGGTCTAAACCAAACTCGAACGAAGAATAATGATTGCACATTTTACTCTTTGCGCTTAGTATTCAATAAATGTCGGGCTCTATTTTTTTTCTAGCCTGACAATAAGCCAGGTCAATGCCGGGCTCTATCTTTTTTTCCTAGCCTGACAATAAGCCAGGTCAATGCCGGGCTCTAATTTTTTTTTCTAGCCTGACAATAAGCCAGGTCAATGCCGGGCTCTATTTTATTTTATTTTTTTTTCTAGCCTGACAATAAGCCAGGTCAATGCTGGGCGTTTCAAGGACAACAAGGCTACGTTGTTATCAAGGTAAAAAAACAAACAAGGAATAAATACCTTACCCACATTTTGCTGGCTTTGTCTACAAAAAGAAGGGTCACTCTACTCATGAACTTTCCCTCATGAACATCTGGCGACTAGTAGATATACTTACCTCCAGGTTATTGACCTTGTGCTAGAACACACGAAAGGTTGCTGAACGTTCCAACGAGCCCTTTGAAACATGCCATACTCACATGTCTAGTATACACCTTCACATTTCTTCACAGATGTGCATTTTTATCGTTCTTGTCATTTATCGCTGTCTAATCTTTCTTTGATCTTACCCGTACTCTCAGCCTTTCACCCCGCACCTGCAACTCAACCCCTCCCATCACTCCATCTCATTGCCTCGCTTTCACCCCCTCCCATCACTCCATCTCATTGCCTCGCTTGTGCTAGAACACACAAAAGGTTGCTGAACGTTCCAACGAGCCCTTTGAAACATGCCATACTCACATGTCTAGTATACACCTTCACATTTCTTCACAGATGTGCATTTTTATCGTTCTTGTCATTTATCGCTGTCTAATCTTTCTTTGATCTTACCCGTACTCTCAGCCTTTCACCCCGCACCTGCAACTCAACCCCTCCCATCACTCCATCTCATTGCCTCGCTTTCACCCCCTCCCATCACTCCATCTCATTGCCTCGCTTTCACCCCTCACCTGCATCTCAACCCCTCCCATCACTCCATCTTATTGCCTCGCTTTCACCCCCTCCCATCACTCCATCTTATTGCCTCGTATTCACCCCCTCCCATCACTCCATCTCATTACCTCGCTTTCACCCCCTCCAATCACTCCATCTTATTGCCTCGCTTTCACCCCGCACCTGCATCTCAACCCCTCCCACCACTCCATCTTATTGCCTCGCTTTCACCCCCTCCCATCACTCCATCTTATTGCCTCGTATTCACCCCTTCCCATCACTCCATCTTATTGCCTTCCTTTCACCCCCTCCCATCACTCCATCTTATTGCCTTGTATTCACCCCCTCCCATCACTCCATCTCATTACCTCGCTTTCACCCCCTCCAATCACTCCATCTTATTGCCTCGCTTTCACCCCGCACCTGCATCTCAACCCCTCCCATCACTCCATCTTATTGCCTCGCTTTCACCCCCTCCCATCACTCCATCTTATTGCCTCGCTTTCACCCCCTCCCATCACTCCATCTCATTACCTCTCTTTCACCCCCTCCAATTACTCCATCTTATTGCCTCGCTTTCACCCCGCACCTGCATCTCAACCCCTCCATCTTATTGCCTCGCTTTCACCCCCTCCCATCACTCCATCTTATTGCCTCGCTTTCACCCCGCACCTGCATCTCAACCCCTCCCATCGCTCCATCTTATTGCCTCGCTTTCACCCCTTACCTGCATCTCAACCCCTCCCATCACTCCATCTTATTGCCTCGCTTTCACCCCCTCCCATCACTCCATCTTATTGCCTCGTATTCACCCCTTCCCATCACTCCATCTTATTGCCTTCCTTTCACCCCCTCCCATCACTCCATCTTATTGCCTTGTATTCACCCCCTCCCATCACTCCATCTCATTACCTCGCTTTCACCCCCTCCAATCACTCCATCTTATTGCCTCGCTTTCACCCCGCACCTGCATCTCAACCCCTCCCATCACTCCATCTTATTGCCTCGCTTTCACCCCCTCCCATCACTCCATCTTATTGCCTCGCTTTCACCCCCTCCCTTCACTCCATCTCATTACCTCTCTTTCACCCCCTCCAATTACTCCATCTTATTGCCTCGCTTTCACCCCGCACCTGCATCTCAACCCCTCCATCTTATTGCCTCGCTTTCACCCCCTCCCATCACTCCATCTTATTGCCTCGCTTTCACCCCGCACCTGCATCTCAACCCCTCCCATCGCTCCATCTTATTGCCTCGCTTTCACCCCGCACCTGCATCTCAACCCCTCCCATCACTCCATCTTATTGCCTCGCTTTCACCCCCTCCCATCACTCCATCTTATTGCCTCGCTTTCACCCAAGGTTGCATTGGTACGACAAATTATACATCCAAAGCAGCGGTATCAACTTTTTTATTCGCAATTAGCCGTTTGCAAACCATAGCTTGTCTGTGGGTTTCCAAATCACAACGACACCATTGTTTTATAGCGGAACCAGCGCTGCCGCAGGCGGAGCTCCATAGGTATAGAGAAATGGGATATAACTAAGCGACTCACTTTTTATAATTATAACGTCACCATTGTTTTATACTTGTTTAAAGCCGCATTGTCATCAGTTTACTTCCGGTCGATTATGTAACAATCTCCGATGATTTTTAACGGAAAACGCGAAAAATATTTCAAAATATTGAAGGCAGTGTGTTTATTGGAAGTTTCTTTGAGGATGTGATTGATAATTTAGAGCGGATGGCCTGTTTAATATCTCGGATTCTAATAGATTCTTTTGTTTTTTAACGGTTGAGGTTTCCGTCGGACCTCCGGAAGTAAACTTGTGAAAATGCGGCTTTAAATGTCCACTCGTCTTTCTTGGCTTCCAACGTCGATGTAATCTCGAGTAGAATGCAATAGCAGAAGTGGTAATGTATTGTTGTTTCTAGCTGTCGAGGGCAATCATCCCTACAATGTTCACGTTGGAACACATTCCGTCCTCCCTCTCCACGAATGGCCAAGGAAAAATCCCTACCGCGCCCAAGGACTTCTCCGTGTGGGTCAGTACAAATAGTATGTTGTGATTACCCGAAAGCTGACGCTTGCGTATTAGCAAACTTCGCCTATATTTTAGCGGGATAACGGGACATTTCTAATAATTGAAAATACAACGGTTTATTCGCAAGGAAACTTCTAAATAACAATCTGCGAATAAAGTCTGATGTGTTATTGACGATATTTGATTGAAAATATCTTGGCTACTTTCTTGAATTAGCCGATGGAAATGAATGCTTTGTGTGACTTGTCATTGAGCGGGAGCTTAAAGTGGCGGCGTGATTGGCATTCTTTAACGCTACCCAGATGAAAGCAAAATTGAGTCGTCGCCATGTGAATGTATAGAGAACCATACGCTTATTTCCTTAAGTGTTTGATATCTGCCATTTTTAACACTGCGGGTTACGACACATGCATTCTCCATGCGTAACCTTATATGAAACAGGTGTATTCGTACGAATATTTTCGATTTTGTCGTTCGCCAGTGGGCAGTATGCTGGTCGGTCGATTGACCTCGATGTTTGTCGCAGGGTTGGGCGGATCCCGAGGGCACTGAGAAGGTGATGCTCGGTAACTTCACGTACAAGAAAGAGGGCAAATCCCTGCAGACCTTCCAAGTCAAGGTAAGCATAGTCCAAGAAATTACTGTCGAATCCGTTGTATCGCGACCCGCGTTTTCAAAACACGATTTGTTTTGGTTTTCTGTTCCATCAGTAGAACCATTCTGAGCCAATCAGAGTCTCGCTTTGTGCACTTCCCTGGCTTTCCTCTGGACGAAATCCAGACAGTGTCGCGACAGAAAGCCAGGCAACTGCAGTAGGCGAGAGATGGCAAGAATCTGATTGGCTTAGAATAATTTGACTGGCGAAACATCCCAAAAGACAAAAACAAATCGATGTTTTGAAAATGCGGCGTCGCGATACAACGGATTCGACAGTAAGCGTGATTAAACTTGACAATGCACGGGGCATAGTCCTTAAAATATATTCGGGTTCCCTGTGGTTTATGTACTGACGTCGCCGGAAACCCTCCCCTTTCCCCAGCCCCTCCGCCATCCACAGGCATTCTGAATAAAACGCCTACGGGACTAAGCTGAAGACTGAATATTTGCCGGCTGTGAGTCAACACATTTGAGGGACGTGTATGGCCCCTGGCCATATACGCAGGTGTTAGACCTTCCTCTGTAGCTGCTTAGACATTAGCGAAAGCTAAATCTATTGAAGTACGTAACAGAAGATAATTGAAGACTTTATGTGGGGTCACAATGCCACGTAGTAATGCAAACGCCTGTTGTGACATATATTCCGCCTTTTTTACGAGGTTCGAGTTACAAATAGACAATGAGAGACATAAAAGACTATTTAGCAAGCGAGTCGGTTAAGGGAGGTTCAATTGACATAGTCAACTAAACATACAGGTTAAGTTCCTTTTCTCACCGCCGTCGTTCGCTGCTACCACAGGGAACCCCGTCTGATGCCGTGTTCCGTTACGTGGAGCTGCGTGTGCTGAGTAACCACGGCCAGGCTACTCACACCTGCATCTACCGCCTTCGTGTCCATGGTGACCTGCCGCCCACGACAAGACCCTAGCTATGTAGTCCTCCTTAATAGACAACCGTGTTGTGTGTCATCGTCAATTAAAACACGTGTACTGCGAAGCTCCGAGGGGGGAGATTGCAGAACTATGTTGTTTACGGTAATGAGTTGATTTGTGTTTCATTTTTAAAACGACCAAGACTGGTTCCATAAGGGGTATGGGTTTGGGTCATTTGCCAAACTATCCCACAATCCTGATGGCGCACCTAGATATAGCATTAAAGCCGCATTGTCACCAGTTCACTTCCGGAGGTCCGACGCAAACCTCAACCGTTAAAAGACAAAAGAATCTATTAAAATCCGAGATATTTAACATGCCATCCGCTCTAAATTATCAATCACATCCTCGAAGAAACTTGCAATATACACACTGCTTTCAATATTTTGAAATATTTTTCGAGTTTCCGTTAAATCATCGGAAATTGTAACGTAATCTACCGGAAGTAAACTGGTGACAATGGGGCTTTAATATTTATGTCAATACAATTTCTAGAGTGTAAGGTTTTGTGTTATCATGTCTGCGATATTTATCATCGCGCTCTAAAGACATCGCGAAATGCTACACATAATGCAGCAAAATAAAATAAAATGTTTATATTCGAGTTTGTGGAAGTTTTTGAACCACTAAAGTATATTTTGTACAAATCAATCCTTTGAGTTACGATGTAATATCATGTGGGTCGTACTATCGCATTCAAATCAATGCAGGTTTCATAGTAGTCATATCGTTATTTATATTTTAAAATACCTCCCGAAAAAAGAAGCAATGGTTCACTCCATCACAAACATTGTACAGAAAAATTATAGGTAAAGTGATAAACTATTCTATAATAGTATTGATAAATGATTGTATAAAGTTCTGTGGCATATAAAAGATAGTTCAAATAAAAAGCATTTGGGATCCGTTGCTCTCCCATCTTGTTTATGTTCACAACTAATACAAAATAACCCTAAATTGTTCAAGTAGACTACCAGTTCAGTACCGTTTCCCTGTCTGGTACACAGTTGGCGTTATGCAAAAATGTTTCTGTAGTATGCAGCTGGATCCCATATCTTTCCCATCGATTTTCCTGGCTTCGATCCTGCCCCTCCCCCCGCAAATAGTGTCACTCCTGCTGTTTTCTCTCGCGACTCTAGCTTTTTTAATAAAATCACAAAAAGGACCAAGAAGCAGAGAAGTCAGACAGATCGAGTACCAGACAAGATTGAATAAATTATGACTTCTGAATTGACAGAATTTTAAATTTACTTTTTGAATTCTCTCCACTGATGACCAAAGATTCCATTCTTTGTTTGATCAAACCCGGGAGACTGGAAGACAGCCCTGTGTTTCTTCGTATTGGTTGTTTGATCCAGTCTTTCCATTGCTATCTGGATTAAGCCTTCCTATTTGTTCATCCTCGTAGGTCGATGCCAATCATTACAACAATCTAATATGAATTTCTTATCATTTCCGAGGTTTTTTCCCGCCTTTTCCTCCACCTTGTCGAGCCTTGCCTTTCTTCTGTGTTGACAGTGGCCGGCCTTTCCCGCCTTTTTTCTTCCCTCCAGTTTTCTTTGCGGAAAAGTTTGCTCTGGAATAACATTAACGGTGAAAAGACTTTACGACCGAACTATTTTCTTTTGTACGATATCTAAGCCCCCATCCCAGCTCCCCCTACTAGTGAATAAAAAAATAACTAAGGCTTAGCCCCCCGTCCCCCAACACACATACACACAAAATAGCCCAAAATAGTCCTTTAAACTGCTTTTAAACACGAGGTTCCGCTATAAAAGGGAAAGCTCTTCCCATCCCCTTGCTCAAGGACAATCAGTTATCAATCTGAGCGCTAAATTCAAATTTCATATTCTAATCCAATTTAAATAGAATCCCTAGACTTGTCCACCTAAAATATTCTTATATAGGGGCCGACCATTCGACTTTTGAGGGGGGAGGGGGGCTTTTTTGGGTGCGCAGGATATTTGGCGTGCAATTTTTTTTTACCGATGCAGGATATTTTTTTCGTCCACCAATTGGTGTAGGATATTAAAGCCCCGCCCCCTCAAAAGTCAAATGGTCGGCCCCTTGTAGTAAAATAATGCTTTATTAAGCTGAAATTCGGGCATTTTTATCACAACGCGAAAATTATTTTTTGCACATGCGTTAGATTATGGATAGTGCAAATTAATTTTTCACCAAAAACGTGAGTGGTCAACAAATCGCTAATTTATCAATCAATAACTGTCTTGTTGCCAGTGCAAAAATAGTTTTATTCCAACCGACTTAAGCTCAGAGATAAGCAATTTTACAGAAGACTTATAATTTGTGACTACTAGCTTGGCAGTGTTCTGATTATAATTGCAAATTCAAGCCCGGGAGTGGGAGGAGCTTTCCATTATATAGCTGAACCTCCTGTTTAAAGGATTCTCACATTTCTGGCTATTTTTGCTTAGTTTCATTTTTATTACCTGGGCTGTTCGGCAGACACTTTACTGACGGCCTGAAGAAAATACACAATAACACAATTATCCTCTTATATCATGTAAACAACAAAGTAATACCGAGACAGTTCTGAAGTTCTTGAAAATGGATGTTTTAATTTAAAAAAAAATATATGTTTTACATTAGCCTTCTTTATACTGCATATAAAACAAAATGTAGTAAGACGTTTATTGTGTCTAAGATACTCTAAGGTGCTACCATACAATCGTAGTCCAATCGCTCTAGGAGGCCGCCATCTTACTCGCCCCCAGTCCCTCTGCTACTACAGGTAGCCCAATACTACACAAAAGAGAATACCTAGAATAATGTGCAGCCATCTCTACTGCACACATCCAAATCTGTTTAAACATTTGTTTTCCTGAAATAAAAACATACTTACTTTGTTAATGTCAAGCACTGGGCCCTTCTTCAGCATTTTTTCAACCACTTCGAGGGTTTTGGTTTTCTCCGAAGAATATTCCCCTGCAACAGCATCAAACTGAAACGAGATAATTTACGAGATTTATAAATAAATTGTCTTGTCTTCTTAAAGTCTACAACGTGAATGAAAACACTGCATCTTTGATGTTTTTTAAAAATCAAAAGGAATGGAGGACACATCCTCAAACCCCTCTTTGAGATACCAGTAGAAGAAATAACACTCGTCCAAACCTTTCTTTTTCTTCCCTCAGCCTTCTTTGGTACTTTTTCTTTTGCCTTAAACAAAACACGCATTTAAATATTAGGTTAAAGCAGCAGTGGTGATACAAGGTGAAAAAACTTTTTTTGTGTCACTTTTTTGTGTCACTTATCACGAAATTGAACATTTTGTCTAAAAACTGAACTTACCAATTTTTCTGTAAATTTTCCAACCGATGCAGTGGCTTTACGAGTTGCACCAATAGCTGCCATGATCTGTTGGAGATTATGTATGGGTGTAAATAACACAGCTAACCCTCATAAAAAAAAAACCTTAACTCTCTCATAGACAACCTAAGTAAATGGGATAGTATGTTTCATAAGAAAGGCTATCTAGGATATGTCAAAGTTAAGAGCCAAACTTCTTTGTGTTCATCTGTCTGTAAACAAAACATATTTTAAGGTACGCTAATACGAGCAGTTAAATTATGCAACTTTTGTGGAAGCATATGCAAAAATCATTCAAAAGCAATGTTGCACATTTTTCTACTGGCGAGCGAACTTTTGTTGCAGCGAAGGATAGACTGGTTCTTGCTGTTGATCCACCATTTTTTGCTCTGATGTGTGACTTTCATTCAACCAATCACAAACGCTAATGCAACTGCTTGCGTATGCTTGAGGTCACAAACCTCTCCGAGTTTTGCTGCAAAAAGTAGAACCATCTTCTACTTTCTGCAGCAAACTTGTTCTTTATGCAGCAAAATTGCAACCAAAAAATTGCTGCGTCAAAAGTTGGTTCACCTGTAGTAAGACGTGCAACTTCACTAACCAACTTTTTTCGCAGCAGTGCTGCCACAAAAGTTGTATGATTTTCCTGCTCGTATTACCCTACCTTTAAAGCCGCATTGTCACCAGTTTACTTCCGGAGGTCCGACGGAAACCTCAACCGTTAAAAGACAAAAGAATCTATTAGAATCCGAAATATTGAACAGGCCATCCGCTCAAAATTATCAATCACATCCTCAAAAGAACTTCCAATAGACACACTGCTTTCAATATTTTGAAATATTTTTCGCGTTTTCCGTTAAAAAATCATCGGATATTATGAGGTAATCGATCGGAAGTAAACTGGTGACAATGCGGCGTTAATGCGAGATTTTGTGCCAAATTTTAAAAGAACATTGACTTAGGATAGAGTATTTGAGATATGCATGTATGTGTTAATTTACAATTCCTTTGTAACTTTGTGTATTTAGTTGGGTCAAGAGCTCAGGGGTGACAAACAGGAAAGGCACCCCTGGGAATAGTTGCAGGCAATTCCTCCGTCTTCCAGCCACCCCCGCCTAATTCCCACATTATGGCATCCCTTGACAGAGGGTTTAAGTGTAGAATTCAGAGACAGTAGAAAAACACTAGTTACACTAGCACAACAAACTAAGAGTATACTTATACAAGGATAACCAGTCTGGAGTCACAAGTTGAAACACAGAGGCAGAATCAGAAAGAGCTACAAGTCAGTCAGGCCCGTACCCAGGGGGTGCAGGGGGTGCGAATGTCCCCCCCACACACACACAACCGCCAAAAGTCCACTTTTGAATGTCAATAGACGTGCTATTTGTCAAAACTAAAAAATCATAAGCTAGATCACTCTAGTATGTAGCCAAATCCGACAATAAATGTCCTGTGGAGATACTGCAAATGCATAAAAAAAATCCCTTTTTGTTCTTTCGGAGGTGGTTAGATTTTTATCAGAGAACTCCTTTCCTCCCCCTTGAAAAAATTGGTCCACTTTTTCGAATTTCGCACCCCTCCATGAAAAATCCTGGGTACAGGCTTGTCAGTGGAACTCCCTTCCTGAAATTGTATTTTGCAGGACACTTCTTTAAATTAAGAGGCATTTAAGCACACAATTTTAAGCTATGTTGGTCCTTAATTCTGACCATCCCCGCCAATAATCCTCTTAGAGAGGGATTTCTGTATCAGAAAATATCTTGTGGCAAGTGTGGCTCACAAGGTGAAACACAGAGAGGCAGACTTGTGACTTGTGGCTTTTATTTTTGTCTGGAAAAACTGGTGGTAAAACATACATACCTGGTCTTTACTTTGTTTTAGGGAGGGCTTTAAATTTCTGTCAGCCACTGGAATATAAGGGATAACATAATGTGTGTGTGAATCAAGTCTTTAATGTGTCATAAACTTATGCATACAAACCTTTTACTTTCTTGTGCTTTGCAATGTTTCTCAGTCTCTGGTACTCATTCTTAGCTATTCGCTCTTTCTTCTTTTCCAGTCTCTTCTCAAATTGGTCCTCAAAAGGATCTGGAAGGGGTTAACATGTTAGATTTTGAACCATGCCATCAAACACATTTCTTGTAAAGAATATAAAAATTTAAAATGGACTACATCTTAAGACTGGCAACTAATAAGAAAACCTCAGGGTTGAATTAGGATATCTACTTCACAAGATTATATATTTTCCTTCTAAAACAAAACAAACAAAAAACTTATTGTTTTTCCACTCACAACCAAAATTATTTCAGGAATTCGTATTTCCCTAGATCTGTCAAACTTTGGAATAGTGTTCCTTCACTCATGAAATCTTGCACTACGCTTTCGTCTTTCAGAAATCAGCTGACAACTCACTATTTAGAGAAACTTGCTTTTTACCAACCTCCATAATTTCATAGAGCTTAAATTTATGTAATTCAATTTTTATTTTCGTTTTAGAATTTTTATTGTTTGTTATTTGTTGGGAAAGAATTTCAATTGGGGCCAGCCCTGTTTTTTTTCTCCCGTCACATTGTTTCTTATTTTCTTTATTTTGTTTATTTCCTATTGTAAACCATAGTATATGTTTGTGTGACAAAGCCAATAAACTAAACTAAACTAAACTGTAAAAATATACTTTGGAAGTTACCTTCTTTATGTAAATAAAGGAAAAGAGTAAAAAAATTGCATCATCATCATTAAAAATTACAATTATTATTTCTTGACAATGCAAATATTTTTAATTTATTGCAGCTCAAAATAATTATAGTGAATCTTTGACCTATCCATATTTGATTTGTCCTAATATACAGCACTAGCTGTCAATATGAAAGTACTTTCTTAGTGGCATTGAAAAAGTTTATATGCAAGTCTGCACCCTGGCATAGTAAGCTTGGGATAAAGTAACCAAAGGTACGTAGAGTAGCAAGGGATTGTACCTGCATTATCTGGAACAACTGCCAACCAGTCTTTGGTGTTATCATTCCCTCTCTCGTAGCCATACCGGGGAAGCCATTTCTGCACAAGAAACATCAAGAGTCAAAGGCTTTTAGAAAAGAGGGGAGTTTGACCTTAAGACCACATACAGTATAGAAGTGGAAGCGACCTTCTTTTAAGGTGGGGAAGGAGGTTTTAAGTAATTAATTTTAACTTAATTTTTTTTCTCATGTGTATTATGCAATTAGGTGCATTTCTCTTGATAATATTAAAGTTCGCTTATGATCAAACCGCCTAGAAAGCCGTAAATTTGCTAGATCCTAAGCAAGATACCTAATCTAAGCACTGGTCTAGTCAGATTGCTGTAAATGATAGTGGAACCATGTAGAAATTTTCATTAAATATTGTAGGTTTACGTCCGCCATTGATTTGCCGTGTCCCTTTGACCTGGTTACCTTGCATCTGTCAAAATGTCAAACTAACCAGGACGTGACGTCACATACTCAATACGCTTTTGGAGCACATGGCTAATTTACTTACTCGAAAGAGATAAACATAAGGTAACTCATAAAACTTTTCGCTTTTATCGCATTTAAAATGACCGGATCTCGATGCGTTGCTCAGGATTGTGAAAACAATCCTAAAGCAGGGAAAAGCCTTCATTTGAGCCCAAAATCGGGTCCAAAAAAGGCGGAGTGGATACGCTTTGTACGACTCCACTCGAAGAATTTCAATCCGTTGGGTCGTTTTGTTGTGTGCTCGGACCACTTCGAGAGAGAATGCTATCACTTTGGCGAGGGGTCCGAGTTAAAGCGCTATTTGATAAAGGGATCCGTACCAACAATTTGGAAACCAAAGAAAACCATTGCTTCACCATCGGACCGGGAATTGCGTCAAAGAGCAAAGGTGAGTTTTATAAATAACTGCCATGGAAATTCCTTTCCCCGGCCTAAATAATTTCTTAGGTACAGTTCTTTTGCATTTAACAGATATTTATCAAATAGTTTACATTCACTTCTTATTACAACTCTCCCTGTACTCATGTTTACAATGATTTCACGCATATATTATTGCTAATCCCCAACATTTCCTTTCTAAAATTCAAGTAAGTACTTAACTTGTAGGCTAGCTCGCAGTCTTAGAGTGGTTTTCAAAATCCCGTGAAGTACTATTTAGTTTATTTACTACTAATACACTCCAATGTCTGTTCTCTTTTGTTCTGGCTTGACTATTACATTAAAAAATTTTGTTTAACGGGATTTTGAAAACCACTCTATCTTTCTATTATTACGTGATTACTGTTGGAGAAAGCGGAATTTTTCACTACATAATCTGTTTAATATCCCAATTACAGGAAATTAAGGAGCTTTTAGCAACAGCAGGTGACAGTGGAATGGTAATAATATTTGTTTTTTTTCTTATATTTTTTCTTTTTAGATAATAAATTACTCTAGTCAATTAAAAAAGGTTTTTTAAAAGCAGGAAGTTCTTTAAAAGCAGGAAGTATTTTAATTCAAAATGTCTGAAATCCTTGAGAAAACATATTTTCGCTCTCACGTGTTACATTGGCTATCTGACTGTATGTTCTTTTGATGGCTTTCTGAACTCAATCCTTAATTATTTTCTAGGTGCGAGCTCGTGAATCTGCCACAACATCTTCCACGGTCTCTACCTTGGACCTACCCGCCTCAGCTGAAGACACACCAACTGAAACCATGCCCCCCCTTAGAAACCCTCCCCATAGACCAACCTGCCCCAGTTGGAGACATGTCAACTGATAACTTGCACCTCCAAGAATCCCACCCGGTAGACCCACCGGCCCCACTTGGAGATGCGCTAATCAATACCATTACTTCACAAGGATCTCACCCCATAGACCCACTGCTTTAGCAGAAGACACACCCATAGATGCTACGACCATACCTCCCAGAGCCAATGTGTTCCATGTAGTTGATTAGGGCAGTGAGGGGTCATTATTTATAAACAAATGATCTAAGATTTCTGTTTTTATGTCAGCATAATGGAATGAGCTGAAAATATGTACATACAATTGTCAATTCAGAGCAATTTGGCTAACATGGAAACTGATTAATGAGAAATAAATAGGATATGTTTCACTGCTCAATTCCACCAGGTGCAAGTGCTTGCTTTGTTCACTTAAGAGATTAGTCATGAAGGAAGAATACCAATGCTGCATAGAGCTTGCAAAAACAGCAAAACAAATTGAGAATGTGGGTTTATAGAGATGTATTGTTGACCATCCAGGGCTCAGTGTAGATTGTCACAACGAGTGGTTACTATGCACAGAAGCTGTTGGAATAAAAACAAGGAAGAAAAATCCTATTCAAACTCCATGTCTTCAGAGTTTGCATCCTCCTTATCCTCTTCAAATCATTGAAATGTTTTGCTAGGGAATGCTTCCCGTATTTTGTTGTAGACACAACTTGGGAGAGATGCCCTCTTTGACCACCCGACACACTCATATACCAGGTGCACGTATTGTCTGTAGGCCACAGACCTCAGAAATCTGAAGAAATAATAATAACATCCTGAAAATGAGTTATTGGAATGGGAGCATTGGAGTTTTGACAATAGGAAATGAGTGTGGGATTTTGGAGTGAATTCAAAGAGGTCAAGATGCATTAATAAATATACTGTATGCTTTGCTTTCAAATTATAAGCTTAATCAGCATTAAAAGCTTCTTGGTTTTAGGACTTCAATACTGAAATAATATAATATGTTTGACTTTTGATCAGATTTAAGACATTATGTATCTCTTGCTTTTTCATTTTCCTAAATTAAAACCCTCTCCCCTCCTTTTTTTTTGTTAGCTAGTGGGAGCATATATTTACATAGATCTTTTATCTTTAGAAACTTACTCAGATTCGGATGCATTTTTTGCAGATTTGACAGAAGTATAGGATTTTTTCTTCCTTGTTTTTAGTCCAACAGCTGCTGTCCGTAGTACCCACTCGTTGAGGCAATTCACACTGAATCCTGGATGGTCAACAATGCATCCCTCCAAACCAACTTCTTGTAATTTTTCGCTGCATGTTGCAAACTCTGTGCAGCATCGGCATTCTTCCTTTGTGACTAATAACTTGAGCGAACAGTTCGAGCACTTGAACCTGGTAAAATTGGATCACCATGAGCAGTCGGTCGTTACGAAACATCAAAACAACAATATAAAAATCCCTACCATGTGGAAATATCTTGCTCCCTTGAAAATCTTCGGAGAAGCTCCTCTTCTTGCTCATTCTCCTCGTGGAGTTGCTGCTCGTATTCAGCAGCCTCTTCCCCGTTTGGGACGGGATCGAGACTTTCGTCGTAGCCATGAAATTCACTATCCAAAAGCTCGGGTTGTGATTCAAGAAGCTCCGACTCTGAGTCAAAACTAGAGCTGACGGATAACTCTTCGCTTTCTAAAATACTGCGCTGCCTCGTTAACTAAGCCATAAGACTTTAGTTCGGAAAGTGTCGAGATAAAAGAAATTCTTGAGTATTTTCAACTAGAAGCGGCATCTGAGCTCGCGAAGCGTATTGAGTATGTGACGTAGGAGGTGAGAAACCGCATCCTTTTCGCGGGCTCAAGAGAGATCACACCAAAACAATGGCGGACGTAAAAACGATGTTTTAAATGCCATAATTCACACGCCCAAATTCACTAATTAAATAGATTATGCACTTGAAGTATACATTGAAGATGTAGGAAGGACTCGAAGTTAATAGAAGCTTGAAAATACAGGTCTAAATCTGGTCATAAGCGGACTTTAACAAAATGCAGAAATATCAACTAGATGTGCTGATTTTGAGTGATTTTTTCAGTTTGTTGCATGCAAATATGAAAAATGATCCAAGGAGGAGAAAGACAGTGTTAAAAAATATAATTAATATTTCAAATTAAAGGGAAATTGCAACTAAGAAGATGAGAAAAGGGATAAAAACGATTGATTCTTGTGAGCACAGATAACAAAAATGGGAAAGGTTAAGTGAAGACGCTGACAAACCTGTTTTTCTTCATCCCATACTTTCCTTTCCCTCTTCTTTTTCTTTATCCCCTGGTAAGAGAATTACAAAAATGTCAGGATGTCATTGTTTATGAGAGTTTGATGCTTTGCTTGAGAGAGTTCAAGCTGATTAAGTAAGAAAGAACATGGAGTGATGTTGATCAATGATGGTGATGATTTTGTTGACATTAATATGCACAGTATTCTGATGATAAACAGACGTACAGCAGTTTTGTAAGGTGCATAAGAAAGAGGTGCCCCCATCCATTGCGTAAAACATGTTGTATTTCTTTTTTAAGAATCTCCACATCTTGTGGCCAGAGAGTGACTTATGAGTGAAGAAAAATAAAATCTTTCCACAAAAATAAGCCCATCTCTGATATAGAAACTTTGTGGCTGATCCATAAGTATTGAATAAGTTGCTTTTTGTTGTTATTTTGCTGACAAAAGCCGAGGGTCTGTCATCCAAAGAATTACAACATTCCAACTACATGATTGTTTTCTCCTTTCCACTTATTGTACATGGTATATGTAGCTTGGTGCTAAATAACCTTTTAGTACCTTTAGTTTTGCATACTCCTCCCATCTTGTAAGTGGCTTAGGCTTAGGAACCTGTGAAAAACAAGTTTCAATGAAATAAGTCAAACAGTGTATATAGAGGTACTTCTACACACAAAACCAGAGTGTAGAATCATATGTAGATTAAGCATCAAACCAGGGTAAAAAAGCAGGCACTATATATGTGCAAATGAGATTCTGTGTAGCTTACTGGTTTCTCCCTGGGTATAACTGTTGTCGGTGCTGGCAACTGCAACACAAAACATTATCACAGCATTTTAAAATCATAGCCATATAAATGTACCTGTTTGTGGCATTGTCTCTTCCTAAAATTTATGCGTTCAGAGCATATAAGTTTGTCTTACATTTATATGTTTGATACTTATTGTCACGAAAATAAGAGAAACTTATATCAATCTGGATAATGGACATAGCAGGGGATGGGTAACTGGGGGTGTGTGCCCCAAAGATTTTTAGATTTTGCGGGAAACTTTCTCAAAAATAAAAACGTGTTATGTCCTTTTGGTTTCTCAGGGGTGTCCCAGGGTCGACCCCCAAAAGGGGGTACACAGGGTGGTGCATGCGCATCCCCACATAGGGGGCAAAAAAAATAATTTCTTATTAAGGTAATTCCCTTGAATTGCACTGCACACCCCTTCTGCGCATAGTGACGCGCGCTGTTCAAATTTTTTCGGTATTAAGTGCACGCGCGCGCCACAGTTGTACAAGAAAACACAGCAAAAGGCGCGCGTTTTTTACTTAAAATCGCTTTGACAGAAAAACGAAGTCCGTTACCCCTATTTTTTATTTGCTCAAATAGTTAAATATATACGGAAAAATGATATACTGAAAGAAGAAAAAAAGTTGGGTTGTAGAAGTTTTGTTATTTCTCTTAAAAGCTATAAAAATACTTCCACATTGCGCTTTTACCGTATGAATAGTGGCGAATACAATGTCTTTTAGTGCGATCTCTTAAAATGTGATTTGTTTTGAACATTAGCTACTTCCTGACTACGGGTTATTGTTTAAGATATCGGATTTTGGCAGCTCGACAAACAGAACTTAATTACTATAGGCACTCTTTTTGAAAACCAAGAGTTGGGATTTTTTCTTGCGCAATCAGTAAAAACGCGTCAACTCTTCGCCCTTCTGTTGTGAAAACGAGGTCGGTAACCCCATTTTTTTATTACATTTTTTGAAAGCCCTTAACTTCAATATTGTTTATGCCAAGTTTTAAAAAATTCTGGGTTGTAGAACTATTTCAAGGGAATTACCTTAAGGAATCTTCAAACATTATAATTTTTCCATATGATAAACGTGCCTGGCCCAGCAAGCTGATGATAAGTGCATGACATTACTCGTTGTTCATAAACATTTAACATTTTTCAAAATTCTTTCGATGATCTCACCTGAGCGAGTATCACTCCCTCGAACCTTTCGGTAGGAAGTTTCCAAATCTCGTTGAAAAGTAGCTGTGTGTTTTCACGTGCTAGATTCTTCAGAAAATCCTCTTTCTTTTTTCTAGAGTACGAAAACACATCACCGTGTAGATTCATAGATTATGGGAGATTATCTAGCAACGACGTAAAATAACTGCAAAAATAGTAATCCAATTTCACACAAACAAGTAATTAAACTTAAAACCACGTGCATACAAAACATATAAACACATCTTTGGCTGACCTGAATTCAATCGAATCAACAGGTTGTTGATCACAGAGAAGAAGATTACCAACATCTACTTCTGGATCAACGCTTTTTGCAACTTCAGTTGACTTAAAGCGAGATTTCGCTTCTTTTAAAACTGCGTCCACATCAACTACGCCATCCGCCATTTTGGAAATAAAACACTTGCTCCACGATACGGGGGCCTGGGATCGAAAAGAATTCAACCCAAAGGGGGGTGGGGGGATTCCGGTCGTAAACCTTATTTATCATTTTAGTTATCTTATGAATTTGGTCGAAACTGCTTCTACAAATTGAATTTCTTGTAAAAAAAAATTGAAAGAAAGGAGATTAAAAATATCTGCTGAAAGCGGTCATACGATATTTTCACGGGCTACCTGTGTTGATCGAGAAGGCCTGACATATTGTCTACAAAATGGCGGCTCAGGAATGGTAAGTGCTGTCACCAATGGAAATAGTTCTTTCTATTAGAATTTATGTATTGCGCTCTAGCCCAAACACCACGAAAAAATACTACACTGAAAAAAGTATCAGTTGGTAAAAGTTGTGTCGGGTTTGAATGAAGAGATCGTTTGAAGATTGGAAGTTTGCAGAGACGATAAGCCACGGCAGTTTACTTAAAGGAAGTTCCAAAACATCTAACTCTAACTCACCAATGACAAGCTATTGATAGCTCGTTTTGTGTTCGTTTTTGGTTCTTCGTCAAGACTAATTTTCACTGAACTCACCATAATATGTCTGACTCTATCATGCTGACATCTGAACATCAGTTGGTATCCTGAGGAGGCAGCTTTTGCAATGTCTATACTTTATTACCTACTGTACGGTTTGCTTACATAGGGTCTGTGAATGCATAGCGTAGCATATTACCATTGACTGGGTTTTTATTGTTGCTTACATCTTAAGTAGATTGTATCATCTAGTTGGTGATGATGATGAAGATTGTATATATCTTTCCCTTCAGCAAGGAGCCAGGATTTTGAGCGGGGGGGGGGGGGGGGGGGGTTTACCCATAAAGCAGACAATTTCCTCTTAGGTAGCTCCTAGCCCATAGTGGAACTTAGGGCACTCCTTTATTAAGAGCGGAAAAACTCTAATCATCCTTGCTTTTCAAAAAAATATGTGAATCAATGTCAAGAAGGTTGGCCATGTTCTAAATAACTTTTATTTCTTTGCTTGTTTTTATTTTAGGGTTGCCAGAACAAGGCATTATGAGCAAGAAAAGCATTACTGTAGCCAGCAGCCTGTAAGCGATCATCCATTGAGAGTTGGAAAAGTCCTTGTAAGTGAAGTAGAATATATGGTAGCTAGTCGTTTCCTCCATAAACCGGTTTGTCAATTGCAAAAACAGTTTGTCCATAACCATAGCCGTTTTGTCCATAGATATAATATGGGTTTTAATATCCATCTTTTACAGAATATTTTAAGTGTTTGAAAGGCAAACTTTCTCTTTTATACTTGTATCGTACAAATCAATATATACCATGAACGCTTTGAGAGATACGCCCTGAAAATCAACCAATGAGAGCATGCCTAGGACCATAACCCTATAATAAATTTGGTTATTGCATGTGGTATACCATTAAAGCTCTATTAAGTCAAAATTGTTCAGACAAGCTCCCTTCTCCCTTCTTAACACCCCCTTCTTCTTAGAAGCAGAAAAAATATTAGTGTTCCCAAGATTACATGATTCTTGCTTGGTCTAAACATAAGAAGGACACCAAATGTTAATGTAGAGAAAAGCAGAATATACACAAATTTATAGCATCTGAGACTTCAGTAGTGGCCAAAATACCTAGTACCGAAAATTGGAAAAAAAAATTTTAAGGGCACTAGGTCCCCTCTCTGGAAGACCTCCTCTCCAATAAGTCCTCCTATTTAATATTCTATTCCTTTTTTTATGCCAGACTGTTGACAAAAGTTCCAAAGCACCCAAACCTGCCGCTGCCCCTAAAGATGATCCTCTAACTGTGACCAGTAAGGGTGACAATTTTGACGGGCTTGACCCTCTCTCCATGTTTGTTGCTGAGGAGGCTGCAACAAGAAAAACACCCAGCTCCGTTGTGGTTCCAACTGTCAGAGAAAGGGTAACAGCTTGTTACTGTAAATACTGATGGTTTACCCTGCTTGGAGAAGGAACTCGGTGATGATGATGATGGTGTTGATGGTGAAGATAATAGCGATGATGATTATGACAGTAATGATATTGATGGTGAAGATGATGGCGATGATGATAATGACAGTGTTAAAGAGTAGAATGATATTAGTCATGGCAAGGATAATGGTGTTGCTGAGGATGAAGATGGTGAGGATGATGGTGATGGTAATGGTGGTGATGGTGATGATGATGGTGTTGTTGAAGGTGGAGATAATGGCGATGATGATAATGACAGTGTTAGAGAGGAGAATGGTATTAGTCATGGCAAGGATAATGGTGTTGCTGATGATGAAGATGGTGAAGATAATGGTAGTGGTAATGATGGCGAAGATGATAATGGCAGTGTTAGAGAGGATAATGGTATTAGTCGTGGCAAGGATAATGGGTAGCTGATGATGGTGATCGTAAGGATAATGGTAGTGGTGACAATTGCAATGATGATAATGACAGTGTTAGAGGGGAGAATTGTATTAGTCATGGCAAGGATAATGGTGTTGATGATGATGGAGATGGTGAGGATGATGGTGATTGTGGTGGTATGGTGATGGTCATGGTGATAGTGATGTTGATGGTGGTGGTACTGGTAATGATGATGGTGATGGTGATGGTGAGAGTGGTGATGACAGTGATGATGGTGATGGTGAGGGTGGTGATGGTGATGGTGAGAGTGATGATGATGGTGATGGTGAGGATGATGGTAGTGGTGATGATGGCGATGATGATAATGACAGTGTTAGAGAGGAGAATTGTATTAGTCATGGCAAGGATAAGGGTGTTGCTGATGATGGAGATGGTGATGATGATGGTGATTGTGATGGTGAGGATGATGGTGGTGATGGTGATGGAGATGGTGAGAATGATGATGGTGATGTTGATGGTGGTGATGATGATGGTGATGATGGTGATGGTGAGAGTGACGGTGATGGTGATGGTGGTGAGAAACCTCCTACAAAAGTGGTTACCTGAAGAGGAGTGATATATAAAAAAAAACTCTTCAGGTACCACCAGGTTTTGGAATCCCTGCAGTAGTTGCTCACTACTCTGCCTCTTTAGGATGACTCCTTGAGTGGTATGAGAGATGCAGTTGATTCTGGTGATGATGACACGTTTGAGCCATGGTCCAGTAAAAAGACAGGTATCCTGGCAAAATATACCACATCAGAGAAACTCTCCATTACCACAGTAAGTGGTTATTCAATATATAAACCCTACTAGAACTACAGTATTACAAAGATAAATCACTGCACAAGTTTCTCAGTTAAGTTTTCATACCTTTGTCAGTAAAGGCACTTGAAACTTATTTGAGTAAACTTGAGTTTAAATAATTCTAAAGACATACAAATTTCTACAATAAATTTTCTATAACTTATATTTCTATGCCCTTATTAAAGTAAAAAAAAACTTTTTCTTCCCTAGAACTTTGTCTTGATAAGCTTTATTGCAGTGTTGTTATTTTTTCTTCATTTTTTTTTTTTTTGCTAGATAAGAAAAAAATTAGGAAAAATACTCTATTCATCACATCAATATAATATTTTTTTTGAATTTCCATGTCTATTAGAATCCTTTGATAACAGAGTTTTGCATTTTTCCAATAATTCTATCAAACTCTATAGACTTTAACTATTGATATTATTGTTTGCTAGTCAGGCTTGCATTTAGGGAGACAAAATTTAAAAATTGCTTATTAATGAATGATTAATGTTTTTTAACATATTTCAGAGTTTCCTGTCATCATCTGACAAGGATAAAAGTGAGTGATGCCATTTATAATCTATAATGTTGTAAATTGTGTATACTGTTCCCATATGAGCATTTAAGTAATGTTAATACCCTTGTTGTTTCAGTTGTTATCAAGCAACAAACTACAGTTGTGGATAAAGTAAAGCATAGACTTGAACAGCTTGATGACTTCGAAGAGGTGCATTTTTTTTTTGCTTTCCTTTTAACTTGCTTTAGGTATGTGGTTGTATCTATGGAAATAGACCTTCTGTTAATGAAGTTAACAGAAGTTTAAATAAGTTTAAATACTGCCAGCATTATAATTAGTCAAAGGAAACTGTGTGGGAAATCTGTGCAGTATTGGGCTGTTTGCACTTTGGCCCAGCTCTAGTCCAGCATTCTGCCAGTAATTCTTGTCCAGCAAAATTGGTAATGTTTGCATTGGGGCATGAAATAACTTTCAAAATCTAATTGAATTTATATTTTAAAGGGTTCTGTGAAGGAAATGTTAAACCTTAGCCAGCAAGACTATGTTAAAAGGATTGAAGAGCTAAATCAGGTGATGTATAATGCTTGGTACACTGATATTTTTATTTACTAGTCTCAAGGTTGCTAGACACTTGACAAAAATGTTTCTCAATTTTATCAAATTCAGTGAAGGCACTGCTGCTAAATCAAGAGCTGGTCATAAGTTTTCATTTTACCTGTTTTAACGTCTTGATACCAACAACGATAAGGCGTGCCAAAACAGCAGAACCTATACTGTACCTGTGAATGTCGCCATTTGCCAAAGTTTCTCTCTGACTTGTGTTGTGCCTTTGTTGTTACTTAGGCACTGATATCTGCTTGGGAAAGTGACCAAAGGGTGAAAGCTTTAAAGATAGCAATCCAAGTAAGTGTTGTACTGCCCAATGGGAGAGGTACTCTGATATTGGCATGACAGGGTTGGGGGATTTGAAGGGCTCCGCATTTTACCCCTGGTTAAAAGAAGTGAAGCAAAACGATGGTGTGTTTGGAACACATTTATATTCATTTATGATTGTGTGCAATCCACACCATTGTGGAATTGGTTATCTTGGCAAGTGTTTAAAAAATCTTTTTTTTTTTTTTAAATTCAGGGTATGGCATTTTTAGCCTGTGTAACTGCACTAAAGGGGAGGGGTAAGGGGTCTGGGGACAAAAGAAAAAAAACATAGTCTGCAGCCAGGGAAGACTTTCCCCCGGTCTCTCCTGGCCGAAGTTTTCTCTCACCCACGGGCGCTTCCCCCCTCCTCTTTAGTGCAGCTATGCAGGCTAAGCATTTTTAAGGTATTTTTTAGGAATAACATTTTGGGCTGTGTTATCCCCTGTCCACCCCCACCCCCCTCCCCTGAGTGTACCATCCACCGTCCTTCCCCTGTATTGCTCTATTATCATTTTACTCCTAATTGTCTCATCTATCATCTTTCAGTGTGCAAAACTGCTGGCAGATACTTCTGTTATCCAGTTTTATCCTAGCAAATTTGTTCTCGTTACAGACATTCTGGACACATTTGGTAAGTGAATAATTTAAATAATTTAACCTTTTTTTATATTCAGGCTTTCTCCAACTTGAACTTACTAATGATAATATTCTTAAAAATAAAGACAACAAGTGGTAAGATGAACAACAGTGAACAGCTCCAACTTTGTGTTACTCCCTATAAATACCATTTTGTTAGATCCTTATGTGTTATTGTTTTTGTGTTTTGCAGGACGACTAGTGTATGAGCGACTTCATAGAAAGTCCAGTATGTTCACACCCGGTAGTTCTGTACCAGTGATGCTACCAGGTAAGCTGTATTTTATACCACATTTATACTGCAGCCACTATCATTTATTCCTAAATGTATTATACACTGTATTTATTGCCTTTAAGCAATCAGAAATTCTCTTGGTTGGCCCATGACCATGTACCAGAAAAGATCATACATAGCAAATTCACTATGTTATTGTTCTTAGAAAAGTTCACCCCTGACCAAGTGCCACAATCAGCAAAGGAGACATGTCGAAACTGGTTCTACAAGATCGCCTCTATCAGAGAACTTGTCCCCAGATTGTATCCTGAACAGCTATTTTAAAGTGCAGTTTATATGCATCATACAGTAAAATTGAATTGCAGAATAATTTTTTGTTTGGTCACTGGACCTATGTACAGTACCCCTGTTTGTACATGTTACTAATAACGCATGTAACTAGTTAAAATAACTTAGGATTTGTTTGTCAAATGTGCTTACTATTTGGGAAGAGCAGTTGCTCAGTAGTCCCATGCCTATTGCGAGAGTACATTAGGTACGTAGTGAAACTTAGGGGAATAAGCATCAGATTTATCAAGGTTATGTTAAATTTCCTTAACAAATCATTAGCTATGTTGAGATTGCAATTCTTAAGTGCTACAACTTCCTCACCCAAGGGTAAAGTCAGTGACAATTCTTATCTTATGCATGCCTTCTTTGAGCTGTTATATTGTGAGTATAAATATGTGAGCCTGGTGTTAACACTTTATAGAGTGATGTACTCTGCTTTGTGTTGAATAGGGAGTTTTCTCAAGCTCTTGTTCGACTGACCAAAATGCTCCGTGGTGTTGGTGACCCCCTGGTGGCAATATACGCCAGATGCTATATTTGCAGGGTGAGTTACAGGGTGTAAATCTTATTATGATGGTGTCAATGACTTTAATAACGATTATGGTAAGTTTGGAGATGACAATGATGGTGATGACAGTGTTTATTATAGTCACGGTAATGATGTGATCATTTGGTGACTATTATGGTAATAATGGGGATTATTATTTTGTTAATGATCTGTGATGATTATTGTGATGTAATCAAGGTGGTGTTGACGATGATGTTGATGATAATTATGATGATCGTGATGGTAATGATGTGATCATGATAACAATAACAATGGTGATGATGTATAAAGTTGTGGTGACTACGTAAAAAGATGGCAATGATAATGAAAGTGATGATCAAGGGGTACCTACACTTGATAAGTACGCATTTGAGATGTATTTCAAAGGGAGTGGCTAGACCTTTACTAAGGCGACAAAAGTGAGTTGTTGTATCATTTCAGGTCGGAATTCTTGTTGCTCCAGATGTAAAAGAGCACTTGATTGAGAACTTGTACAGCTTCATTACATGTTATAAGCAGCTGCAGAGTGACACTGTACAAAACACACTCGCAGTTCAGCGTCTAGGTGAGCTGGTTGTTAAAGTAACTCTGTCAGCAACCATTTTGCCGTCCTAGTGTTTGAAAGCATCCATTTCCATGAGCTGATTTGGGCAAGCTTTTTTACATTTTTTTTAAAAATCAAATTTGGTATGAAATAATATATAAATCTTTTTACATGATTATTTCGAGATACTCAATATTGCAAGAGATTTCACCTTCTGTTTTTATGTATGATAAAATGTTTTTTGCATAACCTAGGATGAAGTTGCAGCCATGCTTGTGTGTTTGATTTGCATAACCTCAATTGTGCAGGGTCAGTACGCAGCTCTTACAAGCTGCAATTTGATTGGGCAAATGAACAATATCCGCACCTCGACACAAAGAACGAGAAGAATAGAGACAAAAGAACTCCTTTGTAAAACAAAGATAATAGGAGACAAAGCAGCTGCGTACTTACTCATTGTGCATATGCTTAATTGTGTAGTCTTAGTTGTGTGTTTGATTTGATGTAGAGATATGTCAAACTCGACTCTGGCATGCCCTCTAATCTTGGCCAACCTCTGGCCTCAGAGAAGCCCAACCTTGTCCCCAGGGTCTTCAGGAGAATTTTCACTAGATGGCCATTGAGACGAGGTTGTTTCTAGATTACAGGGTGTCAAACATTTCTAGAGCCACCTGATAATGCCCCTATGGCACGCTGATTAGTTTTAGACCTTACTTTTGTGTACTTTGATTTGACCACAGAGATGCATCAATACCTCCAGCTGTACCCTCCTGCACTAGACTGGGTTCTGCAATGTGTGGCACACGGCACGCCAGAGGTATAGTCACGCCAAGTCACGCCATCACTCCTACCCTCTGGCACAGAGCTTTCTGTGTTGCTCGTATCCTTTGCTCTACATAACAAAGGAAACAAGTGACACTGAAAGATCTGCACATGAGGCAGGTTGTGTTAGGTCTCATCATGTTGCATAAGGTCTTTTTATCTTACAACATGTCATCACACTTTTTATCATGTCACGTTTCCTCCTTGTCACATCACATCATTTCCTGTCACGTCATGTCACATCATTATTCCCATAATGCCAAGTTTAAATTGGAAAAGCATGAATGTACCATGCCACTCATCCTGAACTGTATTAGATAAGTATTAAATTGTAGATTCTGTTGTAGTATGAGTCCTGGTTATTTTTAGGGCTAAATGTTAGGTTCCCTTCTTTCAATGTGTCATCTCTATCTGCTTAAAACTCATGATTGTTTGTTTACTTGCATTATGCAGAGCACTCTGACAGACATTTTGGAACGCTGTAAAGAGGAATGCAACAGGTAAACCACAACAATAAATCAAAACTCAACAACAGCAAAGAAACACCAACAATATCGACAAACGTAGTAACAATGAAACCACCATAACAAAAAACACCAAAAAACATAAGATCAAAAACGAAACAACAATAATTAAAACAACACGACAACTACTGTACACTAAAATAGCAACACAAATTGTATCAGCAACAGCAACAATATCAAAAGGGAAAAATAACAGCAAAAACAACAAAGACCCCAACAACAATAAAAGAAGAGCATAGGCAACAAAAGAATCAGCAACCACAATTACAAGAACAATAATCTTAACAACAACGACAAAAGAAGCAACCATCATACAATAACATCAACCACCATACCAACAACAGTATTAACTATCAAAACCGTAAAGCAACTCTGATGATATCGACAGGAAAAGCAGATAGACAACACAGCAAGTTACGATAAACTTCACCCAGGACATCAAGACTATTACAGAAACCAACAATGGCACCTTATTCTGTGCACATAGCAACAGCAACTAGTTATCTCAAATTATACCATGGCCCTGTATTCACTTGTTTGCTTTGCATTTCCTTGTTTGCCTACCTAGTGCGCTGCTGTTGAACTCTATCATCCTCGCGTTCAAGCCAGAGTACATCACACAAAGGTACTGTGCACAGACAGGCATTTTGGCTGGGTACCATTTTGCGGTTTCAGGAATTAGATTGTTTCGTGTTCATTTGTTTGCATTAGCAATTGTGATGGCAAATGAAAAATAAGGTGTTTGCCCTATGCATTAATGTTCAAAGAGGTTGCGGCTCTGCCTCACTCAACAATGTTACAGTATGTTTTGTAAGAGAGATCAACATATGGTTTCTGTAAATAGAATATCCCTTTAAGTCACATATTTTGCTTTTAGGGCGCTACTGTTTACAGATCTGATTAAGAATTGTGAAGAAGCTGGTTTTCCAAAGGTACAGTATCTCCCCGTAGAAGAAGACTATAGGGTATTAGAGAAGGAAATGAATTATCTTATCATTTACTGCATCCTTGACTACAGCATATTCTCATCTCTGACTTGTGATATTCTAGCATCACCTGTATCGTTCCCTTGGTCTGAACCTTATCATTTGTGACCCTCCAGAAGAACAGAAGCTCCCTATACTCAGTGAGGTAGGGTATCTAGTGCCTTGGTCAAGCATCTTTGTCCCTCCCCAGTGACCCAGACCCCCTATCTTATACCAATCTGCAGTGCCGAAGCAGGCCTTGAAATATTGCAGTTCCGTAGCAGGCCTTAAAATATTGGGGGGGGGGGGGGGCACAATACAAAAACATTAAGAAAATATTGGGGGCACAGCCATAGCCATCCTGGAGAGATGAAGAAAGACTTATTAATGACATCATCATTTTTACATTTAAATTACAGGTGTGGAAGGTTGTTATGAAATTGAAAAATCCTGGAGTAAGTTCTTAACATTGAATATTATTATTAATACCATTTTTGTACTTATACTAAAATGTCACACAAAGTAACCATTTACATTGGTCAATCAAGCGACTTAGTGAAATATTTATTGTTTGTTTTGGTTGGGGGTTTTAAATTTCTCTTTTAGATTTTTTTTTAATGTGAACAATACAAAAAGCACTCTGGCTAGTAAGATTCTTAACTGACAGTGGCATAAAAATAGGTTAAACTATCACAATTAGAAATAGCCACATTCAACCCATCCTACAATAAAACGGCTTGATTCTATGCAGGAATATTTTTCAAAGATACTTTAAACAAAACCAATGGATCAATGGACTTCAAGACATTGTAGGTGTTGGCAAAGTGTGTGAAAATGGTTGCTGTCTTGCAGGAGTACATCAGCTGTGCAGAAGTCTGGGTTGAGTACCCATGCAGGCATTTTACGGTACAATTAAACAATTTTTATACAATTGAACCATACCCAGGGGTGTAGTCAGGTGGCCTAGCCCCCCCCCCCCCCCCCCCCATTTTAGCAAGCCAAAAATACAGTAAATGTATGAGACATAATCTAAAGCAGAGGAGAAAATGCCTTGAAAGTCCCTTTAGGGCCCCCTCCTGTTAAAAATCCACTGCTGTCTCATCCCACGCACCTGTCATCGAGGCTCAGTTGAGAACGAGAAGAATTGTAATGTAACAGTAAACTGTCTTCTTACATTTCTGGTCTGGCTCTTCCCCTCTTGCCTTCTTGCCTCACAGTCAAGCCAGGATTCTTATTTTATGGTTTTACACAATGAAATATGCAAAAAAGAAAAGGCAAACTAAGATTCTATAAATTGATCACCACTTGCATCTAATATAAAAAAATTTAAGTAAAATACAAAAGCTATGAATATTCCTTTTATTTTATTTCTCTCGTTTTTTTGTTGATTGACTTTCATTTGTTCAGGTATTGGTACATAGTAGATAGATAGAGCTATACCCTCTGTTGAGACCTCAATCTCAATTTGCTTTGTTCATTTTGAATCACAAACATCACGCCTTAAACATTATTTTGTTTTATAGAAACGCGAAATAAACACCCTTATTGGAGATGTGATAAAGCACATGTTGCCTGATAGGGCATTTGAGCAGTTCTACCCTCAGGTAAGCCCTGGCTTAATAGAGCATTCGAGCAGTTCTAGCCATGGTTAAGCCCGGCTTAACATGGCATTTGAGCAGTTTTCTCTCAGTTTATTAAGCCTGGCAACAGGGCAGATGGAGTGACTAAGAATTTGTGGCGTGAAAAGTGTCTTATACTTCTAATTTTGGCGAGACAGGTGACTGTGAGCGTGACCCAGACAAATGAAAAGTGATTGTTACAGTTACAATCATTACAACTATCCCTGACTGTGCGTAGTTGGTGGTTATGACCACAGCTATTGAATACCACAGTTGTTAGCGTTGACCAACACATTATCCCTGATAATATATAGACATACATGATACATATATAATCTTTTCTATACTAATGTCAGTACTTTTAATTCTAGCTGTTGTCAATTGTGTCCAAAATTCTCGATAATGTGCACGACTTCTCAGTCCTTGTGTCCATGGTAAGGAATTCCCCTCTATTGCCTTACTGGTCTGTCTATCCCACATGCGTGAGAAACCACAATTTTAAACAAAGCCAGAGTTAAGAAGTGAAGAGAATACAGGATTTTCACCTAAAACCAAATCCGAGTACATTCACTTTATTTTCTTTTGGGGGTTTTTGTGGGGGATACCCACATGGAAAGCACTGGTTAGTCTAAGCTTGTTCAAATCCATAGACAGAAAACCCGTAAGCTTAAATTGCCATGTTTCTTAAATATCATGCATTCAGTTACAGACCTTTAGTATATGTTTTGGGTCTCGTTGTGTATGTGGTTCCTGTTATCGCTTGGCATTGTATTGATATCAATACCTTGCCATTTCTAGGACAAGCTCCTTCCGTTCTTGGACGTGTTTTAATTCCTTGCCTTTTCTAGGACAAGTTTTCCATTCTTGGACAAGTTTTAATTCCTTGCCTTTTCTAGGTCAAGTTCCTTCCATTCTTGGACATGTTTTAATGCCTCGCCTTTTCTAGGTCAAGTTCCTTCAATTCTTGGACATGTTTTAATGCCTTGCCTTTTCTAGGAGAAGTTCCTTCCATTCTTGGACATGTTTTAATTCCTTGCTTTTTCTAGGACAAGTTCCTTCCATTCTTGGACATGTTTCAGAAGGAGTCCATCAAGGTGGATGCGTGCAAAATGATTATGGAAGCTTTTGTCAAGTAAGGGCAACAGTCTCTTTCTCATAACCTGCTTAGCAGACGTTTCCGTGGATTTAATTCCCATCTCTTTACTGGATCTCTTCGTGTATCTCTTTACTCAATCAAACTTACAGTACTGGCGCAAAACCCTCAAAGGAAAGTTTGCTGCTGATTTCCGTAGATCTTGTGTAAAATGGCAAAAGTCTTAAATATTAAAAGCAAAATTTCTGTTTACCTGTTGCATTCAAGTTTTTTAAACACAGCTTACGGAAATTCTTCTAATGGTATCCAGTATAAAGTTCAGTTTTCTTTTAAAGATAACTGTTACATAGAGGCGTGTTATTTAAAAGCCCTTGTCTGCCACAAGGGGTAGCGATGGTTTTGTTTTTTTCCAAAATGTTATTTTAGGGGTCTCGGGGCCTTTTTATACCACGGTCTTGGATTTTTAAACGCGATCTCAGGGCCTTGATTTTTTTGTTAAACTCAATCTTCGTTACATGATATCTTTTTTGTAATGTAGCAAGATTGTATTGTAACTCTACTTATTTGTTGTTGTTTATGACATACCTCTAGCAAGTTATCTGATTTCAAGCTTGAAAAAAAATGCTTGGGCTTGGTTGTTAAGAGACCGGAAAAGCTCATGGCGCTTGGAATCCGAAATTTGACAAAAGTCCCGGGCTCAGATCCTGAAACACGGGTCTCGGCGACTTGGCAAATCTCTGACAAATCGCTACCATTGCTCCCTACCATTGTTTGTGTTTTCAACCAATATTGAAATAAAAATTATGAGACGAAAATCTCAAAATAACCATGTAAAAATAAAATCACATGCTTTATTTAATAAATCCAATAAAAGAATAACTCAACAACTTCCCAAAATCAGCCGATGGAAATGGACACTTTTTCACACTTGGTAATCTGATAGGACGACAAAATGGCCGCTGACAAGGCTTGTCTTGTCGTGTCTAAGCTGGTACCCTAGGGCAAGGTTTAACTGTATTCTGGTATTATAGAATAGTTAATCTCCATGTATTGTTTGCAGATACCAGCATGAGCCAACGACAGATCCAATGGTGCAGAATGCCCTGATGTTCGTTTGCAAAACGCTCCATGACTCAGTAAAGTATGTCATGTTTCATACATACATCGGCTGCAGTCAAGCTTTAAAGGCCATTTAATCCTGTTTAAACAAAAGCCCCCGTTTCCATAATTAGTGTATATTCAAAGCTCTAAAAAACCTTCACTTTAAGAAATTATCATTTGGTAGTATTCACTGTTTGTTTTGCTGTTTTTAGTGTTGTTTAGGGTTTGCAACAGATGCATGTAGAATAGCACCCAGATAGAGTAGCACCCTAATCCTAACCCATGTTCGTTTAGCATTAGATTATTTAGATTTTTGTTTTGTTTTAATTCTATTATTGTGGGTTCTTGGCATCACAAGAGCCATTATTTATTTTTTTCATTGGCCAGCACTTACATGGTAGCAGCTTCTTAGCTGTTGGAAATCGTTGTCTAGAGTTCCGTAGAATTATCAATCTTGCAAAAAGAAATTTGCATTTGTCATTTAGAATGGTAGAATGTGATAAGGTTTTCATACCCTACATGTAAAGAACCTTAAATTGATGTCATTGTTGGGTAGGATACCTAGGAGGTGCATGCGAGAACGTACTCAGCATTCTCGTTTAAGTAATTGCTTTCTATGGTACGTCCTGTTTTGTACAGTGCTCTTACAATGGAAGATGAACGTCGAGTCATTGGCAACCTCATCACTGGATATCTGAAGAAGGTACTTTGCTGGTCTAACAAGTCTTTTCTTTTATAAGATGTCAATATTATATACAAAAGGAACAGTTTTCCTCTGTTTGCTTTAGTATCTGCCATAGGCTGTTCTCGGTATTAATAATTATGCTCTTGGATCTATTCGAACTTGTTTCTTTGAAATTTTGTTGAAATGTTAGTTTTATTGTCAGTTTTTTATCCTCACATCTTTCATCAAGAACCTCTACTGATGTTTCATTCCCCTACACTTGTTCCTTTAAACTTGATTTCATGATTTCATGTTTTATTCAGACTGATTTTGGTCGTGACTTTGAGAAACAGTTGGACTTCTACGTTGACACTAGAGCAAGTTTCTCCAATCTTGACGCTGTGCTTGTCACGTTGGTACAGGTAAGATATTTGTGATTTATTATTACGGTCACAGTACTAACATCATACGATCACAGCATGACACAAAATAAAAGAATTAAATTAACAATTCCATTGACCATGCAGGTTTCTTATACAAGAGCCTACATGATTGATCATGTCACAGATAGTGCTGAATCATAATAACATGACATCCCAGAACATGATTGATAGTGTTGTGTTATCATTTTAGAGAGTTAATTTTCTGGCCATGAGAACTCGTGACATCGTCAAAGGAAATCATTCCAGGAAGACAGCTTCTTTTGTTCGGGTGAGACGTTGTCAAGTGTTCATAGTTTTTTTTTTTTTTTTTTTGAGAATGTTTCAGCGTTGAAAGAATTTTGTGTCATTTGCTTTTGATATACCACATTCTAATGCCTTCCTGTACTCCATAACATCAAGCTGACCTGTTAGCCCTTATTATATGTGATTTTAACTGCTTTTTTCACATCTCTAACTGACCGTTGTTTATAGGCATGTGCAGCATATTGCTTCATAACCATCCCGTCAATCGAGGACATTTTCACAAAGCTTCAACTTTATCTGTACTCGGGGCAAGTTGCATTAGCAAATCAAGCTCTCAGCCAAGGTATGAAAAAACACCTTGTAACCCATTGGTGCTGCCAGGGGACTGAGGCAATTACCGGTTTGGGGTACTCATAGTAGAGAAGAAATGTTAAGGAGTTAAACTCCACTAACAAACCTCCTGCCATATGTCACTCCTGGATATTCCACTCTCATCTTTGGCCAAAGAATACTTAGTACAGTAGGAGTCTTTTTTTTATTTTTTCTAGCTTAATTCAATAATAACTAGTCCAAATCATTTCTTATCATGGAATTGCTATGGGCAAACATACCATCATCAAAATAAGTATAAGTATAAAGTATAACATGATAAAGCTTAAGGGATATTCTGTTATTCTCTCTAACAAATCACTCATACATGAGAATATTTTTAACGCTTGTTACACAGGATTAGAGGTTATAGTATTTATTATCTGAACTGTACAGTAGATGCAGCAACAGTTTTACAGTTTTTTTACATCACAGAATTTTTTCATATATCCATACTGCTATTTTTACAGCGGATTCCTTTTTCAAGGCTGCCATTAGCTTAGTACCAGATGTTCCTCGAAATCTTGGTAAGACAGCGTCCTTCATCCCATTAGAATTATGTTTGATGGCTTTAACCTTTTTAAAAAAATTAAAAGACTTAAAATTTCGCGAATATTGTGATGTCAAAGAAATTGGGTACCCACAAAGACTTTGGAGGAAATATAAAGCATCTAATAAGCTTTATGGATACACCTTATCTATGTTTTCGTTCGTTTCCACATATTCAATTAGTAGAGCGTGACTCTACAGTTTTTAATCCCACTTGTTTTGCTTGATTTTATTGTCCGAAAATTGAAAAATCACACAAACAAAGTGATCCTTATTTATTACTGATCTTTATTTATTGACTGCAGAGGTGGATAGTAAACTGAAGGCATCTGAACCGTACCTCATCAATTTCCTGAACAACTTCTTATCCACACTTCTAGTAGTACCGGTAAGATGAAGTTGCCTTTTAACACTCACAAGAGTGTTATGACTAAACAACATTGGAAATGAAATGAGACTAAACAACGTTTAATGACACTCTGGCGACACCAGATGCAATTCATCATGCATCTAGCTTGTCAAGTCCATTTTTTGATACTTACTCAAAACAATGTAGAATCATATATTGAAGAAAAATCAATAGAAGGTTGAAATAATGGCATGGTTTAAGTCTATGTGAAAACAGAGTAGTTGGCTGACATTTTGAACATTACAGGGCATAGAACATATCACTTCAGCCTTATTCATCCCTTATTTCACCACTCCTCACAAATGACCTAGTTTTTCTACTGCTCTTCGATAGTCTTTCTTTTGTTTTAGTCGTCTCTTTATTTTGCCACTCACCAGGATAACCCTGAGACGGGGGTCTTGTATCTCGTAAGGGGTCTGCTCGATGTTGTCACAGACTTCTCCTGGGAACTGAACAGCGATGCCAAGATGAGTTTGTACTTGAATGCTATTTGTCTGTTGTCTGCTATGTGTCAGGTGAGGACAATTAGTTTCTAGCTCGTCCTTTGTTCGAAACTTTCCCCATGTCTACAACGTTAGACCTATCACACTATTAATAAACATTGGTGTCGCATTCCTCAGGGGCAACACCTGGGATGTAGAGGTCCCATTAGTTTCCCAGTATTAACCAGTATTATACACTACATTCACCAGAGATTTCATTCGTTGTGTATGATCCATAGTAAGAACTATAATAAAAGGGATTTAATCAATCAACTTACCTAACAAATATACAAAGATTGCAAAATAATGACTAAATATCGATTATAACTTACGTCTGATGTCTCCAAGTGCTCCTGACAACTCTTAAGAAAAACTCCTTAAACTCTTTAGAACCTCCTGAAAACTCTGAATAATTACTCTGTGTCTACACTTTGAGCGTCTCAACTCCTGACTCTTGTCTATAAATTCCAAAGTAATTGAATATGAATAAAAGAAAACACAAAAGAGCCAATTACAGTTGAGAGCTATAAATCAATAATCAATTGCGAGACAACAAAAACAAACAGTCCTTTCTGTGGTTAGTTAACTATTACACTATACACGAGAATAGGGCTGAATCTATGTGCAAAGCAATATAAAATTTTTCAAATCAATAAGAAATTCATTTATCTATTGTTCTAGGATACCTACTTGTATCACATTGACAAAGGTGAGTTTTTTAAATATATTTAATTCTATCTTTTTCTGTTTTGTCATATGACATGGAGTATAGGTGTTTCTTATAGTCCATGTCCATTTCCTGTTCCTAATTGGAGAACTTTGGGGGATGTGAGGGGCAAGGTGATAAGGGTAAACTTAGATACAGGAAACAAGGACATTAGCCAGGCAACATGTTTTTCAAAAGTATGAATGGTTTGCAATGAAGGGGGATCTGAAAAAAAAAAGCGTGGGGTGCAAGTAGAACCACCAGTACACCCACCTTTTCGCTAATAAAGGAGGCATTTATTGGGAGGTCTTGATCTTGAGCTACTGTATGACGTATTCAGAATATTGTAAAGATATTCCAAAGATGGGCAGTCGTCACCGATTGTCTATCTTTTTTAAACAGTTGATTCTAATGATAAGCTCTACGGTGGGGACAAGAAGTTCATTGCTGAAGTATGCAAGACGGTAGCAACACTAACAGAAGCGATTTTTGAGCATCTAAAAACTCTCACTTCTGGTGAGGTATGTTTTCCTGGTGTTAGAATAGATTTCTCTCTACACTCAACATCCGTGAATCAAATTTCTTACTACTGTGCAACAAACTCGAATGTAAAGAAATGTCTTATTTACATTGTGAGGGGCGTAGCCAGGGGGTGGCCAATAGGGCCCAGGCCCCTTTCAACAGCCAAAAATACTGTAAATGTATGAGACATTATCTAAAACACAGACGAAACTGCGTTGAAAAGGCATTTTGGGCCCCCTTCTGTTAAAAATCCTGGCTACGCCGGTGACTTGTCTAGTGCAAGTACAGTATGTACGTGACTAATAATGAGGAAATACTTATTCTCGTTAATAGTTATATTCGATTGAGAATCTAGTTTTGACAGCACAGAGGTGATAGTGACCTTATGAATAACAGGATTCACGGCCACTAAACATGTATAGCCAAGTTGGAAAAAAAAAATTTAAAACACTAAAACCAACTTCATCATGACTGTCTTTCATCCCCCTAAAGGTACTGCTTTATCTTCATCATTTCCAGGGTCTTAAAAGACAGGCAGCAATTGCCCTTGGATTCTTCAACAGACTT
The DNA here is from genome assembly GCF_932526225.1 of Nematostella vectensis. Taxonomy (NCBI): domain Eukaryota; kingdom Metazoa; phylum Cnidaria; class Anthozoa; order Actiniaria; family Edwardsiidae; genus Nematostella; species Nematostella vectensis. The sequence goes on along the minus strand of NC_064045.1, from coordinate 9,124,308 downwards.
ATCTGTCATGCTGATCTCACCAACCCAGAGCTGATGACCCTTGCTCAAAACCTTTGGAATCTAGCCCAGAAACATGGCTATGGAGGCACCAAGTACATGGTAAGGCAGGGCACAATCGCATGCTCCAGACCTCTCAAGTTAGAATTTTCTGAAAGAGTGAGATTTCCATGAAACAGTCAAAGTGCAGAGTGCTGTACGTGGGAGAGAGTGAGTATAGAGGTTCCCTTCAAAAAAAAAAAATTACCCATGAAATGGTTGAATTTTAGACTACCTAAACTATGTAGGCCACTCAATTCCAATAATTATATTTAGCGCACGTAGCTTTCTTTTCGCTCATTGGTTGCAAAGCTGGCAAATTTTGTTGACAGCGTGAGAAATATGTATCTCAGCATGAGAGCAAGACATGATATTTAAATGCGCGAGTCTCACGCTGAAAGAGTGAGACTGTATGCTAATACAGGGCCACTGGCACTAAGAAAACTACAGATTTTTAGGTATTTGAGATACAGGTCATCATTTTTTGTATATTTTAAGAGTCTTTTTTTAGATTTCTAAAACATTTATGTTTAGAGAATAAAAACAAAACAAATGAACCTAGTTTTACAGTTGTAAGGATTGCATAAGGATTAATGGTTCTACTGGTTGTTTTTTCAGGTACGTACTCTAGATTATATCAAGCAGAGAGGTGGATCTGGACACCCTGGTTTTGCGGATTTGGCCAGGAAAATGCCCCTTCAGACGAGAACATAAGTCTCTTCACACGCATGATTAGGAAACAAGCTCAAAATGAATACCATTTTAGATAGAACTGAAACTGTCTTTCCAAGATGATTAGGAGATTTCAAAAGACATTTCACTCGAGATTAAAAATGCCCAATATCTCATACGCAAAAAAATATCAAGGATAGAAACTTTTTGACATGCCCCCCCCCCCCCCCAAGTATTTTTAAAAATTATTAGGAAATGGCCAGTGGAGGCGTGGCTGCGCCCCCCTCCTCAATATGTTCCTAATGTTTCTGTATCGTGCCCCCCAATAATTCGAGGTCTGCTACGGCTATGGAAACTGTGAAAACAGTGTGTCTAGATTGAGTGAAATATCCAATCAGACCAATGTTGAAAGTCTAAAAGATCAGACGTTTTTTTTTTCTTTTGGAGTAAATGCTGAAATATTACCTTATCACATTTGAAGCAAAAATACATTTACAATATTTCATAGAATTTTAACCACAATTACAATTTTACTAATAAAATTCCAATCCAGTCTTGTGGTATTCTCTACTTACTGTAGAAACGAAAAGCCCAAACTGTCGTGATCTTGTACCAGAACTATTGCTGAAGAAGTCTTATGCACTAGTCAATTGAAACCCCCACCCCCATGGTCCTGGGGAAGGGTGGGGGGTTAGACTTTGACCCTGTACAAAACCGAGAAAAGCCCTCACCCCCTCGGGACAAAACAGCAGTTAAATGCCCCTACCCCTTGGAATGCAAACTATAGGCAACTACCCGACAACAAGTCATCTGAAATAAGCTTTTTTTTATCTTTCAAAGCCAGTACACTTCAGCGAGTACATTTGTACCAATTACTATGAAGATAACAGTTATAAAAAAAAGATGGAAAAATCTATCATCTTCATCTGGCAATATTATTTTTTTAATATACGTTTTTGCACATGTCGCCGTGCAGCATGCCACACGCTAATACATGGGATTGCTTGCTACAGAAGAGTCTCAAGCCAGAAACTAACATGATATTTGTGACACTATTCACTTGTCCCAAACCCCTACGGTGGGGATAAGTGTTAGAGTTAAAAACTGTCTATTTCCCCAACCCCTCGGGACAGATTTTCGTTCAAAAGGGCTCTTAACCCCCACCTTAACCCCACACTTCCCCGGAACCATGGGGGTGGGGGTTTCAAATGACTAGTGCATTAGTAAAGACGAAAATTTGGCAGAGTCGAATTCCAGTTTTTGGTGTACTCTACTTACTGTAAATACAGTTGAGTGCCATTTTCGCCAACAAAATGCAAGCTGCAAATATATAATTAGTAAATAAAAATATAAGTAAATATCCTTGGCAAACTTGAATGAATCTCCGTGTTTGCCCCGCTTTATTCATTCTTTTCGCCCCATGACAGGTAATCCGGAATCCATGAAAAAATGAGATATGGGATCCGGAATCCATGAAAAAATGAGATATGGAATCCGGAATCCATGAAAAAATGAGATATGGAATCCGGAATCCATGCTGCTGGAATCCGGAATCCACGAGAAAAAACCCACATGGAATCCGGAATCCACACACTAGGATCCGGAATCCAGAACCCTATTGGAGAACCTGTCATTGGGCGATTCTTTCTTTCTGTTTTTCTTTTTTCTCTTGGAAAAATGGAAGAATCCATGTCCCCATTACCCTTTGTCTCTTATAACTGAGGGAATCTAGAATCATTTCTACAGGTGCCATGATGCTTTGTCGTCACCACTAATTACACGCTTCTTTACTTGTCCGAACTTTCGCGGGTTGTTTACGATTTGTTGGACTTTGACACCGTAAAAACGCACGTGACTTTCTAGCGCCGAAGGTGAATTGTTCAATTGAAAAAATCATTGAAAACTCGTCCTTTTTGTATTCATATTCATCCTCACAAACCAAATAAATAAAATGTTCAAAGGAGTGCTGTTAATGTGCCCTCAAATCTGTTGCATCAATTAGTTTTTTAAAGCGTTTAAACATTGTGCATACATTCTAAACTGCTAAATGGTCCAATTTACAAATATCCAAGTTCTAAAATAATTTGAACTATCTTAATATCAATTTTAACATTGACTACTAAAATAGCAAGGTTTTTTTGTATTTTTTTTTCGAGGGCCACGCACTATTGGGACACCCTGTCTGTATTTTTCTAATACCAATGTGTATGTAGCTAATGTTGTTGCAATGAATGCGAAGTTTGTACCAACAAAATAGTAAAAAAAAAAACTTGCCGTCTCCCATCTACATACTAAGTTAAAAAACGACTGCTCGAATTTGAAATTAAAACACTACACAAATTTTTTACTATGGAGATTCCCAGCCCGATGGTGCATTTCGAGAGTTTTGGCCCAAAAAAAAAACATAAAAAAATACATAAGCTTGGTTTTAAAAAATACATAAGTTTGGTTTTAAAACTGCCTCTGCGCTTATTGATTATAGGAATTTTTGTAATCGTGTTTTGAAAATGTCTTATCTTGGCGACTTTTTGATTGGCTGACATCAAGAGTTGTACACACTTGATGGGGTTCCAGTCGAACTGTTTCGCTTGTCATTGTAGGACGCGCATATGTCTTGTATTATTTCTATTTCCTCGCTTTTCAAGACTTGGTAAAGAAAGATGATGACAATGTTTAAACAATGGATCCAAGAATAACTTTTATCGAAAAAGTGAGTGAAATGAAAAGACATCTCTGGAGTGTTTACCAGTTCGATTCGATCGGTTCATTCAAGCAAATGAAATTCAAACGGAATATTTTGGCTTGTTTTGCTAAAAAGAAGAACTTTGTTTATAAGAAGCAACCCCAGACCCCATGATCACAAGTCAACAATGACGTACTGTAGCTAGGTAACACTTAATCTGAATTCTTAGAAAAACCGGAAGCAAATATCTGGGGAATTTTCGCTGTCAAAACATGTTTCTTTAATGTAAAGGGCAGGCCACTGATTGGTTGAGGCGTAGAGACAATGGCAGTGGAGCATCCATTTCTGACCCGAAACTAGGCGAGCTGTTTCACTAAGGATTCACTTCTAAGTTAGACACTTTTCTCAGTATTCGTTAGCAAAATCTGGCGAATATGGTCAGCCGAATCATAGACCTTCTTACGAGGTACTACGAAGAAGATTTAGAGGATTCGTGCAGGACTTTTAAGGTCATAGTTGTTGGAAGAACAGGAGTAGGAAAGTCGCACTTGGTGAATACTCTTATGGGTGAATACGTTGTAGAGGAGGGGCAAGATCTCGATCCTTGCACATCCACAGTGTCAAAGCACGAGAAGCGAATCGGTAGAACCCGCGTGACAGTCTGGGATTCTCCGGGACTTCAAGATGGCCATCACGAAGACGAAGTATATCTAAATCGGATCAAGCCAGTCCTGAGGGAGATAGATGTTATGCTCTACTGCATCAAGATGGACGATACCAGGTTTATCGAGAACGAGGTCAATGCTATACGTGCTATTTCTTCGCTCGACAGAGACATTTGGAGAAGAACTGCTGTTATCCTGACATTCGCCAACAAAGTGAGGAACCAAGAAGACGAGATTGACATTGATCACTTTAGAATCAAGAAAGAGCAATGGAAGTCGAAGGTGACTAATGTTCTGATGGAATGTGCTGTGTCTTATTACGCTGATGTCCCGTTTGTTCCAGCCGGCCACAGGAATAGGCCTGAGCTTCCTTCGACTGATGACTGGGTGTCCGATTTTTGGCTTGAAGTGTTTAGAGCTTCAAACCCTTCCAGAAGGCTGATACTCATGGCCATCAACCAGCAACGCTTGACATTTGGAGGACCGCAGCCACACCCCGGGCCTGAGCCTGCGGCACAGAGGTATTCCAGCGGTCACCCGTTACGTCGTTACCACCCATACCTTACCCACCATAGAAGCGAGCCAGGGCCAGCCAACATTGCCAACGCTAGTGTTTTTCCTCCCATTTTAATTTCAGAACCAACGCAACAGCTGTTTTTCAATTTATTGGGGGAAGGCTTAAAGGAGATGGGTACAGGCGTAGTAAAAGGCTGCAAGGAGGTTTTAGGCATGGTGGAAAAAGGGGTTGGCATGGTCGGAAAAGGGGTTGGCAAGGCTCTCCAATGGCTTTTTGATTGAAATGCTGTATAAGGCAGGAAGATAATGAGGAGCACATCAATAACATAACAACTGAACTAAACATAAGTAGAGATAACAAAGGTACCCGAATCGTGCAACCCACACTAAGCCCACAGCAAGAAGAATCTGCAGGACAATAGTACGATCGTGAGAATCATAAACGAATTGGCATTACTGTACGGAGTACTTTACTGTGTGCTGTACTATGGGTGTGTGTGCGTGTGTGTGCAAGTGTGCGTGCGGGAGAGGGGGCTCTACCCAAGATCTACCAAACTAATAAAGGAAAGGGCTAGCCAGCAAAGTATTGTACTAAACAGGTGCATTCCCAGGATACGCTAAGGGGAGGGGGGGATGCGCAGTCATGGGTTTCATATGGAAAACGCATAACATTTGAAGATTACTTAATAAGAAAATACCCACTTTTTGGCCCCCAAGGGATGTGGGGTGCGCGCACCCTGCACCCCCCCCCCCCCCCCTGTATACGCGCCTGATAAAAATGCCCAATGATGGGAGCTTCAGTCTCCACCCCCCACCCCCCTGTATACGCGCCTGATAAAAATGCCCAATGATGGGAGCTTCAGTCCCCACCCCCTGTATACGCGCCTGATAAAAATGCCCAATGATTGGAGCTTCAGTCCCCACCCCCCCCCCCTGTATACGCGCCTGATAAAAATGCCCAATGATAGGAGCTTCAGTCCCCACCCCCCCACCCCTGTATACGCGCCTGATAAAAATGCCCAATGATGGGAGCTTCAGTCCCCACCCCCTGTATACGCGCCTGATAAAAATGCCCAATGATGGGAGCTTCAGTCCCCACCCCCTGTATACGCGCCTGATAAAAATGCCCAATGATTGGAGCTTCAGTCCCCACCCCCCCCCCCCCCTGTATACGCGCCTGATAAAAATGCCCAATGATAGGAGCTTCAGTCCCCACCCCCCCCCCCCTGTATACGCGCCTGATAAAAATGCCCAATGATGGGAGCTTCAGTCCCCACCCCCTGTATACGCGCCTGATAAAAATGCCCAATGATGGGAGCTTCAGTCCCCACCCCCCCCCCCCCCCTGTATACGCGCCTGATAAAAATGCCCAATGATGGGAGCTTCAGTCCCCACCCCCTGTATACGCGCCTGATAAAAATGCCCAATGATGGGAGCTTCAGTCCCCACCCCCCCCCCCCCCCCCCGTATACGCGCCTGATAAAAATGCCCAATGATTGGAGCTTCAGTCCCCACCCCCCCCCCCCCCTGTATACGCGCCTGATAAAAATGCCCAATGATAGGAGCTTCAGTCCCCACCCCCTGTATACGCGCCTGATAAAAATGCCCAATGATGGGAGCTTCAGTCCCCACCCCCCCCCCCCCCCCCCCCCGTATACGCGCCTGATAAAAATGCCCAATGATTGGAGCTTCAGTCCCCACCCCCCCCCCCCCCCTGTATACGCGCCTGATAAAAATGCCCAATGATAGGAGCTTCAGTCCCCACCCCCCCCCCCCCCCCCTGTATACGCGCCTGATAAAAATGCCCAATGATGGGAGCTTCAGTCCCCCCCCTGTATACGCGCCTGATAAAAATGCCCAATGATGGGAGCTTCAGTCCCCACCCCCTGTATACGCGCCTGATAAAAATGCCCAATGATGGGAGCTTCAGTCCCCCCCCCCCCCCTGTATACGCGCCTGATAAAAATGCCCAATGATGGGAGCTTCAGTCCCCCCCTAAACCGCGAATGGCGCTTTAATTGGAAAAGCCCCTGCCATCCAACAGCTGTCGGGAAAAGATGCCGTGAATACTCATATCATATACATGTCATCACTAATCATAAGCAAGGGCACAATACGGATCTGTTCCGCAGCCCGTTGTTTGCTGGCTGGGAAGATGTTAATTTAGAAAAGACTGTCATTGCTTGTTTTTGTTGTTAGTTTTGCTGTTTTTGTCAGTTGCTTGCTTGTTTTAGTATGTATTGTAATGGTCGCTACAAATTATAAACAACTATCCTTGGCTAGGAGCTAACTAGAAAACCTTAACCTAACTTAGCTCCATTTCCATTTTTCCCCAAAATCTGTAACCTTATACTATACTGAAGGTGTTGTGAAAATAAAAATATGTAATGTAAAAAAAATGTAATGTTAGACCCCTCGGTTGCTGGGAAAAAATCGTTCCTAATGGTTCTGCTGGCAAATTTGTGGAGTCGAACTAGTTGTGCTGGGAATATTTTTTGGGGCGCTGGAGCTGTTGCTTGGAAAAATAATCGTCCCGACCGGTTATACGGGCAAATTTTTATGTGCTAAAACTGATAATTATTTTCAAGCAACATTTAAAATGGGTATTTTCGAACATCATTTTCGAGCATCAGAACATATTCAAACGACGACATATGCCATTCCTAGTCTCCTTGTTCTCATGCTCGAGGATCCAGCGTACTTTGCGGGCGCTCCCAAAGGTGCCTTTTTCTTGGACTTCAAGGGTCCGTAGTACAGCGCCCAGTTGATGATGAGATATTTATCAGCCATCATCACTAGCATGTTCTGAGGGTGCAATAAGACGGCTGCGGTTCGAGACGTAAAGATTATCGCAAACCCAAACGGCCTCCAAGCGTGTTGTGACCCAGGACTACCGCGGTCAGAAATAAGTTAACCCACATTCAGGAAATCCATTAACGCCAGGTTACCTGAGGAATAGATAGTAACCTTACTCCCAAATGCCACATAATACCCCTACATACACCCTTTCAAAAGACGTTGTCATTGCAAACGGCAAAGGCGATTGACAAATGAAAGTTCTACGACCCAAAGGACCCATGGATCCCAATGTATTTGCTTCAAATTAAAAAATATATACATATATATTAAAGGGCAGCGTTTATACATTAAATGTAAATATATGGTTCTGACATTGCTTGAGTTTATTTACCACCCATAAGCACCTTTCGGTCGTAGAACTGCTGCCATTTGGTAATTGCCATTTGCTGTTGGAACCTTTTAATGAAATATACAAGAGACAGATAGGTGTACTAGAGACAGATTGGTGTACAAGAGACAGATAGGTGTACAGAGAGCAGAACATACCTATGTTAGGCACTGTTTGAAGGAACCGGAATCTCTTCAGAAGAACGCCAAAACATCTGGAATGTAGTACAAATGCTATTCATTTACCGTCATCAATATTGTACAAGTGCTATTCATTTACCGTCATGAATATTGTTACACAGGAGCTTGACCAGTCAGCAATGGACATCGTCGACTTTTCTCCAGTCTACAGGTGTCATCATATCTACACTGTTGTGGTAAGTGGCATATAACCAGGCTCATAGCTTGGGATGGTAAAAGATACCCAGTCTGCAGGTGTCATCTGTGGTAAGTGGTGCATAACCAGGCTCATAGCTTGGGATGGTAAAAGATACCCAGTCTGCAGGGTCATCACATCTACACTGTTGTGGTAAGTGGTGCATAACCAGGCTCATAGCTTGGGATGGTAAAAGATACCCAGTCTGCAGGTGTCATCATACACTGTAGGTGGTAAGTAGCATATACTGTACTTGAGCAAATTATTTTTAACAAGAATTCTGGTAATGCACCTGGCCAGATTTTAAATATGGAACATAAACATTTCATAAATATCATATTGCAGAAACCATGAAAAAAAGGTATATAGGGTGTATACAGGTTTGCATTGCATAGGTAAAATGTGGCCTAGACTCCTGGATTGTGCATGCCAAAAAAACCTGCCCTGAAACGGAGACTCGTTGAACCAAGTCTGAGTTGACACTTGGTCAAATTAAAAAAAAGAAATCAATGACTCCCTTTTTAAATTCCTACACTTTCGACGCCGCCCCATTAGACCACAGAAATTTATTGAGCCCCACCCCCCCCCCCCCTCCCCCACAGAGTATCTTCACGCCCCCCCTCGGGATGATAAATGAACTTTCCCTGACTCAACAGTGGTGACCCGTTGTTTGGGGTAAAATTGCCTGATAATCCAACTATTTTTTTCTGGGTTTTAGCTCACTGTAGTTAGTAATGTTTTAATTGATATACAGTACTGTTTTACCACATATATTTTTACCCTTTTATTCCTTTTAAAAACTTACAAAATTCTTACACCATACCTTAACCAGGGCGAGCGGGAGACATTTGAGGCTTACTACCGAAAGCAGAGGCGAAAGCAGGCAAGACTGGCCTTACAGCCCAACCATGGCACCATGGTGAGGACTCGGACCATTTTTGGGTTCTCGTTCTTGTAAAAGGGCTGCCACATTTTTCAGTCATTTAGTTTTTTTCTCAACTCAGGAGAAAAATATGTATTATGCTACTGTAAACGCAACTTAAAAGCCCCAAAGTTCTTGTGCATATCCCTAGCTAACATTATATGTCTGTTGACATTTACCTGCAGTCAAATCCTTACCCTTGTAAAACAAACTATGATATTCTCTTTGTTTTCCTCTCTAGGATGAGTCTTTAGAAGCATACCGAGCTTACTTTCACCAGATTGTTGGGTGAGATTTGATTCCTATTCCCCTCATGTGTAAAGCTACAGTTTGACCTTCCATATCTGATACATTCCCCTCGTGTGTAAAGCTACAGTATACAGTATGAACTCCCATCTCTGATACATTCCCCTCATGTGTACAGTATAAAGTATGACCTCCCATCTCTGATATATTCCCCCCGTGTTTAAAGCTACAGTGTACAGTATGACCTTCCATCTATGATACATTTCTCTTATGTGTAAAGCTATAGTATACAGTATGACCTCCCATCTCTGATATATTCCCCTCGTATGTAAAGCTACAGTATACAGTATGACGTTCCCATCTCTGATACATTTCTCTAGTATACAGTATGACCTTCCATCTATGATATATTCCCCTCGTATGTAAAGCTACAGTGTACAGTATGACGTCCCATCTCTGATACATTCCCCTTATGTGTAAAGCTACAGTATACAGTATGACCTCCCATCTCTGATATATTCCCCTCGTATGTAAAGCTACAGTATACAGTATGACGTCCCATCTCTGATACATTCCCCTCATGTGTAAAGCTACAGTATACAGTATGACCTCCCATCTCTGATATATTCCCCTCGTATGTAAAGCTACAGTATACAGTATGACGTCCCATCTCTGATACATTCCCCTCATGTGTAAAGCTACAGTATACAGTATGACCTTCCATCTATGATACATTCCCCTCGTGTGTAAAGCTACAGTATACAGTATGACCTCCCATCTATGATCGCCATCTCCATTTCAGGTCAGCTCCTTATATTATCTACTTTTTACAGGTTTTTTTGTTGTGGAGGACACCATTTGGCACACAACAAAAGGTTTAGTGACAAGGTAAGACATTTTATTGTATTGGGATTTCAAAAGTTCATGCATTAATAAAATAGGCTTCTGGAGAATGATGGTTCAGCATCATGAATCCAGGTGTAAAGTAGATAAAGACAATCATCAGTGTACAGGCAAGTGTCACCAGGGGCTTATCCATGTCCCAAGACACTCAAATGTGATAAAAGATGGGACAAAGTGTACAAAATCAAGGACATCTGGCTTGAAAAGTAGATCCCTTACCATTGCATTGTTTTAAGGTTACTCATCCCTACAGGTTTAAATAAATGGTGCATCAGGCCACTTTATGGTCTCTTAGATATCCAAACAACCCCTCCCCCCTCACCTCGCTTGAAACCCTGTTACCTGTAAGGCACAAACATACTGTTCCAAAACTGTACAGTAATAAATTAACCCAGAAGTTAATTAAACTTCTGGGTTAATTAAACATTGATCAATGCTTTTAGAGCCACAGTGGATGATCTTTGGGAAATGGCATCTTCAAAAATTGCTGCAGTGCTGCGAACACAATCTGTGAGTAACCTGCATTAGAAACCTTCAACTGTTAGAAAATGTAGCATGTTATCCACTGTTTTTGGCCTACTCTCTTAGCATACTATCCATTCTTATAAGGCCTACTATAAGCATGTTATCCATTGTTATAAGGCCTACTGTAAGCATGTTATCCATTGTTATTAGGCCTACTATAAGCATGTTATCCATTGTTATTAGGCCTACTATAAGCATGTTATCCATTGTTATTAGGCCTACTGTAAACATGTTATCCATTGTTATTAGGCCTACTGTAAGCATGTTATCCATTCTTATTAGGCCTACTGTAAGCATGTTATCCATTGTTATTAGGCCTACTGTAAGCATGTCATCCATTGTTATTAGGCCTACTGTAAGCATGTTATCCATTGTTATTAGGCCTACTGTAAGCATGTCATCCATTGTTATTAGGCCTACTGTAAGCATGTTATCCATTGTTATTAGGCCTACTGTAAGCATGTTATCCATTGTTATTAGGCCTACTGTAAGCATGTTATCCATTGTTATTAGGCCTACTATAAGCATGTTATCCATTGTTATTAGGCCTACTGTAAGCATGTCATCCATTGTTATTAGGCCTACTGTAAGCATGTTATCCATTGTTATTAGGCCTACTGTAAGCATGTTATCCATTGTTATTAGGCCTACTGTAAGCATGTTATCCATTGTTATTAGGCCTACTATAAGCATGTTATCCATTGTTATTAGGCCTACTGTAAGCATGCTATCCATTGTTATTAGGCCTACTGTAAGCATGTTATCCACTGTTTTTGGCCTACTCTCTTAGCATACTATCCATTCTTATAAGGCCTACTATAAGCATGTTATCCATTGTTATTAGGACTACTGTAAGCATGTTATCCATTGTTATTAGGCCTACTATAAGCATGTTATCCATTGTTATTAGGCCTACTATAAGCATGTTATCCATTGTTATTAGGCCTACTGTAAACATGTTTTATCCATTGTTATTAGGCCTACTGTAAGCATGTTATCCATTCTTATTAGGCCTACTGTAAGCATGTTATCCATTGTTATTAGGCCTACTGTAAGCATGTCATCCATTGTTATTAGGCCTACTGTAAGCATGTTATCCATTGTTATTAGGCCTACTGTAAGCATGTCATCCATTGTTATTAGGCCTACTGTAAGCATGTTATCCGTTGTTATTAGGCCTACTGTAAGCATGTTATCCATTGTTATTAGGCCTACTATAAGCATGTTATCCATTGTTATTAGGCCTACTGTAAGCATGTTATCCATTGTTATTAGGCCTACTGTAAGCATGTTATCCATTGTTATTAGGCCTACTGTAAGCATGTCATCCATTGTTTTTAGGCCTACTGTAAGCATGTCATCCATTGTTATTAGGCCTACTGTAAGCATGTCATCCATTGTTATTAGGCCTACTGTAAGCATGTTATCCATTGTTATTAGGCCTACTGTAAGCATGTTATCCATTGTTATTAGGCCTACTGTAAGCATGTCATCCATTGTTATTAGGCCTACTGTAAGCATGTTATCCATTGTTATTAGGCCTACTGTAAGCATGTTATCCATTTTTATAGGCCTACAATAAGCATGTTATTCATTTTTATAGGCCTACTGTAAGCATATCCATTTTTATAGGCCTACTGTTAGCATGTTATCCATTGTTATTAGGCCTACTATAAGCATGTTATCCATTGTTATTAGGCCTATTGTAAGCATATTATCCATTGTTATTAGGCCTACTGTAAGCATGTTATCCATTGTTATTAGGCCTACTGTAAGCATGTCATCGATTGTTATTAGGCCTACTGTAAGCATGTTATCCATTGTTATTAGGCCTACTGTAAGCATTTCATCCATTGTTATTAGGCCTACTGTAAGCATGTTATCCATTGTTATTAGGCCTACTGTAAGCATGTTATCCATTGTTATTAGGCCTACTGTAAGCATGTTATCCATTGTTATTAGGCCTACTATAAGCATGTTATCCATTTTTATAGGCCTACAATAAGCATGTTATCCATTTTTATAGGCCTACTGTAAGCATATCCATTTTTATAGGCCTACTGTAAGCATGTTATCCATTGTTATTAGGCCTACTATAAGCATGTTATCCATTGTTATTAGGCCTACTGTAAGCATATTATCCATTATTATTAGGCCTACTGTAAGCATGTTATCCATTGTTATTAGGCCTACTGTAAGCATGTTATCCATTTTTATAGGCCTACAATAAGCATGTTATCCATTTTTATTAGGCCTACTGTAAGCATGTTATCCATTGTTTTTAGGCCTACTGTAAGCATGTTATCCATTGTTATTAGGCCTACTGTAAGCATGTTATCCATTGTTATTAGGCCTACTGTAAGGAGGCCTCCCTTCTTCTGCAAGTCAAGGAGCTGATTGTATGGTTTTGCCACACTCTTTCAGTAAGTGGTATGGTACATCTAGTAGAATAATTTTCATCATTCACTATCACACCCAGGATATCAGTGGGACATTAACCTTGCTCAGCCCATTTGCTCAATCCATAATTCACTATCACACCCAGGATATCAGTGGGACATTAACCTTGCTCAGCCCATTTGGATTGTTACCTTGATTAACCCTTTTAGAGTGTTACCTTGCTCAGCCCATTTCAAGGTATTGCCTTGCTCAGCCCATTTAGATTGTTACCTTTCTCACTCCATTTGGATTGTTACCTTGCTCAGCCCTTTTAGATTGTTACCTTGCTCACCCCATTTGGTTTTTTACCTTGCTCACCCCATTTGGATTGTTACTGTACCTTGTTCACCATTTGGATTGTTACCTTGCTCAGCCCATTTAGAGTATTACCTTGCTCAGCCCATTTAGATTGTTACCTTCCTCACCCCATTTGGATTGTTACCTTGCTCAGCCCATTTAGATTGTTACTTTGCTCAGCCCATTTAGAGTATTACCTTGCTCGGCCCATTTAGATTGTTACCTTGCTCACCCCATTTGGATTGTTACCTTGCTCACCATTTGGATTGTTACCTTGCTCATCCCATTTAGATTGTTACCTTGCTCAGCCCATTTAGATTGTTACCTTCCTCACTCCATTTGGATTGTTACCTTGCTTAGCCCACTTAGATTGTTACCTTGCTCACCCCATTTGGATTGTTACCTTCCTCACTCCATTTGGATTGTTACTTTGCTCAGCCCATTTAGATTGTACCTTGCTCAGCCCATTTGGATTGTTACCTTGCTCAGCCCATTTAGATTGTTACCTTGCTCAGCCCATTTAGATTGTTACCTTGCTCAGCCCATTTAGAGTATTACCTTGCTCGGCCCATTTAGATTGTTACCTTGCTCACCCCATTTGGATTGTTACCTTGCTCACCCATTTGGATTGTTACCTTGCTCACCTATTTGGATTGTTACCTTGCTCACCCCATTTAGATTGTTACCTTGCTTAGCCCATTTAGATTGTTACATACCTTGCTTAGCCCATTTGTATTGTTACCTTGCTCAGTCCATTTAGATTGTTACCTTGCTCAGCGCATTTAGATTGTTACCTTATGCCTTATCTGTGTTTTGCCATTTCAACAGGGTTATGGTCTAAATGTAAATCCCATCTACGATGTCCTCTTAGAAATGAGGTAAAATCAGTGTTAGCTGAAGCAATCACTGTTAGCTGGGTTTTTCTATGTTACTAGATGTAGCTGTTCCTATTTTGTCTCTTTTTCAGAAATCAGTACAATGAGACATTGAGCAAGGATTGGGAGAGTGTTTTCAAGTAAGTACTTGGATAGAACAATGGAAATACCATATTTAAAATTCAGGTGTTTCCTTGTTTGGAGAAGTTTGTGTCATTGCTGCTTGTTGTTAGACAAAATAATAACAAATAACAATGAAAATAACAATTGCTGCTTGTTGTTAGACAAAATAATAACACATAACAATGAAAATAAAGACAAGCATGTGAACTGAATTTTGAAAACTGGTCAACATAATTGCCCTTTAATTTATAGATAGAAACTTATCTTGCTTTACATTTTCTTTAGCAAAAGCAATTTACCATAATATTAGTGACCTGAACTATGGTAGCTTGACAGATGCAGATTTACATAATGATTGTTATTTGTGATTAAGCATGCCGTGTGGAGACCTTTTTTATATGCATTAACTGTTTTGCTTTACTTTGTCAAATCTACAGAAAGATTCTTGAAGAAGACAATTATACACCCATCCACTGTGATGATAAAGATGTGTACTATCGAATACTTGCAGATTTTCCACACGCTGATGAGAAATTAAGAGAGGTAGACCAACTGCATATGTACAGTAAATATGTAGGAACCAGGGGGGACTCCCATGGAAACAGGGGGGATCATTGGCAAAATCAATTTTTACCTCAGGGATAGCACTTTGGGTGTGGTCAACAGCAATTCTTACACCTGAAAGATCCCTTTTCTGAAATAATTGAGTTGCAGCTCTGTAAAAAGTACACAGTTTATAATAAAAAGTACATAGTTTCTTATAAAAAAGTACACAGTTTCTGATAAAAAAAGTGCACAATTTCTTATAAAAAGTACACAGTTTCTAATAAAAAAGTACACAGTTTCTAATAGAAAGTGCACAATTTCTAATAAAAAGTACACAGTTTCTAATAAAAAGTACACAGTTTCTAATAAAAAAATACACAGTTTCTAATTAAAAGTACACAGTTTCTAATAAAAAGTACACAGTTTCTAATAAAAAAATACACAGTTTCTAATTAAAAGTACACAGTTTTTAAAAAAAAGCACATAGTTTCTAATAAAAAGTGCACAATTCCTAATAAAAAATGCCCATTTTCTAATAAAAAGTACACAGTTTCTAAAAAAGTACACAGTTTCTAATAAAAAGTGCACAATTTCTCATAAAAGAATTCACGTTTCTGATAAAAAAAGGCAACATTTTTAATAAAAAGTAGAAAATTTCGAATAAAAAGTACACAGTTTCTAATAAAAGGTACACAGTTCTAATAAAAAATACACAGTTTCTAATTAAAAGTACACAGTTTTTAATAAAAAGCACATAGTTTCTAATAAAAAGTGCACAATTCCTAATAAAAAAATGCCCATTTTCTAATTAAAAGTACAAAGTTTCTAAAAAAATATACAGTTTCTAATAAAAAGTGCACAATTTCTCATAAAAGAATTCACGTTTCTGATAAAAAAGGCAACATTTTTAATAAAAAGTAGAAAATTTCGAATAAAAAGTACACAGTTTCTAATAAAAGGTACACAGTTCTAATAAAAAATACACAGTTTCTAATTAAAAGTACACAGTTTTTAATAAAAAGCACATAGTTTCTAAAAAAAAGTGCACAATTCCTAATAAAAAATGCCCATTTTCTAATTAAAAGTACAAAGTTTCTAAAAAAATATACAGTTTCTAATAAAAAGTGCACAATTTCTCATAAAAGAATTCACGTTTCTGATAAAAAAGGCAACATTTTTAATAAAAAGTAGAAAATTTCGAATAAAAAGTACACAGTTTCTAATAAAAGGTACACAGTTCTAATAAAAATTTCAAAGTTTTTAATAAGTAAAAGAGGTGGACAGCATCTTCTTTGAGTGCAATTTCAGAGGAGGATCAATATATCATCAAGATTGAAAAAGGGCTTTGGATCCTTAAAGTCCTTATAACCCTTCAGAATTGTTAGGTTTTTTTTTGCTTCTTTGTAGGTGGCATAGCAATACAAAACTCTTCGTCAATATTTTGTGGTATTGACGTCTCTGAATTTTAACGGGTTAAAGGAAAATGTGTTGTTGTAGCTACTGCGCATGTGCAAGTAGCTACTATGTCATCACGCAGAAAAAATGTGTAAAATTGACCACAATGAGTGGCCGCTTTTGCGAGGTTTGTTAGGATATACTTCGGGCTTTGGTCATTATGATGCGCTAGTTTAGAATCACTTATAAAGAAGAAAATATCTAAATAAACAAACAGTTTTGGGATTTGTTAAACAATCAATAAGATGTGATTGTTCAACTTTACGTCAAGTTACTGATTTATAAAGTGTTTGCAATACGTGATCCGATTCCTTTAAACGGGAAATCAAGTTGCAACAGTTTCAAAAGCTTTATTGTGGTAGGGTCAAGCATATTCAAAGTAACTTACTTATTATTTTGTACAAAAGTGGCCCTGCTAATTTATAGAATGACACTTTTTTTTAGATTCATTGTGCAAAACATATTGTACAACAGTAACATGTTCAATTGTGGTGGGTATTTTTGTTTTATGACATGAAAAAGTTGCTCAAATTATCCTGCTAGCAGAGGCCTCTTTTCTCTGGATTTCGCTGGGCTGACATTCAAATTTGATATGCCCAAATTCGACATGCTGGACAAAACTTTTCGAAGGGCAAGTAGGGTTCAATACAAGGCAGTAATAAAAACAATTTTAGTACTTCACCCTTTGGTAGTGACCTGTGTGGCCAAGTGGTTAGCACATTGGACTAGGGTGTGAGACAGAGGTCAAGGGTTCGAATCCCTCTTGGAAGAATTTTTTTCTTTTTCTTTTCTAATGTTTTTAAATTCTTATCAGTCTTATACCGTTTATCAACAGTTTTTATAGTACGATAATACTAAAAAAATGATTTATAGATATACGATAAGCATTATACACTTGCCGTAAATAATTTTTGTTCAGTAGCTACATATACGTTAAGGGCCTATTTGTTAAGATTTTCCTGCCAAAAAAGGAAATTAATGCCTCGATTTAATCTCCTTTCATGCGGGCAAGAAAATTTTCAAAGCTCTGTAGAAAATTCAAAATTTCAATCAAACTTGCCTACCTATTTTTTCTTTTGGCTATATTACTATAAGTGTAAGGTTATAAGAACTTAAAAAGAAAAGCACTATATAAATTTGCTTATTATTAAGATTGGATATTTTAGTTAGGGAAGACTAAAATATTTCATGATCATGTTTAAAAAAAACACTTGATAATACCACACTCAAATTGACTAGTTACATAGTAATCTTGGAGGGTTTGGTTTGAAGTCTTTTATATCTGTATCATTTTCAGACTCAAGTCTTGACAAATTAATTAGTTACATAATAATCTTGGAGGGTTCAGTTTGAAGTCATTATATATACCATTTTCAGTCCCATAGTAATCTGGGGGATTCTATGGGTTAGGGTTAGTGTTAACCCTAACCTTGTTTCTGGGGGCTTCTGCAAGCCTGTGTCACGCAGGCAAGAATAGCTGAAGCCAGGAAATTCATTTCTATGTCACATTATATTATTTTTTTCTAGGGGTTCTCAAGGGTTCTTCCGTTCTCTGAATGTGCTGTAAAGCTGTACAAGGAGGTGGGTGTACATGTATATATATGTAATGATGTACTAGGGTTTTCATTAGGAGAGGTGTGTATATGTAATGATGTATTAGGGTTATCATTCATGTCTTTGATTAAGCTAAACTATCAAAGCACAGTGCTCACAAATAATTCTTGTTGAATTCTTGTTTATTGTATTTGCTCTCCTTTTTTAGTTCAAGACATTCATCAGTGCATGCCTGCGATTTAATGAGCACCTCAATGTCAGGTGAGTAAAGGAATGATCTAGAATAAATCCTCACCCTGGATTCCATAGCAACGCTAGGTGAAGGAATGATCTAGAATTTCCCACCCTCCTCGTACTCTTGTCGCCAGTTCCACTTGACTTCTGTCCTTGTGAATGACCCTGTTCACCCTCATAGTAGCTTAAAACGACTCTAAAAGTGGACAGTCTCACAATCAGAACTCTTATAAGAAAAGGCTAGGAAAAAGGCTTCACAATAGGAAAGAAAACACCGGTCCAGTCATATTGTTGTCTTTGTATCTCTAACCCCCCTCCTTCTCTCCCTTTCCTCTATTTCTGATCTTGTTAGCTGTTGCTCTTGTATTATAGCAAATAGATTTGTTTTCCTAGTCAAACAGAGATAGGGGATTCAGTGCGGAAATCAACAAATCTTCTTCTTACAAGGACCCTTAATGGTAAATATCTTTCTGTAGCCATTTTTTTTATATACGTGCAAAAGAGATACTCCTGAACTTCAATCTTTTCTTTGTAAAAAACATGACTTTCACTGTTTGTGATAGGATGCATAAATTCGCTGATCAAAAGAAGAGAGATTTCAATACCACAGGTAAGTTAAATATTCAAATAGCTGTATTTTTTATGAAAAATACAAGCAACCATTAACTTGTGCTCACATCAGCACAGCAACAAGGGATTAGAGATGGGACCACAAAGCACTGTTGGAAAGCTTGGATACTGCTGACTATTTGGCCGGCTGTAAAAAAAGAATAAAAAGGGGGGACATCTACCCCCCCTTTTCTTTTTGAAAATTTCATCTAAAAATAGCCAAGGGCCAATGGGTCAATCTCTAAAATGATGCATGGCTGGTAGGTCTTTGCTATAATTTATTGCAAAGTGCATACCCCTATACCCCTGATACATACCTTTATTAAGATCTATCAATCTTTTGTTACTTGATTTTTCAGCTGGCTCAAGTATCAGTCAATACAGTACATCTAGAGTACGCTTGCTTACATTTGGAGGAGTATGTTTCTCAAGTCACAGGGTATGATAAACATTATAACAATTGCCAAAGGGGATTGATAAACAACAAAGCAATCAACAAATGATATGTTCAACAACAAAGCAGTCAACAAATGGTATGATAAACAACAAAGCAATGACCACAGGGTGCGATAAACATCATAGAAATCACCACAGAGTATGATAAACAACAAAGCAATCAACACAGGGTATGATAAACAACAAAGCAATCACCACGTGGTATGATAAACATAGCAATCACCACAGGGTATGATAAACAACAAAGCAATCACCACATGGTATGATAAACATCATAGCAATCACCACAGGGTATGATAAACATCATAGCAATCAACACAGGGTATGATAAACAACAAAGCAAGCAACACAGGGTATGATAAACATCATAGCAACCACTAGAGGGTATGATAAACAACAAAGCAATTAACACAGGGTATGATAAACGCCATAGCAATCACCACAGGGTATGATAAACAACAAAGCAATCACCACAGGGTATGATAAACAACAAAGCAATCAACACAGGGTATGATAAACATCATAGCAACCACCACAGGGTATGATAAACAACAAAGCAATCAACACAGGGTATGATAAACATCAGAGTAATCACCACAGGGTATGATAAACATCATAGCAACCACCACAGGGTATGATAAACATCATAGCAACCACCACAGGGTATGATAAACAACACCAACCACATAATTATCACGATTATGGTTATACTCCCAACATCACATGATCAAGTTTGAAGGGCGTGGCGCTCTCAGAGGAATTGAGAGTAGGGGCTTGGGGGACATTCGTGGGACCAATCACCCTTTATCAGGTCTAACTGGTGGATGAAAATGAAATGAGAAAAAATCGTAAAATAGTAACCAGTTAAGTTGTTATTTTTTATCATATCTCCTAACAGACAAGCGCTTAGCAGACATTATACCATGCGAAGATGGTCTAGATTATGATGATAATAGAAAGGAGAAATTTGCCCAAAGAACTCACACTACAAGCGTATATACATAAGGAATTGGCGTTGAATAATTGACATGATTAAAGAAGTCCCTTCTTCATTAATACACCTTTTAGATAAGAATTAAACCCTCAAAGTCTTTATAGAGCTTATGGTATTTCACTCAAGTCAAATTTTCCTTCAAAAGCAGGCGATTTTGCTTCCATGCTGGTAATAGGGTGGAATGTATGTTGAGATCACTTTATGAAACAATACAACTACCACATTACATTTTAATGATGTTTTATTGAAATCCCAAAGATAAGATAAAGATAAATATTCCTAATCACATGAACCATCTTTCCAGCCATGCAACCATCGTTCATCAACTTTAGAACAGTCAAATTCCTCCTTTCCTATGTATCTATTAACGTCATTGTGAAGGTGACACATCCATTGAGAGAGATAGTGTCTACTTCTTGCATCAACAGGATGCTCATTTATCCTACAAAAAGAATACATTTCGGGTTAAATGTATATTTATAAAACAAGCTGTTCCTGTCATAAAATAGGTTGGGACATGCTTGCCAACTTGGTTTTTAGCCTTGTTCTCTGAACAAAAAAAAAATAAAACTTTTCTTAAATTTTAATGTATCATGTTTTAAAAAAAGGGTTGCACACAAAGAATACAAGTAGCAACACCTCACGAGTTGTTTTATACAGTTGTTGTATTAGAATCACTTCCCTTCATCATCTCCCATTTTTTGGGGGTTGGAGCATTTTGGGTTGGCAGATACAGGTACTAAATTGCTCATTAATACTGTATTTCCACAAGTTTAAAAAAAAGCTAAAACTGCTTGGGGCGTTGGGTTTTGCTGTATTGCGGTATTGGCCCTTTTTGCACGAGATTGCAGTAGAAGAGGAAAAGCAGTGATGCAGTATTTCAAAAGACTTCGAGATGCGAGATTTTGCTTTTTAAACGGCAGTATTTCTGTAAAAAAAATTAAACATTGCAGTGTTAATAAGTCCTGCGGTGCATGGGATTTGCCGTGGGGAAGGGATGATATAGCAGGAAACCTAGAAAGAGGGTAGAAATATTGGGGTGCGCACATGCTCTTCAAAACCTCATCCTTCTGTGCCGTATGCGATTATTTCCGATTTCTCTCTGCGATATTGCAGCAGTATTTCGAAAATTTTGTAAAGTATTGCAGTAATTAGACCCCCCCCCCCAAAAAAAAGAGGTGGCTTGATTGGAAGCGAATGACTCAAAATGGTAGTAAAAGTATGAACTCACTTCTCTCTTAGATGAGTAGCACATTCATTACAAGGGAAAAACTTGGAGAATAATGTGACAAACTGCTTCATGTCTTCTTGCTGATTAACTGTTGGTTTGTCCGGGTAGTATGCGGCCATAGTATGCAAGAACCCCCACGTTGAGCGTCCCAGTTCTGTCCGATCCAATGGGCACTCTAGATCCCGACAATCTGCATCAGATGACGTGGTCAAATCAGATGTGTGGCCAGTGTTCTGTGAAGACTTTGTCTAGATTAAATCATGACACAAATAAATAGTGAGATTATGATAGGGAAAAATTGGGATACAAGAAATGGGTAAAACCCAAATATAAGAAATTAGTGATTTAATAACATATAGCAAAAATTGTGGAATTTAATAACCCAAAAAACAAGAATCTGCTTAACAAAAAGATTACAAATTTTATACTGTATAAAAAGGGTCATGAAAAATGAAACAAAACCTTAGGGCTTCGATTAGAATTATTTTCCATAAAAATAAAATTAGAAATACAGTATAACAAACAAATTTGCAATTGCTAGTAACAAGAAATAATAAGAAATAACCTAATTGTGCAAAATGTAAGAACCTAATAGTGCAAGATGTAAAATCCTAATTTTAAAGACTTTAAAAAGTGTAGGTTCATAGACTTTGTTTTTGTTTCTGTTAACTTAACATAAGGGAAACTATATAAGACTAACATTTAATCGAAGTTTATTAGTAAGAGTTGCTTAAAGCTTAAATTACATTTACAAAAGCGACATGCCCAGCTAAAGTGAAATCTTATAAAAAAGAATGTTCCATAAATGCTTTAAATTAATAATAAAGCGTTTATTTTTTTAATAAACGGTATAAACCTTTTTTGGAAAACTGACAGATCAGAATGATGTAACACCGGCGTAATTAACAATCGGCTAGTGCCCAGCTAGTAACTGAGCTAATTCTAATAATTCGCAGCTCAAGATAAATCCCGAGATACATTACCCTATTACTTTTATTAGCTGGGTTACCCCTCATCCATGACTTAAAATCTGTGCATGTTCTGCAGGGTTTTTTGCCGCGTAGAGGCGATAGATCATCCTGCCCGTCCGCCATATTGGATATTAGTAACCGCCCCTTCAGAACACCCATAATCCTCTACGTGCACGTAAACACGTAATCACGATAAGGGCGGGAAGGGGGGGAGTTCCTTGCATGTTTCACGAGTTTCAAAAATCGGAAATCACGTTTCACGATAAACTGACGACAATGATCAATCTTTGCTCGGAGCTTACGATTCACATTTTTAAAAGATCATAGATCACGATTCACGCTGATCAAATTTCGCCTTTCACGAATCACGGCGTGATTCACGATAAGCATAAAAGGCCGTTCACGGATCACGAAAATAACCCTCACCGCCCCTGTATAGCCCTCTATCACAAACCTCTGGCTTGATCCAACCGTTTGTATTATTACTTGAACGCAATGTCCTCTAGAAAAATTTCCGTGAAGCAGTATTAAAAAAGAATAAAAGAGCATAAGATATCTAATGCTTTCTTTTAGAGAAACCTGTATTTTGTCTGCATTTCTATTGAATGCCTCTTCTTCCCTATAACCTTTCTTACAAGTTTCTTTAAGGGGGTTAAGTTTTTTATGGGGTCAAACTCTTGGTTGTCGAGTGTTGTCTAGGCAAAAGCAAAAATTGCTAAAATTAGCACATTATCCTGAAATACCACACGAAAATATTGGATTTTTAAAATATCATTCATCGCTAATTTTCCTCCCAATGCTTTGACAGCAAAACGTATGTTAATTTTGCTAATTCGCTTAAAAATCGCCTGCAATGTCTTGACACCTGCATATGAGTAACACGAAGGAGTGACACACCTGTGCTGTTGTTTCTGCGTCCGATGATTGATTTTTTGGAGGGTACTTCGATCTAATTATTTGTACTAAGCTAAAAAATATCATATTTTGTAAGCTGTTGCCGGCCAATAAAAAAATCTTCCCTTGCAATCCACCCCCATCCCGGAGAACCGGCTAGCAGGCTACATTTTTGGGAAGAATCGCTTGAGAATCGCCTGTGAATTTTGGCACCTGCTTCAGAGAAAAAAACATGAATTCGTGCTACATCCTAATTGAACATGACTGTTTCATATAATTTATCAGAAGAAAGCTTAGTGATATGGATATTTTGTTAATCGAGTTGCCTGCCAATGAAAATCCAAGGAATCCTGTTAGTGGAGACTCATTCCGACTAAAAAAAAACTTTGAATAAAGTACTGTAACTATCATAATAGCAAATATGTCGACATTGAATACAACAAATATTTGTAGTCCTTAGAAACATATGGTATAACACCGTCAAAAATTCATTGTCTTAAAAAGTCAAGATTTTCAAGGTTTGCATGACTGTTTCCTGTTTTTGAATGTTAAAACAATTTTGCAATCTTCAGCAGGTGTAGAATAGAACTAACCAACGCAACAATCGCAATTCATATTTGACGCCCAAAGCCGAACGACGAGATGCTCGCGTACAACTATTCATGTTATCATTTCACCGAATGGGTCCAGTATGGCCAAATAACTAACACGCAATTCATCATCGTCGCTATCCTAAACGGAGTCACCATTCTTCCCGCCATCGTCCTGAATGCTTTAATCCTTATCTCGATATGGAGGACACCTGCGCTTCACAAGCCATCGACAGTTTTCCTATTCAACTTGGCCCTTTCCGATTTTGTTGTTGGCCTTGTTGTGCAGCCTGTATTGATGGCATGGTTTGTATTGGAACTGAACGCGGTTGAAATCCAAGCAACCTATTGTTACATGGCTCTGACTATGATCGTTTCTTCCACTTTTTTCTCGTGCCTTTCGTTTTACATGGTGACTGTGGTAGCCGTGGATAGATTCCTAGCTCTTTATCTACATCTCCGGTATCCAACAATCGTGACAATGAAAAGGGCGATCTTAGTTGCTGTGTCGATCTGGCTAACAGCTCTCTCTGTGGTTGTAATTTGGTTCTTTTTTGGCACCAAGTATAAAAGAGTCTTCAGTATTCTTTCTAAATCAAACACGGCAATATTATGTAGCATAGTTTTCATAAGCTATTTCAAGATCTATAGAATAGTCAAGAAACACCAGAGACACATACAAGCTGCAGATATGAGCCTTACGAGAACTTTCTCCGTCACAGAAGCATGTTCATTAGAGGGATCCGCGTCTGATTCCCCAAATACACAGCCGCAAAGTATCCGCCGTTACAAGAAATCCCTCATCAGCTCATTCTATGTCTATTTTGCGTTTGTTATCTGCTATCTTCCTATACTTTGTTCCGTGAGCTACGATGCTCTTACAAACGACCAT
This sequence comes from Nematostella vectensis, assembly GCF_932526225.1. Classification (NCBI taxonomy): domain Eukaryota; kingdom Metazoa; phylum Cnidaria; class Anthozoa; order Actiniaria; family Edwardsiidae; genus Nematostella; species Nematostella vectensis. Next base: position 9,099,418 of record NC_064045.1, on the reverse strand, counting down.
CGCGTTTCGGCATACTTTACAAAGATTGCGCTATGCGTGCTTGCAATAAATTCTGCGTTAAACCCTGCAATCTATTTCTGGAAGATGAGGGAACTGCGAAACGCGGTTTGGGGAACTGTGAACTGGTTAAGAGAGATGGTTGGTGTTAGGAGAAATGAAGTGAATCCAAGCCGCACTGCCCAGGTGGCATGGGTAGTAAAATAGTGGAGCCCTTTGTGACACAGCGCCTGTAAGGAGCAAAGCCCAATGTGGCACGAAACACCGCGCTGCGCAGGCCTCATGGATAGTTCCAATAAAAAGCGAGCTCTATGTGGTACAAAGCACTGCGCTATTCAGGCCTCGTGGATACCCCCTATAAAAAGCAGAGCCTTATATCTGTTTATGTTGGGCGAAACACCACGCAGGCCTCATGAAAGCTTCATTTAAGAAGTACCGCCCTGTGTAACGAAGTACCGCGCTGCGCAGGTCTCATGGATTCATCTTGCGGAGCTCTATGTGGCACGGAGCACTAGGTGGCGTACACGCACGGATTTGTTCCTATAAGAACGGAGACCTAAGTAACACGAAGCACCGCGGTACGCAGGTCTTATAGATACTTCCTTTAAGAAGGGGAGGCCTATGTGGCTAGAAACACCACGCAGACGCCATGAAGCGGAGCCCTATGTGACACGAATCATCGCGCTGCTCAGGCCTCATGAATACTCCCTATATGAAGCGGAGCTCTATGTGGCACGTGGCACGAAGCACCGCGGGGCGCAGATCACATGGGTAGTTCCGATAAGAAGCGGAGCCCTAAGTAATACGAAGCACCACGGTGCGCAGGTCTTGTGGCTGATAGCTTCTATAAAGAAGCGTAGCCCTAGAGGACACAATGCACCGCTATGGGGGATGGGATATATTGACTATGTATATAGTGTATATGTATAAAATACTAGGTTGTACAACCTCATATTTCTCATCCTCGGGGACCCAGGGCATCGCGGAGATCGGGGACACAGGAAGCACGCGCAAAAGAATGAGGAGGAAAAGAAAATAAATTCAGATGATAGGAATCTCGAAATAACTATTTAAAAGCAAGGTTTCATAACTCTTCTACCAAATTCACAAGATAATATCGCAAATTCTTTCCCTAATTAGTACTTAGTATGTTTTAGGATGATGGGGGCTGGCACAGGGTATTTATTTGTGAGGCACCCTAACCAACCAATGGTGCTTCCACTATACAAGTCTTGTACTAAATTGTGATGGTGCTTTATTCAAATAGAATTATATCATAAAATGTAATTTACACTTGATGTTTGTATTTACATTGTCCTAAGTAATCTTTATACATAGGCAGTTATTGATAATTATTATTACAAGAAAATAGATATAGTTGGATAATATACAATCATCTTAGTTTCTACTCAGCCTAAGTTCAAACATTGTATCATCCATGAGCATTATTCAATTTAAATGCATGCAAACGAATCGAGTTGATTGTTTCATCTTCATTTGCACATATTTGCATTGAATACGGCTCATGGATAATACAGCGTTTGAACTTAGCCTAAATGAAAATAATCTGGCCAAGTAATTTACTACCATATTTATCAATAATAAAGTAGAAACGACATGGAGTTTGAGTTTTTTCTGGAAATCAAAAAAGGAAGGAAAAACTAAAAATATTTACAGAAATTGAACCTGATTGATTGTTTAGGGAAAAACATACATGTGCAAACAATGTTGATGATAATTGGCTAATTTTGAGGAAATATGGTGCAAAAAAGAAAGTTTACATTGGTATAATTAATTTGCTATAATAAAGCAATCGTTGACTTCATTTTTAACTTTCTTTGTGATCACTTCAGATGCCAACTTATGAACCTATGAACAGTGCCAGGTTTAGTTTTATCATATAAAAGTACACTGATTAAGCAGCCATAAGTATCTGAAATCTAACAATTTTAAGAAAAAAATATATTGATATACAGAAAAGTTAAGAGATCATTGAAATCTTAAGCTTATCACATTCAGTAATCAGAAGCCCAGCCCCCTGTTTTACAGTGCTTTATAATCTTCAAGTGAAATAAAAAAATGTATGCAAGTAGAAGAATTCATTTTCACCACTCATATATCCAAGTGTATGTTGTCACAGTTGTTGGTTTTGCACTTATACCAACTCTGTACTTTCCATTCTCATAACCTTCTAATACTTTTTTGTGAATTTCTTTATCATTGAACATACTGCTATTGCTTTTATATTTAACGTCAGAGTATCGCTCTGGCCATCCCTGGGGGCACCCCAGTGGGTCGTACCGTACATCATTATCACTGCATCTCCACCACAGCTCAAATGACTTGGTGAATAACAAAGGGTCTTTCTCAAAAAATTTATAAGCACTGACAAATCCTGTGTCATTCACATAAGTCACCCCAGAGTCATCACTCTGGAATAACCCAGCATTAAAATAGTATGCTGAAAGGAAAAAATCCTCAGTTCCTGATGAAAGCCAGGTTATACGCTGTGGGTCGTCAATGAATGCGCGGAGACATCCCTCTAAGAAAGCTAAATTACTGCTATTACCAACCAGAGTTACCATGAACACCGCGCCGGCTGAGCCTTCGATCTCAGCCAATGGAAGAAACTCGAATGGTTTCAGAGTAACACCTTCGTTCTTATACAACCTTAGCCTTGCGTTGGGTGGTAACACTAGATCACCCAGCACGACTGGATAGTTCTCAACACCACGAATTATAAACCAATAATAACCATTTCCAGTGTTATTATTTTCTGCGGTAACTCGAAAGGATTTACCAAAAGGGATAGGAATAGTGTTATAGATTCCACCGTTTGCCGTGTGCCCGAGTCGCTTTGTTGCCCACGGAAGGTTTTTCATTTCTGTTTTCTCACTAAATCCAACACCATGTGCAACGAAAAGCTTGAATTCTAAGCTAGGTTTGACTTCGCCGTCAAAATAGTATCGCACAGTAGCATTTTCGTTCATAACATCTTGTCCAGTGAACCATTGCTCGGTTATCACTCCCGGTTGTCCTGTGCTGTGTTCATACAAGGTTTTCTCTTTTCCTGGTGCCATCTGGCCATCTTTGATGGCGTAGGAGAATGTCTTCATGTTTGGTTGGACGTGAATGAGCGAGAATGTACCTTGGAATAGAGCAAGAACGAAAAAACACAGTAACATTGTCGGCGAAACTATTGCGTGCGTTTTGTTTTTATCGGATGTTTTGAGTCTTGTGACTTTGAGCCCACGGTTTCCATGGCTAGCGGGAGTTCCAGTAATTAACCACAGGGAGCCCCCCTTAGAGGTCTGAAAACGCCTCACTCTCTCACAACGTCGGGGTTGCCTTGGTGTACAATTGGGTTTCCATCCCCCGCTTCTCTATTGCGCCCTCCTCCCCTTTCCTCTAAGAAAAAAATATACAACATAACAAGTGATCAAAATGGACAACCAAATGCCAGGGAAAGGCGTAATCACTGATAAAATTGCTATTTATGATGACTGCCAAACAATTAAATGAGCCCCAACGAACTTATTAGAGGTTATACAGTAGTCTATGAGACAGAAGTCAGAACGGCTGCTTCTACTACCTGTTACACTTAATTTTTAGCGTCACTTTAATTTCGAGAATTTCGCGATTTTAAAAGATTTGCAAAAATAAAGTGTCGCGAAATATCGCCATCTCAAAATTTTGACGTCGCATAATTAAGTGTAATAAGGTACGTAGAAGACTAGTTTTTCCATAAGCATCATAAAAATAACACGATCCCGATCCATGGTGTTTCTCAATTGTTTATCTAAATCTTGAGCACTTTTCAAGCTGCATTTCCTCACAAACTATAAAGTACAAACTTCACAAAATACTGCAGATAAACCCAATGGTTTATTATAAAATCAGTGTTATTCCATTACAAAATACTGGGACACAAAATGTACAGTTGTAAAAATACTGGCAACATTATAAGCGGGAAAGAATGAGGTAAAAGGTGAAGTATCAGACAGAACATAAGTCAATAAAATTATTGGCAACAAATTATTTACTTTCCTCGCACCCAAGCACTCTTAAGAGCAGTTTTATTGGGGCGATAAAATGCTGGGCGCATTGGCTTGGACGCGACAGGAAGTGACGGAAAATCAGCTTCTACCCCTGCAGGTGCTGACAAACCAGGCGGGTGACTAGGAACTTGTCTTTGAACTGGTTTGGCCTGTTGTTCTGGCCGGGCCACCCAGGCGTTATTTCTCTTTGAGGAGTCCTTGGTAATTTTTTTCCCTTGTTGTTTAGCCAGCGCTTTGGCATCATTGTGAGCTTGTAGCAATTCTTGTTGTTTGTGCGGATCTGGCAGTAAATCTACCAGCTCAGTAAAAACTTGAGTGAAATTGTGGTCAAATAAATGCATGCATTCAGCATAGTATTCTTGACCTGTGCAAAGACCTTGACGGAATGTCCCGGAGAGTGTTTTAAACTGCTGAAATTTGTCTTTATCATTGCCTAACAGTGCTCTTATAGTCTCGATCAAAGCCTGGTTACGCTCCTGTTTGTTTACACTCTCTGGTTTCTTACTTATAGTTAAATCTTCTGCATTTTTCTGGGTAGTTATATCCATGACTGAAACACTGGTGGCCGTAGGCTGTCCTTGGGGTACACCACTCTTCTTCTTGTCTTCAGTAATTTTTGCTGGTTGAGTTTCAGCCCCAAACCCTGGTGGGGGCTGACTTGGTGCAACAGTTTGTACCAAACTTAAACCTGGTGGGGGGTTAACAGTTGAAACCCCTTGAGGGGTGGTGTAGGGTGTAGACTTCGGTTTAGCCCCACCACCTACACCACCCCCAAGAGTAGGAAAATCTTCATGTGAGTGTATTCCACTATTAATGGAAGAACCCCTAAAAGTCCCTTTAGAGGGTTCCTTTTTCTTGAAAGGTTTAGGAGATCCATTACTTTTCCCAGCCTTAGCAGTAGGAAGTGCAGGATAATGTTCAGTGACAGAGAGAGGCTTAGAGGGTACATGTGTTAATAAAGGTGTTTTTGAGCCAGGGAGAGAAGGGTAGTGGTTATTGTCCTGGGTAGGAATGGGTGCAGCCATTGCACCTGGAGGTGATTCCTCAGGTATGGGTGGAGAGGGTTTACGAGGTGCACTTTCTAAGGATGACTTTACAGCTGCTTGGATATCTCTTTGCTCTTGGTTACTGTGGAGAGAAAAAAAAACTTGGCTTGACATTGAGTAAAATCAAATAACTTAGAAGCTGTGCTGAAAAAAAGGCCAATTTCCTTGGCGTAATTTGGAAACAAAGGTTATATTACCTGGTTTTTAAAAGTATGTTTTTATCTTTGGTTATTCTTTTCTATACTTAAGTTTGTAATAAATAAATCTTGGCATTCAAAACATAATTGTTATCCAACCAAGAAAATTACAGTTATATCTAACTGTGGTATACTACACAGTACTATTTCGTCTTTTCAATCTAAATTCCCAAATATAGTTGCATTCATTAACCTGAATAATTAATATTGACAATTTAGAATTATCAAAGTCAACTACCAGTTTTTAGTGTGCTATAGTGTCACTTCTGAAGTATAAACTAACCTTATACCCTGGGGTTTTCGGTCTCGTCTGTGACGCCTGTTGCTAGAGTTCACCTCGTTATAATCTCTTCCTGTAATATTTCTGCCCTGCGCAGGGGGGCGATTGTATGTAAAGTCCAACTCCACTTGGCGCACCTGTTTAGCCTGTGCTTTAGTCAGCTTCCTGCCGTGCTTGTTAGCCCTATGGGCTTGTAGGTCAATATCAGTCCTGAACACATTGGTGAACTGCTCAAATCTACATTCGTCCTCTTCGCAGAGAAGGTGATCATGACGAAAATGCTCCCGCAGATTGGGATAATCATTGTAGTAAAGCTGCTTTCCGTCAGTCTCACAGAAATGACACCAGAAGTGATTTTTCCGCAGGTGACCATGCAACTCGTCATTATCGAGAAAACGCTCATCGCAAAATTGACAGAGAGGGTGACCCTTGTGGGATTTGTCATCAGAGTCTCCTATGCGCCGATGCCTTGCTAGATCCTGGCGGGTATAAGCCTTCCGTTCATGACTAAACTTGGTGTAATGTTTAACACACAGAGCGCAGAAGTACAGCTGGTGGGTCTGGCGCATATGGTCTTCGAGTTTTTTGAAGGTTTGAAATGGCCTTTGCTCAGGACATATATAGCAACGATGCTCAAGTAGAAATTTAACATTATCCCTGATTTCCTTTGTCTCATAGTAGATCCCATATTTTTTATCACTTAGGCCCTTCAGCGCTTTCTCCTTCATAGACACCCAGGGTGCTGGGTGAGCAACAAGATAGACCTAAACAAACAGAGAAGTAAAATCACAATCAATGACCAGGGAGGAAGGATAGGACTTTCTGGGTGAGCAACAAGATAAACCTAAACAAACAGAGAAGTAAAATCACAATCAATGACCAGGGAGGAAGGATAGGACTTGCTGGGTGAGCAACAAGATAGACCTAAACAAACAGAGAAGTAAAATCACAATCAATGACCAGGGAGGAAGGATAGGACTTGCTGGGTGAGCAACAAGATAGACCTAAACAAACAGAGAAGTAAAATCACAATCAATGACCAGAGAGGAAGGATAGGACTTTCTGGGTGAGCAACAAGATAAACCTAAACAAACAGAGAAGTAAAATCACAATCAATGACCAGGGAGGAAGGATAGGACTTGCTGGGTGAGCAACAAGATAGACCTAAACAAACAGAGAAGTAAAATCACAATCAATGACCAGGGAGGAAAGATCGGACTTGCTGGGTGAGCAACAAGATAGACCTAAACAAACAGAGAAGTAAAATCACAATCAATGACCAGGGAGGAAGGATAGGACTTGCTGGGTGAGCAACAAGATAGACCTAAACAAACAGAGAAGTAAAATCACAATCAATGACCAGAGAGGAAGGATAGGACTTTCTGGGTGAGCAACAAGATAAACCTAAACAAACAGAGAAGTAAAATCACAATCAATGACCAGGGAGAAAGGATAGGACTTGCTGGGTGAGCAACAAGATAGACCTAAACAAACAGAGAAGTAAAATCACAATCAATGACCAGAAAGAAAGGATAGGACTTGCTTGGTGAGCAACAAGATAAACCTAAACAAACAGAGAAGTAAAATCACAATCAATGACCAGGGAGGAAGGATAGGACTTGCTGGGTGAGCAACAAGATAAACCTAAACAAACAGAGAAGTAAAATCACAATCAATGACCAGGGAGGAAGGATAGGACTCGCTGGGTGAGCAACAAGATAAACCTAAACAAACAGAGAAGTAAAATCACAATCAATGACCAGGGAGGAAGGATAGGACTTGCTGTTATAAACAAAATCTTTTGAGATCTTTTGACAAACTCAGATTATAAAACTAAGTTGTAGGATGTTTATATATAATATTAATATATTTATTTTAATGCTATATTTTTTAAGAGGTTACCCTCGACACACACACACCAAAAAAAAAAAAAGATCATTGCCTCCTATTCAACAGGGTTTGAAAGAGATATAGATAACCAGTATATTTGATTTCAGCACTGATCAGGAATACTGCGGCATTACTTAAAAGCGGAACCGGCAGAACCAGCGGAACCAGTATATTTCGTTTAGTTATTTCCTTTCTAACCTGCACAAAACGCAAGGCGATTAAACATTCCGTTGTGAAATGCTAAGACAACATCACTAAGCGTATCTGGATTATTAACAAAAACACTTGTTTAGAAGCGCGTCTTCTTAGAGGTAATACTAGGAACAGATACTAGGAACGTTCAACGGAAATTGCATACAAATTGCATATGACAGAATGTCAAATATGCGTGAAATAACGTAGCACATTTGCGCTTAGTGATGTTGTCTTAGCATTTCACAACAGAATGTTTAATCGCCTTGCAGATTAGAAAGAAAATAAATGATGATCCTAGTATAACGTCCCTACCCCTACAACTAAGCGAATAGACTGGTTCCGCCGGTTCTGCTGGTTCCGCCGGTTCCGCTTTTTAGTAATGCAGGGAATACTGGCGTTTTTTATAAAAATCTGTCAAATAAATGTAATTATTCAAACAGTACTTATGGAGTTCCATTAGACTCTTATAATTTGAAAGGTGTTTCTAATGTTGGATAGGTAAAAGGCAATTATGCAACTGCACTGAATGTCCATTATATGTAAAGTGGCCAAGGCCAATAGCACCTACTTCTCTAATGTGAAGGGAAAAACGTTATTGAAGATTAACTTTTTTCTAAACTATAAACCTTTCTTACTCATCACAACAACAACTATAAAAAATCTAAACAAAATTTATAGTAAACAATTGAAGAATATTTTGGCCTATTGCTGATCACATGATCTTTTGTTATCCTTCTATTTAAACCAATAAAAAAGTGTAGAGATTGAAGTGAAGAATTGAAATAATTTCCATGACTCAATCTAGGATCCTTTATTATACTTACAGTAGTAGGGTTGGTATGGTAAGCTCAAAGTTTAGTCATGGACCAGTTTACAAATTCATCAAGCATTCTAAAGGTTATTGATAGTTGTTGATCAAACAATACAGAGCGCATGACCATAAACCATACTAACAATAACAACACATTAACTTTACATACCATGGAAAGTTCACTTCGGCAGACAGTGCAATAGTTTTCTTGCTTCAATACGCGCATCCGGACACAACATTTGTAGCAAACCGGGTGATCGCATTTCCCGACTGCAGAAAACTCGATTTCTTCACAACAAACCACGCAGAGATTGCTAGATTCACTCCTTGTTCGTTTAGAACTCATCTTGTTTGAGAATTTAGTTAGTTTAGCGGCTAAATCCCAGGCAAACCTTTGGAATAAACGGACGATTTTGTTGCTTCTTCGACACCGAAAAAATATGGCGGCAGAAGGCTAGGCGTGTGACGTCACTTTTGCGATTGTTGCGCAACAAATTGCAACCGGAAGTGATGTACGCGTGCTCTGACGATAATAAATAAATCTCAAAAGTAGCTGGATTTCACCTTTTCCTCTCTTATAAAGCATTCTGAATTATAACAACCTTTTAGTGTTAGGGCTGCTTTTTTTGTCGTAAAATTTTTACCCCTTTTAAATCCCGAAAATAAACGCAGAAAGATGAAGTAATTAAAGCTATGCGATGCTTGGAGGAATCATATAAAAAAAATAAATGGTTATCGATATTTTTTAATACGTCCAAATTTCAGACTGCGTTAAAATCTCAACTTTTTTTATATTCCACAGGACACCCAATCATGGATGAGCCCGCAAATCCAAGCGGTATAACCCTAGAAATTACATATTATGGTCTACCGGCCAGTCTTCCTGGATCAAATCGCTGTTACATCAGGACAAATTTCCTGAAAAATGTTGCCTTTGCGGCGAGCTGGGCCATCCATTGCAGGCGTTATACGAAAGGCTGGACCTTCTACAGTAAGTTTGATAATTATTTACCCATTTTGATGTTTATCTGGTTATTTTCGCTGCGGAATCATCTGAAGGTTGCGTCTACGTGCCCTCCCTCATACCCGGCGAGTGATGACAAAAAATGCGATAGAATTATACAGGAATTAGCTAAAAGTCTGTTTTGTTTGATTGGTCTTCAATAGCACAAAATATATTGATCTCTCTGTTACGTGGCCAATCAAGTTTGATTGGGAGGTTATAATGCAGTAGGTGTTACGCCAGTTGAATAAGACCACAAACTAGGACACAACTTGGAAACGCTTTAATCAACAGAGAACCAAAGCCAGTATCGTAACACAGCAAAAACAAGATGGCGGAGAGAAGGCAGGGTTTGGTGAACGTAACATAACTAAGTACCGCTGACCGGTACTGGCGTGACTTCCTTTCTTTCTCTCTTATACTATCTACTGTAGAGAAATCACACAACTAATGTCTTTCACGGCGTACAATGTAAATACGATGGACTGATTAAAGGATAGGACTATAACAGTAAGCCTAATTGCTAGCATAGTTTATACATTAAGCCCTATTTAAAGTCAGTGATAAAGTCGTCATCTCTATAACGTAAGGGAAGGTGACGCTCGCGGGTAGACCTCCTAGGTGGGGATGTGTCATCATCTTGAAGATTGGAGGGACAGTGACTGGAGTCCATAGCTTTCGTCTCAGAGGCGTCGGCATCACTTTGGGGTGGTACATCCCGGGAAGGTGGATCAGTTATCGCTGTCGGTATATCTGGTGGGGCTGGAGGCGGAAGCCTCTTGGTGGCCGGAGTGTCATCTTCATCTGCGGAAGAGTCACAGTCATAGGCTGCAGTCGGTGTCTTGTCCGGTACTTCAGATGGAACCTTGTAGCAATCTGTTTTTTTTACTCTGTATGACGTAGAACGTAACTGCGAGCCAATAAACTTTCTGATATTACAGAAGCCTCCTTCAGTGTCTACGACGAGATATCTATCTCGCCCTCGGGTCTTGTTCCTGTCGGGATGCAGGTAAATGAGGTCGCCAACAGTGATTGCTGTGGATGGGCGAAAGTCTGCGGTGGGCGCTTTAGATTTCTCGCTGTACGCGTGGTTAGAATTCCGCTGGTCGTGCTGTTTCTCTATGAGGGTTTGGTCTTGGAAGGGGAGTTGACTGTTGGAAAACTGGTCACGCTGAGTCCACATTTCCCTCGCAGACAGACCACGTAATCGGATGCGGGCGTTGAGATTAGCTGTAGCGACTGCAAGTGCTACTTCAGAGACAGGGCCCCCTAGTGGGCCCATGTTCGCCATGGTGAGTTAGGTTATTGGGTTTGAGGAGGGAATCCTCGGCGAAAGCCATAAGTCTTTGAAACAGGTCTTCCGGGCGCTCGTCGGGCTCTAGATGGATGTCGACGAAATCTATGAAGTGTGCACCAGTTACTTGAAATCCAAAATGTTGTCGGATCGCCTGCCAGATAAACTCTAGAGATGTAGAGTTCTTAACTAAAGTGTTTCTCGAAATAATAGGACAGTAGTTTGCGATTTGTCCTAGCATAAGTTCTAAAAAGTTCACCTTCTGTTGGGCAGTGAGGCGTTTTGATTGCTGAACGGTTTCATCATCATCGGTATAGCCACGGAGAGGTTCGGTCTTTGTTTTCTTTTTCCATGTAGCTCCATCGGCAAGATAAGTTGAGAAATTTGTATCGAGAGACAGCGTATACATCAGGTTTTGCTTCCAGTTTTCAAAACTGGTGATAGTTTCGGTTTTAGATAGGCTCCATTGTTTTGGTGCTCTGTGAGTAGCAGCCATTTCTTCGGTAAATAAGTTGTGCTGTCACAGCGGCGTTTGCTGTTCTATTCTGTGATTTTTTTGGCGAAAGAGACGAAGGGACGAAATCCAGCTGCCACCACGCCAGTTGAATAAGACCACAAACTAGGACACAACTTGGAAACGCTTTAATCAACAGAGAACCAAAGCCAGTATCGTAACACAGCAAAAACAAGATGGCGGAGAGAAGGCAGGGTTTGGTGAACGTAACATAACTAAGTACCGCTGACCGGTACTGGCGTTAGATGAAACAAATGAAAAAAACTAACAGCAGCCGCGTGTCTTGTGTTGGCTTACACGTTGTTTTGGTAGCTTAGAAATTCTACTTGTAAAACTTGGCCTTTTCAAAGGATCATTGGTGTTTGGGCTTCTTTCAAGCAAATTGTTTAGAAACATGTCCACAAAAGTAGGGCAGATTTTACAGCCAAATTCATTTGCACGACCTTGGCGAATCCAAAATCCTTGTCTCATTTGGGAATAGCGAGTAGTCAGACACAAGCTTTGGGGGCAGTCTGCCTGCTTTTAATTGTTTGGTTTGATTGACTACGCGCTATTCCCAAACGAAGAAAGGAATTTTTCGATTCTGGAAGGTCGCACAACAACGAATTGACTATAAGTGGTGGTACTGCACAAAGCAATGCAACATTAGCTGTATTTTATTATATCATGTATAAGTACAATACACCAAAAACTGGAATTTGACTCTGCCAAATTTTCATCTTTAATAAGACTTCTTCAGGGCAGACTTAAAAGGGTAAATCATTACAAGCTTATTTACATCAGAATAGTGGCGCAAGACGCAAAAACATTACACCTTCATTCTTCAACTCATTCTTCAGTCTACCCTGAAGAAGTCTTATTAAAGATGAAAATTTGGCAGAGTCAAATTTCAGCTTTTGGTGTATTGTGTTTATTCTTATTTTTGGTGTATTATATTATGTTTAACCCATTTGCTCCTGGGATAATAGCTCGCGATTCGCCCTCTCCCTGGGAGTTTTCATGAGTTTTGCAAATTCGCTCAAGAAGAAAACAAAACATATATGCGCAGTAAATTGCAAGACAATATTACATAAAAGCAAATAGTGCATCTTATTCAGAAAAAGATGAGGAATCCGATGGTGTAAAAATTAATCTGTAAAGAACTAGAAAAATATAAAAAATAGACGACTATTTAACAAGTTTATTGAAATTTTATCAGTTTAGTGAACACGAAGAAACAAAACACAACTTTTTATGACAAAATTATTTTTTAATAAATACATAAATCAATACAATATTTTAAATAAATGTACTCACAGTATTCCTGAATACATTCCTTGAGTTTATTTCATAGATAAGATTTCTAGACTTGGTAAAACAAAGACATTTTATCAACCAGTTTTACGATTACAAAGTGCGTGTTCTGGACACAGCAGCGGTTGAGCTTTCTATTGATGTTTCATGTTTAGAGAACACAATCTTAGTGCTTTCCGTGGATTTCCTAAACTCACAATTAGTTCACAACATCTTCAATGTATTATCAACTGAAAGATTGATTACTTATTGATTTTCCTTAATTTTTATTTACCAAGAACGGAGGAATATAGAATTGATTCAAATCGTTCGCACAGATTTTGTTAGTCAAATCCATCGTTCTCAAACAGAGCAAAAATAAAACATGCAAAATATTCGGGTTAATCCATCTAAAAAACCCTTTGTGACATCCTTGTTGCCTTGCAGATGTTGTGTGATCCAGTAAAGGTTATTTTTGTACCATTTTGACCTCATGAAATGAGTATTTTGAAATGAGAGCAACCACACGTGGCCTAATTATTGAATTCACCCCGGCCTGATTTAGCCAAAATGAATATCATGATACAGGTCTTATCACAAAAATAATAAGCCTCCATCCATACAGCAGACTTTTAGTGGTTAGATAATTCATTCTCACCAGACTAGAGGCAGTGTACTTCTCGAAACATGACAAAATCTCCACTGTGAGACTCAAAAAGTTAGATTTCGCTGTCAGAATCCTGTGTGAATTCTGATGTCTTTACCCACTATTTCCCATCATTTTTCATTAAAACGATCCTCTCATGCGCAAAAAAACTCATTTCATTGGTCAATTCTTTGTCATGCTACAGCTGAATTTGCAAAAGCTTTATTCGCCTGGGAGGGGGGCTAGAGAGGTTTTTCTCGCACGCTCTAAAAACTGTTTAATGTTAATTCAATTTCCAAAATTTGCATAATTAGCATTAATTTTTTTTCTCATGATGATTGTTCTTTTTTTTGTCTTCTAGCAAAAATTATATGCATCCACTGCTGTCCCCCTGAATGAGCCACTCACAGACATACCAGCCAAAGGCTCGGTCAGGGAACGCCAAACAGTTCAGGTAATAACTTAGGCTCTGTTTCTTACAGTATGACAAAGTTGGGGAACAATTTCATATCAAAGTATTTAGAACAGGCTTGTAAATTGCCTTAATATTATTATATATTGTTAGATTATTATCAGCTACTTTCTGGATACCATTATTCAAACACCATTTTCTGTGTTACACTCGTATAACCTTTGACAAGCACTATAAAAGCATTTTTATAATGTTATCAAAGACTTTCTGTTTACCATTCACTCGTGAAACCTTCAATCCAATTGTCAACACTCTTTGAATTAGCCTTTGAGGGAGTACTTGCAACATTGCTTTTGATCTATTATTAAAATAAGCAAAAGAGAAGGTCTCAGGAGATAGGCTCTATTTCGGTACAAACAGAAAATACTGTATAACAAAAACTGAAAAATCTTGTTAAGGAAGTATAAGGGAAAATATATTTTGTTTGTTAGTTATAAAAACTTTTCAAACTTTTAAGAGCATCATCTATTGTATGTTTCTACCCCATACTCATGTTAATCAAGAATACTACAGTATTTTTAACGTTTTTGAACATCATTTATTGTCTATATCACTACTCTATACACACACTTTTCTTATTAACTACTCTAAACTCCTGTCAATGCTATTCTTTCTGTAGGTCACTACTCTATACACACACTGTTCTTATTTACTACTCTAAACTCCTGTCAATGCTATTCTTTCTGTAGGTCACTACTCTATACACACACTGTTCTTATTTACTACTCTAAACTCCTGTCAATGCTATTCTTTCTGTAGGTCACTACCCTGGATAATGGCCTCAAGGTAGCATCTCTAGAGACATACTCCCCCATCTCAAGAGTGGGGCTGTTCTTTGATGCTGGAAGCCGCTATGAGACTGACTCAAACCTTGGAATTACTCATATGTTGAGGAATGCAGCCTACTTGGTACGTGTTAAAGAGATAATAGACATTTCATTACATCAAGAAAACCTTTTAGTAGGAAATTTGAGTTTCCAGAGAATTCAAGTTTGTCTCTCTTTTTTTCTATCCTCAGAGCACACCTAACCGTACAGCATTCAGGATTGCTAGAGATGCCGAGCAACATGGAGCTAGCCTAGAGTCAGTAGCGTCATTCATCATCAACAATCTCTCCACACCCTTTGACAAGGATATTTTTTGTTGTATTTTTCCAGGGCGACTTGCACAAGAGACCATTTGTTTTTTGCCTCTGACTGTGTGCGGGACAGTGTGTAAGAAATAACAACTGGCTTTGAGCATTAGAACTGTGCAACGTACTGTACTGTAGTAGGTTATAGTCATTTCACTATTATTTAAAATTTACTAATTATTTTTTTCTCAGTGGTGCCATTATAGACAGTCTTGCAGAAGTCACCTTGAATGGTGCCTATAGCCCGTGGGATGTGAGTATTATGATTTATTTTGATTTTGATTTTGAAAAATTGAGAAGCTGTGTTATGGTGTACCATAGAAACAGTATTAACATGTTATTCCTTTCTTTAGATTATGGCTATTTATATATCAACTGTTTTTTGTTCTCTTGTGATGCACTAATTTTATCTCATTAATACATTTTTATTGCACTGTTTTCTTTAACAGCTGGAGGAAGCAGGCGAACGCATCAGACTTGATCTGGCTATTGCCAACACTCAGCCTCAGATTGGTAATGTTAGGCACACAACCCCCTAGCTTCTAAAAATCAGTCTTTTTTTATTATTTATTTCCGCATTTATCTATTGACCCAGGTGTTCTTGAGGAACTTCACAAAATTGCTTTTAGGTGAGTGTGGTGAACTGATATAGTGTTCAATAACTTTCCGATTCACAAGAATGAAATATTTCCAGTCATGAATCATGGAGAGAGTCACAAAACACTTCTTTAATTTACCAATACTAATACCAACAGAAAGAATCTGGGAAACTCTATTTACTGCCTGCCTCACAGAATCAGCCGAATCAGCACCAAAGAGGTGAGAGATGCATACTAATGCATACTGTTCATTAGTTACTGGGGTGGATACAAATGCATACTGTACATTAGTTACTGGGGTGGATACAAATGCATACTGTACATTAGTAACTGGGGTGGATACAAATGCATACTGTACATTAGTTACTGGGGTGGATACAGTTTGAGTTTGATCATGTGGATAACCACCCCTTCCCTGCTAGCAGAGGCCTCTTTTCTCTGTATTTCGCTGGGCTGGAGTTCGCGAGGAAAAGATACCTCTGCCATGGGTCGAAACTGTTTCTGTTGCGCATGCGTGAGCTTTAATAAGCGACCGACGTGCCAAAACCCGTACCATCGCGCGAAAGCTGTCAATATGCTAATATGCTTTGCATGGGTTTAGTCGAAAATCATGAATCAAACTCCGGTTAGTTCTCCTCTTCGAAAAAAGAAAACAACTGTTCAATTTCAATCACCTAAAACGTCACTAAAAAGATTGAACAACAAACGCAGCAAAGACGAGTTTTGTCTTGTTTGTGGGATTAAGACATCTGGGCAGGCGAGTTTCTTCAATGTAAATATCGCACAGTTGGATTCGAAGAAAATGTTACAAAACTTTTTGGTAAACTTAGATCAGCTATTCCCAGAAGAATATGCAAAACCTGTAAATGGAAGATTGACTCGTTAGTCAAAAGAGAGAAAATTCTGAATGAAGATAAGGCATTGAATGGCTTCTTTTATAATTCGTCGCGTGATATTTCTACGGAGGACGCCGTTTCGAATGCGGGCTTATTATCCCGCAGCGGATATACGTTTCATGCATGCGCTAGTCATTGTGGGCTCAAATAGTGGCCAGTAATTAATGAACGGGGCATGCGCTCTGGATCTCGTCCACGATCGTGGACGGCGGTTTGATCAAACGAACTTGCGACCCATGGCAGAGGTATCTTTTCCTCGCGAACCCCAGCCCAGCGAAATACAGAGAAAAGAGGCCTCTGCTAGCAGGGAAAACCACCCCCTTTCTGGAGGTAAAAAAAGGAAACGTAATCTTGTTTTGTATAAAATAACAGATACTGTTAGGTCTCAAGCTTATGTCCAGCCCCTCAAATTCAACATAATCCACCCCCTTCATAAAATTCAGGATCTGCTCCATAAACCTAACACTGTAGTTCCATTTATAGATTTTTGATGAATACCCAATTTTCACTCTTTTAAATTGTACTTTTTTTTGTAAAGGGAGCCAGGCGTAAACATTACTCTTACTGATGCCGTCATCTTGTTATATGACTCAACTTGCTTGTTACACTTGTTTTAGTTGCTCGACTTCAAGGGCAAGCATTTTGTAGGCAAAAGGATGGCTCTTGTTGGTGTTGGTAAGTGAACATGATTACATACAGCACTTAAAAGCCAAGGTGACAGAAGGGTGCCACAGTGACATTTAACAGAAAACAAGAAAAATATTTTAAAATTATGAAAAAAATGTCTATTGGAAGGTTCTTTGAGGGTGTGATTGATAATTTAGAGCGGATGGCCTGTTAAATTTTGCGTATTCTAATAGATCCTATTGTCTTTTAATGATTGGGGTTTCCATCAGACCTCTGGAAGTAAACTGGTGACAATGCTGCTTTAAAAACCAAGGCATCACAAAGCTCATGAAAACTTGTCATGTAGACAGTCTGCACTTAAAAACCAGGACGATTGCCTGTAGGAATAAATACTAAAATGTTGTTGTCCATGTATTGACCATGACCACGTTGTTGCCCAGTATTGACCATGTTGTTGTTGTTGTCTAAGTATCAACTATGTTGTTGTTATTGTCCAGGTATTGACCAAACATGTTGTTGCCCAGTATTGACCATGTTGTTTTTTTGTTGTCAAAGTATCAACTATGTTGTTGTTGTTGCCCAGGTATTGACCATTGGTGGTGGTGGTTGTTGTTGTGTTGTTGTTGTTGTCCAGGTGTTGACAAGTTTGTTGTTGTCCAGGTATTGACCATGTTGTTGTTGTATAGGTATTGACCATGCCCAGCTGGTAGATCATGCGAAAGCCTCACTCTCATCTTTGCCGTCATCTGGAGAAGCTGTCACCAAGGATCCTGCCAAGTATCACGGAGGTAAGCCAAATTATAATTATTCTTTGTTTCTATGCTATTTGCAGATCCAGAATTTGAATTTATGGGGGGGGGGGGACATTCGTCAGCCCATTTCATGTAGAAATGGTGTAGGAGAATAAATAGTAGGCTGTCGCTTGTATGTAGTGGTGTTTAGGCTAGGGCTGGTATCAATTGATAAAAGTTGTTTCTACGCCCTCATAGAATAAGGACCTGTAATCAGGGCCTGTTGTATGCATCTCATTTCACAGACCATTAAAAATATACGATTATAAATATTGCAATACAATGTACAAAAAGTTTTTTTGTTGCATGTTATCCTGTGTAACACCACCCTAATCCATGTTTCAGGTTTTTAATTTTTTTTTGCAGGAGAGTCGCTGATTCACAAGCCGACTTCGCTAGTGCATGCCACCCTAGCAGTTCAAGGTGCTGGGTAAGTCCTGTTGAGGGAAGGAGAAATTAAATTCAATGATAATTATAAGATGACGATGAATGATAGTAAATGTAAATGCATAATACTCAGCCTAAAGAACACAAGTAAATGCGCAATAATAAACCTAAAGAAAATAAGTAATAAGAATGGCTATTATATCTACAGTACTGTATGAAAAAATTGATAAAAATAAACAAATGGATAAAAATAAGAATATTGAAAATTAAAAATGAAGGAGGAGCGTCACGGTAACTCGCAAGACGGGAAGCCTGTGTACTATTTTTCAAAATAGCCAATCAGAGATGTCCATTATACAAGAGTATCTGGTAATAAAGATTGCAAGAGAATCGTGCTAGTTAATCGTACTGTTTGTTATGACTCAAACCCCCTGAGAAATCTCTTTTTTCTTGATGAAATAAGCGTCTATATGTTTTCAACGCTTGGCCCCTGGAGGCCATATCGAAGATTCTAAGGCAATGTTGTGGTTCGAATTTCATCTCACTCATTTTTTAATCAGAAAACGACTATGTATCCTTCAAAATATAACGCAAGCTAATAAGAAAAAACATTGTTCGTAACAGAAACTTGGATTTAGCTTTCGGATGGGCAGTAAAACAGAGAGAATTTTGAAGATTTATCAACAGCACTTTTCCCCTTTCTCAGAGATCTATCGGGGCTATCCGTTTCGGGAGACTTGAGAAGGTGTGACGCTCCTCCTTTGAGTTTTAAATATGTGAACAAGTTGCTTTATGATTAATGGCATGTTGATGGCCTTTTTAAATTTATGGGTCTTGTATATAGTTTAAAAGTTGGTTTCTTATAAAAAAATGTGCATTTACAAAAACAAACACCATGCCTGCAAGCAATCTTTAACCGTAACATGAATACAGTGGAACTTGCGTTTTACGATATGCTTTGGGAGAAAGAAAATTTATAAAAAAATTGAGGAATCATTGCAAATAGGTCCTCGATTCTACGATATAAAGAAAAATCCATTGAAAATATCATTGTAGTAAGGTCAGGTTAATTGTCAACTTTTACAAAATGATAATATTGTAACTGTAATCTGCAAAAGACTGTTCAGTTACAGTACACTCTCCAACAAAATCTGTCAAGTCAAATAAATAGATTAACTGTACGGTACGTGTCTGGGGTTGTATCAAGGTTAAAATTATGCTCGGGAAAACAGATTTGTAACGCAAAATCAAGAAAATTGTTCTATCCAATATTGTTTGATCGAGGTATTTTCTAATACATATCAATGTATTTAGGCGGGGAGAAAGGAATGCCATTGTAAAATCCAGGTTTCACTGTAACTTGATCTAAAAATAACTCAAAGCCTTCTCAAGCTCATGCTTATTTGAACCTTTCTAATGAATTCTTAAACCTGATTATTCCAATGTTTTTTTTACCTTGAACCCTTCTATTTAAAATCCTCAAATACAATAAAACAGATGCTTTACCAATGGCATGTTTTGTTCAATTTTAGTTTTTAATGATTTGTTGTCTCTAATGCCTTATTGCTTGTTCAACACAGTCTGGGAAGCAAAGATCTTCTAGCTCTTGGCATTTTACAGGTTTGTAAAGTTGAATGAAATGCATAACAATAATAAATACTATATGCAACCCATCAATATCATGCCATCAATATTGCCATATTGCACTTATGATAGTACAAGAATCTATGGGATTGAACTTCCGATTGGTGTTTGTTTTGCATGCTCGAGGATCCAGCTAACTTTGCAAGCACTCCCAAAGGTCACTACCGCGAAATACGCTGGATCATCCTCGAGCATGTTTGTTTTGGTGAAATTGATTTTTTATTGCCAAACCAATTAGGCATAAATTGAACAAGATAAGTTCCATTAAGTTTGGTTAAAAAAACATTTCATTGATTAGGTGGGGCCTAGTACAAATGCTTCCTGGGTCACCAGTCCCTGTGAATAAGTCTATTGTTTGTGATTTTAGAGAGTGATGGGCAGCACACCATCTGTAAAATGGGGAAGCAACATGGCCTCATCCAGGTGAGCAGCTCACGTTTGTAGATTGTGGTTATGCTTACATATCATTAAAGAAGGCCAATCACGTCGTTTATGCTCCTGCACAAAACCGAGTCACACAAAGCATCCATTTCCAATGGGTGATAAGAGCATGTAACTAAGAAACTTTCAACCAAATATCATCGATATCGTACCAGAGACTTCGATTGTGGATGGTTATTTTGAAGTTTCCATGCCAATAGACCATCATATTTTTCAGATGTTAACAAAAAGCAAGGAGTGGCTAATCAAAATTCTTTAACACAAGTACAACACAGCTTTTTGTTAACAAGAAAGTATGCCTTGAGACGTTATTAGAGGACATACACACAAAAAAGGAGATCTACATGTATTTCTTTTATACAACAACTAAAATGTGATCCTTATTAATGATACACACAATGACACCTACAGAGCTCGTGTTTTACTGGCTTTGTTGTATGATTGCTGTACATGGTGATTGCAGGCTCAATAAGGCAGCAAGTGAAGTAGCGCAAGGACCTTTTGCTGTAAGTTACCATACATTACCTTTCATGTAATCATTCCCCTTTTATAGTGCATTATTGGGCCTGGATTTCGAATGCTCTCTAACATCGACTTGCCGACATACATGTTATTAGGTTGACACTTAAAGATACCAAAATATTTAATTATTATTTTTTATTGGCATAAAAGTATCAATATGAAGGCATTTCTGTACCACGGTGAAGCCGGTATTTAGTGCAAATACAAATAGCTTTGGGAGTTATCCTAGTGCATATACTAGTAAATAAATACAAAAGCAGTAGACTAGCCCAATACAATGGCTTCAAATGGACATTGATCTGCTTCTTGACTTTATTGCATATCATATTGAGCAGAATTTTTACAATTTAAATTGTAAATCTATATTATAATCTACCTATCTATCTTTTTTTTCTAATACACCAAAAACTGGTTTTCCACTCTGCCAGAGTCTTTTTTTTTTACTAATACACCAAAAACCAGAGTCTTTTTTTTTCTAATACACCAAAAACCAGAGTCTTTTTTTTTCTAATACCCAAAAAACTGGTATTCGACTCTGCCCAGAGACACTGGGCAGAGTCGAATACCAGTCTTTGGTGTATTGTTGTTCTGGTTCAAGAACTCAACTTTTTGGGCTTCATGTTGTTATTCTTTTTTTTTTCTAGGTGTCAGCCCTAAACATGAGTTACTCTGACAGTGGTCTGTTTGGATGCTACTTTATCGCATCTCCTGCGGAGATTGAAAAGGTATGCACAGTAGTAGGGAATCTCCAAAGCCTAGAAGTGGACACAGAGAAGAAAGAAAATGCGGATGTGTCCCGGCTAATTGGCTGGAAACATACTTATATCAGCTAGTCATGATGGAATATCGTGTGAGATACACTGCTTAGCTTACCTGCTGTAATGAGGTACCCACGATGGTACTACTACTATCTGAGATCTACAAATTGCACCCTTACAAAGTGTGTTTACATTTTCTGCTGATACGATTCATGTAGGTGATGAAGGCTAGCTTGGGTCAGTTTGCCAAGGTGGCCAAGGGAGAGGTTAGCGACGATGAACTCCTCCGTGCCAAGTGAGTACTGGCTCCTTTAACTCAAACCTGGACACATAATAAAAATGTACATACACCTATTTCAATAAAGGTTTCCGTGGCAAATGGCAGTTCTACGACCGAAAGTAACCATGCGTCTCGAAGAATATGGATAAATCCAAACAATTATCTATTAAAGGTTATCAGTGCTTGGCTTTAACACGTTTAATTTTACGAATAATTAGTACTCATAAGCCATTTGCCATTCGCCATTTGCACTGACAACCTTTTGTGAAATAATAGGTGTATAACATTCACCGCTTTTTGGTTGTAAAAGGTGCTGCATGCCTCCCCTCTTGGACTCACTTCTAGCTACCTATTTGCCAATAGAGCTAATGTACACTGTATACCTATAGTATTCGAGGACTGATTTCAGGGGTCAGATTTTGTTGAGCAATAGTTATGTTTTATTCCTTAGAAACAAACCGTGCTGCAAGATTTTTTTTAGATCCAAAAGACATGCATTTTTTTCTAAATGCCTCTTCCCACTCCTAAAAAAATAATGGATGGTCCCTTACATTTTTTTCTCTTACTTTTCAATAGAAAGCTGGTAATAAAAAAGAGAAATACGTTATTACAAATGGCTTCTTGTTTTTCTGTTGTGCAGGAACCAATTGAAAGCAAGCCTACTAATGAACAATGAAAGCGGTCAGACGAACTTTGAGGACATTGGAGCCCAGGTGAAAAGCATTAGATAAGCAGTATCAACCATTATTTCTACGTACCCTTTCCAATTAATACCTGGCCTACATGTAGGCTTTGATAGTTTTTTTCCGGCCAAAATCCCCGAAAACACGGAGTTCGCATAACACGGCTGCCATCTCGAATAATGCGCTCCGCAGGGGGAAGGGGGGAAATGTCCCGCGTGTTTTCGTGCTGTAAAAACTATCCAAGCCTACAGGTAGGCTAATTATAACCTATAAACACCTCTGGCGTATAATCACTCGTTTTTGGGCTAGCATAGGTGTTCCCCTTGTCTTCTTTGCTTGCAAGACCTTCCTCCGGATCTCTTCCCTAAGATATTTTCAACAAATGACTTTTCGAGACGACTGTACCTTGAAATATTGACGGTTGAAGAAAAAAAAAATATTTTTTCGTATTGGGTGAGTAAAAGACATGCTTTTATTAACAAAGTAAACGGAAGAGTAAGTGGGAAGGTGATATGCTTACTTCGCGTGCGAAAACCAGCGCACATGAGACGCAACAGAGAAGGAGTAAACGGAACAGTCCCGTTCTTTAACTTGTTCCTCACGCTGATGTTCAAGAACTGTCGCGTCCACGCACGTCACGGCTTTTCTATGTCTCTGTTTCCTTCCCTGGCGAAAAGCCGGCCTATCGGGGTTCTTCTGTATATTGACTGAAGTCGTGTGTTCCCCCAGGTCCTGACGACCGGCTCATACAGCCCTGCTAGTGATGCTGCCACCATGGTGGACGCCATCTCCAAGGCCGACCTTCTCGCGGTTAGTACAGGGCTCCGAACACTGGTCTACAGCCATCATTTTGTCGTCTTAGAAAGAATACCAGGTTCAAGAAAGCATCCATTTCCATCGGCTGATTTGTGGGGAATACTTTGATATTTTCGGTCGGAATTGACAAATCAAGTATAGAACTTTGTTGATGGTTACAGTTCAAAACGTCATCACATACAACAGTGTTGTTTTAAAATATTTAATGAAAACAAACAATAGCAAAGGGTATGCTGGCTAGCGTTCTTGAAGGGAACGTTGTAGCCTGCGTAGCAAGCGTTCCCGTGTGTTTTGATAGCCTAAGCTGCTGGCGGTTTTTGTGGGGTCTAAGAGCCTTTTATTTATCTGCGAATACGCCAGCCGTTTTACGCGCGGTCAAAATTTCCCTCATCGAACTTGTCCGTTTCTTACATTCCTTTAGGTTTTTTACCCCCTTCAAACACAAAGGAACGCTTGCTTCGCAAGCTAGGAAGGTTTTAACATGTAATGGACGAGGGACTCGTCAGAGCGAAGAAAAAAGACGGAAAACTCGCACGCGTATTCTAATTTTCCCGCCAATAGTTTTATCGCCTAAAACTTGTAGTTCCCGGATATTCGAGCGCGTGCACCCCTGCAAATATTAACCTGTAAATATGGTGTTTAGCAGGTCTGTAGTATACATCATGACTTTGCCTTGGAAATCAGTAGCGGATCTAGGGGGAGGGTTTAGGGGGTTTAAACCCCCCTTTGGGCTGTCAGAAAGCCATAAGTAACAAAAAAAAAAATTACCAATTCCCCTCTTTGTCACTTAGCCACCCCCCCCCCCTTTTAGCGGAAAGCTAGATCTTCCCCTAAAAGTACCATTGTTTGTATAGCGTAAACTATTTCCCTGTGAAAATATCTCAATCCTTTTATGTTGTCTCGCCCCAGGTCGCCAAACGCCTCATGTCCAGCAAGCCGTGCCTTTCAGCCGCCGGTGACGTCACCAATGTGCCCCACGTGGACGAACTCTTCTAAACACGTGCTATCACGTGTCTGTATGGCGTGTTGTGTCACGTGATTATAGCGTGATTATTTTCTGCCAGTTAACTGGGGTTGGTGCATTGTATGTAATTGAGGATTTAAGAAAAACAAAACGCATTTTCCGCTGTCTGTACAAAGGAGCGCAATGTGCAATATTTTAAGATTGAAATAAACCGATTGTGTAAGTAAGAGAACGTATTGAGGCTGTTGGGACGTCAATGGGCAGTTCCAGGAGGGGGAGCATAGAGGACTAAAACAGGGCGGGAGGGGATCGATGGGCTTTCGTTCACATACATTTCTCGCTATCATCGATTTTTTTGTTTTTTTTTTTTGTTTTAACAACACTTTAACATTCATAAGTGATAAAGTGTTGTCCATCACTCTTGCCCTTGGGATCCGAATGCTAGGTCTCGAAGACAGTGCTGAATAATGTATGCGCGTGCTCTGGCGAAAACAAGCACAATCGTAGTGTTGAATCGTTCGAGTAAAGGTACGAAAGGCTGACTTCAGTCGCTGATTTGACTAACTGTACAGCATTAAAACCATACTGTACAAAAGATGACAGATTTGTGTGATAATGAGGGAGTCATAAAGAAAATTATAGCCTTAGGTTTGGTTTAGTTTTCTTAGCATTCGCCAAAATGTGACAGTTCGCCTGTAAAAAGCCATAGAAAGCCGCCATTTCAAAACAAAAAGGCTGGTTTAACCGCGCGGTACTGGAACTAGTCTTGCGTTTTTCAGCACTGGCGGTCTCGAAGCACGGCACCCGTGCTTTCTCCCAGCGGTGGGTGGTCCTCGCACTCGTATGTCTTTTCCGAGGGATGGTGGTGTCCTCCCTCACGCCTAAATGTCCTTACTGCTTGAGGGATGTTAGTGGCCTTGCGTGTCGTATGCCCTTCGCACCCAGGGGGTAAGGGAAGGTCCTCGCACCCAAATGTCTTCTCCCCTTTAAGGATTATATGTATTCCCCCTCGTAGCCTCCCTTGCAGGCGTCGCGAGGGAAGCTACGCTTACCGCGATATCCCTACACTTGCGCGCAAGAGATGCCCCTAGGGGAGGTGAGAGGGATCTTGACCCGCGCGAGAGTCTTATGTACGTGCAACCTTACCCTGTCTCATTTGGGCGGATTCACACCGGATCTTCACAGTTACAAACGTCGCGCAAATCCGCTTATACGCTTTGCATAGGATTCAATTCCAGTACAGTTTGTTATGATAGTACGACCCTTAATCCCGGAGCAGAGCTTCAAACTGAAACCGAACTCCTCCCTCTCAGAGTTGCCGGCAAACGAGCTTCCCGGGGAGGTGTTTTGACACATCGGAACAATAACAGAGAGTACTCATTGACGTTCTACTGACAAGACGCCCTAGAAACTTCCGATTCCTCACTAGAACAACTACAAGAGAAAGGACAAGACTTGAGACATTTCCAGAAAGCGAAGAAAGGTGTACGGAGTACGCGTGGGCGGATATGAAGCTGATTTGTACTGGTGTGATTGTGACATTCACTGTGCTGGAGCTCGCTGGTTGTCAGAGCCTTGCAGGGCTTATATCTCTAGGTGAGTTAGGATAAACACGCTAAACTCGGCGCAGAGAGGTGCAGGGGTGAAATAATAAACAAAGCGAGTTCTAAAGCTAAATGAAAAATGGAAGGCATTGCTACAAATTGCAAGGTCGCAGTATTAAGAACTAAGACTAAGAACCCCACCTGCAATCTAACAAACTCAGAATCTTTTAGTTAAAGTTTTGTAAAGCGCTTGTTATTATCTTCATGTTGCTCGCAATCAGGAAGTTGCCTAGCGGTCATAGCATATCTGACAATGGCCTGAATGTTTTGGAGTGTCCTTAGTAGTACAATTTCATGGAAAACTGTTACAATTTATTTTGTGAGGCATTGGGCGGGTGATTTCTAGCTTTAAAGTATGTTAAGACTATGAAAACAAACATATAACATTCAAATATATTTTTCCTACTTGGTAATCAAATTCGCTATAATTTTCTCTATGGATACTGAATGGTAAGAACTATTTGTAAATTTCTCTACAAAAGACCCCTTCATTGAAATATCGCATTATTCGCTAACTGCCATAAATACATTAAGCATAGATGCGCTGATAAGTTAATTGCTCAAAGTATTTCATGATTTATCTCTCAGACCCCGCGTCTAACGAAGTTCCAGCGAATCTCTTGAAACGACCCACGCAAAAACCACAAAAGCGCAAAATGTCGCGAAAAGACCGGTGCTGCTCTCTTGGAAGAGAAATGGCAAAGATTGGAGAGGCTTGTGTTTATGCCACGACACTCGCTTCGATCGCCCCGAACAACGAACATTTCCATAAGATGAAAACAAAGATTTGGATTCACCCTGCAAGACCTTTTAAAAATGTACGACTGAGGAAATGTAAGAAGTACAAAGTGGCTTATGAAAAATGCTGCGCATACGAGGCTGATTTGATTGACCAAGATTTGAAGCGAATGTTGAATAGGTTGCAAGAGTTTTTTGAAAAAAGGCGGCGAAAAGGAAGAAGGGGAAAAAGCAAGAAAAGAATGATACATGGGAAAACACGGCAGGCTAAGCAACTGCGAAAGAAAACGGGGCAAGGAATTTAAGACGGTGCGCACCGGATGATAAAAATGCACAACTTTTGCAATTGGTCTGATAAATTTGAACATTTGCAAATATTAAACAGTGACAAAAAGCTTCAAGGAGAACATTTCCTTTGAAAAGACTAAAAAATTCCATGAAATTCAACGCCACACTTGATTCGCGGTTCACGGGGTACATTAAATCATTGACCTTGAATTTTCGCTGGCGTTTTTTGTGTGTTAAATACTTCAAAAGGGACACAACTGGTCTAATTATCTGAGACCTTGGTGGCCTGATATTGTTTGGCAACGTTTAGTATCATAACAAGGGGCTTTCGTCGGATCATTTCTCAGCGCAATTATGGAGTTCGTGAGTAAAAGCACACGTCTTGGCACGACCCAAGCAATCTATGGTTCTTGATAATTCTAAAATATTCCATTCGTTGTTAAAATTTTAGTTTAACTATTTTTATATCAGGCGAGCTGCGACTGAAATGGATTGTGGATCCGTGGTACATCGCATATAAGTGCAAATGCACGGTAGCATGTTTCTTATTGTCACAGTTAGGAGCAAAGCATAGCCCGAGAAATTGATATTCCATAACCCAGTCATACAGGGTGGTAAAGGGTGTTTTCGTGAAACGAGATTTGGCCATTTTTCACTGCCAGAAACGTGAAATCTTCCATTTCGATGTCCGTGAAACGTGATCCAACTATCTCCCCGTGAAACGAGATTTAGAACTTTTGAGGCTGCGTTGACCGAGATTTAGTTTATTCCTGTTATTCTAGTCTAATTATAGTAATTTTCTTGATGCCGTTTGTTTCAACCCGTGAAACGTTAAAAAGGCATTTTTCGGTCCGTGAAAACGTGATCTATATCCCCCTTTACTACTCTGGTTGTACAGAAACTTTGCGAGTTGCGATTCATTACTTGTAATAAGTTTTTTTTTTTAATGAAAATAACATTACAGAGGAAAATAATCACAATTTATTCTTAACTTAACAAAATAAAAAGATTGAAAATAAAATACATTGTGGTAAAGTAAGGAAGTCCAGTTAAATTTAGGGTGGTACCGGATCCTTATTGCGTTTGTTTTACTTTTGCATCTAACTGGGGGTGGGTAAAACTTTCAGCCTAGCGCATGCATAATCTTGAAACAAAAAGTCTAAGATTGGCAAACAAAAGGGAGGGAGGGGTTGTTTAAGTTAGCGAAATTATGATGCAATGCGACAGCAACTGCGCACCACTAAATGATAAGTGGACTTTCCAGGTTAAAATGGTTCCAAGGCAGCCCTAGTCAATGGCCTATTGTTCGGGATTCTTGTAGATGGTCGTGAGGCTTGGGGGTTGAGACGTCTTGTCAACCACAGGAAACCCAATCAGAGCTGGGTAAACACCGGGCTAAGCCGATTTCAAGAGTGTAACGAATCTCTCAATTTGATTGGCTCCCACACTTAATATCTATTGACCCATAGATAGTGAGTAGCGAAATAGCCGGCCTTTTCGCGCGATAAAAGCGGTTATTTATTACTAAGAATTATTAAAATCGTAATTTATTTGAAGCAAGTATGTGAGTGGATTTATACTAAAACAATTAGACTACTCGTTTTCATTTTTTACGCGTCTCGTTGACTATCTATTGACCCAGAAAACTCGAACTTGAAAAAAATGTAAGATAAATAATAAAACACGTCAACAACACTCAGTCGCAATAATTTAAATTTATTTTACATTTTTCCCTACCACCACCCCCCCCCCTTCCCTTATGCCAATACATTTCTAATATGTTGCACTGCTTTCTTTTTTTATCAGCTGTAAAACATCTAAATGGCATAACCCAGCTTATTTCAAGTTTTCCACTATCAGAATTGTAATGTCGAAGAAAACAAAATGTGCGACGGAGGGCTAATTTAGACTGCACGATTTATTTGTATGCGACTCTACTACAACAGCTCAAGTCGTAAAATGTAAATCAGCCTACAACTCCGTTACGATGCTATGAATGCCGTAGTGCGTAGTTCAGACATGTCGTGACAGTTCGTATACGACTAAATCGTGCTTTCTTAATTGGCCTTAAGAATCTAGAAATGGTGCATCATGGGTAGGTTACACTGGCACCTCTATTGTTCTCCAAACAAAACGTTAACCCGCAACATTCCTTTCAAATAGATAAATGAATATACAATCCTATGTTGAGGAAAGGTATAGCTAGCTGTTAATGTTCGTATCACTATATATGGATATCATTTTCAAGTCTATGGTGGGAAAGATCTTTCTTATAGCTATTTTTTTATCTTATTACTCACTTACACGGACAACCTTTGGCGAGAAAAAAATGCCTCACTCCAGCATAGAGGAAAAGCATACGACCGTCCGTGACTACGTTCAACATAAGACTTTTGTTATAGATTAGACCAGTCTCTGGCAACCTCCATTTTGAAATCCTAGTAAAAAACGATTCCCGCCTATTTTCCTTTATATGCTAAAATAAGGGCTGGGTTCGCCAGGATTATACCTCTGATGACCTTAAGAAGGCTGTTCCCTGCCCGACTTCAGGTACGCGGCAAGGGGGGGGGGGGGTACGCATGATGTGCAGTGCACTACCCCATCCCCTTGGCTGCCAAAAAGTGGGTTACTCCTTATTGAAAGATCGTCAATACTCTCCTTTTTCCATATAAAACCTATGACTACACATCCCTCTCAGAAAATCCTTAGTAAGCACCTGCGCTAAGTCTCTTATCTATTCAAACCCCTCTCATCTTTCTATATATCTCAAGTAGGCAGGCTGTTACGACGTTTCACAGGATTAAAGAAATGTTTTACAGAACTTAGGAAGCCATTCCCTGCGTTCGGCGGACAATTGTTCTTACGGGTCTCCCTATTGGAAGCTTTTGTGAAGCGTGTTTGAAACGCCATGTTGTAGAATATAACGTGAACGTTCCTATTGGTTAGCGCAGATGTCTCGTAATGCGAGCATCCATACTCGGACGCAAACTCCCGCGCCTCGTCCTTCGCGACACAGCGACCCCGTCTTAAGTCTCGCTTATTACCCACAAGGACTATGGGTATTTGACAGATATCGTCCGTTTTGCGAACCTGCGTGACTAATTTGACGAGTTGACGCGCCATCTCGTAGCTGTAATAATCTGTGATTGAGTAGACGACGACGAAGCCGTCGCCATTGTGGATATACGAAGCTTCTCCCTGAAATATTAAATAAAGATGAAAGGATCATTTCGGACCTCAAATGAGTAAAATCTACTGCACTTTTCTCTAGTATAATAATAAACAGGTCAGGTCAGACTGATTTGTTTTTTGCGATATCAGGACTTACGTTGCCAGCTGTATCGAGTATATCAAGCTCCATAGAGGAGTCACCGATTCGCAGCTCTTTCTCATATGTCATCTCTGAAGAGGAGAAAGTACAGTATGTTGAGAAGCGCGCGCATCACCTAATGTATGTTGAGAAGCGCACACATCACCTAATGTATGTTGAGAAGCGCACACATCACCTAATGTATGTTGAGAAGCGTGCACATCACCTAATGTATGTTGAGAAGCGCACACATCACCTAATGTATGTTGAGAAGCGCACACATCACCTAATGTATGTTGAGAAGCGTGCACATCACCTAATGTATGTTGAAAAGCGCACATATCACCTAATGTATGATGAGAAGCGCACATATCACCTAATGTATGTTGAAAAGCGCACATATCACCTAATGTATGATGAGAAGCGCACATATCACCTAATGTATGTTGAAAAGCGCACATATCACCTAATGTATGTTGAGAAGTGTGCACATCACCTAATGTATGTTGAAAAGCGCACATATCACCTAATGTATGATGAGAAGCGCACATATCACCTAATGTATGTTGAAAAGCGCACATATCACCTAATGTATGTTGAGAAGTGTGCACATCACCTAATGTATGTTGAAAAGCGCACATATCACCTAATGTATGATGAGAAGCGCGCACATAATGTATTACAAGAAACAAGCACTTCACCTATCGCGTACATGAAGAACACTGTGTACATGACGAGCACTGTGTATATCACCTAGTGTGTACATGCCGAGCACTGTGTATATCACCTAGTGTGTACATGCCGAGCAGTGCGAACATCACCTGGTGTGTACATGACGAGCACTGTGTATATCACCTAGTGTGTACATGCAGAGCACTGTGTATATCACCTAGTGTGTACATGCCGAGCAGTGCGGACATCACCTGGTGTGTACATGACGAGCACTGCGCACATCACCTAGCGTGTACATGACGAGCACTGCACACATCACCTAGTGTGTACATGACAAGCATTGTGCACATCACCTGGTGTGTACATGACGAGCACTGCGCACATCACCTGGTGTGTACATGACTAGCACTGCGCACATCACCTAGTGTGTACATGACAAGCATTGTGCACATCACCTGGTGTGTACATGTCGAGCACTGCGCACATCACCTGGTGTGTACATGACGAGCACTGCGCACATCACCTGGTGTGTTCATGACGAGCACTGCGCACATCACCTAGTGTGTACACGACAAGCATTGCGCACATCACCTAGTGTGTACATGACGAGCACTGCGCACATCACCTAGTGTGTACATGACGAGCACTGCGCACATCACCTAGTGTGTAAATGACAAGCATTGCGCACATCACCTAGTGTGTACATGACGAGCACTGCACACATCACCTAGTGTGTACATGACGAGCACTGCACACATCACCTAGTGTGTACATGACGAGCACTGCGCACACCACCTAGTGTGTACATGACGAGCACTGCACACATCACCTAGTGTGTACATGACGAGCATTGCGCACACCACCTAGTGTGTACATGACGAGCACTGCACACATCACCTAGTGTGTACATGACGGGCATTGCGCACATCACCTGGTGTGTACATGACGAGCACTGGGCACATCACCTGGTGTGTACATGACGAGCACCGCACACATCACCTAGTGTGTACATGACGAGCACTGCACACATCACCTAGTGTGTACATGACAAGCATTGTGCACATCACCTGGTGTGTACATGACGAGCACTGCGCACATCACCTGGTGTGTACATTACGAGCACTGCGCACATCACCTGGTGTGTACATGACAAGCATTGTGCACATCACCTGGTGTGTGCATGACGAGCATTGCGCACATCACCTGGTGTGTACATGACGAGCACTGCACTCATCACCTGGTGTGTACATGACGAGCACTGCGCACATCACCTGGTGTGTTCATGACGAGCACTGCGCACATCACCTAGTGTGTACATGACGAGCACTGCACACATCACCTGGTCTGTACATGACAAGTACTGCGCACATCACCTGGTGTGTACATGACGAGCACTGCGCACATCACCTGGTGTGTACATGACAAGCATTGTGCACATCACCTGGTGTGTACATGACGAGCATTGCGCACATCACCTGGTGTGTACATGACGAGCACTGCGCACATCACCTGGTGTGTACATGACGAGCACTGCACACATCACCTGGTGTGTTCATGACGAGTACTGCGCACATCACCTAGTGTGTACATGACGAGCACTGCATACATCACCTGGTGTGTACATGACAAGCACTGCGCACATCACCTGGTGTGTACATGACGAGCACTGCGCACATCACCTGGTGTGCACATGACAAGCACTGCGCACATCACCTGGTGTGTACATGACGAGCACTGCACACATCACCTAGTGTGTACATGACGAGCACTGCACACATCACCTAGTGTGTACATGACAAGCACTGCGCACATCGCCTGGTGTGTACATGACGAGCATTGTGAACATCACCTAGTGTGTACATGACGAGCACTGCGCACATCACCTGGTATGTACATGACGAGCACTGCGCACATCACCAAGTGTGTACATGACGAGCACTGCGCACATCACCTGGTGTGTACCTGACGAGCACTGCGCACATCACCTAGTGCGCACCAGCTTCGGGAGCATACTATTTAGTAGTTGTTGGAATTTAATTTTCTTTGCAAATCGCAGCGCGAAGAAAGCCATTATTACTGATATGTTCCTGAAATTAGTTTCAGTGAATCTCGACATTGCACCGCCTCGGACTCCAAACTCAGTATTCCCGAGATTTCCGTTTTTACAGACGGCTCATACTACATATTCCTTAGCATGATAGATACGCTACTGCTTTCTATTCCCTTCTTGGCAAAGTGTTGAGTCATCGTAATATTGCATAAACATACCTTAGATAACATCTAAAAATCTGTCTGAAATTATCTTTATTCATTTAGCCATTATGTGGCTTTTCTTCTTATCCGCCTTATCGAAGATATGATTTCCGATGTCTCTAATGCGGTTAGCCTGTGGTAAACCTAATTACCTCATTCTCAAATGTCTAGACCGGAGTGTGAGTATACCCGTCTAACCTCAGACGACCTCTGAAACCACCGCAAATCGCTCGCAAGAATACGCCCAAAACATGCGAAACCAAAAATGTTACGTGTTATCTATAAGACCTTTTAATGGTCTTCTGAAGTTGAGATGAGTCGATTTTTTAAAGTGCTCAAATTTCCTATTGCGTGTAAATGAATGTTGATCCAGCTAGGGGATTCACGCGCTCCCTCTCTCTCTCTTCGACCGCAAAAACAAAAATGTAAAAAATACATTCTCGATTTGTTTGCTGTGTTTTCCAGCCGTCGCAAGGTCTCATTGACAGGATTGCGGGTTCGCAGAAACGAGAAGAAAATCGAGCCTAGTGACTTTGGCAATGGATAGATCCAAATTTAATCCTTTTCTCAATCATGAGCTATATCGACTATACATCACAGGGACCAAAGATGTGAAAAAGTGTGAATTAGGAGATGCGGTTTGTGTAGCGTCTAAAAGCCGGATGGCGCGTGCAAGCTAATAGGTGCAAATGGCCGCGTTAGATATAATCAATACAAATAATAGCCACTTAAGGTTTCCGAATGCGGCATCAAATGACTTTTATTCTCCATTAAGAGGTTTTATCGAGGTGCTTTATTCCTTTAAAGAGGATTGGTTCTTCCATGAAAAATCTAACACACTTCACCGTCAAAAGCGCTTTAACGCTAGAGATCATACCATTAGATATCGGTAATCCGCGAATGCTTCGAAAGCCTCTTGAGAAGGCACGAATATTTACCTAGTTTACTCATTCCATCATTCTAGATGGCTCCCTCATGCGCGGATTACGGATTACGGATTACTTAACGCTCCGAGCTAAACCTTTTCTTGTGACTTGCATATAAGAATAGATATGCGCGCGGCTTATGTAAACGTATTTTTGCGCTTTTATCTCTTTTATCTCCGAGCTAAACCTTTTCTTGTGACTTGCATATAAGAATAGATATGCGCGCGATTTATGTAAACGTATTTTTGCGCTTTTATCTCGCGCGCTGGATACAATGCGCATCACGAAAAGGTACTAGTCTATAAAAACTAAGGAACCAATTTGTATGCTCCAAAATAAACCCATTGGGCTTGCCACTCAGTCTAAGGAAAAGGATGGCAGTGCGCAAAGGTATCAGTTTAGGGAATGTACAGGTTCTGCGCAAGTCTTGTATAGTCTTTATTTTGGAGTCCAATATCTTTAGCGCTTTGCATTGTCCGGTGATCTCTGCTTTTAGCTAATGTGATTTACACAAACGTGTTTTGAATTTGGTCTCTACTTTTATGAAGATAAGGACTACAATTAGACAAATTAACTATCGTTTTCAATTCGTCAACCCCCTCCCCTTTAGGGTAAACCAGTGTCCGTGGACTTACAACAGCGGTAAATGTAGTACGCGCATGCTCACCTAGAGTAGGGTCGTATTCATTCAAGAATCGGCCGGTGACGAATCGAACCACCAGAGCTGTCAATCAAAAATAATAATACAATCAAAACATCAGAAACGAAATAAATTCACTGAAAGTATAGTAGAACTACAAAACCTTTTAAACAAGGTTTAGTTTGTGGTGATCGCCAATCCCAAGATCTCATTGCGGGTTTTCTGCAGCCCCCATCCTATAACAGGCTTGTATCCGTGTTAGTCATACAGCTCGAAACAGGTCTGACTGTTTATTGTACGTGACGTTCTATTGTACGTGACGGTTCGTGGATCGAAAGGTTAAATGCTCAACTACACCTTTATATAGATTTGTAGTAATTAATGTTATTAAGTTTGCCCCATTCAAAGAAACAACTAAAGGTGTTTCGAAGTGTGAACACGACCTTGCCAATAGAAGACCCGCCAACAAGAAACACGAAAATGAAAAATATTTTGCTCTTAAATATTTAGTAGATTAAGTGTGGAGAGAGAATAAATTATATCCGTGAGGTTTCAGACAGTTTGATAGGGGATAAAGAATATAGATAAGGTATTTGACTAGGGCTTAGCCCCAAAATCATTCAGGTCAAAGCAATTTGAATATAAGTCTCGTAAAGGATTATGAAAAAAACGCACATTTGCTCTAAGATATCTTAGAAGCTTTTCAAGAGGATTCTAGAATTAGAATCAGTTCTTCGAATATTTATGATGAAGACAGTTTTATACTGCATCCTATTTTCAGATAAGTAAAAAAATTAAATAAATGCACAGTACAAAATGTAATAACAAAGATGAGAGAAAGCATAGTAAATGTGTTTGTAAATAACATCCAATGAAAATATCAACTACTCGTTTTCTATTTTAAAACTTAGCAGGGTACATGGCTGCGAAAAAGCTGTCTTCGTGCGAAGAAACAAAGCCCTATTTTTAGCTCTTCGAATTCTCAATTTAGCTCGCAAACACACCATGGGGAACGTGCACTGCAGTGTAGTGCAATGCCGTTTAATGCAGCTCACGTTTTTGTATGGAAAATATTGTGCGAAAATTTTCTTGTACAAATCCCTGAGCTAACCGTTGTGATAAAAGCAAAATGCTTGGTTAAAACAACAAAAAGAGAAATCTTAGAAACGTAAATTCCCTTCCAGGAGGAAACAGAATAAGTGTATTTATAATAAGTTTGAAGAAGAGGGCAAAAGGTCTTGGAGTCTTCCTTAATCATTTTTTTCTCTGATAAAACATCGTCGTTTAAATTGTTAGAAGATTGATTTTAGGATGTCTTATTATTTATTTTTTTTTTTTTTTGCAACGAATACACCTTTACCTATGGGCGAATTCTCTTATTACAAAACGTTTCTTAAAGAATATTATTGTATAATATTTTCATGTTCATTAAGGATATTATGAAAACATCATTCTAGCAGGAAATGAAATGGAAACAAAATCTGCTTGTTTTGAAAATAAAGCTCGAGTTTTAGACGAGTAGTTGCGAGGAACATTTTATTTTTGATACGATCACTTAATTACAATAAATTTCGTTCACACTTTCTGACCTCTGAAATCTTAGATCGATCGGGAAGTCGATATGGCTAAAACTGTACATGTTAAACGGCATAAAACTAGAATTATTTACGGCTGTTTTGAATTTACTTATTAGCCCAATTTAGCAGGAGTCTTTTCGCGTTATCTTTCTCCCTCAGTGTGCGTGCGACTATAGAATCAATATTGCAAACACATTTAAAAGTAATACTCCGAAACGAAAAGCCTACGGCGTTTTAAATAAAGCATATGCTCCGATGACACTCTAAACACAAAATTTGTAAAAGATAACAAAATTTGAGTACGATAACTTTGAAAATATACCATTAGTACATTATTGTATGTTATTTCGCAAAAATGTATTCTTTGGGTACTTTAGAAGTTAAATAAACTGGCCGCTGTATTATAATAAAGCATGTTCCATGTGCACGTATATAAACACTAATAACATTTAGCTTAATAAAAAAATCACGGCATCTCAAACTCACGCAATTCACGCATCATTGACATCACTAAATGAATATCTATTAAGTTATACGATATTGATATTTTTTCTAAGGTGAATTGCGTTTAAAATTCAGGACGAAACATCACAAACAAACAAAACTTCAAAGTTTAGAAAGTTCTGACCTGTTTTTCCCACTCCAGCGGCTCCTAACACCACCATGGAGTATTTCTCTGATGGTTTATTGTTATTCCCGTCTTTCGGGTCCTTGGGTTTTGGCGCTAAACTTGCTCGTCGCCTGGTAAGAGTGTCTACGGGTTTATACTGTTCTGTTATTGGTGTGCAATTTACGCTGTTGCTCCTCTGCGCTCTAAAAGTTCTCTCTCTTATGGCTTGTCCCCCCAAACTTCCTCTTCTGAGTGGAAACGTCCCTAAACCATTGTAATCTTGTCTTAGAAGTGGATGAGGCGAGAACTCTTTCATTCCCTGGGAAAAGCTGTACGAGCTTCGCGATAAAGTAGGTCTTTCTTTTCTAGACATGAAGAATTATGTTTCCTTGACTCGTATCGCCACTGAACGCCGTTAATGTGCCATATCTGCGGAGATTAAACGGAGAGAAACACGGCTCTTAGCTTTGACAGCCGTTCTTAGAGCATCGTTGTGGCGGAGTAATTGTACAACAAACTTTCACGCAAATGAGATAGCGTTCATGATCTTGCGACCGGAAATTCGGAGGATCAAACACCGGTCAAATGTCAAACAGCTTTCAAAACTGAGTCATCACAATGATCCAGAAACAATACACTACGGCTTACCAAAACGGATGCAAATCAGACAACCCTTCCCTCCCCTAACATCAAACACTATCAATTTCCTTTATTACACATAAGCGAAACAGAAAACGTCAGTCAAAGACGTGTGGACCAATGGCAAGAACGTGAACGCAGGCCAAGAACTTCAAAATGGCTTCCGCGAGTCAAATATTGTCAGTCACAATTGTTTAGACCAATAACAGGGCTTGAAGTGGAGGCCAAGGACTATAAAATGGCTTTCGGAGAAGTTCAAAGCGTATCCGGTTTATTTACGGTGTTAAGTTTCTGCGTGGTTTTTACCGACTAATGTCTTTTTTGTCGGAAAGATGCTTTTTCTTTAATTAGAAAAATTACAAATTCAATTGGTACTTAGATGTTAAGCTGACGCAGCCATTGAAAAAGTATTCTTTTTGTTAAAAGAGATTAAGAGAGTTTTCGCGTAAACAACGCAGCGTATGCTATAAACTACACTTTTTAGTATTTCATGTACTTTGTGTACAAACGGTGTTTACCGAAAGACTTCAAAAACTTTTGATTATGGAAGTATCTTCATAGAAAGGTTGAGGGACCACGCTTTTCTCTGTTCTTTTTATGGCCTTAAATGTAATTAATAAATGTTCTGGCGATATAAAACAAATTAAGACCAATTAAATATCCTTTGTCTTCTTGTAATTTAATAGAAGAGTTAAAAGAGATAGAACGATACATTCCATTACACCCTGTACAATTAAGCTAGGATCATTACTTGTTTTTGTACATTTACGTTAAAAGGGCTAACAAAGGAGGTTAACTTTTTTTTTCTTGGGTAGGAGCGTGAATGGCCGAGAGGTGAAATTTGCTAAATTGGTTGCCAAAATACACAACAAACACTTCAACACACACGCAAGGAACAACCAAAAGGGAAATACAGTTCTTATGGCTAAGGAATATAAAAGCATTGAAAATCGTCCCATTATTTACTTTACATTAGGTTTACAACTTCAAAGTTTTCGCGGGCGCTATTCTGATGTCGTCATAATAATGATTGCTCATTGGCCAAACGACCACCCTATGCAGAGCACCACAAATGAAACTAAAAGTACGTGGTGTTATAAGGCGGGAAGACCCTGGGGCAGACGGTTATTTGAAATGAGCGATGTTTTAATCTGTAATGTCAGGTGAGGACTGAAAAAAGTAAGTTGGCAATGTTCCTAATCATTGTACAAAATTAATATGAAATAGTGAGTTAGCTGTCGCGTTGATGTTCGATTCAGAAAAGTGAAACCATGAGAACGGAAACTTTGCGGGAAAGAGAATCCCATACGCCCACCATATCAATATTTGGGTGACCTTCATACCCAATCGGCCGACCTCTTGGAGGCCTGGGTCTAAGGGCTTTTCAAGATCAGTGAGAAAAAGATTTGACCAAGCGATCAAGTTTTTCTAACAAATTTTGGCCGCAAGTCTCAAATTGACAGGAATCAGCATTTTTTTACCATGTTTTCTGGAGATCCGGGAGCGGGAAAACTTTAGCTCTTCTAAATATGGGCATCAATGCCCATATAAGGCAATACATACGAAGGACACTATATGTGGGGAATATGTGTGATATGCAAACACTTATTACATACCCACGGGTATGAACTGAATAATGGTCAAAATGACAAACTTAGCATTGAAATATGTGTACGCATGCGCTGAGATGCGGTTTCTGTCACTGGGGAGTCAGAGTTCGGAGCGGAGGAACGTGGGGCCATATTTGGGGGTCTGGTACCGAGGAATCTTAGTTTGTTTTTAGATACTTTCTCTATAGAGTAAAGATGGTCACAGTCACTGTTTTTCTCTTCTGGTTACAAGTCATAATGTTTACGAAACCCGACAAGATCGACAACCTAAAAAACGACAAGAATCATGCAGCTTTTCCAAATAAGAAATATATTTTATATAATAGTTTCCTTACATGGAAATGACCGCGTTTGGCAAAAACGACAATTTTTTGCTGAATTTTGGAAAGCTATGGATAAACTAGGTGGTCTACGTCAGGCGTGGTGGAATCAGGAAATAGACCAACAGTGGTTTGAAGTGGTCATATGCGCCTCTTATTTCCACAGTGTTGATATATTTTCCCCTTTAAAAGACTTTTTTATATTTCCCCCTTATAAAAAAAAAACAGACAGTATCTGATACATCCCATCCAATTACATCCAACACTGGTGTGAATCGTCTTTCCATATAATTATATCACCCCGGAATGCGTGAATTTCTCGAGAAGACGATTTACACACTTTAACTACTTTATTGATAGTCATTCTATTTGTATCCACTCCGTTGGTTTCCCGGGGGTCTGAGGTTTGTCAGAGTCGGACAAAAAATAAACAAACATACAGCACTGAAATAACATTGAGGTGAATTACTATTACTAGGTACGCAACTTCAACGAAAGGCGCGAAAAGATTATTAGGAGAATCTATTTTACACAAAAAATAAAAGAAATATTTTCCTCTTTTATTTCGCCCCGTGTCATGACTGTGTTGAAATGTTGAAATAATCAATAACCAGAAACGGGTACCCTGTGTTCTAGTCGCACCTTCTGGACCGAGAGGTGCAAGGCTTCCCTTCGGCATTCGTTCGCCCTCTCCTCGGTATTTGTTTGTCGTTGCTTTGGGGTTTTCGGTAGTTCGAGTTAGCCTCAAGGCAAGTAAATGATTACGAACAGAGGAAAGGCCGAGAATTGCTAGCTTTCCCTTCGGCATTCGTTCGCCCTCTCCTCTGTATTTGTTTGTCGTGCTTTCGGGTTTTCGGCAGTTCGAATCGTCCTCAAGGCAAGTAAATGATTTGTTATGGACCATAAGGGTATGTTTAGATGAAACATCCTCAAAAACGCAAAATTTGTTATCGGTCATTCCAACCAAAACAAAATTAGTATCCATTCCAACACAATCCCAAACAATGCTTGCAACAAAAACAAAATGATAAAAACATCCTCCTAAAATTAGATTACACCCATCGGCAGGACAATCCTTAAGTTCAAAAATTTCCTTCTTTCCACTACAAAACATGATATGGGACGGATGAGAAAGCTGGAGAATGAAATTGAGAAATGAGATTGCACCGGACGAGGATGGATGGATGGAGTTATGTTTAGACCATCTTTTAGATGTATTATTTGTTACTTGGCCTAACACTGCACATTAATTATTCCGGAGTGCAAGAATGTAAGTGAACATCCCATTTCTTAAAGAAAGCCAATCACGCTGCCATTTTATGCTCACCCTCAATGGCGGGTCACTTTTTAATCAAATATCGTCGATATAAAGTATCAGACTTCATTGTTGTTTTGAAGTTTTCTTTCAAATAAACCGTTGTATCTTCAATGATAAACAATAACAAAGGAGTGCGTGGTTGATCGACATTCTTTAACACACTTATTAAACATTGGATGAGGAGGACTAGTACGAGGGTATATGTACATCTACCTTTAGTATTTTTTATTGAGCTGACTGACTAAAAGATAGCAGGGCATCAGAAACACACAGTAACTGACAGTTACTAGGTGTAGAAAATAAAACATAGAAGCTCTATTCTTACCTAGTACATTATCAGGTGACGGATTGCTTGCTTTCTAACTCCACTTCAAAGAGTAGCTTCCCGCCACTAACACTTCTCTTTCCGCTACATTAAGGCGAACTCTGGCTTGCCAGATTTCTCCTTGCCTATGTACGTGACAGCTAGAGACGCTGGTTCTGTATAGCTGGACAAGAGTCCGAGTGGTACCGAGATATCCTGGACTGGCTTTTGACGGATCTGTTTATATTGTCACGGAAGCACTATCAGGTAACAATAAACGGTATAATGGGGTCCT
The DNA here is from genome assembly GCF_932526225.1 of Nematostella vectensis. NCBI lineage: Eukaryota > Metazoa > Cnidaria > Anthozoa > Actiniaria > Edwardsiidae > Nematostella > Nematostella vectensis. The sequence continues at coordinate 9,058,099 of NC_064045.1, read as the reverse complement.
CGTGTCACGAAAACATTATTTATCTCTAGGTTGCTCCTTCTAATAATAAGCTGAGCGATAAATCGCGCACGCCGTACGTCACCCACCCTCTCCTCGACATTCGCTCGTCACGCTTTCGAGATCCCTTCGGCAGTCGTTCGTCAAACACTTTCGGAGTATGACCCAATGTCGCGTATGCAAAGTACTTAAACCCGCGTTTAAGAACCTTGATTTTTTCGAGTCTGGTTAAACAGGTTCTTATATTTTGGGGCACTTACTAACAATTAACGCAAAATAGTTTCTTAGATTAGGTTCTTAATTTTTTTTCCAAGTTGCTTAAAACAATTTATCATAAGCGCTTATACAAACCATGTTCTAAGCGCTTCACATTTAAAATCCTGGAGAATTGAGGAACACAAGCTTCTAGTAAGCTCACATACGTTCAACAAGTCCAATTCAGGGCCGAGAAACAGAAAGATACTATCCATGTCTCGACCGGGAATCGAACCCGTTTCAGCAGAGGTGAGAGGCCCCATACGCTGCCGCGCTAACACTCCGGGCCACCCGTGATTTCAAATAATAAAAATAAAATAGTAGGATTCATGATTACAGAAGTATGACTGACATTGGGCTGAATATATAGCAACTTTGCTATGGAGATATCCTATTGTATAAATGTTATATCTGTAAATCTTATCTTTATGGAAGGGCAAAATGTTTAGCAAATTTATATTTTAAAGCCCCATGATTTTTTTTTCATGAAGCAATCCATCATATAAGAACCTTTCGATTTTTTTGGCTTAGTAGGTTCCTCATATATTGGGGTATTGAAATTCAAAATTTCTGCCTATAGGTTCAAAATAAAATAACTAGTTTCTTACACGCGGGTTCTTACTGTATTTAGTATGGTTCCAAAGCTTATGAAGTACTTCGTGTTTTTAGTTTGATAATCGGTCACACCAAGGTTAGATGATGATGTAGATATTTTATTATCGGTACCATATAACTTTTGTTACATAGATTGTTTCAACCAATACATTTCTATATTACGTATTTCCTTTCCTTATACACATACACAGAAAAATGTGCTTTGCAACAGCCTTTTGTACCTTTTTCGCGGGTTTATAAGTAAATGAAATAGATGTTCCTTGTTGTGGAATCTTATGTTGTCTATTATTGCCTTTGGTTAGCTAACTATTTTTGGAGGGGGGGGAGGTGCTATTTTTGGAGTGAGAAGGGGAGGGTGGAATTGTGGGAATGCAAAATTTGATACCACCAAAATTACCCAGGATAAAAAATCCCAACCCAACAATTTTTGTTTTTTTCCACAAAGAACCAGCAAGTGACTACAAAACTTTGCAAATTACACCTTAATTTTATTGACATAATTCTATATTTTTCAAATTACACATCGCTTTTGTCTATTTAATACATTTGCTAACATGTCGTTATTTGGTCTGTAAAGATTTGTAAAATCTATCTTGGTCGCTCGTTGAGAAGATAATGGATATGCACTTTCTTTTCCTGGTCAAACCTGCGATAAAGACACAAGACACAAATCACGTGACACAGGCAAGCTTACTTCAAATATAATTTTTAGTCCCAAGCAACAGGTAACGGATAAAATAGGCAACATAACCATTTTCAAAGATAATAGGAAACGAAGAGAAATCATATATAACTTTTCCCTATAATAAACGCCCCTTCAGGAGTCTACTAGCTACCGTCAGCCAATGGGCCATACTATCACTCTCTGACAGACACAAAAGATACTCACGAATCCTCGCGCCTCCTTATCAAGCGAAGAAATATCCATGGCTTAATGAAAAGCTTCTTTCAAGGATGAAAGACCAACCGCATACATCTGATGTGGAACTTGAAAGTTGTACATTTCTTAGGCGAGCTGACGTAATGTAGCCATGGAAACAGGTAACCAGAAGTAGTAGTGGCCTGCATATCAAACTTTTGGTGTTATTCAAACTCGCTCGGCCGCTTTTTTAGAGACTGAGACTAGGAGCTGTGTAACCTGGCAAATTACAAATGGGTTTTCTCTGAGCTATCCAAGATGGCGGACGAAGAGCGATTATTTTTGGAAAACAGGGCTATTTAACCTGAGATTTCTGCTTATAGAAGCGAAAAATACCTATTTTTCTCATCAAATACCCCTGTAGGGGCTAGATCTTTCTTCTGCCAGCCTAACTTGTGGAAAAAAGCCCTCGTAGGTATTTTAATCGACTACGTCCTTGTGTGATCCTGATGCTGAAGAGTACAGAAACACCCGAAGGACGAGAAGCTAAGTATTCCTTTCTAATATTTCCGTTTTTTGTTTGTATAATTTTGGCGCAATTCTTATCTAGATAATCTTCACGGGTTGTTTTTTGGGGATCATCTTGCAGAATCTCGGTAAACTTAGGCGGGAAGAGGTTCAAAAGTTTAGTCGTCTCGTTTGCTTGTGCATAATAGATCTCTACTAAAATGATGGTGCAAGGGTATTTGACTAATTTTACACAAGATCCGCCATTGAAAAAACAAAGATTGGCTTACACACTACCTCAAGTCCGTGAAATCGGGCTGTGTGATTCTCGGGACTCTAGAATCGAAGAGCTCGAGAATCAGCTGTCAGAGCTAAAACATCGACTCGCTGATGTTGTCAAAGAGAGAGATGGCATGAGAAAGGAGCTAGGCAAGGAAAAAAAGCCCTTTCTTCAGCCGAGAAAGCCTTTTTGTGACCTTGAGCCAAAAGCTCAATTTCACAAAAAGTCAGAGATTAAAAAATGGCTTGAGAAGCAATTTGAGAAGCTTCCAACAGATTGGAAAGTTGTTGAGGTTTGTTTAGAATTTTTGTACACATGGAAACAACCTAAATTTACCAATTCTGTTATAATGGCATTTGTTTATCATAAAATGTTTCCTTATCTCTAGGTTCAACTTGAAGTTGGTCAGTTTTGCCCTACATTTCAATGTTTCCTTATCTCTAGGTTCAACTTGAAGTTGGTATGGTCAGTTTTGCCCTACATTTCAATGAGAGGGTTGAGCCTGAGGAGATTGACCATAAAAAGATCCAAAGAGCTCTCAAGGTAGGTATTATAGAAGTACATGTACAGTACTGTAGGTTTCTTATTTTTTCTATATTTAGATTATTTTTATAATCTCAGGCCAAAGATGATGGTGATGTTTCTGACTCAGCATACCATGAGCTAAAGATGGTAGCTGGGTCCAGCTTGCCATCACTGTATGGGATACAGAAAGAGAGAAAAGCTCAAAATGCAATCATTCCTATTACAGAATTTGAAGGGGTTAGTCTGTTGATAGTCTTAATTCTGATTTGCTTTGTGCACAGCACATTTTGCATCCTTTAAAACAAGCAAATACTGTACAAACCCAATAATTCATTAAACAAAGTTTCTCCTTTCAGAATGCAAAAGGATGTTCAAGATCCATCAAGGACATTCTAAGTTATAGTTCAGATGTCATTGGAAATGCAGGGGGCAATGTTATAACCCTTCGGTTTTCTGGTGATGGTAGAAAAACCACCAAAAAACTCGGGAGTGTTATGACAACCTTCTGCTTTCCAGCAGAAAACTCTGTTAAAAGAAGCCCAGAAAGGGAATACTGTATATCTATATATGATGGTGAGTTGGTTGCAGCTAATTTATTGCAGCTGTAAGCGAGAACAAATCTTCCTAATGATATAGTCAACTAAAGCCATATATCTGTGAACACTTTTTATTATAGGCAAGGAGTCATATGACATCCTAAAGGCGACCTTGAGAGGGGTTTTTGATGAGATGAAGGCCCTAGGGAGAACTGGCATTCTTGTTAATGGCCTTGAATACACTATTGATTGGTAGGTTTCATTTTTTTTGCAACCAATAATCTTATGATCTGGCATTAAACAGGACATATGTAACTTTTATCCCTTTTTTAAGGGTGATGTGTGCTGACTGGAAGTTCATGGCGTGTATTCTCGGAATTAATAGTCCCTGTGCCTTGTACTTCTGCATTTGGTGCGAGTGCAGCAAAAGGATGATCAGAGACTTTTCTAGTAAGTTTTTTAATTTTGTTACTTATATAATGAATGTTATGTAATGAATTAAATGATTTTTGTTTTTATGAATTATTCCATTGTCAGCTATATTATAAATAACTAGATAAATTTGATAAAAATTTCAGTCCCACAATGGCCCATAACCAGAACCTTAAACCAGTGCCGTGCACGTGTTGGGTGTCCAAATGCCAAGGGAGTTCAATGTTTACCTCTCGTGGACATTGAATTTACCAAGGTCATACCCGACACCCTGCACCTCAAATTGAGGATCATGGGAAAACTTCTCAACCAGGTAAAATTATGCTTATTTAACAAATTCAAATCTCCATTGAGCCATTTTTTAAAAAAGTTCCTGGTATATATTAAACTTCTAGGTTGCTTGCTGGGCTATAGAGCAGAATGTTAAAAAAGCCATGGAAGAAGCAATAGAAGCTTTGGGTAAATAAAAATTTCATGTATAGGGTAAATGGGTATAGGGGATGTCTTATGGTGATTATCATTTTGTTTTCTTGCCATATTGTATTTGCAGGTGTGAGGTTTTGTTTCTATGATGTCCAGGATGACAGTGGCAAAACCACAACCAAGTGGAGCTCTTTGGATTGTAAGTAAATAACTGACTAATAGAAAAGACTGTTATAATAACTGAAACTAATATGAAATTACTATAAAGTTTCGTTATTTATTTTCTTTGAATCCTCTTTTCCTTATAAAGGTGATGATTTGGAAACTATCATTAGGGGGCTTGATATCCATGCCTTCCTAGGAGACATGGAGAACAAGTCCATCACCAGCCTTGACTGTCTGACCAAAGCCCAGCTAGTGGAGGAATGTAGGAAGTTCCATCTGAGGTCGACAGGCACCAAGGACTTCCTACGTGCCACACTCAAGGATCATCTTGACCGCAACAACATAGTGTTTGAGGTATGATTTTTATTTTCATTATAAAAAAGACCAGCACACCCAGGATACTACTGTGTATAAAGCTAATTTAACAATTGCTTTGTGTTTTGTAGCCATCGTCCACTCCCACTTGTGAGAAAACAGTTCTTAGCATATCAGAGCTGACACAAGTGTGGAAAAGTTTGATGGTCCTCACTGATGCTCTTGGGGCAAATCCTGGAGATGAAGCATATCTTCGAGCAGATGCTTTTCAAGAAAAGGCCCGCCAATGGGGAACCAAATTTAGAAAGGCCACGTTTGATGAGGTAATTCTACATCCCTGTGGTTAGTTGAACTGGCAGGACACAAGCCTCATTTGATCATATGTCACTGAAAAAATAACAAGTAGATATATTATTTTAATTGTGCTTTCTTTTATCTCTCCACAGGATGTAATTCCATATATACATGGTAAGATTAAAATGAGATTCCTTAATTGACTTGGGATCTCCGAGACCAAGTAATTTTATGCATTTTTTTCTCTACAGTTCTTGTTTATCATGTCCCCCAATTTTTGGAGATTCATGGCACGATCCACCAGTTCAATTGCCAGACAGTGGAAAAGAAAAACCACATGCAGAACAAGACATTCCACAGGGGTAGCCAGAAAGGGGGGAAAAATAGCAACTACACTGTACAGGTAATTCCAAGTGAAAAAAACGTCATGTTATCTAGACTAATCGCTTGCTACAACTGTGTATTTTTATCTCTATAGATCATGGAGAGGGAAAACAGAAAACTGTTCAGTAGGGAAAATAATTTGGAAAGGGTCAAGAGAAAATATCAAAAGCAGTGAAGACAAAGAAAAAATGTATTTATTTATTTATTATATTTTTGGTGCTATTTATTACTGTTGTAAATATCACTATTTATAACTTGTATAACTATTTGTACCCACATTATTATATAAAGGCATTAAAACCATCAAAACAATCTGTATCATTCCCTGGATCTAAATTCCCCCTCTTTATTTTCGACTGGAAATACAGTGAAATCGGTTGAAACAGATGTCAACAATTAGTTTATATAGAGAGATTTTAACTTACCGAGCCATAGTTGTGAAGCATATTCCGTCTACGCCGTACGAAGCTGATCTCCAAAAAGCTCAGCGGGGGATACTTGCGCTCTAGCGGTCGACACATACTAGGCCTTTCTTCCTCTGACCCATATTCAGAGATGTAAGTACAACGGGGGCACGAACTATGATCATAATTAATCCTTAGCTCGTATCCTCATGATATCCACATCTTCGAAGATGAGTCAACTTCACATATGGTACTCGAATCTGGCAGTTGCCGAGCCATAAACTCCGTACCAATAACGGTGCCAAACTTGACAGCAGTGCACGGGAACCGAATATTACGGGTCCCTGAAAAATCCAGCTTTCGTAAGGTAGCAAAAGAAAATGTCCCTTTACCAAACAAAGCGGAAAAACCCCCCTTTGAAAGTGGGACTTTCACTTGTACTCTCCGAATGAGTCCCGTGTCATTCTCGGGTGTACGAAATTGGAGCTCATCGAACAGTGCATGTCGAATCAGCCACAATTCCTTATCCTCGGAGCAAAGAATGGGAAGCTTTTCTCTTGCTACCTCACTACTGTCGGGGTTCCCAGCATTCACGGCTAAATAGCATGACAACTGCGGATTCAATGAAAGAGAAACCGTAGAATTATATCTATCGCTGTAGCCTTTCCATTTCACAAAGGCATAGTCTCCCTCAACGTTTAAAACTCTCTCTATCTCCCAGACTTTTTCTTCTTCCTCTTTCTCTTCTTTCACGTACGTATCAACTGAGGAATGGTCTAAATATTTGACCAAGCGATCCGGTTTCTTTATAATTCTTCCACTACGAGTCTTTAGGGAATCAGTGTTTGCCGCCATGTTTGTTGGAGAAGCGCGAAAGGGGAAACTCCAGTACTTCTAAATATGGGCATATATGACCATATAAGGCACAGCGAACGAAGGACACTATCCGTGGGGAATATGTTTGATATGTTGCCAGTCGGCGTTCGTAGCGCCTTCGGTAGTTCGGCCGTTCGTAGCGCCCTCGGGTGTTCGTTAGTTCGTAGCGCCTTCGGGTGTTCGTTAGTTCGTAGCGCCTTCGGTAGTTCGGCCGTTCGTAGCGCCTTCGAGTGTTCGGTCGTTCGTATCCCCTTCGGTAGTTCGGCCGTTCGTAGCGCCTTCGGGTGTTCGGTCGTTCTTATCCCCTTCGGTAGTTCGGCAGCTCGTAGCCCCTCCGGGTGTTCGGCCGTCCGTAGCCCTTACGGTTATGTTCGGCGATTTGAGAAACCTCTGGAATCCATAATTGCAGAATTGCATAACAGCATCACACTAATCTGATGACAGAAGAAGGCCTATGTGATCCCAGAATGCATCTGTGATGTATACCACGTGATCTGCTAAATTCATGACGTCAGTCTGCTGGCCCGAAAAGTACAAGGCAGAAAGACAGCTTACCCATTCCCGACGCATATTTTAGATATCCAACTTGACATTAAGATTGACTTACCTTTATTTTGATACGATACCATGCTGCTGACGGAGGAGAAGACACAACGCCGGTGCCACCCATACGTAGCGCAAGTTTTAGACTCCAAGCATACAATGAATCAAAGTTTTGCATGTTTTCTGAACTTTCAAATAAGCAATATTTTCACGATTCCTCCTCACTCCCAAAAATCTTGGTTACAGATAAACCCTCTCCCACCCCTAACCCTGGACTTTGAATTTTGTCTCGAGACCCCACCCAGTTTTATGTCCTTCGCCCCTGTCGATACACAAACACAACACTTTACTCACGCATCTATAGACCACCTTTATCTTGTGAAGCAATATGAGGGCGGCAGGTAAGAAAATGGAACTCTAGGAAAGACGGGCCACTCGTAGATCTGCGGAGGAATTTGCACTCAAATGTGCACTCAAATGTGCCGAAGTGACGCTGTCTGGAAATGAACGGAGCTTCGAAACCTTTCTTGGGCGAGCTGCCATGATGTCGCTGCTACGCAGACGATCTTCAGGCATGGCATCTTGCGGGGAATCCGCTGGCAACAGCTTGCGGGCGAGGGTTTGTATGTAGGCGAGCATAGCAGTGCGTTGTCCAGCGTCGACGAGTTTTCTCTTCATGGCTGTGCGTTTGTTGTGTAACCAGCTCTTGATTTGCTCCTCTGTCATGTTGATTTCCTTGGCGAGTTCGTACCGCTGCTCTGCATTGATGTATCGTCGTTTTGCGAAGAACTGCTCAAGCCGAGCGACCACGTCTGGATGGAATACCGGGCGCTTTCTTGGTTGGGAGTTCCGGATTTTAGCGTATGGGATACCTGTGGAACCTGTCAAATACTCACCTTTTTCTTCGTCGTTTTGTGTTGATTCCTGTACACTGCTTGATGACTCCTCTGCGTGTTGGAAAATTCGAAGACCTCTCTGACCGTATGGTAACGCGCTCTAATATATCGTCTCGGCGAATGTCTTTGGCTGGGAGTCCCGGGTCTTAGCGTATGGGATACCTGTGGAACATGTCAAATACTCACCTATCGCCTCGTCGTTTTATGGTGATTCCTGCGCACTGCTTCATGCCTCTACTGCGCATGTATTAATGGATGAGTTCGCTTCTTGAAGGTTGAGAATATCGGCAATCATGAAAGAGGTCGGTTTTCTGGTTGCCATTGTGTCTGACGATTCTAATATGTTCTGCCACGTCGAGTATCTAAACTGATTCAAGTGAAGTCACCTTTGGGTCTGGAGAGACTTGACTGATCTATCAAGGCTAAGGTCTTTTTATACCTGATGCGCAGGCTCAAACAGAGGGCCGACACTTGCGCAAGGTTCCACAAAGGCTAAGCGACATAAAAGCACAAGCGAGCTGATTGCGGCGATTTTGTTGCGCGCAACAATGTGCGGTGCTTGATTGAAGTGAGGCGGTTACAGTTATTGTTTACTCTCTATGTGAATCATAAGCGATTTGAACAATTTACTCTTAAGTTTTCGTTTTTGTCGTTAAAAGAATAAAACGACTCAGGCCGGTGCCAGCCATACATAATGCAAGTTTTTGAATGTATCCATTCAATGACTAAAAGTTATATATATTTTCTGATCTTTCAAATAAGCAATATTTTTTTTTCACGATTCGTCCTCACTCGGAAAAAACTCGGTTACAGATAAACCCTCTCTCCACCCCTAACCCTGGACTCTGAATTTTGTCTCGAGACCCCACCAAGTTTTAAGTCAGCTCCTTCGCCCCTGTCAATACACAACACAACACTTTACTTACGCATCCTTAGACCACCTTTATCTTGTGAAGCAATATGAGGGCGGCAGGTAAGAACATGGAACTCTAGAAAGGACGGGCCTTTCGTAGATCTGCGTAGGAATTTGCACGTAGTTGCCATAGGTACGATGAGACTGGGATGCTTTTCTCAAATGTGCCGAAGTGACGCTGTCTGGAAATGAACGGAGCTTTGAAACCTTTCTTGGGCGAGCTGCCGTGATGTCGTTGCTACGGAGACGATCTTTAGGCATGGCATCTTGCGGGGAATTCGCTGGTAACAGCTTGCGGGCGAGGGTTTGTAGGTAGGCGAGCTTAGCAGTGCGTCGTCCAGCGTCGACGAGTTTTCTCTTCATGGCTGTACGTTTGTTGTGGAACCAGCTCTTGATTTGCTCCTCTGTCATGTTGATTTCCTTGGCGAGTGCGTACCGCTGCTCTGCATTGATGTATCGTCGTTTTGCGAAGAACTGCTCAAGCCGAGCGACCACGTCTGGATGGAATACCGGGCGCTTTCTTGGTTGGGAGTTCCGGGTCTTAGCATATGGGATACCTGTGGAACCTGTCAAATACTCACCTTTTTCTTCGTCGTTTTGTGTTGATTCCTGTACAATACTTGATGACTCCTCTACGCATGTGCGTGTTGGAAAATCCGAAGACCTCTCTGACCGTATGGTAACGTCGCTCTGATAAATCGTCTCTAAGCATGTCTTTGGCTGGGAGTCCCGGGTCTTAGCGTATGGTATACCTGTGGAACATTTCAAATACTCACCTATCGCCTTGTCGTTTTGTGTTGATTCCTGTACACTGTTTGATGCCTCCTCTGCGCATGTTTTAATGGATGAGTTCGCTTCTTGAAGGTTGAGAATATCGGCAATCATGAAAGAGGTCGGTTTTATGGTTGCCATTGTGTCTGACGATTCTAATATGTTCTGCCACATCAAGTATCTAAGCTGATTCAAGTGAAGTCACCTTGGGGTCTGGAGAGACTGACTGATCTATCAAGGCTAAGGTCTTTTTATACCTGATGCGCAGGATCAAACAGAGGGCCGACACTTGCGCAAGGTTCCACAAGGGTTAAGCGACAAAAGCACAAGCGAGCTGATTGCGGCGATTTTGTTGCGCGCAACAATGGTGCGGTGCTTGATTGAAGTGAGGCGGTTGAAAGTATTGTTTGCCTTCTATGTGCAACGTGTTTTGAATCATGACCGATGTCAATAATTGACTCGGAAGTTGCCGTTTTTATCGGCAAGTAACCTAAAAAATGCAAAGCGCCAAGTTGACTTTTCGTCACGACATCCATTGTTAAAGTAAAAATAATTCTGTTTAATCTCGCAAATGTAGTTAATGGTTAAGAAAAGTATATCATATATTAAAAAGGGTTTTTTTTACGATTGTGATGAAACACAATCTAATTTCCACCAAATTAGTCAGATGCCATTATCTATCAAAAGTGCGCTGAGTTCACCGTGTAAAACAGCTAAAAGCAGAAAAACTCAGATGCTGCGATCTGAGAGCGCAAAAAATGGTGTTATTTTAATATTCGCCTCACGAGGATCAAAGGTTTTTTGTGTTAAAACGATACGGAAAGCTATACGCAAGAGCAAAGGGTGTCTACATCTTGGTTTTGTGCAAACTTAGCAGCCTGCAAAGCAGGCGTTTCTGTGTTTCAGCAAAGAAAGGCCGAAAATCGAGATTTTTTTATGTTTTTGCCGCGCGGAAAATGGAGCTCAGTGTTTCTCTGCTGAAACTCCACAGAAATGCTTACTTTGCAGGCTAGTGAACTCGCAAAACTCTCGTGTGAGTCTTGTTATATCGAGTTATACCGTAATGAAAATAACGATAACAACTCCAAGCTTAATTATTCCAAACTTTTGTTTGGTTCCTGAGGCGCTAATTCAATAATGTGCACACATCCGAAACTAGGCGCTTATTTGAAACTTTTATTTCTATTTCACACGCTCGTCTAGGCCTACAAGATCCTCTGCCAGCACAGTCCCCAAGTTAAATGTTCCTAAATGTAAGCCTCCGTGTTCCAGAAATCTTTTGTTTCCAACATTTAGTTTAGAGGCGATTATTTCCTTTTCTACACCTTTGAAGTGACGCAAGTTAAAGAGGAGACGCTTGTTTGAGCTAGGTGCTGAAATGAGCGTTGACTTGGAAAACTCTCTCGGCGCCCTCCTCGCTATTCTCCGCCGACGTCGGGCGCTTCATCAGGTTTCCTCCGACCCACTAACGGGGGCATGTCTTTCAGGGTCACCAAAACCGCATACTCCTTTTTGTGGCGCTTTTTTAAATCTACATCAGAGAATATACCCGGGCAATAAGTAAGGGTATGAAATACCGGCAAAAGACACCGGTAAATTAGACAAAGAAGAACTCGCCGGTTGCGCAGCGCTTTTTCGGTAGTATGCCCCGGTCTTTACGGCCGAGAAAAGAAAGCGCTGAATCCTCTAGCATTCTTCGGAAGCGGCGCTTTACTGCATTTATATTATTGCCCCGATTGCGGCGTTTACACTTTTTTTAATAAGATCGCCTGATTTCAATTGAGGCTAGGCAGGCCGTTCTTATTTTAATAGTATTTTGAGGCTGAAAATGTCCCAAAGGACGTTCATAAATTTCAGTGTATAAAAACATGGTACAATATGGTGTATTAGAAATAGAATTACACGCATAAACGTATAATATAAGAACGGATATTTTTTTAGTTGTGGCTAGGCCGTTGTTTCTTTTGGAGCTTTGGAGATCTTGAGGCTGAACATGTTCTTAAAGATGTTCTTAAATTTAAGTGCAAAAATATTTGTTAGGATATGAAGTATTAGAAGAGAATTACACACATGATCAGTAACAATTATATTAATGGTTGTTATTAAGAACACAACATGTTTCTGCATTTCAGAAGGCATCAAGCTAACAATATTTTGCTGCAATCTGAGCCTCGACATGTTCTTAGAATTTTATGCAACCTCAGGGTGGACGTTCTAAGTGCATTGGAGTGTATTGGATACGGTAGTATTACAGATCAAAAACGTTATTCACATTTTATTTACAGCTTGCTGTCTTTACAGGCGGTGGATTAATTTCGTATTCGGATTAAAAACGTATTTTAGAATCTCGCGCAATTTGTCACAGAAAATAGAGTTCTATAATGGCTTTCCAAGCGATAAAAACCCACCCCTTCCCCCTTACTTTTTTAATAAACCGGTCCTCGCCCGCGGAAACGAGGCGTAACCTCAAATCCAAGATGGCAGCTGTTAAAGCCTATAGATTGAGCATTTCGCGATAAAATTTGATATACTGCCTGCAAAAAGGCTTTACCTACAGCACTAAGCTTTAAATAAAAAAGTAACGAAATTACTATTTTCCCAAGTATAAAAACTCGAGGGTTTCTTTTCAAAGAAATTTCTTGATAAACTTCGTGACGACATACACCCATACTGGCACCCTTCGTTCAGCATGTTCAAACGTCCTATACGTCACCCTACAACCACGTGCGTAAAAACACTTCTGCTCCTCGTGCAGCCTTGCTTGCAAGTCCTTATCCTCAGTTACTATGGCAACCTGAGCTTCTAAATCCCTGTAGACCGATCTATACCCAAAGTTGGGTGACCCTATGAGTGTAAGACAAGGCAGGGCGTGGTTAGGGGGGTAGTACCACAAGCCCTTGACGTGAAACGTCCAGTGCTGTCTGGCATACTCCCATATGGTGATGCGGTGGTGGTGTGTGAGGGTCCGACGGAAAAACTCTCTGGCAATCTGTGTGTATGCATCAGGTATCCCACCTGGAGAATATTGAGTAAAACTGTTATATCAGCTAAAATATTAACACCATTATATCATCTATATTACCAGTACTTGGGGTAACTGGAGAGAACTGATGATAGGTGATATCAGACAAATCGGGTAGACATGGTTCTAAAGGTATTAGCATAACAGTTATCAATCTTTTTGAAAGGATGGAAATGTTACCATCAAAAGAGGTTGACAACATCTAGTAAGTCAAACTTGAAAAATTTTTTGCAAACTTGGTTGAGGTTTTTATGTCTTTTTGCTTTGAGTAATCTTGCGAGGATTGTGAGAATTAAAAAAAGCTGTTTTGGTACTGTATTCTATGACTTAACATAACTAACAACCAATCGGAAAGCAAGATTGCACACATTATTGTAGAGTAATCACTACAGCATACCTGCGATTCCCTTTGCCATATAGAAACCATTAGCAGTCGGATGTGCTGTCAGAATATGGCAGCTTGCCGCAGAATGAAGAAGTAGATCAATGTACTTCTTTGTCAGGTTAAAATAACCTGAAGCAAGCAGTAGTTTGCTATCCTCTGGGAGACTTCCAAGTAATTCTGAAGTTACATATTCATCCTGTCTAATTGAGTAAGGGTACATCTGTAGCAACGGCACAACCCAAGTCCCAGGTTTATCCCCTAAGAACCTTATTGCTTTCTTCCCAGAGCAGCTATGTACCAAAGTTTTAAGCCTCTCTGTAGCTTTAGTGATAAACTCTGTCTTGTTACTTTCAGAAGGATGAAAAGCAAAGTCCTTTAGCATATGTGTCGTATCGTCTTTGTGTAATTGTAGTGATATGTCGCTCACTGAGGACACAAGCTCATGGAAGAAGTCTGCAACTTCTGGCGAATTCTTGATTTCTATGTAGCGATCCTGACGGTTAGTGAAGTAGTCATTACTCAGGTTGGCCCTAAAAAGGAAAACAAAATTTAAAGACATCTTGAGAAAGGAAATGCAAAGTGCTTTGGGGTGCCAGAGGAGTACTTAATATTCACCATATGGGGATATTCAATAGGAAAGGATTTTTGAACCTCTCATCTAGACAGGGTATATTTAAATCTATTCAACTTAAACTGGGTAATTAGTTCAAGCCTTATGTCCTGTACAAGGTCACAATTTTATTAATTTGATTTTACATGAATTGACAAGTAGAATGTTTTTAAGTCTGTTTATCACGAGATTTGCAGGATTTTCACAATAAAATTCTTTGTTTTTTTCATTCTAGACATGATATATAAGAATATTTCAACAATATAACCTATACAAACTTCAGACAAGCTGTAGAGTAACTAGGTGATCTGCGTATGCTACAGTGAATCAGAGAAATAAATCAACAGCAAACAATTGAAACATCAGCAAAACAACTCAGTTTTCAGAGGCATATAGTAAAACAAATCTCAACATCTTGTTGAATTATTTCTGTTATTTCAGATCTTTTGTCCTAAGCAGGATTTGGTGACTCCCCAAACATATACTGTTTTATATTCAAACAGGGGCTGTGGTCTCCACCAATGGATCGATGTGCCACAAGAAAAATGGAGGTCGGGAATCAGCTGATCTTACCCACTCATAATAACTGTATCATCTGTCAAGTAGACTTTGAGATGTGTCAGGGCCACTGTCTCATTGAATCTCTCGGGCAATAGTCTCTTTATTAATCCTCTCAGCTCTGGCGAATGGTAGAGAGACACACGCACACTGTCACTAAACTCCTGTAAGAGAGGCAGCAGCATGGTGCGAGAATTCACCTTCCCGCGTGATCCCCGAGTGTACTCAAGTAGAATTTCTACTTGCAGTCCACTCGGTTCATTGGCTTTTTTGGATGCTTGGATTGAGTTGTAGATTAATTCCACCTTGAAGGAGAAGATCATTTTACTGACTTTCAAATTGTTGGGAAGTGTTACATGGTTACAAAAATTATAGAGGGTCTGATTTGTTTTTCTACTGTTTTGTGACAAAATTGAGGTTATTTCTACCATTCTACTTAGCATAAAGATAAAAGATTACTGTCAATTTTAACCTAGCCCTAAAATGCGAGAGAAATCTGAAGTTTCGTGATAAAACTTTTTATGAGCAAAAGTTCCAAAATAAATTTTTGTTATCTCTGAATTTATCTTATGCTTTGGGTTGATGCATGTTTGGGATTGGGTGTGTGTGGGGGGGGGGGGGGGGGGGGGGAGGGGACGTATATTTCTACATACCAATTCCTTTTCCAATGGACCAGTCCCTAAGTATAATGACGCAAGCACAATTCTGCGATTTGCTGACTTGATATTGTCCTGGAAATACAACAAAGAGAACTTTCTAAGTATTATAATACATGGAAATATTAATTCTAATGTTAATACGAACCTTCAAAGTTTCGAAAAAGTACGCTGGCTCTGTCATGACAGATATTGCGTCATTTGCAACACGGAAAATTGCCGCATGATTGCACATCCAGTTTACAATTTCTTTAGGAGAACTAGAGTTGGTGGCTTTTAAACAGTTTGGATTATCTGCTGAAAAATATCTCAAAGAATTCTGTGAGATCCGAGGCCCAAAAACAGAGAAAAGTATGCTCCTGGCGGCCGCCATTTTGAAGAATTAGGCGGCCGGGCCTGCATGAGTAGCCAGGCCTTTTGTTGCTTGGCAACAAATTTACTCAACAGCCGCCATTTTATTTTTGTACAAATGAGATCTGGGTCGTGAAAATTGTGCAAAAATTGGGTAGAAATCGGCAAAAAATCATTAGAGGTTTATAAGGATCGCTCAAGGATTCATAGAGTAAGTATAAGATACATAAAATAAAAAAATTAAGGCCAATGGAGCTAGAAACCATGGGATTTTGTTTTCGTTAATCGCGCCATAACAAATCGGCAAGAAAAAGTAAACCCGGATTACACGTAATGCAAAAAAAGAAATAGTCCAGTCATATATTATGCGTAATAGAAACTTTAACTATTGCAAATGCAACATGCATTTTCGTGCTTTTGGCATGTTTATATGTTTTTGTTACGGAATGTCGATAAAAATTTGATTGTGTGGCCGCCTCAAATTTCTATCTCTATTCTGTGTTTGTAACTTGTAACTTGTAATGTTAGTTGCCAAAGGTGAATAAAAAAATTCTTAATTTCAGATCCTAAAACTCACCAGTCATGGAGATTGTTTACGTTTACACGAAAAAGCGCAGCGAGTTCGGACGACAATGCAATTTCTCCGACCGCCAAGCAGAGCTTCATGTGGATATTGCACCGGACGAGAAAATGTTGCAAGATTACATCGAGAAAAACCCGTGTGATACAGGAATCCAGTGTGTACAGGAAATGTCTGAACACGAGGTAAACCTGCGTTAAGTGACCTGTAATGTTTATTTTGATGAAAATGGCATTTTGACATCATTCTTTCAAAAACAGCACGAATTGCAATGTACATATATTAGTCTCCTATTTCTGGTACCATTGATGTAGATTACAGTACTTCTATGTATAGGGTTTCATAGTTTGAACTTTGTACCTTTTTTAACCCAAAACATTTTGTGAACATTTGTTTCACCTTACCCCAATTCTGCATAAGAAACCAAAAACTGCATCTTTTAAAACTGTGTATCAGTCCAGATTTATGTGTATCACTTGATGAAATTGTCCTTAAATTTTAATTTGCTACTTTCCAGGTGAATACAGAGAGGTTTGAGACCGATGTGCGAGGTATCAATCATGTTGAAGGGGGCTGGCCAAAGGATGTCAACCCTGCTGAAGTCGAGCAGACAATCAGATACAGAAAGAAAGTGGAAAAGGATGAGATTTACATGAACACAATACAGCAGTTGGGAAATGTGAGTTCTAGATAAAGATAATGTTATTAAAGCTTTTGATCGGCTTAAGGCCTCTTTATAGAATCCATAGTGCAAACTATCACCTAAAAAGCTTTAAGTACAGTAAGCTGCTTCTGTTAGCTGCCTAGACTTTTAGTTATTGTGCTGTTAGGCTGCCTCAAAAGAGTTGGTTATAACTAATTTGTAGTGTCTAAGGTGGAGATATGGGACTTGTGCATTCTTTATACTCATTTTACATATGGAGTTAAATGACTGCAGAAATTCAAGTGAAATATGTATAAAGTACATACTCCAAAAGTATAAGTACATACAAGTTCATGCTGCAAAATACAAAGAATAAAAACTTGCACCCCCAAAATACATGACCCAAAATTCTATCCCCCAAAATACGGTACCTGTCTTTTATATATAAAGAATGACATTTTATATAATTCTTCGTGTTAGTTAAAATTATTTTTTCTACAGTAGGTAAAATATTAAACCCCAGAAATATAAACGATTTTTCAACCCAAAGGCAAAGTCATCAAACCATAGAAAATACGGAGGACATAAATGAATTAATTTGCCTTGTTATACTCATCAGGTCTGTGACCCCTTTCTTGCAGGTAATGGAACACTGCATTAAGCAGAATAATGCAATCGATATCTATGAAGACTACTTCCCAGATCTAGAGGAAGACCAGAGCTGTGAAACTCCTTCTGCAAAGACTATCAATGTCTTCCGTGATGAGAACAACATCAAACGAACTGCAACAAGCATTTCTTGGTACCCAGATGGTACTCAGAAACTTGCTGTTGCATACTCTGTTCTGGAGTTTCAAAAGTCCACAGACATCTGCATGGACTCTTATATATGGGATATAGGTTAGTCAAAAGTTTCACAAAGACTAGTAAGTCATGTTTCTGACCAGTCTATCACACGCATTAGCCAATCAGAAAGGAGGGGAAACCTTGGCAGTCATCTTATTCCACTAAGGTTTCTCCCGATTCACACTCCTGCCGTGCCGAATCTAATTGTCTATTTGTATAGACACAAATACATTGGGTTTAACGTTGACTCAGACGTTGCACCTTATAAGTCATGCTTAATAGGTTGTGTGTAGTAATAGTTGACTTAATGCAGAGTTCCTGTTGCCAAAAAAGTATGGTATTTGATTTGGTACATCAGAAGCTTGGCATTTGAATAGTGCCATGCTTTTGCCGTGCAGCACGCACTTAGTGCCATGCCGAACTTAATTCTGCCATGCCAAACTTAATTCTGGCGTGCCAAACTTAATTCTGTCGTGCCGAACTTAATTCTGCCATGCCAAACTTAATTCTGCCATGCCAAACTTAATTGATTCAGACTTTGAACTGTTCATGTGCTGAATCCAAACAATTAGATTCAGCACGACAGGAGCACAACGTATGAATCGGGCCTGAGCTGAGAAGCAAGACTGGTGGCAATTTATTCCACTATTATTTACAGTCATAAAGTGTGAGTTAGCATGTGTGCACTGTCAATGAAGATGGTATCATGGGTGGCACCCCCAATACATGTTAATGATTTAACATTACCATTGCCACTTGCTTGCTCATGTAGACAACCCCACCAAGCCTGACATGGTGCTCAAGCCAGTCTCTCCGCTTATCTGTCTGGAGTACAATCCTAAGGACCCACATCTTCTTATTGGTGGATGCTACAATGGACAACTAGGTATGACAGAGCTGTAGGGTTAAGCTGCTTGCAAACAGTTGGGAGGTGCTGTGAAGTAGTTTGGCAATAAATCCCTAGTCTTGTGATCGACCGAGGGTAGCTGGACCAGCAATGCGGGCTGACTCTTATTTGTACAGCTTGGAGTAGCTTTTTTCAATAAACTTTAATCCATTAAAAATTTGCCTCCTTGTCCAGAGTCTATGAGCTTATGCGAGAGAAAATGTGTTTGTATTTGAATATGAACAGCAACAGATTATGATATTTACAAGGGAGAGGGGGCGCTTATTGGGGGGAGGCGCTTATTCAAGGGAGGCACATATTCGGGTAAATACGGTATACTATAATGGGGTATGCAGAACACCTTTGTCTAGTTGTCGTATTTCTTACAAGCCTTTTGTGAATACAGGTTTTTGGGACACAAGGAAGGGCTCACACCCGGTTGAGATGACTCCAATAGAGAAAAGCCACAGGGATCCTATCTATAAGACAATCTTCTTACAATCCAAGTCAGGTATGTATTATGAAATAACATGTTACATCAAAACACACATTACCAAACTTATCACAATCTTGTGCAGTCAGGTGGACACCATATTACTCAAAGTCTTGATATTTCAAGTTAGCCAGGTATTTGAGTTAGCAAAGCAGGGCTGTAACAGGCCTTGAAATGTTGGGGGGGGGGGCACAGCCACGCCCCTACTGGTCAATTTCTTATAATTTTTGACAATATTTAGGGGGAGCACGGGCCAATGCCCCACCCCCTGCTACGGCCCTGCAAAGTGAAGACTAGAAGTGTCTTCTCCAAGATAAAGAGATCCAGTAGAAAACTTCACATCTCCATAATCATTGTCATCATTGTGTGATATATTCTCTATGGAGGGAGTGTGGAATTCTGGGGGCAAAAGTGGTGGTGCCCTCTAAAAAAAACTCTCTGTGGTGAAAGTATGGGTCTGGCACTGCACATTATAACCACTAAAGTCATTCAACATCACAAACAAGAACCCATCATACCTTCCCATCATTACCCAACATCCCCCCAAAAATTTCTTTTTTTCTAGGAACGGACTGTTTCTCCACAAGTACAGATGGCCAAGTTCTCTGGTGGGACATCCGTAAACTGGGCGAGCCAACAGAATCCCTCCTCCTATGCCCCAACAAGAAAGACCCCCGCCCTCTGGGGGGCGTGTCCCTGGAGTTTGAGCCCACCATGCCGACCAAGTTCATGGTTGGGACAGAGCAAGGGTCTGTGTTGTCTTGTAATCGCAAGGCAAAGACTCCTGCTGATAAGATTGTTGCTAGTTATGCCGGGCATTATGGGCCGGTGTATTCAGTGCAGAGAAATCCATTCTTCCCCAAGAACTTCCTGACCATTGGCGACTGGCAGGCTAGGGTGGGTTGTGACCAATGGCTTATGATAGGGAGAGTTATATTTGTATTTCTTTATGTATTGATGATGGAATTGTTTTGTCTTGCAGATTTGGTCTGAAGATTTAAGAGAATCTTCTATTATGTGGACAAAGTGAGTAGAAGCAGTTGGCATATCATGGTGGTGGTGATAATAATGATGGTGGTGGTGATAATAATGATGATGGTGGTGATAATAATGATGGTGGTGGTGATAATAATGATGGTGGTGGTGATAATAATGATGATGGTGGTGATAATAATGATGATGGTGGTGATAATAATGATGGTGGTGGTGATAATAATGATGGTGGTGGTGATAATAATGATGGTGATTTTTGTGAAGGTGATGGTGATGAAGGTGATAAAAGTTGATAATAGTGATTGTGAGGATAATAATGGTGGTGATATTAATGATGATGGTGATGAAAATTATGATAGTGATGTTGATATTGATGATTATGATGATGGTGATTATGATGATAATGATGGTGGTGATAATTAAATACACTGATATTATTGATGATGATGTTGTTAGTACTGTTGTTGGTAATTTTCTTTTATTGTGATTGTGATGGTGATGGTGATGGCGATAATGCTGATAATATTGGGGAACAACAATGTTATGTTTAACATTCTATTAAGTTTTAATTAATAGGATGAAAAACAATAATAAATGGTGGTGTTAGTGGCAATGTGTTGACTATTTAAGACTAGTGTGTAATGTTATTGCTGTTGACAGGTGCGGCATGTCATACCTCACTGATGGTTGCTGGAGCCCCTCTCGTCCAGGTGTCTTCTTCACCACCAAGATGGATGGTACCCTTGACGTGTGGGACTGCATGTTCAAGCAGAACTGCCCCACACTATCCATACAGGTACACATGCTGTTTAACAGCACACACTCCTGCTAGCTTCTATTGACCTCTGGGGACGAATCCACAAAAGGATGAGCAGAGAGGAAAGTTTGTTCACGCCCCCTGGCACCTATAAGGGTTACGGCCCCCTGCCGAATGATGACAAATAATAAGGCTGCCATCGTGTTTTGTTCTCGTGACGGCCAGAAACAAGATGCAGCCATGACTTGGTGCAAAAACAACTGGTGAACATGGAAGAAAACACGGATAAACATAGCGTAATAACACCGGGACTTGATGTGGGGCCTAGCTCTGTTGTGCCTTTCGTACCAGTATAGCTGGTGGAAGTCAGTACAAACTATGTTTAACTACATATTCTCGATATGTTTCCAACTGCAATCCTTTATACCTTACTGTAGGTTTGTGACATGTCCCTGAACTCGCTACGCGTGCAGCGATGTGTTTCCAACTGTCCTCTATACCTTACTGTAGGTTTGTGACATGTCCCTGAACTCGCTACGCGTGCAGCGATGTGTTTCCAACCGCAATCCTTTATACCTTACTGTAGGTTTGTGACATGTCCCTGAACTCGCTACGTGTGCAGCGATGTGTTTCCAACTGCAATCCTTTATACCTTACTGTAGGTTTGTGACATGTCCCTGAACTCGCTACGTGTGCAGCGATATGTTTCCAACTGCAATCCTTTATACCTTACTGTAGGTTTGTGACATGTCCCTGAACTCGCTACGAGTGCAGGACCATGGTCGTCTGGTCGCGTGTGGATCTCATGATGGCACAGTCACGCTGCTTGAGCTCTCAGAGGGCTTGCACACTATGCAAAGGAACGAGAAGGCTTCTATCAATGCCGTGAGTATGCGCACTTTCACCTAGCCTCCTCCGCACACACAGGACAAGTGACTGTCCCCTCCCTCTTAACAAAGGAATTTGTTTACCACAGAAAGCCCGTGCAGCTATCCTGACTCATTCTCGGTTATCTAACGTTTAGAGACGCCTGCGGATTTCTGCGGATGAGGCTAACTTTTACTTACAATAGGAGCTTTACGTAACAACGACGGCGAGAAGAACGTGGCCAAAAAAGATGCTTGGAATTTTCACGTCGTGGTTTGAAGGAAACCTGCTGGAATGTATCAGACAGATTTTTTCTCGCAATTTTTCACCAAAAATCGCAAGTGTAAACCATAGAATTAAGCGCGAATGTTTTTGGTCGCGTTCTCCTTGCCGTTCACTTGTCATGTGTAAGGTTCCCAATGATGACTAGACGGACGTTCATGGTCGGATATCAGGAATTCTGGATAACGTCCATCCTTCCGTCCAACTCTACTTTTTTGGCACGAGTTGTTGTTATTATAATTGTCTATTGCAGGCGTGTGCACAAAGGGGTTGCGCATCCCCCCTCCCGCCAAAAAGTGGCCTTTTGAAATATTTTCAAGCACCATCCTTTTTACATATGATGCCAATGATCTCGCACCCCTCTTCAGCCAATCCAGGGTACCCGCGTGTATTTTTGTGGTTGATAGCGATAACGAAGCCGGATGAAGTCATATCGCTCGTTTTTTCCCCCAGACCTTTGAACGCGAGACCAAGCGGGAGAAGATTCTTGAGACGAGACATCGTGAGATGAGGCTCAAGGAGCGTTCAAAAAGCTCACAGGACAAGTAAGTCACGCAACTCAAGTCACACAACACAAGTCACGCAACAGATGTCACACAACATAAGTCACACAGTACATGTCACGCAACATAAGTCACGCAGTTCATTCTTTTCACTTGACATATACAGTATAATATATAATATATCCCGCATATTTCACGGTATATCTAGAGAACACCATAACATAACTAGGAACCAGCCCTTTAAACTGAGACATTCATGGCGGCATAAGCTTTGTCCTAAGTATCAACGCGAACTGCATCAATCACTGACGGCAAATATGGAATGGCATTTTACCTTTCTTTCTCGTTCTACGCGCGCGGTCACGGACGTCAAACGTTGCACTGTTATTTTTGACGTCACAATTGCAATGATGACACAACACTAAAGAGCCTTTCGATATGGGACTTGCGCTAAGAGGTCACGTGACTGTTTGGGTGTCAAACTAGCTCGCACTCAACGGCAAAATAACAAACAAAAAGCAACTTATTTAACACTTACGAAAAAAGGTCAGAATTTTTTTAGGAATAATTTAGTTTCATTTAAAGATTTTATTGTTTCGTCGTTCTCTGGTGTGACGGGCGCAGTCATTTCTGTGTGTTTTTTTTTTTTTTTTGCTTGATTATTTTGTTTTGAATTTACCCACCCAGAAAGGTCACGTGATCTCTTAGCGCAAATCCCCCTATTACACTGGTGACACAACACTAAGAGCCTTTCTATTTGTTAACTAAACCTCCGTCTTCCTTGTTTTTCCCAGAGATCACGAAGAGAAGCCAGAAGAGGACGACGAGGAAGACATGATCGAAAAAGCGGAGAAAGACTTCTTCTCGATTGTGGAGGCGGAGAAGAAAGCTCGCTTGGAGACGGAGGCGAAGAAGATGGCTGCACTGAATGACGTGAAACAGGCTCTCGCGCAGGACGGCGTGACTCACGAGGAGTATAAGGACGATAGTGGCGATCAGGTGGGCTTTCAAACACACAGGGATCCTACTAGGACCAGTTGAGAGTCCGTTAATCCAACCACAGGGAGCCCAAACTCTCAATTTGTGGTTTTAGGGGATTTTGTAAGAAATAGTGGACTTGCGCTAAGAGATCACATGGCCTTTCTTTGTGGCAAATTCAAGCCAAAATATTCACAGAAATGCGCCTGTCACACCAGAGAACGACGGAAAAAATTCAAATGAAAAGAAGCCCTTTCTGAAAAAGAAAAAGTTTCTGGCTAAAAATGTTGCTTTTCGTTGCTGTTTTTTTTGCCGCTAAAAGCCTGAGCGCTCGCTAGTTTGCCACCCATAAAATCATGTGTTCACTTAGCGCAAGAACCCTATTGACAAAAAAAAAACACACGAGACTCACCGAGCTGTTAGCAGTGATAATTGCTAATGGTGTTCAGCCTTGTGCCATCCTAGCAAAGTACCAAGTGCGAAAAAGCATCCATTTCCATCGGCTGATTTGGGGAAGCCGATGCGTTATTTTCGATTGAATTTCGTACATTAGTATTAAATTTTGTATTTAGATGGTTATTTAGAGATTTTAACGCGTTTTGGGCCTTCCAATATTAAATGAAAACAATAACGAAAGATTTGGCTGACAAGATGTCGGAATAATGATGTACCATGTCATTTCTGACTGGTCATGGTATTTTGTTTACAGGACGCTGAAGGCGAACTCGCTGCTGAATAGTGACGTCAGAATCCACGTGCCATCGGTAGTAAAGTTAGTGCAGGAGATAGACTGGTTTGTCCATAGTCAACACAGGGTGACCGTACGGCTTGAATCTTTATTTGTATATAGGTATTGTACATATTCATGGCTATGCGGCTCATCTGGTTTTTCAGCCGATTTATCTTAAAAGCGTACCCAGCGTCGTCAACCATAGGCCAAAATAACGCAGAATTCTTGTACAGGTTTTAAGAATGCGTATTTAGGTGAATAACCCCAATATACACTTAGTATGTTTGGTGATATTTAGTGTTTATTAAAATGTTCTTATATTGTGGCTCTTTTCTTGCATCACGCGACAAATTCTCGCATTATTTGTTATCTTACTGTGATAGTTCTTTTGACTTTGCCTCGTTCGTCGCAATGTTTCTACAACTTTTATAGTTCATCTAAAACTACAATTTAATACTCAATAAACAAGGCGGGCTAGAGCTCATAAACCAAGATTGTATGATTTACAAAAACATTTTGAAATAAAAAAAAATAAAAGATATAATTTATTATTCGGGATTCCCAAAGAATCAGTAGTCTGCAGTGGGTTTTGTTTATATAAAATTACTTTTTTGTACAAGCTTAGACACAAGCTTCATTTTCATTTTTCCTAAAGATCCCTCAGATAGCACAAAACATAATCCTTTCATTGCTAATTGCAGCACCCGCAAAACCTTTTCACCACGCGCTAGACTCCCTGTCAAGCACACTTTTCTTTTTGAGTGGCAAATTCATGCCAAAACAAACACAAATGGCGGCTAGGTTATCCGCTCTAGAAATCCCGAGTTCACCAATTGTTTTGAGAAGATAGACGGAACCATGTTGACAAGGTTCTCATTCGATAGACTGGCGCTAGAAATGCAGTAAGAGCCCGCTAGCTAGATCTCTGGGGCGTGACTTCGCTGGGCTTAGTAGTATATCTTGTAAAAACATAACGGCTCCCGTTCCCCCCCGGCTACATTGGAGCCCGATATCTGAAAACGATATTTCCCTCTCTTCGATAGCTTGATGTGAAAAGCCATGCGCTCATCTTGATCGTCCCTCTTGACCCACGCTCTCGTCATGTCATTATCATTGCTATCCAGAAGATGGCCCTCTATTTCCACGCTATTCGGGTTTAAAACAGACAGCACAACGACACCATCGTACACAGATATGTTCTCCTTATGACTCTCAAGCCTGAGGCCCCAGTTACGAAACTCCTCACGGACGGTAGGAAACCCCGCCCTCTCCCCAAGCCCCCGCGTACCAAGCACGCTAAAACTCCCAAGAAACTGCGGCTCTGATTTTGACCCCTCGTGTCCATGCATATTCAACTTGTAAAGCCCGGCTTCGGGTAGATGAAAAGAGATCTTGGTGAGGCCCTTTGAGTGCTCCGATGAGCAGAGGTCTTCGTCTAGGTGCTGGTCGTCCTGTTCTAGACGGCCCCGTAATAGAATGCTTCCTGGTGTCTTGAGGGTGATGCTGCCACGCCCTGTGTTTGTCATCAGGTTCTCGTACTGATCCGTCAGCTTCAGCCCTAAGCTGTGGAATTCGTTAGTTAACAGGGGGAAGCCAGGATTCTCCGAAGCCGCCCTTGTGGCCTTCACTCGAAACGAGCACAAGAATTTTTTATTATCCTTTTTCTTTTGTCCAAAGATGTTCAAAGTAAAGAAGCCTGCCGCAGGTGTATGCAGTAAGATCTCCCTGATCCTCCCCTCTTTGATCTCTTTGATCCCTTCTTTTGTGATCTCTTTGATCCCTTCTTTTGTGATATCTTTGATACCTTCTTTTGTGATCTCTTTGATCCCTTCTTTTGTGATCTCTTTGATCCCTTTTTCTGTCATCTCTTTGTTCCCTCCTGTGACCATTTCATCCACGTCTCGTACTAAACACATACCAGGAATCTTTTTGGAATTGATCTCATTCAACTCAGCAAAGATCCGTAGATCATTTGGAGTCTTGATCTTAACGGACGCTTTACCATCCGGCGACGTGATGTTTTGTTGTTGATCTACCAACTCCACTCCCCACGTTTTTAGCTGACCCGAAACCCGCGGGAACCCAGGGTTATCGCCCGCAGGCTTGAGCGATTTCACCACGTAAGAGCAGACGAACTGGGTATCTCCGTTCGCCTCACGCCCGAATATGTTGACCTTGAAAACTCCAGCTCTCGGCGTGTGGATGTGGACGGTGGATTCGTAAGTCTTCGCGCCTTTGTCCCTGGGTTTCATCTCAGTGTAGCACATATTAGGGAGGTCTTCCTCGCCTGACAATCAGTTATTAAAATCAATCGATTAGCCTTTCAATTAAACGATTAATTAATCCATAAGGTAATCAATCAACCAGTCAATCAACACCGTTCAGTTCATTCTTAGTCAATCAGTCATTCAGTCAGTTCATTTCCAGTCAGTCGATTACGTTTTTTTCTCAGTCAGTCATTCAGTTCATTCTCAGTCTGTCGGTCAGTTTATTCTTAGTCAATCGGTCAGTTCATTTTCAGTCTTTTGCTCAGTTCATTCTCAGTCAATCGGTCAGTTTATTCTCAGTCAATCGGTCAGTCTATTCTCAGTCAATCGGACAGTCCATTCTCAGTCATTGGGTCAGTCCATTCTCAGTCAATCGGTCAGTTCATCCTTAGTTAATCGGTCAGTTCATCCTCAGTCAATAGGTCAGTTCATTCTCAGTCAATCGGTCAGTTCATTTTCAGTTTTTTGTTCAGTTCGTTCTCGGTCAATCGGTCTGTCCATTTACAGACTTTTGCTCAGTTCATTTTCAGTTAATCGGTCAGTTTTTTCAGTATTTTGGTCAGTGAATTCTCAGTCAATCGGTAAGTTAATTCTTAGTCAATCGGTTTTATTTTCAGTCTTTCTGTCAGTTCATTCTCTGTCTATTCTCAGTCTATTCTCAGTCAATCGGTCAGTCCATTCTCAGTCATTGGGTCAGTCCATTCTCAGTCAATCGGTCAGTTCATCCTTAGTTAATCGGTCAGTTCATCCTCAGTCAATAGGTCAGTTCATTCTCAGTCAATCGGTCAGTTCATTTTCAGTTTTTTGTTCAGTTCGTTCTCGGTCAATCGGTCTGTCCATTTACAGTCTTTTGCTCAGTTCATTTTCAGTTAATCGGTCAGTTTTTTCAGTATTTTGGTCAGTGAATTCTCAGTCAATCGGTAAGTTAATTCTTAGTCAATCGGTTTTATTTTCAGTCTTTCTGTCAGTTCATTCTCTGTCAATCGGTCAGTTCATTCTCAGTCAATCGGTCAGTTCATTCTTAGTCAATCGGTCAGTTCATTCTCAGTCTGCCGGTCAGTTCACTCTCAGTCAATCGTTCAGTTAATTCTTAGTCAATCGGTTTCATTCTCAGTCTTTCTGTCAGTTCATTCTCTGTCAATCGGTCAGTTCATTCTTAGTTAATCGGTCAGTTCATTCTTAGTTAATCGGTCAGTTCATTCTCTGTCAATCGGTCAGTTCATTCTTAGTCAATCGGTCAGTTCATTCTCTGTCAATCGTTCAGTTAATTCTTAGTCAATCGGTTTCATTCTCAGTCTTTCTGTCAGTTCATTCTCTGTCAATCGGTCAGTTTATTCGTAGTCAATCGGTCAATTCATTCTCTGTCAATCGTTCAGTTAATTCTTAGTCAATCGGTCAGTTCATTCTCTGTCTTTCTGTCAGTTCATTCTCAGTCAATCGTTCAGTTAATTCTTAGTCAATCGGTTTCATTCTCAGTCTTTCTGTCAGTTCATTCTCTGTCAATCGGTCAGTTCATTCTTAGTCAATCGGTCAGTTCATTCTCTGTCAATCGTTCAGTTAATTCTTAGTCAATCGGTTTCATTCTCAGTCAATGGGACAGTTCATTCTCAGTTAATCGTCCAGTTAATTCTTAGTCAATCGGTTTCATTCTCAGTCTTTCTGTCAGTTCATTCTCTGTCAATCGATCAGTTCATTCTTAGTCAATCGGTCAGTTCATTCTTAGTCAATCGGTTAGTTCATTCTCTGTCAATGGGTCAGTTCATTCTCTGTCAATCGGTCAGTTCATTCTCTGTCAATCGGTCAGTTCACTTCTCATTCTTTCGGCCGGCAATTTATTCTTAGTTTCCACGTCTTAGTACTATGCGCCCCCATGGTCAAAAAAACATATAGTAGGATGCCTACCTGATTTTAGATACCCAGTGATGCGTACACCAACCGGAATCTTGAGTGTCACCGAAGCCTCCCCATCTCGCGCCTCGATATTCTCAAACTTATCCACAAGCGTGAACCCCCTCGAGGAGAACTTCTCCGACAAGTAGGGGAACCCTGCCGGCGACTTCACCCCGCTGTACGCGTTGATAAAATACGTGCAGATGTACTCGGAGTTGGCGTAAGCTTTCTTGGCAAAAATATCAAGTTTGTACGTCCCTGTTTGCGGTGAATTAACTTTGATCCTGAACAACTTGAGCCTCTTTTCCACGAAGCACATGCTTTTGTCCTGGACCTGTTCCTTGAGCGTGTTATCCCCAGAATCCAAGAACACTTTTGTAAGTTTGCATTTCAGATTAGTGACCTTCCGATCCTCACACGACAGCACGATATTTGCTCTACCGTTCTCAGTCGCGATGTTCTCGAGCGGTTTGATCAGTTCGAATCCCAGCGTGTTAAAACTTGTACCAAGGTGAGGAAACCCGCCAGTGTTTTGTCCCACACCCCGGCTACACCTCACTCGGTACTCTACGCCCGGTACCAACTGCCCCTCTGCACTCACAAGACAGATCTGTACTCTATACTCCCCTGGCTCAGGGAAGTGCGTGGTAACTTTCACGGGTATTAGAAAATCCGCTTCTTTGAGTTTACCGGATGTGACGTCTATCATATTTCTGGGCCCTATGGTCTGCCCGCTGGAGTCCTTGAGAACCCCGCGAATCATGTTACGCTTAGGCGCGCGAAGTGTGATGACTATACTGTCGCTCTCTTCCTGGTAGAAGCAGTTCTTGTGACTCTCGAGCCTCAGACCAGAGCTAAAAATGGCAGGGGAGGGTACTACCAGGTTCTCAAATTCCTCCTTGGAGATAACCGCATCTAGTAACTGCCACTTTGTGTCTAATGGAAAGTGATCGCTTATCGCAAGCTCGGGGGTCACCATGAAGTAGTGCGCATTGGGTTGCCTGTGAAACATTAGATCATCTCCGAGAAAGCCTGAGCCCCAAGTGACGTCGCAGATGGTCCATCCCACGCGCGTGCGCAGTATGTTCCACGTGTGCGCGAACTTGCTCCCTTGGATCTCATCCCCCGCGCAGTACCCATAACCCTTAGCGAACCCGTCAACAGACCGTGCCTGAATGTCTGCCTCCATACAGAGCGCTTGGAACAAGTTTGCGAACCCTTGGGAGACAGCGCTGCGGGTCACCAGCACGCTCTCCGCTCTACATTCCTTCTTCTCCGCGCGCCCAAAATACCCCTCTGAGTCGAAGCTCACGTTGAGTGTAATCCACCTGTACAAGGCGAACGCTCGACTTCGCTGAGACTCCTCAAACGGGGCAGTCAAGTATTGACTTAATTTCTCTATTGATTCAGTTGCGTCTTTTGGTGTTTTGCGAACGTGCGCGTCTATCTCGCGATCAACGCTTGAAGTGAGCTCTAGTCTCTTTTTCTTTATATACTTTATGTACCTTCGCATTCGAGTCTGAATAAACAGCACAATATGTGGGGATATCTGCGAGTCATTTTCCATTGCCTCTTGGTCGCTTTTATTCAACGCGTGTACCAAAGCAGACCGAGCGAAGACGCCGTGTTTGGGTTTACAAAAGAAATACTGAATTCCCTCATAGCTGCCATTGTGGCCTTGATTCAGCTCTTTATCCATTTCTATTCCAACCCAATCTCCTTGACCTAATTCCGTCGCTCCTACAAACTTAACAGTCCCGATGTAGCCTCTTAAATGAACCCGATCGCCCGTGTTAAACTTTTGTACTTCCGACTTCTTAGTTGCGCTAGTGTTTCTATCCTGGGTTGACTGTTGTAGCAAGTCAACATCCGAGAATCCCTCTTTCTTCCACTTTTCCGACGCTGCATTTTGCGCGATCAATTTCCCATTCTTCGGAATAACTGTTTGTTTTTCGAGATCTTGAATCTTCGAGCTTGAACATCCCATTTCGTAAGTCGTCTACGAGACGGGAGGTTTCTCCAGTTTTCCTCCAGAGCCGCTAAGTTAATTGCAGGTGATTATGGCTCTTTTCTGATGAACGTGTTAGTACAACAGACCCTGCGGGAACCTAAATACTGCGTGAATAATCATTACTGACCCAGCACCCATTAGACCCACTCGAATCACCGCTTATATCCTTATCTCGACCAAGACCTCTAATTTCAACGCAATTTCCGAAACGAAGCAAGCATACGAGAATTCCCCATCACTATTGTAAAGTTTCATATATCGTGATGAATTTAAGTTTGATATTCGTCATATTGTGAATGTGTTATGTAGATACGTTTTGCGAGCGTCATTAAAAATGTAAGAACGAATGCATAAAAGGCGAGCGTCAAATCACATGTCTTGAATGAATTTCGCAATTATTGTTTGTCATCTCCCTCAAAACCTATTGTGTGTTTTTCTTTGACTTGGCTGAAAGTTAGCAGATGAATAAATTTAAATCGAAAGAGATGAGATGAGAATTTCGCATGTTTGCGTAAGTCCTACCTACAGCAGGTGCGAAGAACGCTTTTTTTTCTTCTGACGTTTATTGTCGGCGATTCTGATATTTCAAATCCTTTTTCTACCGTTTAAAGTCATTTTATTTCTGGATAAGCAAATCCTCAAGTCTGATTTAAATAAATGATTGCTTGTTTAATTAGAGCTATAACCTATAATCAATTACCATATAAAGAACTCGGAAATCTGGTGTTTCGTTTTACCCCTAGGATATAACAAAAATAATGATGATAATTATAATAATGATAATAATAATGATGATGATAATGATTATGATGATGATGATGAAATTTAAGGGGCGCGAATTTAATTCCCGCGAACTTTAATATCGCAAACTACTAACCTCCCAATCTTTGTTTTCTTGTTTTTACGAAAAATTGGAAGAATCGAGACCTTGCAATTAGTATTACAGCTTCCATTTTCTACATTTTTGTTTTATTGTGTTTAAAATAGCAGTCTGGAAGAAAAATGTTGTGCTTTTGACATTTTCCAAATTAAAAGATAATTTTGCCCAAAAATAGCGAAACTTTAAGTCTAATTTTAATAATTTTAATTTGTATTCTGACTATTTAATAATATGCCAACCCTTTTTTGCGAAATCAAGTGCCTGCGAAATATAGTTGCCAGTAAGGTGGTCACCGTCTCTACTTTTCATGATATATTAGTTCGATTGTGACCTCCTAGGGAACCCTCTACTTGGCACAGACACAGGGAGCCCAAATGTCAGGTACGTGGACGAAGCTGTGCTTATAGAGAGGAAGTGACAAAGAAGAGGTGAAGATGCCAGCCGAAAATTGTAATGTTAATTTGTAATGGAATTCTTTCATTAACACGCTTGTTTTTTTTTTTTTTTTTTTTTTTAGACCGCTATTCGGTATTGCTTACAGAAACTCGTATTACCCTCTCCCCCTGCGGAGCGCGTTATCCAAGATGGCGGCCGGAATTACTACCAAAGCCTACAAGTAGGCTAAGAAACCTGTATTACCGTGGACCCTGGGCGAGAGAGATATTGAGAGAGGTTTTTTCCCACGCTGGGCAACCGAATGTTGCGAATGCGGCGAATAAATTCGAGCAATTTGGGTTTCAATTTGGGAATAGGTATCACGCTTCAAAAAAACATTTCGCCAGAATTTGGGTTAGCGGGGTTCCATCGGTTATCTTCGAGGCGTAGTCCCTCGACCAGCAAAAAGCGATTTTTTTTTTCGTATTAATGAAGAGTTGCCAATTCCTACACACGCCTCCAACGTCCTAAGGGAAACCTGTCCAAACGCACACTTTCTAATTCCAGTATGTCATTGCTAGTTTCATATGCTTTAGGCGATAAAGAAAATACATTTTACTTCAATGTCTTGAGATTCGTCGGCCATATGTCTGCGAAGATTTCAAGAGAGCGTTTGAACATTTCTTTTACAGAGGTCTCGAAGCTCCTCGACTTCTCCCTAAACGGACAGCGTCATGATACTATGCATGTCTGGGGTCAGTGTTTATTGTAGGCTTTTAATTGTCTACAAACAGTTGAACCTTAAGCTTATATTGCAATATTTTATTGAAAACTATGTTTATTGTATGCTTGCGGTCATTTTTCTTTGAATTTATAGTCTAGTCAGAAGGAAGGGCTCCCAAGCACTCGGCTTTTTTACATTTTTGGAATCCTTAGAGGGTGCTGAGTAAGGGTTTTGTTGTTCCCAAGCCAAACTCGGGAGCTTTTGGCAATTTAGGGCATCTTTGTTTTTCGGCGAATAACCACAGGGTACCCGAGTCTGATTATTTTCTAAAACATGCTATAAATCCTCAAAACAGGCCTGTAGCCAGAATCAAAATTTTACCAAGGCAAAACTATAGCCGCTGGATCATGAATCCAACAAAAGCAGGTGTTTTATCTCATATTTTTCAATTGTGAAACACTTAAAATCAAAATTTTACTAAGGCGAGTTCAATGATGCCTTGGAAAGGATCCTCAAATTACAGAAACGGCGTGCGCCTTCTCTCCCTTCATTCAGAACATTATAATGAAATGCTCCCTTCTTTTCAAGAGAACTCAGAATGCAGTTCTGGAGCACCTTATCAGAGATTTTTCTTTTAACAATTCAGTATACAATACTAGGTTTGGTGGGGTAAATTTCATTTTGCCCAAATATTCGCATGGATAGATGAGGTGAGGTATGGCTAGATGAGGTGAGGCATGGCTAGATGAGGTGAGGCATGGCTAGATGAGGTGAGGCATGGCTAGATGAGGTGAGGCATGGCTAGATGAGGTGAGGCATGGCTAGTTGAGGTGAGGCATGGCTAGTTGAGGTGAGGCATGGCTAGTTGAGGTGAGGCATGGCTAGATGAGGTGAGGTATGGCTAGATGAGGTGAGGCATGGCTAGTTGAGGTGAGGCATGGCTAGTTGAGGTGAGGCATGGCTAGATGAGGTGAGGCATGGCTAGTTGAGGTGAGGCATGGCTAGATGAGGTGAGGCATGGCTAGATGAGGTGAGGCATGGCTAGTTGAGGTGAGGCATGGTTAGTTGAGGTGAGGCATGGCTAGATGAGGTGAGGCATGGCTAGTTGAGGTGAGGCATGGCTAGATGAGGTGAGGTATGGCTAGATGAGGTGAGGCATGGCTAGATGAGGTGAGGCATGGCTAGTTGAGGTGAGGTATGGCTAGATGAGGTGAGGCATGGCTAGTTGAGGTGAGGCATGGCTAGATGAGGTGAGGTATGGCTAGATGAGGTGAGACATGGCTAGTTGAGGTGAGGCGTGGATAGTTGATATGAGGTATGGATAGTTGAGGTGAGGCATGGATAGTTGAGGTGAGGCATGGATAGTTGAGGTGAGGCATGGATAGTTGATATGAGGTATGGATAGTTGAGGTGAGGCATGGCTAGATGAGGTGAGGCATGGCTAGATGAGGTGAGGCATGGCTAGTTGAGGTGAGGCATGGCTAGATGAGGTGAGGTATGGCTAGATGAGGTGAGGCATGCCTAGTTGAGGTGAGGCATGGCTAGTTGAGGTGAGGCATTGGCTAGATGAGGTGAGGCATGGCCAGTTGATGCGAGGCATGGCTAGATGAGGTGAGGCATGGCTAGTTGAGGTAAGGCATGGCAAGATGAGGTGACAACGCTAACCCCGGGTTTCCTGTGGTGGGGAATAAACCGCAAAGAGTTTACATTTTCAAAAAGCCACCACAGGGAACCCACGAGATAAAACCTTTATTTCTAGATAGTGAAGACACATCAAACTTTTTTTTTATTTCTTTTTAAGGTGACTTTTTTTCTTGATCTGTATGCTTGAAAGAATAAAGATTATCCGCCACATTACAACGAACTGCAAAGAAGACGGGGATTTGAGAACACTTTACCAGAACGCGAAAAAAAAACTTTGAACGGGACTCCAAGCGATGTCACGACATCAACGGATTCCCCTACACAACGATGGCGAAGGTTGAAAAAGTGCTCGCTCAAGAAGCCAAAGCGAGGAACTGCGTCCTGAACAGTAAGAACAAGCTGAGACGGGCGCGTCAACTATGTAATAATGGGTATAAGCCGCAGGAAGTTGCTCAGAGGACGGGAATACGCGTTGCAGACGTTAAGGTTTTTATTACGAAGTGCCCTGGAGTGCCTATTTCTCCTGCCGTTGTACGCAAGATTTGCGTAATGAGGAAGTCTTGCATATCAGAGCGCGAAATTGCCAGGTTTACAGTAATAAGCGAGCAGAGGCTTAAAAGCGTTAATTGTAAGATAAAAATATCGTGTATAATGAAGGTTTGTGATTTGAGGAAATACATACTTTGAGTATACAGCTTCAAATAAAACATGATGATTATGATGATGTTGATGAGACGCTGAACCCCGCCAATTATCACCCCTTGGGGAGAGAGGAAGGGGGGTACACAATAGACTGATTAAAGTTCTTTAATTTATTTCACACAAGAAAGTCATTAAAATATTTCAATTACTAAAGTTAAAATGAAGTTTTTCTTCTAAAAGGAACACGCCATAAACATACTGTATGGTTTGATGTGTCAAAACATTTCTCGTATGGGGAAATAGAACTATCTAAAAATGTAGATAAGTTTACAAGTCATTTCCAGCTTTATGTAATCTCCACGTCATATCACGGTGAATACGAAAGAGAAAGTTCCGTTTTTCTAACTAAATGCGATAAATTCTAGGGTAATCGTACGTATATGCTCACATTTTTTTGTAAAATCCATCTTTTCCTTTAGACACGGTAAATGGCTACATCTTTTTCGAAATCAATGTGTCGTACCCTGCAGTGTGCCATGGGAAACGGAAAAATGGCTAAACCCTTGTCTTAAAATCCTGGTCACTATACTCATGAATGTCTACAAGTATACATAGCATATACAAGAATACTAGCGCGGTTATTAGCCTATTTATTTCAAATGATACCCATGAAGCACTGCGGGTCACGACATTGGACTCTCAAAGTGTAACCTTATTCGAAACATGTGTATACCCAACTCGTTCAATTCAACATCCAAAGTAATCAAGTTATATACAAACGACATCAATTTGATGAGAATGGGAAGAGTCCGTCGTATCCCACAGTTCATATCACATATGTAAAAGGTTAGGCGACCACGAGACCTGGAGCACGTGACCTTAAGGACTTCACCTTGACTTTGATCAGCATCAAGTTCCTACTACAAGGCTCTTTTAAGAGCCCTTCTTAAAGCTCTGAAAGGGACTCTAGTCTGTTTTACGCGAGAGCAACCATAGTCTCAGTGTCCTCCGTCTGTATCGGGGTCTTCGCCGCCTCCTCCTCGTCTTGCTGCTCGGCCATCGCCATCGCAACACTGCTATCCATGACAACATCTGTATCCATGGCAACGGCTGGCTGCTGCTCCACAGCCTGGGCAAGTCCAGGCTGCGGAATGACTTGGGCTTGGTCCGGCTGTGACATGTCCGGGTCTTGTCCGGGCTGCTGCATGGCCTGTGTCGGGTCGGCCTGGTCCACTGATGTTTCCATAGTCATGATGGTCATCGGTTCCGTCGACGCCTCGGCCATCTGCTGGCTGATAGTGGGGATCTCCAGAGGAGACACGGACTCGGCTGCAGCAACGACAGTGGCAAGGGCCTCCATGGCATTGGCTGCCTCGGCCCGAGAGACATCCATGCTTGTGTCTGTGCCCACGGCAATGCTTGTCGCCCCGGCGCCACCCAATGATGCCCCTGAGAGTGAGCCCTGAGCGGCAAAGTCTGCTTTGCTGGTTTGGGATCCTGACGACACCTTCTGCTTTGGCCCTTTGCCTGGGAATATGAATGTGCTTCTGTGTGAAATTCGCAAGAATGATCGAAAAAAGCTTTAACCGCATCCACGGTGTAATCGGGAGCATAATTTCACAGCTTTGTACGGGGGTTTAGAGAACTCTCTCAATATTCGCGGTTTTTGAAGTGCAAAACATTTAAGAAAAGCTGAGTAAATAATAAAGTTCATCTGAAGTGAAAATATGTCGCAAGGAAAAATTTTGGGATATTTTAAGAATTCGAATATCATGCTGCATTTTGGTTGTTTTCTTTATCTGATTTGAGAGGGTCTACAATAAACCTATGGAAACGTCGTTTTTCTTAATTTTGAGCATGAAATTACCATATTTTGGAATTTTTATGCAGAGCCCACAATTCTTTGCGACGCGTGAAAAAGAAGTCAGGCGTCAAAATTGTAAACAAGATTCACACTCTCGTCGTAAAGAGTTGGGGGAAGATGTGGGAAAGTGAATGAAGTCGGCGTATTGGTGCGTTACCTTGATGTCTCTGCACGTGTTGCATCAGCGTGCTGTGCTGAGAGAACAGCTTGGAGCAGAAGTCGCACTTGTACGGCTTTTCACCCGTGTGTGTGCGCATATGAGTCTTCAGGTTATAGCCCTTGGCAAAGGCGCGTTCACACAGGGGGCAAGGGTACGGCTTTTCGCCAGTGTGGACCCGCATGTGAACCTAGTGATGATTAAATGATGAGTACATGCACGTTTTTAGGGATAGGAAACTGAACTTGGTAGAACAGACAGTGAAATAACCAAAACAAAGCGCGTAGAAAGGGGGGTGCGCACGCACCCCCACTTGGCAGCCGAAAAGTGGGTCATTTCTTATTAAGGAATCTTCAAATACAATGCTTTTCTGTATGATTCCTATGGCTGCGCACCTCCCCCCCCTCAGCCAAAACCGCATCCAAAAAGCTCTTGCGCGTATGAATCTGTATAAACCTATTTAAAAATACGTTGTCAGTGCAAATGGTAAACACCAATAAGCAAATTGCTGTTCTGCCATCAAAAAATACCATTAACTCGTTAAATCTCTACCGAATGTAAGAAAAAGTGGATGCTTTTCCGTTATTATATTACTTGTCATCTTTATTTTTCTTTTATATCAAACAAATCTGGCTTCTCTTGTACAGTATGGTTTCAATGCTGTACACTTGGTCAAAACAGCAACTGAAGTCAGCCTTTCGTACCTTTACTCGAACGATTCAATACTACGATTGTGTTTGTCTTCGCCAGAACACGCGCATGCGCATACGTTATTAAGCACTTCCCTGCAGGCCTACTGTACCTTGAGTCCTCCTGACTGAGAGAAAGCTTTATCACACTCCTTGCACTTGTATGGTCTCTCCCCGGTGTGGGCGCGCCTGTGCTTGGCCAGGCTGCTGTATTCGGTGAAGGACCGCTGGCAGAACTCACACGTGTAGGGTTTTTCCCCAGTATGGATCCTAAGATGCCCTTTGAGGTTCGCGAACGAGTTGAACTGCTTCCCACATGTATCACACTTGTGTTCTTTCTTGGGCGCATGGATACGCAGATGGTAGTTGAGGTGACAGCGCAGTTTGAGCTTCTCCGGGCAGTGATGGCACTGGTATGGTACATCACCAGTGTTGCGGTAGATGTGTTTATCAAGCTGGTATTGGAACGCGAAGGCGACCTGAGGAAATTAGGATAAAACTGATTTTTTAGGCTTTATTGTATTGCTTATTAAAAGCAAAAAGCTATTTTACCCGCAAAATCATGGACCTTCGTTATGAGGATAGTTTTGTCGGACGTTTTTGAGGACGATTTTGTGTGCTTATTATTGCGACTCCGCTGTATAGGTCAGATGACTTTGGAAACTTTAAGAATTGTCCCCTGAGATAAATTCCCTAGACAATTCAAGCTGTTAAGCTCATATTAAAGAGTTTGTGTAAAGTCAATCTCTACGCCCTTCACATATGTATGACTGGTTGAGTAACGACAACTCCACAGTCTACCATCACGAGTGTGAGTTGTTGAGCAAGCACTGTCGCTTTAAGGTACCATAGGCCCAATACAGGTCAATGAACACTATAAGATCTGCGGCTACGAGTATGGCGACGGTAGAAAACAATGGAATTAATTTGAAAAATTAAAGGCCGCATGTGTAAATCTATTCTGCCCAACTGTTCTCCACCAAAGCATGACGTGAAAATAAAAAATTTACGGTCTAGCGACGAAATGGAGATTTGAAGTATAACTGGCCTTACTCTGTTCTGTACTGTAGAAATAAAGTATCTATTAATTTTTTTTTGGTTGGCTGTTGTATTCTCATTAAAAAAAATGAGAACTTATCGTAAAATGAATATGCAAATGCATTTTTTTCTCAGCCACGCTGTTCTAGCCGTCGCCGTTGTCGCCAAAGCCCCTAAAAAAGCATGGAAGAAAAGGGGCTTAGGTTTCGCACGTGAACCGGGTTCGAACTCAGGTCCTCTTGTTGAAAAGCCCATACCTCTGAGCTATCGCTCCACTCGCATATCATGGTATACTAGAACAGCAGGCAATGTTAAAGAGATCCCTACCTTACAGCCATCACAATGAAGCCTTTTCACCTCCACCTTGTGAGAAGACAGATGTTTCCGCAGCTTGGTCTCCGAGGTGAACTCCTCCTTGCACACTTCACACTGTAGTGGCTCATCCTCATCATAATAGTATTCATCATAGCCATCATCTGCACCCTCCTCAGCATCTTCATCTTCTTGTTTCTTGGCGTCGTCTTTTTTCTCGTCTCCCTTTTCGCCATCTTTTTCACTTTTTTCGCTCTCTTTGTCGCCTTCTTTATCGACTTCTTTTTCAGCCATTTTCTCACCCTCATCAGCATCTTTCTCCCCGCCTCCATCTTCATCGTCCTTGTCACCTTTATCGTCCTCTTTCCCGTCGTCGTCGTCTTTCTCACTTTCATTTTTCTCTGCTGACTCTTCTTTGTCTGACTTCTTATCTCCTATTTCCTCTTTCTTTTCTCCGTCTTTAGACTCCTCCGTCTTGTCCTTTGCCTTGTCGTCGCCTTTCTCTTTCTCTTTGTTTCCTTCTTCAGTGTCTTTTTTCTCTGACTTTGGCTTTCTTCCCCTAGATAAGACAATTGATTGTCAGAATACT
Source organism: Nematostella vectensis (assembly GCF_932526225.1). Taxonomy (NCBI): domain Eukaryota; kingdom Metazoa; phylum Cnidaria; class Anthozoa; order Actiniaria; family Edwardsiidae; genus Nematostella; species Nematostella vectensis. Next base: position 9,018,887 of record NC_064045.1, on the reverse strand, counting down.
TGCCAAATAAGGGAAACATTCATGTTAAGTACCAGTACACGAGTTTTTTTTATCGATTCATCCCTTGCTGGTACTTTCCGACCCTCAACACACCTCGTAGGCAGCACAAAGGACTAGTACACAAAAAGTTATCCGTTTCCAAGCCTCCTGAAACACGAACCACACCCACACATTAATCTTGCGAGTACTACTAACACTAGGTTCTCGTGAGGCTTACTGTACCTCTTTCTGGGTGGTTGTTTTTTACTGTTAGACCGAGTTGGTGGTCTCCCCCTCTTTCGGATTCTGTGGATACGCCCATGCACATCTAAGCCGCTCTGAGTATCAAACGTCTGGTCACAAATAGGGCACTTGGGTCTGTTTTTCTTCTCTTCCTCACTGAGACCATTAGCTGTCTTCCTACTATTATCAGCAACACTCTGTTTACCAGCTGCGACAGTTCCAGAAGCTTCTGGCGTCTTCTGTGCTTGGTTATCTTGCTGGGTTACCAAGCTGGATGGATCACTGCTTGAATACAAGTTCAAATGCAGTCAGCAAAGAGATATCATAGCATTTTGAATGGAGAAGTACAGAGGTAGGTCGTGCGAGATATCTATCTTCTATGCAAATACACCTAGTAAACTACTGTGAATAAAAAAATAGGTATATTATATATAACATAAAATTACTTTTTGATTATATCCTTTAAAATCACCAGAAGGCGATTTTGCTGTTGAGAATCTTTGGCAAGATTCAAGTTATTTTACGCTTGCCTGATTTTCTTTGGTCTCCCCACTTTCCGTTTTTCCGCAGCGCCTGTGCCATCTTTGGACGCCTCTCCACTTCTCTTGTCTGATCCTTTTTGAGAATTATCAGAAGTTGCCTGCAAAAAGAACAAATAATACGTCAGTCATAAGTCAATAAGTCAGAGCGACATGACAGAAAAACCTGAAAATACACAATTCGAGATAGAGAAAGAAAAAACAATTTCTTACAATGACCATCGGTTCCTTGTATTTCGCACTAATTTTCAAACACAAATAGCGTGAGGCCGGAATGCACATACCCAGATTTTGGCTTTTTAAGATATGTTTCCTTGATCATCCTTGGGCTATGTATGGGCCCAGGGATGATAAGCATAAATTTCAATGACACTTTAAAAAAAGTCGATTCATTTTTTAAAAAAGTCGCATTGAATATTTTGTTTGCTATTACTCACTAAACTTAGAGATATTTTCTGCCTTAGTTATTAGATGTGAAATGGGCTTATTTGAAGCTTCATGTCATGTCAGTACAGAACACCAGGTATCAAATACAGTACCTGGCCATGGATAAGTACAGATTTAAAGCCGCATTGTCACCAGTTTACTATCGGAGGTCCGACGGAAACCTTAACCGTTAAAAGACAAAAGAATCTATTACAATCCGAGATATTAAATAGGCCATCCGCTCTAAATTATCAATCACATCCTTGAAGAAACTTCCAATAAACACACTGCTTTCAATATTTTGAAATATTGTTCACGTTTTCCGTTAAAAAACATGGGAGATTGTTACGTAATCGACCGGAAGTAAACTGGTGACAATGCGGCTTTAAGTATGGAAAACAACAAAGGCTTCAGTGTACAGATGAGGTTTCTTGGAGGCATCTACATCTATGTACCTTGTCACTAGTGTCGGCTGTTTTGCTACCTGCTGCACCCTTCTCGAGTGTGGTTTTGCTGGTGGTTGTTGTCGTTGAAGATGCCATTGTAGGGGCATCGGATGAAATAATAGATGGAAGGTCAATGTTCAAGTTGATTGGGGTTCCTTCACTACCACTCTGTTGCATCTGGCTTGCTTGCTGCTTGATAACAAGAGGTTGGATAAATTAGTTTGCACACTAAGTGACACAAAAAAGTCTTAACGCCCTCAGTTTTTAGGTGGGCTACAATATGGACTTCACTGCTGCGTGACTAAAGTATCATGTTACAAAGAAAGAGGGAACGGTGAGCAAAACATGGCAGATTGAGTGATATTCTTTAATTGCTTTATTTTACATACCCAAACTAGGATAAATAAAAAGAAAACATTTTGGAGGCTAATTAGAATTTCAGGGCAGATACAGCATGGATAAAGGGGCAGCGTCATGGTTCTGCGCATGTCTAGGGTAAGTGATTATTGTAGGCTTTTAATTGTCTACAAACAGTTGAACTTTAAGCTGTCAATGCCTTTTAAAAATAATATGCAATATTTTATTAAAAACTATGCTGATTGAGAGTTTGTAGGAATCTCCTTTGAATTAAAGTCTTCCACATGTACCAAAGGCTCATAAGTCAATATAATCATTTGACTGAAATTCGTTGTGTCTGGACCAGAGAGCTATTGCAAAGTTATTACCATGACACTGCCCCTTTAAGTAACCACCATACGACCCATGTCTGACCACAGAACCAACTGATGAATGACAAAAAAACACAGCTGAGGTTGAAATTGTTGATTTTTTGGTAAAGAACCTTAAAGGTGCTTAGGCAAGAACCGACTAACTTGTGTTGGAATCCGACCAGCAACACATTGGTGAGAGGCAAAGCCACTATAGAGCTGTGCTCTGCCAACGTGCCACCCATGATATCTTTGGACCATTCTAACAGGTGTTACCTGTATTTGAGCTAGATGTTCTGCTGTCAGCTGCCCTCCTGTGGAAGCCAGAACCTCAGGGGCTAAGATAAGTACAATGTTGCCATAGTGGAACATCGATGCTTGGTTAGGAAACTGACCAGACTGCATAAGCTCCAACTGCTCCTGTGTCAGCTGTGAGGGCAAAATAGAAAATAAGCAACTACAAGACATTTGCTCGAAGAACCTCAAAATATGATGGCCAGGGTGCCAGGTCAGAGGCCATATAACATGTTAAGAGGGGCAGGGTTTTGTGAAAAAATTCATGCAGGAAAAAAACAACCGTCATCATTTGCCGCCAAAAACACTAAATATATCATGCACGAAAGTTGTGAAATCATAAAAAAACATTCCTCACAGGGGATTTCAACTAAATATATTTTGTTTTAGATTGCAATCAATCAATAAAAATACCAATAACCCATTGCAGGTTAAAAATTAAAATAAATAATTACATAAATGCTACTGGTAACAATATGTACAGAAGATCGATCCTAAACTTAAGAAATATTTCATTTGAGCTCCCTGTACTCCTTATGGATTCCCACAAAACCTAACCCTAAGAAATAGCAAATTGGGTGTCGTCGAAGCAGATATCTAACAGATAACTAATGAACACTTCACCTTATGTTCATTAATAATCAGTTAATTTGTGGTTTACTACAAATTAAGTTTTTGGGCACTTCAGGCCACCACAATTTTAACAGAATCTTTGAACACCCTAAGGGAGAGCAGTTAGTAGAATTTTTAACCATTTAGGAGACAGGACAATCACCCCTGGGGAACACCAACCTGCTGTTCATGACCCTCCTGGGCAGAAGCCTGAGCGGTGGTCCCATCTTCTTGAACAATAACAGCAATCTGCTCCCCACCTCCGGCAGTCTGCTGAATCGCAGGTTGTGACTCTGCTGCCTCTGCCAGGGCAGCCATACTCTCAGCGGCAGTCTGGTGCTCATCTAGAGCCGCTGAGTCCATACTTGAGTTAAGGACTTGTTGTTTTGTTGGTATGAGGGTCTGCTGGTCCGCTGGGGTGGCATCCATAGTGGACTCTAGCTCCTTGGCTATTGCAGAGGTAACGTCATCCTGTTGTGACTCACTTGACATCTGTTAATTAACAAAGACCTTAAAATCATGCATATGGATTTTTATTAAGAGAATATGTGCTTGCTGCAATTTTCAATATCTTTCAAACTCTTGTCAATAATTTTTAACTGTTAAAAAGCTTTCTGGTTTTTGTCATGCAAACTCCTGAAATAAAATTTGGTGCTGCTTTGTTTGATTGGAAAACAATTCAGTTCTAGTAAACGAATATGCTTTAAGGATACTGCAGAGAAAAGGTAAAATTACCTTGTTCGCATAACAAAAATCACTCAAATGTTCACATTGACTAGCAAACACCAAAAAACTTTAAGAGGTGAATTTTATTGTTTTCTTCTAGAATAATTATTTTTTACCTGCTAAATTTTGATTGCTTTGGTATCCGTGAACTTACCCACATTAGGTGGGTTTCATAAGAGTTTTGGACCTCATCACAAGTCTTATTTTTGTGAGAATGTTTCCACACTCTCTTTATTCACCTTTAGCTCTCTTATTTTTTCCCTCCACATATTTACTGTATTTCACCCGATTTCACAAGATTTCTATCCAAGTTGGGTTGACAGCTATGTGCTTTATTTCAAGTCAGAAGTTATATATATTGATTGTATTGATTGAATACATTTTAGTACTTGACTGCATATGTTAGCAACAGAATCTTACAGTAGCAAAAGATCTGTTAAGGGTTGGTAGTATACCGTCACCATACCTGTCAACCTCTAAAAATCTCAAGGCTTGAAGTTTTTTTTAGGGGAGGGGTGGGGTATTTCATTTTTGAGAAGGGGTGGGTAAAACCTTGCAGGCATTTGTCGTATAGAAAGCTCTCACAGAAATCCACTGTGTTGACAAATTGTGCTATGCAAGGAAATTATTGTTTTAATTATTTTGATAGAAGATAGACAAAATGTCGATTTTCAATAGAATCACTAAAAAGCGGGAGATTTGGTGCTCAACTCAGGAGAGCGGGAGAAGGAGCCCAAAATCTAGAGACTCCCGCCCAATGTGGGAAATATGACAGGTATGTGTCAAACGCACATAAGCCAGATTTTAAAGGTTCTCAGTACAGTACAGTACTTGAAATAAGAGTCCTTGCAATCCACCCTACAAACCGTCCTGACACCTCCCCCCCCCCCCCCCCCCCCCCCCCCCCCCCCCCGCACACACACACCAACAAACATTCTGGGTGACTGGTACAATAACAGGAAGCAAAGAAGATGATAAATCAAGCTGCTAGAAATTCAAGCGTCACCAAACAGTTTCTAAGCTCTCTGGGGAATTTTGGTATTTTATTTTTGTAAGTGGAGTGAAGTGAAGATATGCCATTAATTTAGCTGACCATGTTACAATTTGTTATGTTGATTTAGGTTAGATGTTTTTGTAATAATTTGGTTTCTGTTGAGCGCTTCAGAATATATTGACAAAGTTTTAGCACTTTATAAATAAATTATTATTATAATTATATCAAAATATTATTTTTGATTCTTATACAACTGAACAACGAGCCTAAATCACACAAAACTGTGACGATATATACTGAAAATAACTAGGGGAAAAACATTTACATTCTCCAGTTCGCTCATAGAACTTTGGATTAGCAATTGTGAGGGAAACAAATGGACAGTACGAGAATGACCCAACAATATAAATGCTGCTGATTTATTACACATTTTCACAAAAAAGCAAGGTAAAAATAAAAGGTTATTTGCTAGATGGCAAACATTTCACAATGGTTTTGGTTAATAAAAAAAATAGACACTTCTTTATATTCACTAAAAAATACTGCTTTAAATTTAAATTGACGAATTATATAAATTTTTCCCGCGCTTTTCCTATCAAGACAACAAGACAAGATGGCGGACGGCAGGCAGAAAAAAACGAAAAATATATGTTTATGAGAGGTAGTTTGATGCAAGAATCGACAAATAAAGAGATCTTGAGGGGTTAATATTACATCAGGTTAAATATGGACAAAAATTTTTATGACAGCGCATATAAAAGCACGAGTTCGAAGAGGAACGAACATGGAGGAAGACTGTTACATTCATGGAGAAACCGACACAAATCCGCTAAAATCTCTGCCATCTTACAAGACAACATCTCAATCTTAGTTTTTTAAAAGCCGCAAGGGCCTTTTAACGTATTTTTATAGAGTATTTCTTAGAATTTACAAAGACGGCGGGTAAAACAGAACAAGCAAAGAAAAACCACAGGAAAACTGATCGTTTATACTACACCCACAGGAACCCCGAAGAAGACAAGAAAAGTACCAAAAAGTTGGGCTACCTGTGCTTTCAAATAGACCACATTTTAGCCACAAATAACATTTATTAAAATCATTTTGATCTATAGAGGAAAGGAGCGACATATTTTACCTTCAACAGAGCGATTTAGCGGTGGCGTCCTTCGGTCTTCTGGCACTTTTCACAAAAGAACTGCTCGATGTTTAGCTCGAAGTTTTGTAAGAATCCTCGTCAATTCACGGCTTAAAAACTAGGTTTGATCTTTTGAAGTATTTCTGTACGTATTAAGAAAGAATTGATGTGCTATTTAGTTGATAACAAGTTTGAAATTTGTCGTTTTGACTTAGAAAAGGCAGCACGCTGAAAACGACGCCATCAATGGTTCAACTCGAACCCAGGCCCCCGGCATGTTACGCACAGGTGCTTTGAGAAGGGAGTGGGGTGGGGGTGGTGGTGCATGTTTGTGATTATTGCCATAAGTCCATTTGTATCTGTTTTATACACTCTTGTTTTAACCAAAAGAAACAAGGATGCCCTTTTCTATAATTTTGACTGATTTATTTTTCATTACCTTTATTTTGATAAAGATTTAAAAGAAATCCAATGGTGTAATTATTGCGGTGAGGTATAAAAAGGGCATTTGTTTGGTGACCTGACATCAGTATATTTCTAAAAGGATCTTATTGTGATTAGCGCATACCGACTTGCCTCTATGGTAGGGTCCTAAAAGGGAGGAGTTTGTCCCCATATCCCGGGGCACGTAAACATGTGAACTAAAAGGACAGCAAGATGACATGTTGTTACAGATAAAATTAAATGTCAAAAAATATATATACCGTTTTCAATTGACTATAAGAAAATCAGCCCTTAGCCAGGATTTTGAGCGTGGGGGGTTGGTTTACCATTTAGCCGACCATTTTTCTCTTAGATAGCTCGCCCAAGCTCGAAGTGTTACTCAATTTTCCTTTATTAGAGCGGACCTTCCTGTCCAGTGGGGTGGTTCTTCTGAACCCCCCAAACCCCCCTGGCTACGGGCCTGTATATGTAATGTTACAAATGCCTTTTACTACTGGTTAGAGAATACGGCCTTGTATCTGTTTATGGCATTCTTAGTGAGGCTATCTAGGTTTTCAATGAGCCCATGTAGTGAATGCACACTTTTTTAACACAAGAAAACAACATTGTTGGTCAAACCTTGTTTCAATCCCTTTTTAGAAGGTTATTGTAGAAGGTGCAAGGTTATTTAACAAATGAAAAAAAGTCAAAGTATACCGATGGATTAGATTCTTTTGATTTTCCTGTTTTAGCAGGGCCGTAGCAGGGGGTGGGGCACTGGGGGCACGTGCCCCCCCCAAAAAAAAATTTTCAAAAAAACTTATAAATGACCATTAGGTGTGTGGCTGTGCCCCCCATTGTTTTCTTAATGTTTCTGTATCGTGCCCCCTAATTATTGAGGCTTGCTACGGCTATGTTTAGAGCTTAGCAGCACTTAACAAATGTGTTTTCTGTATGTTTCTTAGAGGGACACTTGCATATTTTGTGTCGTATGTGAATCGTGGACTTGGGAAAGCCAAATTGAAGGACCCTATGTTTTTGTTATCGAGCAGTTGGGCTTGTTCTATGATTGTTCAAGAGGATTCAACAACTCTTTTACAGTAAATGTGGATGCACGATGCTCCTATTAATAGATAATAATTTGCCCTCTTTGTCACCTCCATCTCCTAGCTATGGTAAGAAATCAGTACACGATACATGTTTAACATTCTTTATTGGAAATTATAAACAAAGAAATATACAGAAAAGAAAGAAATGAACCATAAATACTCAGAAATGCTTTAACAGATGGTATATGGCTTATACCATGTTTTAAACTCGCCTTTATGTTGGCAACTTGTGTTGGTCTGACAGTCATTGTGTGTTGATGATCAAAATAGCCACAGTAAAACCACATTTAATACAGTAGAGTCCAGACTCACGCCCTTAGTTACATAAGGAGGTACATAAGGTTTTTTTGGTTTCCCTTGAGGTCTCAAGGCACTCCATACCAAATATCTTGTGACAAGAAGATACAGATTTTTGTTAAAGGGTGTTCTCATAATTATAGGCAATTTACCTCTTGACATTTTACTACAGCTTACAAAGTATTATTTTAGTATTTGTCTTTTGACAACATTTTTGAGATTATCAAGGGCACAGTCCAATCATATCACACCAGAAATAATACAATACAGGCCAGGAACAAATTCAAGCTGTACACACCTAGCAGATTTAAATCCTGCAGCTATGACTTACAACATACTGAAAGTCTACCAATATCAGAGCATGTGGACATCTAAATAAGCATCTACATATATCACTTCAAAAGAAATCATAACAAGAAAATAATTGTAAGCCATTTTGGATTGTATGGTAATTTTCTACATTCATGTTTGGTGCCTAAGTATTGTTAACGAAATATTTTTAGTGAGAAAAATAATGCATTCCTTACAAAGCATAGATTGATTTTTTTTCAAATGCGACAATAATTATTGTAAGAGCTTAACTCATTAGGAAGTTTCACTGAATACGCAGCTACTGAGACATAAATAACAGTAGAATCCAAGATGGTCACAAAAAGAAAATTTACCAAAGTTCCCATGCTCGGATTTTGTTAGGCTTTTAGTATGTTATTGACCACATGAGACTTAAACATTTTTCAAAAAGAAAGGTACCGTGTCAAGGTACAATCAATGTCGCTAGCAAAATACGACTTGACAGGTTTTTTTTATTTTGGTATCTATAGTTACATGAATCAAAATACAATTGTAAATATTCCTATCATTTTCCTTTCCCCATCTTGGTTGCTGTTGCTGCTTCTTTGGCTGAAAAAAAAATATGCATTGTATTTGTAAAAAAAAATAGAGAGCATAAAAAATGGCATATTATATTCCATTCACAATGACATCTTCTATCTATATACAGTACAGGAAAATGTACAGGGAATTCCCCTTGGCTGCCAAAATGTGAATTATTTCTTATTGAAGGATCTTCCTCTTTCCATATAATACCTATAGTATTACTACATGTATTCACCTTTCTCAGCAAAAAATTAGTATGCCCCTATTGTTTTTTTTTCTTGGGGGAGGGGAGTTCTCTGACCCCCCAGTAGCAGTTACCAGCTTACCAAAACTCAAACAGACAAGGGCATTTAATAAAAATCAGGGCAAGTTAGGTATGTCCTTTGTAATTGCAGTCACCTCATGTAAGTAGGTAAAGGCAAACATTAAACCCTGCAACATGTAAAATAAAATGTGTACCTTTTCTCTCCTCTTCTCTCTTTTTAGCTGCCATCTCTCTTTCTTTTCTGATGATTGCGAGACGGGCGAGATCAGCCTTAGCTTGGTCTGTCTTTCCTTCGGCTTGCAGCTTCTGATATCTAAGTTTTGCCTGTTGCTTAGCGATCTCCTCTCTGCAAAAACCCAGCTTAACAATTCAATGCCTAGGGAAAAATACCTTTCAATACCATTAACTGTTCTCTTGTTGTATGTACTGTATTTATAAGGGTGAATAGCTTGAAAACATGTGATACATTCTCTTATACCTGCCCCCTACCCCCTCCTCAAGGCGTTTACGTTTAGCAGCCATTGATGGTATTGTAGAAAAGGACTTACTTTTCCCTTCTTGATAACTGCGCTGGAGCAGGTGCATCATCAATTTCAGTAACCTTTTTTGTTTTCTGTAGGACTCTGTTTGGGTTTTCAATCTCTATCAAGGCTTGCACTCCAGTGGGTTTAGCTTCCTATGAAAACAGCTTATCAGCTATATGGCTTCTTCTAATACTCATATAACACTTGTATAAGCACTCACCTCTTCTTCAGCTATATTGCTTCCTCTAATACTCATATATCTACTTGTTTAATGCCCTAACCTTCTCGTCAGTTACGTGGCTTCCTTCACTACTCAAGTATCTACTTGTTTATGCCCTAAAATCCTTAGAAGCTATATGGCTTCCTTTGCTGCTCATATATCTACTTGTATATGCCCTAACCTCCTCAGCAGTTATATGGCTTCCTTTACTACTCATAGATATACATGTATATGCCCTCACACCCTCATCAGCTATGTGGCTTTACTACACACCCTCTTTTGTAAGAACATTTTTTAAAAGAACGTTCAGCCTGAGATTTCACCAAATTTTAAGAACATGCCAAAGCTCAGATAGCAAATTTTTTATCTTTTTTACTATTTATGCGTTCTAAAAATTGTGCTTATAGTAACAACCGTATTATTGCTATTGATCATTTGGGTAATTCTCTTCCTAATAATTTATTGGGTATTATATTCTTATACTAACTAAAATTTAGGAACATTGTTCTTATAAAAAAGAGTGGGTGCACTTGCCACCCTATATATGTGAACTACTTGACCCTTACCTCGTCATCATCAGAGGCTGAATCACTGTCACCCTCCTTGAGTTGGGCAGGGTTGGATTCTGCTTTTTCTTCTTCATCGTCAGAGGAAATTTCACCTCTTCTTTCCTAAAAAATAAACAAAATCTTTGACTAGCAGGTATGTCTTTAATGTACGATTTCCAATTGAACCAACACCTAATGTTGATGTTCTAGTCGGCAAACCTTTTGTTTTATGACGGGGAGGGGGCTGTTTGGTAATATTTGAATGAATGGTCGACCAAAAATAACGTAAAAGTAAAGAAAATATATTTCCCATTAGCTAAATACTTGGATGCTTGTTTGAACTGCAAGTTCATGAAAAGTTACTATTGCATCAGATTTGTGTAAAACCCCCTTTAAAAAAAAATAGCAATCCTGATTTAGAACATGTTAAATAACAAGGATTCTTAGTGATATCGAGAGCTCTGAATGACAGTCTCATTTTAAATCCATATGTTTACTACAAACTAAGAGTAACAACGTAGCGATATCACACACAGCTTGGAGTACCTGTGCCAAAACTTAACAACATATTCTCATTGAGAAAGAAAATACGAGCTTCAAAGCGCAATCAGAATTATATTTTCCATAGATGGGATGTGTTATAAGTAAATCTAAATTAAGCCAATATAATCTGACTCATACCCGCCATTCTTCCTTGCGTTTTTCTTTTTCTAGCTCCATTTTTAAGTCTTCTTCATCGGTAAAATGTCTTCGTCTTCCCTTGTGGTTGGGTTTGCCTCGGCTACCTACGACAGCACAAATACACATAATAATATAACAAATATAATGTCAATCCTTTCCACCTATAGCTTAATTTACAAACTTATAATTTTTACCAGCAATACGTTACCTCGTCTCGACATTTCTAGGAGAAATTAAGGGAAAGGAAGGCTAAATTATTATTTTTTTTCTCGTGAAAGCGTGGCGTATTTTCACGACACGGAAGGTAATTGAGCCCGCGATGATCAGCGGTTATCGAAACTGAGTATCCTCGCCTCATGCGGCCTGGTCACTCTTGCGGCAACCATGTTGGAAATTTGAGAAGAACTACCTTCGAAAAAACTGTATTTTTACTTTAAGTTTTTTGGCATTCTGGAGTTTTACTGACCGGGGGCTGTAGTTGAAGCAAGATGCAGGACATAGTTGCGAGCATCGCGGATATAACGCTAGAAATCGAGTACCAGCTTAAGAATCAAATAGGATGTATTTCTCTACCCTTCCCTGGAATGGACAGTAAGCATCAGATTGTACCGTAAATGCGTATCTGATCATTTAGTTTCTTTTGCAGTAAATTTGCGAAGTCTCATGTCCTCTCATAACGGGAGGCACTATTCCCTATGTTTACAGCAACTCACATAAACCATAAAACTCACTTTTGTAGGCAGTGTAGTTTATAAGGTACCGGGCCACCCGAAAATAATGTCAAATATTCCATTAACTAAGAGAACAAGCCGAAAAGTGATACTGTAAAATCTAAGGGGCTTGCTTATTTGTGTTTTTTTCCAGAGTCCAGTGCTGCAGTCTGCGACTTCTTTGTGAAAGGTCTTTGTAACAGAGGAGCTTATTGTCCATTCAGACATACATCAGGGGAAAAAACAGTTGTTTGTAAACATTGGTTGCGAGGGCTTTGTAAAAAGGGTGACCAGTGTGAATTTCTTCATCAATATGACATGACAAAGATGCCTGAATGTTATTTTTACTCAAAGTTTGGTAAGTTTAAATTTAGTATTGGAGGAAATATTTTATCTTTTAGTGCTAAAACACAAGTAACATGCTTGAGGCAAGCTGTCATTCTCTAGTAAAAACCTCTAGAGAGTCGCATACAGTAGGGTTGCATTATAAAGTGGCAGATCTATCCCTTAACTTATATAGTGTATGTTCCTGTTTTAAAGAAAAATAATTAAAGCATTCAATGTTTTTTTAACACACCTCTACTACATGTAAATTGTGCCATCACAACGAAACATAATTAATCTAACTGTGGTTTATTCTTTTAAACTATAATGAGTAGTACCTTTATAAAGCATAAAGCTAAAGTACAGGATTGAGTTTTAAATGCTACATATTGTAAAGGTAGTCCCCTAACCCACTGTTGTCCATTAAGTCAAATGTACATAATTAATAAGAAATACTGTTAACTACATGTTGTGACCCTACAGTATACTATTGTTGTGCTCTAAGGTGAATGTAGTGAGAAGAAGTATGTGCACCTCGATATTGTGACCACTTATCATTGTTGTAATTTTAGGTGAATGTAATAACAAGAAGTATGTGCACCTCTATATTGTGACCGCTTATCATTGTTGTACTTTTAGGTGAATGTAGTTGCAAGAAGTATGTGCACCTCGATATTGTGACCACTTATCATTGTTGTACTTTTAGGTGAATGTAGTTACAAGAAGTATGTGCACCTCGATATTTTGACCGCTTATCATTGTTGTACTTTAGGTGAATGTAGTAATAAGAAGTATGTGCAACTCGATATTGTGACCGCTTATCATTGTTGTACTTTAGGTGAATGTAGTAATAATAAGTATGTGCACCTCGATATTGTGACCGCTTATCATTGATGTAATTTTAGGTGAATGTAGTAACAAGAAGTATGTGCACCTCTATATTGTGACCGCTTATCATTGTTGTACTTTTAGGTGAATGTAGTTGCAAGAAGTATGTGCACCTCGATATTGTGACCACTTATCATTGTTGTACTTTTAGGTGAATGTAGTTACAAGAAGTATGTGCACCTCGATATTTTGACCGCTTATCATTTTTGTACTTTAGGTGAATGTAGTAATAAGAAGTATGTGCACCTCAATATTGTGACCGCTTATCATTGTTGTACTTTAGGTGAATGTAGTAATAAGAAGTATGTGCAACTCGATATTGTGACCACTTATCATTTTTGTACTTTAGGTGAATGTAGTAATAAGAAGTATGTGCACCTCTATATTGTGACCGCTTATCATTGTTGTACTTTTAGGTGAATGTAGTTGCAAGAAGTATGTGCACCTCGATATTGTGACCACTTATCATTGTTGTACTTTTAGGTGAATGTAGTTACAAGAAGTATGTGCACCTCGATATTTTGACCGCTTATCATTTTTGTACTTTAGGTGAATGTAGTAATAAGAAGTATGTGCACCTCAATATTGTGACCGCTTATCATTGTTGTACTTTAGGTGAATGTAGTAATAAGAAGTATGTGCAACTCGATATTGTGACCGCTTATCATTGTTGTACTTTAGGTGAATGTAGTAACAAGAAGTATGTGCACCTCGATATTATGACCGCTTATCATTGTTGTACTTTTAGGTGAATGTAGTAATAAAAAGTATGTGCACCTCGATATTGTGACCACTTATCATTGTTGTACTTTTAGGTGAATGTAGTAACAAGAAGTATGTGCACCTCGATATTATGACCGCTTATCATTGTTGTACTTTTAGGTGAATGTAGTAATAAAAAGTATGTGCACCTCGATATTGTGACCGCTTATCATTGTTGTACTTTTAGGTGAATGTAGTAATAAGAAGTATGTGCACCTCGATATTGTGACAGCTTATCATTGTTGTACTTTTAGGTGAATGTAGTTACAAGAAGTGTTTGCACCTCGATATTGTGACCACTTATCATTGTTGTACTTTTAGGTGAATGTAGTAACAAGAAGTATGTGCACCTCGATATTATGACCGCTTATCATTGTTGTACTTTTAGGTGAATGTAGTAACAAGAAGTATTTTCAACTCGATATTCTGACCACTTATCATTGTTGTACTTTAAGGTGAATGAAGTTATAAGGAGTATGTGTACCTCGATATTGTGACCGCTTATCATTGTTGTACTTTTAGGTGAATGTAGTAATAAGGAGTGTCAGTACCTCCATATTGACCCTCAGTCCAAGATCAAGGACTGCCCATGGTACGATAGGGGATTCTGCAAACATGGTATGTATTTCTTACGGGATTAATGCAGTAACTCTGGCCTGAAATCCATTCTAAAAGGGAAGTTCTAAAGAGTCCTTGCTATTATTTTCAGTTTAGTGCAAGATGATAAAGTAGTATCTGCCTGTTATAATTATCTCCATATTTGTAAGCTAATTTCTGTTCCAAATGTGTAGTAACTGTAGTGGGGTAAAACACCTACATACTGTAGCTGCAGCTCTTTCACACAAGCCAACTCTTGTATCACAGAAAGTTTGGGCCTCTTCACAAGATCACCTGCCCAAGGGGGGGGATGGGGACTGGATAGATGGGGGTGATCGTCCTACCTTTTAAGGTATAAAATTCTACTAACTGCTATCCCTTACGGGGTGCTTAGAGTCACAAATTGCTTCAACCACACCCAACATGCTTTTAGTTGTATGTAAGAATTCCTGTTGACCACATCCAAAGAGACAGTCACCCCTGTCTGTTATGGGAGTCTCTCTCTTGGTCAAATGCATAAAAGGCAAAATCTCCGATTTTAGCAAAGCCTGATGTTTTCTTAGATTTTTTTTCTGTTTTTTTTGGGGCAAAAAATGACAAACAAAACAAACAAAAACAGGAAGTTTCCCTACATGGAGATTCCTGTGTCAGGGTGGCCTTACTTTGAAGTGAAACTGCAATATCCTCATGTTTTTAGGTCTGGGGACTGACAGTTATGGTGAATAAAGCCAGATATAGCTAGAAGTAGTGTCTCATCTGACAGATGAAGCATCACTTCCAGACCCTAGCTAGGGTGTGATTAGTAAAATAATATAGGAGGGCCATTAGTTAAAAAACTTTTCTCAGGGTATAATGTAAAGATTATTATATTGTTTATTATATAAAGCTTTATAGCCCTTCTATTCTAAGTGCATAGATTAAATATTAGGTGCTGAAATGACAATTATCTTACAGGTCCTCATTGTCGTCACCGGCATGTCAGACGAGTGCTATGCATTAATTATCTTTGTGGGTTTTGCCCTGATGGTCCAAACTGCAAGCATAAACAGTAAGATTTGATTTCCAGGATTATCCCCACTACAGCGTTATATGTGCAATAGGGATGGTTTCTAGGAATATTCCCTTGATACTATAAAAATATGCAAGCATACAATAAAATATAGTTTCCAGGAATATTGCCACTGCAGCACCATATACACAATAATAAGATGTTATTTTGAGGAATATCTCCACTACAGCACCATATATGGAATCATAAGAGATTATTTCCAGGGATATCCCCACTACAGCACCATATATGGAATCATAAGAGATTATTTCCAGGAATATCCCCACTGCAGCACCATATATGGAATCATAAGAGATTATTTCCAGGAATATCCCCACTACAGCACCATATATGGAATCATAAGAGATTATTTCCAGGAATATACCCACTACAGAACAATATATGGAATCATAAGAGATTATTTCCTGGAATATCCCCACTACAGCACCATATATGGAATCATAAGAGATTATTTCCAGGGATATCCCCACTACAGCACCATATATGGAATCATTAGAGATTATTTCCAGGAATATCCCCACTACAGCACCATATATGGAATCATAAGATATAGTTTCCAGGAATATCCTGAGTACTTTCTAGTGTTACACTTTTAAGAATGAGTTTATATAGAAATTGCTTTAAAATTGCATTTCAGCCCAAGGTTCGAGCTTCCAGTAGCCAAGGATGATGGCATGGAAAAGAAGATGACTATCACATGCCATGCATGTGGTCAACCTGGACACAAAGCAAACGTCTGTCCACAACATAAAGATTATAACAAGGTACAAGCGTTAATAGCTATCATACCTAAAACTTTACTATATTATTGAAATTGACTTCTGGCACATTACAAAGCAGTCCAGTAATGAATAGATGGCTAGATGAGTCCAACATTGCAGTAATTTACGTACGAAAAGCCAGTGGAGATATGAAAATTTTAAGGTCCTTTTGTGATTGGTGTCATATTACTGGTAGTTACTAGGGGGGGGGGGGTGTGCAGAGCAAGTATCCACACACCCCTTAGTTGCCAAAACGTTCTTATTGCAAAATTATTAAATACTGTCCGTCTCCCATTAATGCTGTACCTAAAAATGTGCACACCGCTACCGACAAACCTTGAGTCTTTTGTACTTTTATGTTGTAGATTAATATAACAATATCTGGAACTGGTGATCAGCCGTTTGTGAGAAGACCACTGGAAACAGTAACATGCTTCAAGGTGAGCTTTTACATATGTATCATCTTTCAACTCCCAAGGAAACAGACCACAGTTTTACCCACTTGCCAATCACAATGACTCCAAAGGAGAAATAAGAAATAAGAAATCATCGTTTTGGTCTGTGTGGCACAGACCACAGAGCGTCAATCTGTAGTGCTCATTCTTCTCACCAGTGGGCACCGGGTTGAGTTTATTGCTTGCTTCCCTTGATCTGAGGGTTTTTCTCCAGGTTCTCTGGTTATCCTTCGTTCTCAAAACCAGCAATTTTGTTTTCTAAGCTTCGCAACAGTCGTACTGTGGCTCCATTACACTCCATCTTTGCCTTCAAAGTGACCATGTACCTACTAGCATTGCCAAGACCTGTTTCATTTAGTCGAAGTTTCTTTATTTTCTATTTTAGTGTGGTGATAAAGGACATTACGCTAACAAGGTGTGTATAGACAAATCTCCCTCCTGACTGCTAAACCTTTTGTGAGTGTAGAACGGTTTTGCTGTCCTATTGGCAATCGTCTTGTTGAGTGCATCTTATCGAAGCAAATGAGATGTACGTTTGAAAAGAAACTCAATCCACCAGAAATTTGAAATACAGTCTGTCCTTCATTTTCTTGCCAGATTTTAAAAATGCATGTTTTTAATGAAAATCATTTTGCTTCAGTTAGGTTAGATACACAGTCTTTAAACCAAACCGCCTTTTTCTCAAATACAAATCAACCTACATTAGATAAAACAATTTTCCCGTTTTGTTAGTGCCCTAAATCTAGATCAGATCTGATTGGATGATGGCCATGATGCCATGGGAACGCAACAGCTGTCATTCAAGAGCAACATGAGCTCAAGAGCATCACCAGGGTTGTTTTATTGGATGATGGTCATTCTATAGCTGTCATTCAAGATGTTGACAAGCATCAGCATGGCTTCAAGAGCATTTGATTGGATGATGGTTATAATGTCATGTTACAAAATAGCTGACATTCAAGATTTTGACAAGCATCATTATGGCTGTCAAAAAGGACTTGACTTCATTGCTGGTAGATGCGATCCCCTGGAGGGTTAAACAGTCGAAAATACGTGACTGGCAAGAGTTGTGAAAAAAAGGCGACATGGGCGTCAAGAGAACGACAGTGGCTTACAATGCGGCGTGCGCTAGCGTGGCACCAATGAAAAGTTAGCCAATCAGCATGCGAGAATCACAGTGTTGATTGACACTTATAACTAGGAGGGTTCCATTGTGTTCTGATGTGCACTGAAGCATTTCTTTGCCTCGCTGATTGGCTAGCGAAGTTCGTGTCAATCAGATAGCACGTCTTTCGCATCCTCATCCTCGCACCACGAGTGCGAGCCAATGAAGATGCGACGGTAGCGCGCGTCGCATGGTTAACTTTGTCTTGGTGGTCACGGAAGCGCGCGTCGCATGGTTAACTTTGTCTTGGTGGCCACGGTAGCGCGTCGCATGGTTAACTTTGTACTGGTGGGCACGGCAGCTCGTGTCGCATGGTTAAGTTCTTATAGGTGGCCACGGTAACGCGCGTCGCATGGTTGACCTTGTATTGGTGACCACGGTAGCACACGTCGCATGGCTTACTTTGTACTGGTGACCACGGTAGCGCGCGTCACATGTTTAACTTTGTACTGCTGACCACGGTAGCGCGCGTCACACTGTAAGAGACTCGCTGATTGGTTTTCCAAGAAGTGTTGTATTTAGTGTAGTTTAGAGTGGTTTTCAAAAACTCGTGCAACAAAATGTAGTTGTTAAAAAAAGTCAAGCCAGAACAAAGAAGAACAAAGACATTACAGTGTATTAGTAATAAATAAACTAATAGGTATTTCACCGGTTTTTGAAAACCACTCTATTTCAAATCCTTGCATTACATATCACCCATTCTTTAACTACTCTTTTTTATCTACGTTTCTCAAAGACACCACGAATAAACATAATAGGGAACTTAAGCTACAACTACGATAGCGGAGGGAAAGTGGTAACAATTACCCCCAAAAAATATTCAGAAACAGATGGAATATAAATACGAACCTTAGCGAACATAGAAAAAGAGTTCCAAGGTCACGTCCACGTCTTTGAAGACCGTGAAATTTGTGAATTTAACGTGGTTTGATGGTAAACGCCGCAATCGTTGAAAAGGTATCTTTTTTTTTTCTAAAGCGAGCACTCCTTTTTTCCCGCCAAACTATCAAAGTAGCTCCATAGATCACGTGGCCAGGTGATTGTAGTATACTGTACAGATTGCTTCCATGTTTATACGAGAGGTATTTGTATTAAATTGAATTATACTAAAATAATGAATAGAGTTTGTATCTCGACAAAAAACTACTAAGACAAATTCAAACACAGTTACTCTACAGCATACGAGAATGGATGCTTGACTGGCACCGTCTTCAAGCTTAGATAATGACGTCATATCCTGACACTGTAGCATTAGTTTTTCATGCTCTATTTCTATCCGAGAATGCGCAAACTCGTTCAGTTGGTTTTGTTAGCTTTTTCGAATGGCCGCGCCAGAGAGCTGTGATAAGTGAAGTTAATCGAAAAAAGAAAATGTCTTCAAACGCAAAACAGAAGAAACTCAGACGCAGATTCGCCTCCAATAAGTAGAAAAAAAATCCCGGGGGGGAAGGGGGGGGGGGGGCTCTCCAGAAAAGTAAACAGGGGTGATTGTCACATCTTTAGTGTATAAAATATTAACGAACTGCCATCCCTTAGGGGCTATTAAAGGATTTTTCCGATTTTAGGGTATAAAATTAGACCAACTGTTATTTCTAAGGGGGTGCTGAACATTTTCCCCGATTCTGCTATTTCTTAGGGTTATAAATTCCTTCGACTACACCCAATTTGCTATCTCCTAGGGGTAATAATTTCTGTTGACCACGGGCTAAAATCGATTTTGCCGACGATCACCCCCGTCTATTTTTATCGGAGTCCTCTCCTCCCGGGAAAAAAATATTGTTTCTATAAAACCACACTATCAGAACAGAACATAACCTTCACTTCCATATTGCTCCTGATAATGACCTTTAAACTTTTTTTTTATGGGGGGGGGGGGATGTAGGGAGCGGGCAAAAAATGAATCCTACATCATTTTAACCTTTTTTATGTTCTAGTTTTAACCTTTAACAAATGGTCGACTCCATTAGAACTTGGACCAATGGTCAAGCTTACTTATCTGCATCATTCTATACTCACTAGAACTCTACCTAATTTCGTGAAATAGTCACGGCATCATAAGCCAATTACGAACAAACTCGTCATCATCATCATCATCGACGCTGTCGTCGTCTTGTTCATCTTTCTCATCCACCTGTTGGCCTGTATGCAAAAATGAGCGGCATTAGATGCATATTTTGGTAAGCATATGGGTGGCCATAAACCGTACCAATCAGCCCCTAAACCGTACCAATCAGTCCATAAAACATACCAATCAGTCCATAAACCGTACCAATCAGTCCATAAACCGTACCAATCAGTCCGCGTACCAATCAGTCCGGTACCGATCAGTCCAGAAACCGTTCCGATCAGTCCATAAACCGTATTGAACAGTCCATAAACTGCACTGATCATTCAAGAAACCGTACCAATCAGTCCATAAACCGTACCGATCAGTCCATAAACCGTACCAATGAGTCCATAAACCGTACCAATCAGTCCATTTACCGTACCGATCAGTCGATAAACAGCATTGGTGTGGTTTCGCCCGGCGCAAAACTTCTGCGATTCCTTGCAAGTCTGGTAGCATTTGTCCGCACAGTTAGAGGATTTTCCGTCCATGGCGTATGTCTTCTCTGCGTCTTTGCCACTCCAGCACTCCCCTGTGTAACACCAAAGTCAGGTAAGAAAGCTCATGAAGCCGGAGATTTATCAACAGGTAAACTGCCTTCTAGCTTCCCTCATTTAAAGAGCCTTGAAGCCACCTTGCCTGAAGGCGCTGACCAATCCAAAATCACCAAATGTAATTCCGTTATTTTGAATTAAGGAAGCCAAGCGATTTAGAGTGTTCGTAGAGTATTGAAAATCAAAGTTAATATTGTCTTCGTTAGGGCCCTCGAATGGTCTTTGGCGAGCACTTGCCAGCTTGCGAGCACTCTGTTTTTAATGCGAGACCGAGCAGTTTTAGTTGTTGAATAAATCGAGCAGCTAGCCCATCGAAAAATACAATGCCAGCACGGCGGAAAAAAATTGCGCGGGCATGCGAGCATTAGGCGAAAACTGCGAGCACATCAAAATTTCGGGGGACCTCTCGGGGCCCTTTCGTTACCCCTCCCCTCCACCCCCCACACACAGACACACACCCAAAGAACTGTTTGACGTTTAATTGCCCCATGAATTTCGACTCAAATTTTGCCTGTGAGCCTATGATAGCTCTCCCTCTTGCCAATGCCTCACCGTAGAACTGAAGACCGAAAGTGTTCCATCCCTTTTCTTTGGTAATGTGAGCGCATCTGCAGGCAAGATCGGGTAGATAGGTATCCCAATGTTCCCAATCGATCAAATGACCGGAAAAAATATCAGTGCGAGACTTGTCACGATCAGACATGATGTAATCAGGAAGAGGTTGAGCTCCCTTGTGATGGTTGTCAGCGAAACATCCCACTTTCTCGAACTCCAGGTCGCAATCAGGCTCTGGAATCAAACAAAGACATATAAACTTTGCGTTACACGGGATTACATGCAACAAAAACTTTTCGAGAAACATTGTATCGTATCCATTCTGACCTGTTGCCAAACAAATGGATGTGGGTTCAAAAACACGCAACATGTTGCCAAGTGAAATGATGCGCGGAAAGTTGTGTGCGACAAGTGACACGGTCAAAAACCTTCCACGATACAAATGTATCGCGAAAAGGTTTTTGCTGCATGTTTTCCCGTGTAACACAACCTCCTCCGCCTCCTCCTCCTCCTCCTCCTCATTATCATCATCACCATCATCATCATCATCATCATCATCATCACCGCCACCGCCACCGCCACCGCCACCGCCACCGCCACCGCCACCGCCACCGCCACCGCCACCGCCACCGCCACCGCCACCGCCACCGCCACCGCCACCGCCACCGCCACCGCCACCGCCACCGCCACCACCACCACCACCACCACCATCATCATCATCATCATTATTTTGCTATTTTTGTACTTACTGATGTAGTACACATAGTTGTGCCATTCGTGCCCAGCGCAAAAACGCTCCCCCTTGCCACACTTCTTGAGTTTTTCACTTCCTTCATCAATCTCTCTTGAATTGCACTTGTCGCCTTTGCCATACTTGCTGTATTCCTTTCCAGTTGGCGTAGGGCCGCTCCAACACTCTCCTGAAAAAGCTGGGCACGCACATTATTAGATTAAAACCTTTTTCAAAACTCTTCACCCTTTCTGCAGCAATTATATGTCTCATTCTTCGTTTTTTCCCGTCAGTCCTCTTCCATCCATCCTGCTACAGTGGAACCTGGATTTTACGATTTGCCCCGGGAGAAAGAAAATGTATCGTAAAATCGAGGTATAGTTACAAAGAGGTCCTCGATTTTACGATATAAACAAAAATCCATTGCGATAATATCGTTCTAGTGAGGTCGGGTTAATTATTTAAAAAAATTATATTGTAACTGTACTCTGTGTAAGCCTGTGCAGTTTCCCTCTGTGAGACTATAATCTGTGTTTAAAAAGATCTGTCAAATCAAAGAAACGGTAAAGTGTACTGTAGGTATGTGCTTATGTGGTATAGTGTCTTCAGGTTTTCTCTCTTTGTTGTTAGAGCGAATCAGAACATCGTTGTATGGAGGTCAAAATACTTCGGAGAATAGATTGGTATCGTAAAATCAAGAATATCGTTGTATCCAAAATCGTAAAATCAAGGTAATCTCTAATACATTTCACTGTATTTCCGCCGCGAAAAAGGAGCGCCATCGTAAAATCGGGGTTATCGTAAAATCGAGGTTATCTTAAAATCCAGGTTCCACTGTATATTCTCTTATTCCTATTTTGGAATTTTTTCACTCCTATCCAGCGTCCCTCCTACGTCTCTCTTTTTTCTCTCCTACATCCGGCCCTACGTAATTCATCCTTTTCTTATTTTCCACTTTTTCCTCTTCCTTTTGAGCTCATTTTTTCGGCAGTTGTGGCATAAAAGTGTAGTTTTGTTTACCACAAAATTGAAGTGCAAAGAAAGTGTATCCCCTGCCCTTCGCGCGCTTGGCACAACGGCAAGCAAATTCTGGCAAGTACTTTTCCCACTTCTCCGACACGAGGAATTGATCTCCCTTCACAACACTGGTTTCATCTCGCTCGTATAGGAGTAAAACTGGTAGAGCCCTGTCGTCTGGCATGTCCTTGTAGCAGCCGACAGAGTTAAACGGCACCTCACAGGCTTTAGGACAGGAGTATTTGTGCGCGCCCTTCGCTGTAAAACCACAAGTCACACATAAATAAGCCTTGAAACCAAGGGATTGAACATTCATCTTTTGAGGGGGGTGGTTCAGAAGGATATTTTTACGAGTAACAGGCGTGAAGGGAAGTGTCATAGTGAGCCTTCTTTTGGGGGGCCAAAAGATGTTAGAATTTTTTTTACCTAAAAAACATGCACTACCCAGGCGAGTACCAAGGATTGGCTGAGAGGATGGGGGGGGGGGGGGGGGGGGGGGGGGGGAGGTGCTGCTGAGTTTAGCGCGCAACAGTTAGTTATTATGTTATTGTTGTAGTCTCTCTTACTGATTGGTTGTTAGCTATGGTAAATCAGAGGACATAACACGGGATTCGTCATTCACACAATCCTTGCAAGTTCGCAACAGGGAGCCCATGCTCACAGTTCGTCGTTTTTGGGTTTTATGAGAAATTCTTAATAAAAATACACGAAACTGTGATCATTTCATTACCACTTTGAAGTTCGTAAAATTCGGTCACACCTACGGCACTCTACATAATACATAACACGGGAGCACACGGAGCGAGTCGACTCGCTCACGACCAACTTCGCTGAATGACGATTTATTTTTTCACAAAAATGCACGGTCTCGTCAAACGACCTACCTAGAACTGTGCTCCGAAGATGTGCCCACACCGTGAATGTGATAAAATCCACACAAGCTCGTACGTGCTGTATATACAAACTAGCAAAAGCAAAATACAAACTCGAAAAAGCAAAGTCCATGCAAACTAGCAAATGCAAAGTCATACAAAACTAGCAAAACCAAAGTACAACTAGCAAAAGCAAAATACGAACTCGCAAATGCAAAGTACAAACTCGCAAAAGCAAAATACAAACTCGCAAATGCAAAGTACAAACTCGCAAATGCAAAGTACAAACTTGCAAATGCAAAGCACAAACTTGCAAAGGCAAAGTACAAACTTGCAAATGCAAAGCACAAACTTGCAAAGGCAAAGTACAAACTCGCAAATGCAAAGAACAAACTCGAAAATGCAAAGTGCAAACTCGCAAATGCAAAGTGCAAACTCGCAAATGCAAAAAACAAACTCGCAAATGCAAAGTACAAACTCGCAAATGCAAAGTACAAACTTGCAAAAGCAAAGTACAAACTCGCAAAAGCAAAGTACTAACTCGCAAAAGCAAAGTACAAACTCGCAAATGCAAAGTACAAACTTGCAAATGCAAAGTACAAACTCGCAAAAGCAAAAAACAAACTCGCAAATGCAAAGTACAAACTCGCAAATGCAAAGTACAAACTTGCAAAAGCAAAGTACAAATTCGCAAAAGCAAAGTACAAACTCGCAAAAGCAAAATAGAAACTCGCAAAAGCAAAATACAAACTCGCAAATGCGAAGTACAAACTCGCAAAAGCAAAATACAAACTCGCAAATGCAAAGTACAAACTCGCAAAAGCAAAGTACAAACTAGCAAAAGCAAAATACAAACTCGCAAATGCAAAGTACAAACTGGCAAATGCAAAGTACAAACTAGCAAAAGCAAAATACATGCTAGCAAAAGCAAAATACAAACTCGCAAAAGCAAAATACAAACTCGCAAAAGCAAAGTACAAACTAGCAAATGCAAAATACAAACTCGAAAAAGCAAAGTAGAAACTCGCAAAAGCAAAGTACAAACTCGCAAATGCAAAGTACAAACTAGCAAAAGCAAAGTAGAAACTCGCAAAAGCAAAATACAAACTCGCAAAAGCAAAGTACAAACTCGCAAAAGCAAAGTGCAAACTAGCAAAAGCAAAATACAAACTAGCAATAGCAATATACAAACTAGCAAAAGCAAAATACAAACTTGCAAAAGCAAAGTACAAATGTAACAGCTATATTTTTGGGTTCTCTAACCACATGTAACAAGCGGCTATGACTCTCTCTGACCACTTGTGACAAAACGACTATGACCCGCTTGGCTGGGGGAGGTACCGGTTTTTACTTGTTCGCTGTTACAAAATCTTTACAAGATCTGGTGTCTACAAGTATTTTCTAACAGGTTTCTCTTAAAGTTCTTAAGAGTCTAAAGGGTGAGTTGGGGCTTCGGTACGCACCCATATTTATATGCTACTAAGACGGCATGTCCTTTAGGAAACCTGACACTGACATCCCAAAAGGCTTTTAGCACTGTTTGGATAAGGGTTTAACCAATGGGTGTACGAGGGACGACCTTCCTACGTGGGTGTGCCAGTCGGTTACCCTTGGGCTACCGTGACTTACGTAATGTTTACAATGTTGCTACTGACTACGGATGTCACACACTAACTTGTTACACTGCTAGTGCGCATGGCAATATACACACATAAATTTAATGATTGACAGCATTCTAATCATTTTTTCACTCAAACACTTTAAATGTACTAAAACCTAATTTCGTCGACGGCCAGGTCTGAATCCTACATAGGGCAACCCGTGTGTGAACTCAGACCTAACTTTGCTTATGTAGTTAACGGATACAGGACTAAAACAAATGCTCAAAACTCTGTTCTCCAGTACAACTTGAAAAGGGACGCGGTACGCCCATAAGTTCCCCGAGCAAAAGGTCAATCTGCTAAAAATATGAGCTGCTTGGCTAAGCAATTTTTATGCGAGCGTTTTAGATTTTCCTGTCAAACGCGATAGGTTAGCTAAACAAAATGCCTTTAGATGTTCCGTGGACTTCAATAAGCTGACAGCCGATCAGTATATAATTTCTAGATGCTAAATATCACTTCACTACATGTGTGACTTATTCCTGCGTGACACAAACTCGCAAAAGCAAAATACAAACTCGCAAAAGCAAAATACAAACTTGCAAAAGCAAACTACAAACAACAAAAGCAAAGCACAAACTCGCAAAAGCAAAATACAAACTCGAAAAAGCAAAATACAAACTCGCAAAAGCAAAATACAAACTCGCAAAAGCAAAGTACAAACTCGCAAAAGCAAAATACAAACTCCCAAAAGCAAACTACAAACAACAAAAGCAAAGTACAAACTCGCAAAAGCAAAATACCAACTTGCAAAAGCAAAATACAAACTTGCAAAAGCAAAGAACAAACTAGCAAAAGCAAAGTACAAACTCGCAAAAGTTAAGTACAAACTCTCGTGATGTTGTTCGCAAAATATGGAAATCCGAAACAGAACTGGGCAGTGGCCCCGCTGGGCTTCCCATTTCTCAGAACAATGTCTTCTCGTAAGCGTGAATATCAAGCTGTGATTTTCTATCTAAAGATCTTAATAAGATTTTTGGTCTTCCAGCCATGAAACGCACTTCCTTTCATCTATGTGACCATCAAGGAAAAGCTAATTAGGGGGCTCTGGTATTTCAAAACAAACGAAAATGTTCTTTGTCCTGCCGAAAGATGAAGCTGACATCTCGCCTAATGGGATACCATGGAAAATCGTAGAACATCGCAAACGAGCTATTCATGTCTTTTGCGTCGTTGCGATATTCAAAGATATCTTTGAATTTCACAAAGTGTGATCTCGCACCTTTTTTTCTTCATTTGGATTTATTGCGATTTTCTGAGATATTCCATGATATCACAGAAACTCGACTATTATCGCAAAAAGTGAATTTTCATTTCGCACGGGAAGGTCTGAACGGCATCTACAATTTTTATTAAATCAATTTTGATAAGATTTTATCATATATTTTATTTCTGTAGTACCAAGAAATGGGGGAAATAATAAGATATTGGATATTCAAATATAAATTTCTATGATTCGACGATTTCTATGACTAGAATCCATCCCCTTTATTACCGGCAAAGATAATTCCCCAAAATGAAGTCCAAAAACGAAAATCGATAGTTCAAGTTATCATAATTTATCGTGGCATAGGAATATATTTAGAATTACTTGAATGCAAAGTTATTGAGGACTTCTTGACTAAAATTGACTAGTTAAACTATACTTCGCGTAGTGAAATGGCCCCTTCGAGGGCTCGGCCAAAATAGGGTAGCACATACATAACCTTTTTCAAGCTTCCTCTTGAGTCTACCCGCGAACTTATGGGTGGCTTTATACCACACGCGTGAAACGTTCAAAATGCTGAGGTAGTCAAGTTAAGGTGGTCTCATTTTGCTGAAATATCTTTGATAATCAAGTCATACAATGCAACCGCCTACTATAGACGACAAACCTGCCAGGCAAATAAGGTCTTTACTCTAAAGCCGTCTGAACGGTTCGTCGATTTTATTTAGTACGTCATAGGTTTAAAACACTTAGGACAGCTAGGCGTTTTTAGTCGTCTCTGTCAAAGAAAACGACCCAATCGCCAAAACATTGGAGCGACAGAACGGTATAACCTAGCCCCAGAAAGGTCGGGTGATTACAGCTTTGAATTTTTTTAAAATATTTTGACACAGTTACAATATGTATAATTCTCCCCATTTTCTTTGGTCAAGACCAGCTCAAATGATATAGCACCTTTTTGCAATTCTTACCTGTAAAACCGGCTAAAACGGCGAAAAGACACAAAATTTCCCGGAACAGTTTCATCTTGCTTAAGTGTGAGAAGTGTCTGATAATCCCTGAACAGTTTTATCTTAATAAACAGTTTCCTTCAGCCAAGCAGAACAAGCGTTTTGAATGGCCTTCTGTAAAAAATCAGTCGGTCGGAGCAAAATTAATGATGTTTGTTAATAGCTGGTATTTCACCAATGGATAGATAAATAGGGTCCACAATAGTTTCTATGGGGCAAGGGCACAAAACGGAACTGTGCCGCAAAATATCTGTTTCGCTGCTCGTTTTTGGTTGGCTGGGAAGATCTTAGACCCCTCGGTTGCTGGGAAAAAATTGTCCCGAGTGGTTCTGCTTGCAAATTTGCTTAGTCGAACTAGTTCTGCTTGGAATATTTTGGGCGGTTGCTTGGAAAAAAAAGAATTGTCCCAACCGATTATACGGGAAATTATCCATGTGTAAACACTGTATAAACACCGCTGGCTGGAAAGAAAATACCTAAGCAATGCTGGCTAGGAAAAAAAAATAAAGAATGGTCCCTCTTGGGAAAAATTTACAGATAATTTTTTCCAAGGAACTTTTAAAATGGATTTAATATTTTAGGCATGAGAACATATTTAACGTGTTTCGGGAAGAGGGGCTCGTTGTATGCCTTTGTGTATGGGATGCGCAGGTTTTTTACGGGATAACGCGATTTGGAGGGGTCTTAAATCGCTTGCCAATGGGATTTCTTTTAATAGTTGACCGACCGCCATGTATAAGTCAAATACGAGTATCTTATAATCTTTACGAATATCTATCGAAACAAATTCCTTTAGATCATATGTGTTCAATCATGTGCTCAATGCTTCAATTGATGTAGGGATGTTTTGTCTAAGCGCATATTTAATTATTCTTTATTTCGGTATTTGTGGTGACAACAAGAATAATCCTGATAACTCGAACTTTCTGTAGTGAACGTCTCGTTTCTTCTATTTTGGCTTGCTGTGGCGAATCTAAACGTGTCAAGAGAGGGGATTCGTGGTCTCTCTCTATGCGTTTTTTGAATATTTTAGGTTTCCTGTGGTGGTCTCTTTCTATCGCGTTTTCGGATATTTGGGTTTCCTTTAGCAAATCTGAAAGTGTCAAGAGAGGGGATTCGTGGTCCCTCTCTATCTTGTTTTCGAATATTTGGGTTTCCTGTGGTCTCTCTCTATCTCGTTTCTTCTATTTTGGCTTGCTGTGGCGTGGCGAATTCAAAAGTGACAAGAGAGGGTATTCGTGGTCTCTATGGGTTTTCGAATATTTGGATTTCCTGTGGACTCTCTATACGTTTTTGAATGTTTGGGCTTGCTGTGGCAAATTTAAAAGTGACAAGAGGGGGTCTCAATAAGAATAAACTTAACACTTTGACCCCTCAACCGGCCTGTACCGGCTTTGAGAAGTACCCACAACCTCCCAAAAATGCATAAATGCAAAATAAACACATGAAGATACTCAGGCATCAGTCTTCAGCTCAGAATATTTCCTTTTCTGGAAATACTTTTTTGTTTTGACATTCGAGGCATCAAAACATTGAAACAACCAATCACAGATGAAATTGTAAGATGACGTCATAACACTCGCTGGACCTAAGTAAAAAAAACATGGCGGCCATTAAGAGACGAAGAATGAGAGCATAAAACAGTATCTTTCTGCTTTTTGGTGGGATTTAGACGTATAAAAACTTGAAAGACTTGTAGAAAAGCCTTTGGGCGCAAAGATGTGGTATTTCGAATTGCTATGTTAGGTGTGAAAGTCCGATTCGCTATAGTCAACAGATGACGGCGAGGATGATGGCCATCACGATTGAATTACAGCTTGGAAGCGTAATTATACTGGAATTCGAAGGCACAAGTAAGGGTGGACAAGCAGCCATGAATTCTTGACTCTGGAGTTGACTACTCAGTACTGCAAATGGTTTTCGTTGTGTTATATATGCATATATATGCAGCCCGCGTTATATATACTTATATATGCAGCCCCGTCCGAGTTTGTCGGCCGATCATGAACATTCAGTATTCAAATTGCCTTGTGCAGGCGCTGTTAAAAGCTGAATGGGATCTAGAATTTTTCAAGGGTTGTTCAATTTATGAAAACTATTACAATAGCTTTGTGCTTTTAAAAAAAGGGTTGGACCACAGAACCACACCTGAATCAGCTACTGCAGAAAATGACTTGACACATACAGTATTTTATATTTGTTTTAATGACTTAACATTTGCTTGTGGAAGAAAGACTTTTCAGCTCAAAGGTTATATCGAATTTCCCTTTACCCCCGATGACAAATCTTTGGTCGCTATTAGCTACATCCGTGAGGCACAAATTACACGAAGGAATTGCCATATATTGGTTTGCACGCTTCGCGCCTTCGCTGTCGAACTCTCGTGCAAAATCATAACATTCTAAAAATTATATATATGCAGGAAACATGGAGCTATTGACCAATCGTGTGGCTCGTTACATTTGAACCAGATGACAGCCAACCAAGGTGATAGCATCTAATCTTTAGCCAAATAATAGCTCAGATTCTTTAAAAAAATTCAAATGGAACAAGTAAAAAAAGCAGAATCACGCCTCTTAACAAAACACTAAAAAAAACCACAAATGCTGAGGTCGTCAAGTTAAGGTGGTCATTTTGCTAAAATATCTGTGATAATCAAGTCATACAAGCAACTGCCTACAAAAGACGACAAACATGCCAGGCAAAAAAGGTCTTTACTAAAGCCGGCTGAATGTTTTCTCGGTTTTATTTAATTTTAGTACGTCATAGGTTTAAAACACTTAGGACATCTAGGCGTCTTTAGTCGTCTCTGTCAAGGAAAACTACCCAATCGCCAAAACACTGGAGCGACAGAACGGTATAACCTAGCCCCAGAAAGGTCGGGTGATTACAGCTTTGAACATTTTTAAACAATTTTGACACAGTTACGATATGTATACTTCTCCCCATCAAATATGGCTCTCTTTTTCTTTGGTCAAGACCAGCTCACATGATATAGCACCTTTTGCAATTCTTACCTGTAAAACCGGCTAAAACGGCGAAAAGACACAAAATTTCCCGGAACAGTTTCATCTTGCTTGAGTATGAGAAGTGTCTGATAATCCCTCAACAGTTTTATTTCTGGGATACCTGTGGTAGCCCAGTTATGAATTGCAACTGTTTTTTTTCCGTGGTCCCGGGAAATCTGCAATGTTTCGCAATACCCCAAGAGCCTTTGCGCCATAGTCAATACTTCGCTTGTTTATCTGGTAGCATATTGCTTATCTCCAATAGCGTCAGAGCTCGTAGCGACCAAGGAATGTTGTTTGCTTTCTCTTCGCTCGCGATACGACAAGAGATGTACGTGAATTCTAAGGATGCCTTACTGTTTACTCGTCAGAGTTTTGAAGCCATAGACGAGGAGATCTCTGCGTTAGAGATTTGTTGAAATTCATGTCAATTTGAATTTTTACCGCGTATTTCCTTCGTCGATTCATGATACGATTAGTCGAAGACCCGACCCGTAGGGCCGTAGAGAAAGAAACAAGTGTTCGGGAGCTTTCTTCAAGGCCAAAATTTGAGGTGCTTTAGCTTTATACACTCGGGAATGAAGTAAAGTTAATTACATTTATTTCTTATGTGCATTTTGTATTTTGGTGGGAAAACGGCTGATATAGTCAACAAGGGAATGCTAGGGAATGCTGTTGAGACCCCAAATAAATTGTGGCTAATAATCGCGGGTTTATTGGAACAATCAAACAATGATATGTATAAGTACCTATTTATTACAATACTTACTGCTACTAAATTTTTTTTTTAAAAGGTGAGTTTTTTTTTTCTAATATTTCTCATTATTATTGTTCCCCCAATGCTGCTGCTTCCTAAGTGATGCTCTAAAATTCGCCATGAATATGCTAATATCTTAAAACATTTTTTGCTTAGTATTCAGATTTTATTACAATCCCTTACAGTTAGAAGGTAGCAAGGTCTCCAGTGAGAGACCGGAGTTCCAAGAAAGGAAGAAGCAGCTCCCATTCGTATCTATATATCTGTCTTCACATCTGTTTCTATATTTTTTTAAATTTCAAAGCAAATGCATCCAAGGAATGTTTGGCCATAGCCCCCCCTTGTTACATCCATGGTATTCTAGAAGTTAACCAGAGGTGTAGTCTTGCCTGAAGGAGTAATTCAAACAGCACCAGAAATATAGGGCCAGCTCATTGTCTCACAAGAGTAGCTGTTGGAAAACAACTTGGTGGACTAAATATATCTTTTGACTTTCCAGATTATTTGTTTGAAAATTGCTATATCCTAAAAACTGTTTTGACCCTCCCCCCACAAATGTGCTATCACTTATAACAATTTTCAAACACATTTTCTATGACAGTGCTCTGCTGTGGATTATATCTCTTTCTATGTAGTTTATGTGTATGCTAGTGTATGCTCTCTACACTGCTGTATGATAGCATTTGGTAGAAATTTACACTGTAAAAGATAGGACAATCAGTCATGTCCACTTTCATGGTGAGTCCCCATGGAGAGTTGGTGCTTCTTACCATTCTTGCCCCAATCAGTGTTATGATATGGCATTTATAATATAACTGAAGATTTTACAAATGTTTTTAGTATATCCAGGCAGTATTATTATGGCCAAAAATATTGTCATACATATACACAGGTAACCCATCAGGTATCCCAGTCAACCCTGCGTGCAGGGTCTTGTCTTAATAAACAGTTTCCTTCAGCCAAGCAGAACTTCTTTTTTGAACAGCCTTCTGTAAAAAATCAGTCGGTTGGAGCAAAATTAATGATGTTTGTTACTAGCTGGTATTTCACCATTGGATAGATAAATAGGGTCCACAATAGTTTTTATGGGGCAAGGGCACAAAACGGAACTGTGCCGCAAAATATCTGTATGGCTGCTCGTTTTTGGTTGGCTGGGAAGATATTAGACCCCTCGGTTGCTGGGAAAAAATCGTCCCTAGTGGTTCTGCTTGCAAATTTGCTTAGCCGAACTAGTTGGGCTTGGAATATTTTGGGCGGTTGCTTGGAAAAAAAAAATTGTCCCGACCGATTATACGGGAAATTATCCATGTGTAAACACTGTATAAACACCGCTGGCTGGAAAGAAAATACCTAAGCAATGCTGGCTAGGAAAAAAAAAAGAATTGTCCATCTTGGGAAAAATTTACAAATATTTTTTTCCAAGGAACTTTTAAAATGGATTTAATATTTTCGGCATGAGAACATATTTATAACGTGTTTCGGGAAGAGGGGCTCGTTGTATGCCTTTCCATGGGATAGGCAGGTTTTTTACGGGATAACGCGATTTGGAGGAGTACCTTAAATTGCTTGCCAATGGGATTTCTTTTAATAGTTGCCCGACCGCCAAGTCAAATACGAGTATCTTATAATCTTTACGAATATCTATCGAAACAAATTCCTTTAGATCATATGTGTTCAATCATGTGCTCAATGCTTCAATTGATTTAGGGATGTTTTGTCTAGGCGCATATTTAATTATTCTTTATTTTGGTATTTGTGGTGACAACAAGAATAATCCTGATAACTCGAACTTTCTGTTGAACGTCTCGTTTCTTTTATTTTGGCTTGCTGTGGCGTGGCGAATGCCAAAGTGACAAGAGGGGATTCGTGGTCTCTCTCTATGGGTTCTCGGATATTTGGGTTTCCTGTGGACACTCTCTATACGTTTTCGAATGTTTGGGCTTGCTGTAGCAAATCTAAAAGTGACAAGAGAGGGTCTCAATAAGGGTCTCTTAGGAGGGTCTCAATAAGAATAAACTTAACACTTTGACCCCTCAACCGGCTTGTACCGGCTTTGAGAAGTACCCACAACCACCCAAAAATGCATAAATGCAAAATAAACACATGAAGATACTCAGGCATCAGTCTTGGTCAATGTCAGGTCATTAGTCAATAGTCTTGAAATGCATCCAACCAAGGTGATAGCAGCTAATCTTTAGCTAAATAATAGCTCAAGTTCAAATCGACCAAGGAAAAAAAACAGAATCACCCCTTTCAACAAAACGCTTAAAATACACAAAGGAGGGAGATCAGCAAACACAGCTCAAGACACAGATAAAAATTGTTCTGATTCTCCAGGTTCATTTACATGGCCTCAAACAACAATGTCCACTCCTTGAAGGCTTGTGAAACCATCTTGAATACCATTACGGATTGCAAAGCATTCTGGGAGATCCAGGAAAATACACGAGGGGAGGGCCAGTCAACACTTCTCTCCCCAAAGTCAGACGTTTTTTAAAGTCTTTTTATCCCAAAAACAAACAAATCAATTTCAGGTCATACAGAGCCAGAATAGCAGGGTAAACAGTTTTGGAATAAATTTGGTTTCAGAAAAGACAGAATTTAGGAGAGCTGTGGTGATTCATTGGAAAATTATTTTCTCATCCAATCAAAGCCAAACAAGGACACAATTTCCTTATAGCTGTTTTTTTTTTATGAAAAATATAAGCAAACTGGCACAGCGACGAGGGAATAAAAATGAGACCGCAAAGAACTGGTTGTAAAGCTAGAATACCGAATTTAACGGGCTGTATAAAACTCAAAATAGGTTTCTGTTTTCGGTCTGTTTTTTTTTTATTATTCAGCTGACAAATAGTTAGGGGTCAATGTGTTAATAAGAATATTTTTTTCTTTAATAAATTACAGAATCAGAAGACGGTTTATAAGTCCGCAGTGGCTATATTCCCGACATCCGGGAAAGGTCCTCGGTAGACTAAATGCCCGACAGTTACCAATTATTTAAATAACCCAATAAATTGTCGACCTAGTGAGTACAAAGTATTCTATATTTGTTTAGAAAGGGCAAACGATTCTGAAATCAGCTTACACTATAAAATCTAATAAAAAAATTATCTTTGAATTTTATCTGCTACAATGACATTGTGGATAAAGAGGTTTAATGGACTAAATTCCCGACAGTTACCAGTTTGATCAAATAAGCCAGTCATATAGCCACTGCGTTACTTGAAAAGTAAGTAACCCTAAAACTAAACCCTAACATCTGGGTACCCTGTGCTGTATTAATTCAAGATCGTAAGTGATGACATTTTTATGGTCACCCTGTGGTATGTGTTGCCATGTAAGCGTGAAGACGAGCTGCATACATGGCTTAAGCCCCGTCGGAAAATCCTGGCTTTACACTGCAATATCACGACTGCTTCGTAAAGACGACATGACTGATAGTGACAGTACTGAAAAACGCAAGACTAGTTCCGGTACCTTGCGGTTAAACCAGCCTTTTTTGTTATGAAATGACGGCGTTTTACCGGCAAACTGTCACATTTTGGTGAATGCTAAGAAAACTAGATCAAACCTAAGGCTATCATTTTCTTTATGACTCCCTCATTATCAAACAAATCTGTAATCTTTTGTACAGTATGGTTTTAATGCTGTACGGTAAGTCAAAACAGCGACTGAAGTCAGCCATTCGTACCTTCACTCGAACGATTCAACACTACGATTTTGTTTGTTTTCGCCAGAACTGAAGTCAGCCATTCGTACCTTTACTCGAACGATTCAACACTACGATTTTGTTTGTTTTCGCCAGAACACGCGCATGCGCATACGCTATTCAGCACTGTCACTTATGGTAATAGTAAACAGCAAAAAAAACAAAAACAAAATAAAAATAAATAAACAAAATCAATTACATGGCCAAGAATCAAACCTCGTCCAGGTCAGGTAAAATGCCAAAAAATAGACCATACTTCCAGACATACGCTGAAACACCGTATGGCAGCATAAAGCTTTACGGCTAAGCTGGGGATTTCGGCCCCCGCACAGCTATCTGGCGTACTGTACAACACAACCGTGCATGAATGGTAAGGCAATAACCAGGATCTCAGTCCTGTCTTAGTCGGTTCACGCCACGCACAGTGGCGTAAACATTTATAATTCCGACGACAAAGTTCAATGAAGAATCGTTTGCTCTTTCTCGACAAATTTAGAATACGTTGTCTTTACTAGGTAAACAATTTACTGGGTTATTTGAATACATTGAAAACTGCCGGGCATTTGGTCCATCGAGGACCTTTTCCGACTGTCGGGTATATAGCCACTGCGTTATTAGCTGTATTTGGTTTGCACCGAATTTGTAACTCGAAGCCTCAGTAAAAGATGTAACAAATTATTTGTCGACGGGAATTCTACAAAATTGCTCGTGGAAAAGTCACGGCCTTAGCCAATTACGCACAAACTCTACATCATTATCAACGACGTCGTTTATGTCATTCTTGATGTCTTCTTTGTCATCTTTTTCATCTCTTTCGTCACCTCGGCTATCTGTATGAAAAAAACAGCTACATTACATACTTCACATATTTCGCTTAGCAAAAGAATGGCGCCAAACAAGTGACGTGTAGCTTCAAATGTGGAGTTTGAAAAACACCACAGATAGGTCCTGGGAGCACAATGATGAATTTGATGATGGATCCTCTCCCTCTCTCCCTCATAAGGTTCAACTTACAGGCCCGTACCCTGGATTTTTTTTTTTGGGGGGGGGGGGAGGGGTGCATAATCCGAAAAATTGGACCTAATTTTTCCGCGGGGGTAGGAAGGGAGTACGTTCTCTTGACCACCCCCGAAAAAAAACAAAAAGGGATTTTTTTATGCCTTTGCAATACCTCCACGAGAAGCTTATTGTCAGATTTGACTACATACCAGAGTGATCTAGCTCATGCTTTATAGTTTTGTCTAAAAATGGCACGTCTATTGAGAATCGGCCTTTGTGTGTGTGTGTGTGTGTGGGGGGGGGGGGGGGGGGGGGGGGGGGGGGGGGGGGGGGGGGGGGGGGGGGGGGGGGGGGGGGGGGGGGGGGGGGGGGGGGGGGGGGGGGGTTCGCACCCCCTGTGCGGGTTCGGGCCTGCCTTAGAAGGTGTGAAATCTTATGATTTGTACCAGGCCATGTCTTGGGGGTCCAAGCAATACTCAGTCAGTCCATAAACCATATACCAGTCAGTTCATAAACCGTACCAGTCAGTCCATAAACACAACCAATCAATCCGATAACCGTACAAATCAGTCCATTTACCGTACCGATCAGTCGATAAACAGCATTGGTGTAGTGCTGCCCGGCGCAAAACTTCTCCGAGTCCTTGCAAGGCTGGTAGCATTTGTCGACGCAGCGAGAGGATTTCCCGTCCATGGCGTATGTCTTCTCTGCGTCTTTGCTGCTCCAACACTCTCCTGTGTAACACCAAAGTCAGGGTAAGAAAGCTCATAAAACATTGAAACCGTAAA
The DNA here is from genome assembly GCF_932526225.1 of Nematostella vectensis. Classification (NCBI taxonomy): domain Eukaryota; kingdom Metazoa; phylum Cnidaria; class Anthozoa; order Actiniaria; family Edwardsiidae; genus Nematostella; species Nematostella vectensis. The sequence goes on along the minus strand of NC_064045.1, from coordinate 8,982,138 downwards.
CTGCTCGTTAAATCGCCCAGGCTCGACTGGTATGATCTTACTCGAAATAAATGCATAACAGTCATTATCATTAATATAGAGCTGAAGTCAGAATTTTGATATGGGCGCCGAAGGAGTAACATCACACATATCTATCGCATCCCCCCCCCTCCAACCACAAATGCACTTTTTTGTCATTTATCGGGTTCTCTCATTTGGGTTTTTTACCGAAACAAAAACTTCAACGCCTACCGGAAGACTATTTAAATTCGGGCTTTTGCCTGTGAGCCTATGATAGCTTCTACTCATGCCTTACCAGGGGCGTAGCAGCCAAAAATACAGTATGTATTAGACATTATCTAAAAAACAGGAGGAGATGCCTTGAAAGGGACTTTTGCCCCCTCATCCCCTGTTAAAAATCCTGGCTACGCCGCTGCTTACCGTAGAACTGAAGACCGAAAGTGTTCCATCCCTTGGCCTTGGTGATGTGGGCGCATCTGCAGGCAAGCTCCGGTATATAGGTATCCCAATGCGCCCAATCGATCGAATGACCGGATGAAATATCAGTGCGAGACTTGTCACGATCAGTCATGATGTAAACAGGAAGAGGTCGAGCTACCTTGTGGTTGTCAGCAAAACATCCCACTTTCTCGAACTTCAGGTCGCAATCAGGCTCTGGAATCAAATGAGACATAGAGAAGCAAGTTAAACACGTGCTGACAATAATGTACGAACAACCTCGCGTGCGTAAAACTTATTTACCGCCAAAAGGTTTCCTGCCTTAAAACGGACTAAACTCTACACCCCCTTGGTGGCTAAAAAGTGGGTAATTTCTTACTAAGAAATCTTCAAATACTATGCTTTCTCCATATGATTGGTACCTATAACTGCCCAGCCCCCGTCAGTCAATCCTTGGTACGCGCCTTCTATACGCCCACTCTTACCAATATGGTAGACATAGTTGCTCCACTGTTTGCCTGAGCAGAAGCGATTTCCTTTCTCACACTTCTTGATAGCTTGCTTGTGAGCGTCTATCTCGGTTGAGGCGCAATTCTCACTCTTGCCGTACTTAGCGTATTCTTTGCCTGTGGGGGTAGGGCCGCTCCAACATTCTCCTAAAAATATTATGGAGTTTATACCACATCTTGGAATTATTATTTGAAAGTATGGGATACATTTGATAAAATTTATCTAACCTTTTTCTTCTCCTCTCGTTAGCCCCAATCCACTCTCTTCACACCCACCATGAATTTCCCTTAAAAGAATCTGTCAGTCTGCTTTAGCTCCTATGTATTTTGGCAAAACCTCCTCACTTTCTTTCCAGAATTCTATATAGTTGAAGCATGGTGCTGTATGATGTATCTTACCATAAAATTGAAGTGCAAAGTAGCTATATCCCTTGGCCTTCGCTAGCTTGGCACAGCGGCAAGCAAATTCTGGCACGTATTTATCCCACCTCAACCACTCAATAAGTTGATCTCCCTTCACATCACTGCTTTCATCTCGCTCGTTTAGGATTTCAACTGGTAGAGCCCTGTTCGCCATGTCATGGTAGCAACCGACAGAATGGAACGGGACTTCACACGCATTAGGACAGGAGTATTCGTGCGCGTCCGCTGCTGTAAAACCACGTAAGTCAAACATAAATAAGCCTTGTAACCAAGGGATTGAGCATTCGAAGGTGTGGGGTTGTTGAGAAGGATTTTTTTTACACGTAGAAGGCGTAAAAGGAAGTGTTTTGTCACATTGTGGCGTTTTTTTTTACCAAAAGATGTTGAATTTTTCAGCCCTCGATGGGTCTAAAATGCACGACCCCTTCCCTCCCTCGGGAATACCCGAGTGAAACTCCTTATTATAAGCCATAGCACACAGTGGTACCTCTATCAAACATCGATACCCAGAACCGAAGAGGTCAAGGGTTCAGGAAAAGCAAAATAATTACGGTCAATACGTTACTACAGTAGTTTTGCCGCCGTAAAATCACATTGGGGGGTGAGGAATGTATCTTCGTTTATGGCCTCACCCCTGTCACTCTCAAGCTGTTCATTATTATTATTATTTTTATTGTCTTTGTCCCAGGAAGGTCTAATGGCCGCTAATAGAGCTAGTAGTAACAGTGAATAAAACATTGGGACTAAAGAATTGGTGCACTCGGCCGCAGTATGGAAGTGTCTGCTTTTATAAAGCAGGGGCGGATCCAGGATTTCAAAAGGGGAGGGGGGTGGATGATGGCCGGGTAGACGGCTTATAACAGGTCCAGTGGTTCTTGATCACTACCTGACTACATAGTTCTTAAAATACTTCACGCTGAATTGGATTTGTCGCGTCAGCAAAGTCAAACAGGGCGTTTATTTTCTTCAAACAAGTATTTTTTTTTACTCAAAAAGGGGGGTTGGATATCCCCCCATTCCACCTCTTCTGTATCCGCCCCAGAGTCATAAATGTAGTGTTTGAGAGACAAATAGATTTTGTGATTTTGAAAAGTGTCAGCTTAAAGAGGTGCTACAGTATATAGGGAGCAGAGTACAACGCCCTTGAAAATCTCGGTAAGTCCCCTGATTCAAAAACAAGAGAGCATGAAAATCTTTGCTCTCATGACAGCGAAATGCTCCGCGTTTACAGGAAAACGACCCCAGAATTGCTGGCAAAGCTTCGCCTCATGACAGCGAAATGCTCCGCGTTTACAGGAAAACTACCCCAGAATTGCTGGCAAAGCTTCGCCTCATGACAGCGAAATGCTCCGCGCTTACAGGAAAACGACCCCAGAATTGCTGGCAAAGCTTCGCCTCATGACAGCGAAATGCTCCGCGTTTACAGGAAAACGACCCCAGAATTGCTGGCAAAGCTTCGCTTGGTTGGACAGAACACAATAAAAGTGTTGGCGAGGCACGAGTCACAGCAATCAATGGCTGTAGCTATAGCATTTTTTAACACAACTGTTTATTACATGTCTCGACCATCTGCTTTACAACGAACGAACACCCTATAATATACTCCTTACACAGGTAGCCCGGTCATAACACAGGTAGCCCGGACAATACAGTAGCTTTTCTAAATGTTCTAAAAAAGCCTTGAGCGAGCGCGCGGGAAATCGGTGATGTTCTAAAAACGTTAGGTCTAGGGCCTATTTTCAAAATGGCGGTCTGTAAAATCGTAGTAAACACGAATTCCTGTTAGTTTACCTCGAAATTCTCAACGTACAAAGCTTTAGGGCGACAAAAAAGCGAAAATGAGATTGAAGCGGAATTCTAAATGTGGTATGTAATATTCTAATGAGGAATTGACGGAGAGAGCTCGAAAAATGTCCGCTTTCAAGACAAAATTGGTTGACTAGACAAAAATGGTTGACCGACCGGGCTTGCAAGGCTTTGGGAGACAATGGGTTGCGCTAATTGCACGGGGCTTATAAGGATTTGGGCGCTTTTGTTCAATTCTGAAATTGCTAAAATACCTTATTTCCTAATGACCTATTAAAGTTTAATTTAGTGTTTCTGTATTTGCACGACTTCTTTTGTTCAAAATCAAGGACATCTCAGTGTTTCGTGAGAAATAAACCTTTTTTTAAAATCGAACATTTAGCTTTTGAGGGGTGGGGGTGGAGTTTGCTGTAAAGAAGGATATTATGAGTAGCAACATCTTTTGGTCCAAAGATAGCCACACTAAAACAAATCCCATTCACGCCTGCTCTTAGATCTTATATGGGATGCATGACCCCTCTCCCTCCCTCCCCTGGGAAGACCCGAGTGAAATATCTCATTCCAGGCCCGTGCCCAGGAATTTTCTTTGGGGGGGGGGGTACGGAATTCGAAAAAGTGGGCCTAATTTTTCGGGGAAGGGGTGAGCTCTCTGATAAAAATCTGACCACCTCCGAAAGAACAAAGGGGGATTTTTTTATGCCTTATATGCCTTATATGCCTTTTATGCAGTATCTCCAAATTTAATTTAGTGTTTCTTAATTTGCACGACTTCTTTTGTTCTAAATCAAGGACATCCCAGTCTTTCGTGAGAAATAAACCTTTTTTTAAAATCGAACATTTAGCTTTTGAGGGGTGGGGGTGGAGTTTGCTGTAGAGAAGGATATTATGAGTAGCAACATTTTTGGTCCAAAGATAAAAGCCACACTAAAACAAATCCCATTCACGCCTGCTCTTAGATCTTATATGGGATGCATGACCCCTCTCCCTCTCTCCCCTGGGAAGACCCGAGTGAAATATCTTATTCCAGGCCCGTACCCAGGAATTTTCTTTGGAGGGGGGGGGGGGGGGGTACGGAATTCGAAAAAGTAGACCTAATTTTTCGGGGAAGGGGTGAGCCCTCTGATAAAAATCTGACCACCTCCGAAAGAACAAAGGGGTTTTTTTATACCTTTTATGCCTTCTATGCCTTTTATGCAGTATTCCCACGGGACGTTTATTGTCGGATTTGGCTACATACCAGAGTGATCTAGCGGATGCTGTATAGTTTTGTCTACAAATAGCACGTCTATTAAGAACCGAAAGTGGACCTTCGGCCGTTGTGGGTGGGGGGGGGGGGGGGTGCGTTCACACCCCCTGCACTCCCCTTGGTACGGGCCTGTATTCTTACTCGTTAAACACAGTGGTGCCCTACAAAAAGGTTTAGGAAAAGCAATGAAAATATGGTATACCTTACCAAGGTATAATTTGTCGCCGCAAAATTCCAATGGGTATATGTATTTTCGTTTAGGGCCAAACCCCTATCACCACTCACAAGCTGTTCATTATTCTTATTGTCTATGTCAAAAAAAAGGCTCATGGTCGCATATAGAACTAGTAGTAACAGTGAACAAAACATTGGGACTAGAGAGTTAGAGGATGCGGCCGCATTATGGAAGTAGCCGTAGCCATTAAATGCAGTGTTTGAGAGACAAATATTTTGCTATATTGTGAAGTGTCAGCTTAAAGAGGTACCATAATATATAGGGAGTAGAGTATAGCATGAAAATCTTTGCTCTCATGACAGCGAAATGCTTCGCGTTTACAGTGAGACGACGCCCAGAATTGCTGGCAAAGCTTCGCTCGGTTGAACACAACACAATAAAAGGGCTGGCGCGCGAGGTACGAGTCACAGCGATCAATGGCTGTTATGGTCTTAAAGAGCCTGAGCGAGCGCGCAGGAAATCGTAGTAAACAAGAATGTATTGTAAGTTACCGTGGAAATTCTCAACGTACCAAGCTTTAGGGCGACAAAAGACCAAATATGGCATGTAATGTCCTTATAAGGAATTGACCGCGAGTGGGATAGAAAAACGTCAGTTTTCAAAAGACAAGATTGATTGACTGGCCTTTGCAGCATCTCCCGATATCATTCACAAGTACCGCCAGTAATACCAGGCCTACGAATCTTTTTGGGTAGCAATTGTGGCACCTAATTGCATGGGGCTTATAAGGATTTGGGTGCTATTGTTTGAACTCTAAGCACTAAAATACCTAATGCACGATGACACATTTAAAGCTACAGGAAATTCATTAAAATAGACATTCTGTTTAATTTAGTTTATGTATTTGCACGACTTATTTTGCTCAAAATCAAGGACATCTCAGTGTTCATAAGAGATAAACCTTTTGAAAATGAATTTGAAGTACCTGAAGTACTAAAAGATTATCCTAAAGAGATTATACCTTGTAAAAGGTATTCCGAAAAACTTATTATAACTGGTCACACATTTGGTATAAGTTCTAGAAAAGATATTGTAGCAAGAATCGTCAAAATAAAAGGAGGTCAAACATTGCAAACACCAGAGAAAGAAATACAAAATTGTCAAACACGATAAAAAAGAAGTTTCTTAGAGTTTCTCTCTCCTGTACGTGTTTGCATTACTCAGTAAAAGAGTACCAGGCATATAATTACTTTCTGAAATAACTTATAAAATATAATTTATATATAGATTATCTGCTTTTACGATTTGGGGAAAAAAAGGCACTTCTTACCTGTGAAACCGGCTAAAACAGCAAAAAGACACAGGAGGGCTTGAGACGATACGTCCATCTTGCTTCGTGTGCTAAACTGCGAGTGATGGCGGGCACTGGGAGCTTTAGCTGTTGTCAAAACCCAGCCAGTCGAAGCAAGAGAGATGCAAATAAATTCCCTAGGGTCTATGAGGTTAATCCCCGTCGCGTAGATAAAGAGCTAAATTTAAAAAGTCAAATCTAAGTCTTAAATTGTTCTAAAGATTGGTAAAACCCTGTTTTGGAATGCAGTTTAGGTCGTTTGAACGATTCACAAACGAGTATTTTGTTATCATTTACCATGGTTGCAGCGTTGTTCGAGAAAAAGACGCTATGTACAATTATTATTGTAAACAAGACAGCATCAAGGATAAGCAAACACTATGCGCATTCTTTAGAGAAAGACAGCGGAGAGAATTGAATGGCTAAACTCTGGATCAATACACGGAGGCATATTAAATGAATCCTTAAAAGAAAAGCTAAATCTTTTCCTCAACACAAACGGTACCAAACCGAACACATTCACTGGAATTAAGGAGCTAAGCAAAGAGTTAACTTAAATTTTGTTTCTTACCGAGTTATTGCCCGCGCAATAAAATCGTAGTAAACACGGATTCCTGTTAGTTTACCTCGAACTTCTCAACGTACAAAGCTTTAGGGCGACAAAAAAGCGAAAATGAGATTGAAGCTGAAACCTAAATGTGGTATGTAATATCCTAATGAGGAATTGACGGAGAGAGCTCGAAAAATGTCCGCTTTCAAGACAAAAATTGGTTGACTGGACAAAAATGGTTGGCCGGGCTTACAAGGCTTTGTGAGACAATGGGTTGCGCTAATTGCACGGGGCTTATAAGGATTTGGGCGCTTTTTTTCAATCCTGAAATTGCTAAAATACCTTATTTCCTAATGACCTATTGAAGTTTAATTTAGTGTTTCTTTATTTGCACGACTTCTTTTGTTCAAAATCAAGGACATCTCAGTGTTTAGTGAGAAATAAACCTTTTTTTAAAATCGAAAATTTAGCTTTTGAGGGGTGGGGGTGGAGTTTGCTGTAGAGAAGAATATTATGAGTAGCAACATTTTTGGTCCAAAGATAAAAGCCACACTAAAACAAATCCCATTCACGCCTGCTCTTATATCTTATATGGGAAGCATGACCCCTTTCCCTCTCTCCCCTGGGAAGACCCGAGTGAAATATCTTATTCCAGGCCCGTGCCCAGGAATTTTCTTTGGGGGGGGGGGGGGGTACGGAATTCGAAAAAGTGGACCTAATTTTTCGTGGAAGGGGTGAGCTCTCTGATAAAAACCTGACCACCTCCGAAAGAACACAAAGGGGGATTTTTTATGCCTTATATGCCTTATATGCCTTATATGCCTTTTATGCAGTATCTCCACCAGAAGTTTATTTTGTCGGATTTGGCTACATACCAGAGTGGTCTAGCTTATGCTGTATAGTTTTGTCTACAAGAAGCACGTCTATTGAGAACCGAAAATGGACCTTCGGCCGTTGTGGGGTGGGGGGGGGGGGGGGGGGGTGGGGGTGCGTTTGCACCCCCTGCACTCCCCTTGATACGGGCCTGTATTCTTACTCGTTAAACACAGTGGTGCCCTACAAAAAGGTTTAGGAAAAGCAATGAAAATACGGTATACCTTACCAAGGTATAATTTGTCGCCGCAAAATTCCAGTGGGTATATGTATTTTCGTTTAGGGCCAAACCCCTATCACCACTCACAAGCTGTTCATTATTCTTATTGTCTATGTCCAAAAAAGGTCTCATGGTCGCAAATAGAACTAGTAGTAACAGTGAACAAAACATTGGGACTAAAGAGTTACAGGATGCGGCCGCATTATGGAGGTAGCCGTAGCCAATAAATGCAGTGTTTGAGAGACAAATATTTTGCTATATTTTGAGAAGTGTCAGCTTAAAGAGGTACCACAATATATAGGGAGTAGAGTATAGCATGAAAATCTTTGCTCTCATGACAGCGAAATGCTTCGCGTTTACAGTGAGACGACGCCCAGAATTGCTGGCAAAGCTTCGCTCGGTTGAACACAACACAATAAAAGGGCTGGCGCGCGAGGTACGAGTCACAGCGATCAATGGCTGTTATGGTCTTAAAGAGCCTGAGCGAGCGCGCAGGAAATCGTAGTAAACAAGAATGTATTGTAAGTTACCGTGGAAATTCTCAACTTACCAAGCTTTAGGGCGACAAAAGACCAAATATGGCATGTAATGTCCTTATAAGGAATTGACCGCGAGTGGGATAGAAAAACGTCAGTTTTCAAAAGACAAGATTGATTGACTGCCCTTTGCAGCATCTCCCGATATCGTTCACAAGTACCGCCAGTAATACCAGGCCTACGGATCTTTTTGGGTAGCAATTGTGGCACCTAATTGCATGGGGCTTATAAGGATTTGGGCGCTATTGTTTGAACTCCAAGCACTAAAATACCTAATGCACGATGACGCATTTAAAGCTACAGGAAATTCATTAAAATAGACATTCTGTTTAATTTAGTTTATGTATTTGCACGACTTATTTTGCTCAAAATCAAGGACATCTCAGTGTTCAGTTAGAGATAAACCTTTTGAAAATGAATTTGAAGTACCTGAAGTACTAAAAGATTATCCTAAAGAGATTATAGCTTGTAAAAAGTATTCCGAAAAACTTATTATAACTGGTCACACATTTGGTATAAGTTTTAGAAAAGATATTGTAGCAAGAATCGTCAAAATAAAAGGAGGTCAAACATTGCAAACACCAGAGAAAGAAATACAAAATTGTCAAACACGATAAAAAAGAAGTTTCTTAGAGTTTCTCTCTCCTGTACGTGTTTGCATTACTCAGTAAAAGAGTACCAGGCATATAATTACTTTCTGAAATAACTTATAAAATATAATTTATATATAGATTATCTGCTTTTACGATTTGGTGAAAAAAGGCACTTCTTACCTGTAAAACCGGCTAAAACAGCAAAAAGACACAGGAGGGCTTGAGACGGTACGTCCATCTTGCTTCGTGTGCTAAACTGCGAGTGATGGCGGGCACTGGGAGCTTTAGCTGTTGTCAAAACCCAGCCAGTCGAAGCAAGAGAGATGAAAATAAATTCCCCAGGGTCTATGAGGTTAATCCCCGTCGCGTAGATAAAGAGCTAAATTTAAAAAGTCAAATCTAAGTCTTAAATTGTTCTAAAGATTGGTAAAACCCTGTTTTGGAATGCAGTTTAGGTCGTTTGAACGATTCACAAACGAGTATTTCGTTATCATTTACCATGGTTGCAGCGTTGTTCGGGAAAAAGACGCTATGTACAATTATTATTGTAAACAAGACGGTATCAAGGATAAGCAAACACTATGCGCATTCTTTAGAGACAGACAGCGGAGAGAATTGAATGGCTAAATTCTGGATCAATACACGGAGGCATATTAAATGAATCTTTAAAAGAAAAACTAAACCTTTTCCTCAACACAAACGGTACCAAACCGAACACATTTACTGGAATTAAGGAGCTAAGCAAAGAGTTAACTTAAATTTCGTTTTAGAATTTACACAAACAGTCAATATAATTTGAATAGATATATTGGTATGCGTCCTTTGTAATTTGGTTGCCAAGGTACTGTAATGCTGTTTGGTGGTCGCGTAATCATAATTAGACTTGTAAGCGCTTTATGCGATCCTTATTAAAGAGCGACTACTCAGACACACCGCTGCTATTGTTTTCATATAATATTGGGCGACAAATTATGGGATAAAATCTCGAAATAACCATATAAATATACAAACGTCTATATGTGTTGTTAATTTCTCTTTTATTATGCAATACCAGGACATGGATGTTTTGCTTCAATTACGTTTTCCTTCCCTCCTAGCAATAAGACGCTCTACATTTATAATCCACAAAGGGGTTGCTATCACTGTGGATAAAGGCCAATGGGACAACTTTGTTTTTTGAAATTGCTTGAAATGAATTAGCCTGTTAGCGGAGTTTGGGGGGTGTTACATATATCAAAGCTATTACACGCTAAATCATGTGAACCCTTTCTATTCTTTTATTTTATATAAACAATATACTACAAGTTTCTATTTGGCTTGGATTATTAATTTTCTTAACAGCATTATCAGCATCTACAGCATTATTATATTACATTAACCAGGCCCGTAGCCAGGTTTTTGAACGGGGGGGGGGGGGGGGGGGTGAGGGGGGGGGGACCCATTGCGGACCATTTTCTCTTAGGCAGCTCGTCCTAGATCGCAGTGGTACTCAATTTTCCTTCATCAGAGCGGACCTTCCAGTCAAGTGGGGTGATTCTTCCAACCCCCCCCCCCCCCCCCCCCCTGGCTACGGGCCTGATCAACAGATCTAAAGTAATCTTTGTCTATAGGCATGAGGATTGGTGTGCAATAACAAGTCTCAAAGAGGCACTGGGCGTTATTACAGCACGAGTAGCAGCATTCCTCCCGTCTGTTTTTCCCTGAGATAGACCACAGGGGCGTAGCCAGGGGGGTGGCCCAGGGGGCCCGGGACCCCCCTTATAAATGCCAAAAATACACTTAATGTATGATACATTATCTAAAATACAGGAGAAAATGCCTTGAAAGGGCCTTTTGGCCCCCCTCCTGTTGAAAATCCTGGCTACGCCGCTGGACCAGTACACACAGCTTTTGAGCTCAACGCTGGCATCACCATTCCAGGGAGGTTGCAATCACACAAATCGAGACGACAGTACTTGGGAATGTCAATATCGCACTTTTCTCGGCACAATTTGTCAAATATTGGCGCTCCCGGCTTTGCTTGAAAAGATACAACGCTGCTCATCACCACAACGGACGATGTCTCGGCTGGATTAACGATGTCTCGGTTGAGTAAGGGAAAGTCGAGCTGGGCTGGATTAAGGCATCGCCGGAGGACGGAGGCGTGGTGAAACTCGCATCGAAGCTTGAACCCATTGAGCTCGAATCTACTGATGCCGAAGAAAAAGTTATATCCTCTTCATTCGAAGGAATAACGGCGTCCTCTAACGCTTTCCAGTCGTCAATACTAAACTCGTTCTTCCCGCTGTAGCGTCTAATCTGGGAAAGTCTTTTTTCTTCGGTGCATAAGCAGTACTGGGAGATAGAGTCGCCTTTGTTTCTCTGTCCAATGTAAGGACATAAGAAATTTTTACACGGACCGCTGCATAGCATTCGCAGAAATCCCGTCTTCACGTCTTAGCACCGAACCAGTCGCGCGGTGGGTGTGTCTGAGTCAAAAGTTACGTGGACGCTGGCGAAGAGTGCAACAACCAACAAGACTTTCATAACGAGAAAAGAATCAGAATACTTGGTTTAAGGTTTGATGAGTATATGTAAAACTGTAAACGCAAACTGATTGAAACTTTGGGAGACATCTCCTATAATAACTGCTATCACGGGGTAACCGGGAAAATAATTGGCGCTGGTAGCGAATTAAAATCGAAATTTAATTGGATTATTTCAATTGATATAGCCTATAAAGCTCGTAAGAAGCAGATGTTGATGTTGAGACTCACGAATCTTTTCGAACCCTTTCAAGGTCACTACCGAGACGCCTCCGATTCTTACCGAGTTCTTTGCGAATAACTTGAGCACCTGATCGATTCTTACCGAGTTCTTCACGAAAAACTTGAGCATCTTATTTATTTTTTACCGAGTTCTTCACGAATAATTTGAGCACCTTACCGATTTTCCAAAATATCACCGAGTGAGAAGGAATGAGAAAACGATTATTCTGATAATGACGTCGACCTCACGTGGACCGATCATGCCAAGAAGCCTTTAGTAGCGTGAGGCGCATTGATCCTGGCAAGAAAAATGCGCTTCAATCAGAGATTCTCAATGACGCGTTGTCTCTTGCGTCTAAATGGTTTAGGGACGGGGTGGGGAATGGGTATGTGAGAATGCGCGGTAAAAGAATCAGTATCCCTGGGGTAACGGGATGTAGGGGACATTCTTCTAAGACTACCGAGTTTCCCATGAGGAATCTGCCCCGTAACTAGAAGGATTGTGGGAGAGGGAGAGTGCGCGACAACATCAACATTTCTGTAGCTCAAAAGCCTATCAATGTGTTCGAGGGATCTTATTGAGGGGGGGGGGGGGGGGGGGGCGGAAAGGTTTGCGGTGATGCAGTTATGCCTTAATTCAGGTGAGGTTTTTCTTTTTCCGCGGTATTGCGGTTTCTCTAGGCTGCGAGGTTTACGGTTAATGACTTTTTTGACGGTTTTGCGGTTTTTGATGTTTTTCTGTGCGGTTTTGTGGTTTTCGAACCCCCCTTACGCCCCCTTCTTTATCACTTGCTGGGTTCTTAGTCTCTGTCGGGAATATTTGATAACTCACAACAGGATAACCATAAAGGAAAAAATCTAAATTTTTAATCAATTTTAATTTCTTACACTTCCTATTTACATTTTACAGAGAATCTGTGCAGTAGCAGAACAAATATATCATTCCCAGTCCCTCACGGCTGATCGTCCTGTCTGGCCTCCTCGATCTTGCGTCTGACGCCCGCGCAATTCATGGTCAGCGCCGCGTGTCGCATTTTCAGGTTCTCGATAGTCGCGTTTAAGTCGTCGCTCTGTATGACACAAAAAGAACTGGTCAAACGGACGGCCGGACGGAGATGCCTGATAGAAAAAATACACACATACCTGGTCTTTTCGGACTTCATAGTCGCGTAGCAACGGCTCGTTGCCTAGGAGACCGCATTTCTGCCTTAACTTGACGTTTTCGATTCTAAGTGCGTCACGCACTTGTTTTGTTCTTGTCAAGATGTCGCGTTTCTGCAAAAAAACCCAAAAGATTCAATAAGAAATGTGCATGGAATATTTATGTGTGTGAGAGTTTCCAGTTTTCATTATTACTCATATGTTGTAAAACTATAGTTAGTGTTTTTAAGAGGCTGGCTGTTTTATCATAGAAATCCTGGCCACTTAGCTGGCCGCGAGCCATTCTGAATTTTGTCGGACAAAAAGACGACCGAGGGAATATACATGTCATATCAAAAGCAATGTCACCAGTTTACTATCGGTCGATTACGTAACAGGAGTGAGTTCTCTGATGAACCACCCCCGAAAAACCAAAGGGTTTTTTTTATGCCTTTGCAGTATTTCCACGGGCTTTCGCGCCCACTGCACCTCCCACGGGTACGGGCCTTCTGGCAAGAGTGCTGCTTAAAACATATCTCTTTATCTATTTATAGAAACAACCTGCGCGGCCTGTGCCTCGACTGAACGCAAACTGGTCCTCTGATCTCCATTCTCCGCCTGCACGAACTGCAATTTCTCTTTGAGATGCGTCAGGACTTGAACGGTGGTCGTGATCTTCTTTCGCAGCTTTAGCAATTCCTACACAATAATATAACATTCAATCAGTCGGAAGGTTTGCACTATTTATAAGCATCCTGCGAACCCAGAGAAAAGAGGCCTTTGTTAATAGGCACTCAATCCCGAGAGATACCGGGTAAAACCGCGCTATACCGAAAAGAGCCCGACAGTTTCAATTCGTATCAAGTGACACTGGGTAATACCGAGTATTACAGAGCAGTTCCAAGCGATACCGAAAGAAACGTACATTGTGTTAACAGGGATGTGTTGGCCCTGCACTCTCCCTCTCTATTTGCTATGCGGTGTTCGTTGACCAGAGATTTGTGGTGGAGGGTGTAGGTGGTGGTGGTGTATGTTGTGAAGGGTGTTTGTGGTGGTGTATTTAGTGGAGGGTGTATGTGGTGGAGGGTGTAGGTGGTGGAGGGTGTAGGTGGTGGTGGTGTATGTAGTGGAGGGTGTTTGTGGTGGAGGGTGTATTTGGTGCTGGTGTATGTAGTGGAGGGTGTTTGTGGTGGTGTATTTAGTGGGGGGTGTTTGTGGTGGAGGGTGTATTTGGTGCTGGTGTATGTAGTGGAGGGTGTTTGTGGTGGTGTATTTAGTGGAGGGTGTTTGTGGTGGAGGGTGTTTGTGGTGGAGGGTGTATTTAGTGGAGGGTGTTTGTGGTGGAGGGTGTATTTGGTGGTGGTGTATGTAGTGGAGGGTGTTTGTGGTGGAGGGTGTATTTGGTGGTGGTGTATGAAGTGGAGGGTGTTTGTGGTGGTGTATGTAGTGGAGGGTGTTTGTGGTGGAGGGTGTTTGTGGTGGAGGGTGTATGTAGTGGAGGGTGTATTTGGTGGTGGTGTATGTAGTGGAGGGTGTTTGTGGTGGTGTATGTAGTGGAGGGTGTTTGTGGTGGAGGGTGTTTGTGGTGGAGGGTGTATGTAGTGGAGGGTGTATTTGGTGGTGGGGTATGTAGTGAAGGGTGTTTGTGGTGGATGGGTATTTTGTGGTGGTGTTTGTGGTGGTGTATTTAGTGGAGGGTGTTTGTGGTGGAGGGTGTATTTGGTGCTGGGGTATGTAGTGAAGGGTGTTTGTGGTGGATGGGTATTTAGTGGAGGGTGTTTGTGGTGGAGGGTGTATTTGGTAGTGGTGTATGTGGTTGAGGGTGTTTATGGTTGAGGGTGTTTGTGGTGGAGGGTGTAGGTGGTGCTGGTGTATGTAGTGGAGGGTGTTTGTGGTGGAGGGTATATGTGGTGGTAGTGTATGTAGGGGAAAATGCGGGAAAGGGCGTGGCTAGTACCTCATTCCTTTCCTCGATCTTCTCGTTGTATGTCTGATTCTCTATTTTCAGTTGTTCAAAGTCGATAAGGTGTAGTCCCTCTGCAAGTTCCTCTTTCGCCTTCAGTTGCATCTCACGTTTTTTCAGGCGGTTTTTCAGCTTGATATTATCCAGTCGAACCTGAGGTGACGACAAACCAAACGTTAAAAGTTTACGTGCAACCCGCCAAACCAAATGTAACCTCTTGCACCCCCCTCCCCTTTTTTTTACCTTAAATGTAACCTTTGCATCCCACCCCTCCCCTGAGCCTTATTTACCAGTGTAACCTCTTGCTCCTTCTTCATCTCGGCCAGCTCATACTGTTCAATGTCCTAAGAATACAAACACACAACAAATATGGCTTTGAGTTTTCAACTTTCAGAGTGTCTTTTGGGCAGCCTCACTCAGGCAGAATATTCACTCTCCTTTGCAGGGGAAATTCAAGTGGAAATTCTAGCCATACGCCTGAGACGCCTTAAATTAGGTTATTTAAATGTCTTTATCTACCTTGGGTGGAATGGGTTTCCCTGATCGACTGTTGATTGCTTGCTTCGCAACGTCAAACTTGAACTTAGTGAAGTCCGCACTGGTGAAAGAAAGGGCAGCATTTAATAAGTGCCTTGGGAGATATGGTTTGGACGTCTCAGTAGTCAGTAAAGGGTTGGAAATTATTTGAATATAAAACGTTAATGTTTCGGTAAAGGCTGTACGTTCACTCAAGGCTTGCTATGGCATATTACCCTGGGTACCAGAAGCTCCAAACTTCACTTGAAGCGGCGACAACGACTTCGCTTTGCTAAGTCGTTGTCGCCGCTTCGCTGCTATTTAAAGTGAAGCTTGGGTTTTCTGGTACCCAGGGTTTTGTATCCATTTGTTGTTGTCATATTGGCGCGAAGCTCAGAAGCTCACACGTAGCACTCACGTGTAGTACAAGCAAATCAGTTGAAGCAAAAATGATTTCCAAAACAAAATAAAAAACGTAATCGGTTAAAATGAAAACCGCGGGTGGCCCTCCTGGGCTTACGTGCTTCGCTGAGTGGTTGTTACCGCTTCGATGCTCTTTCAAATGTAGCTTGAAGCCTCTGGTACCCAGGGTGGATTGCATATAGAGTTTTAAGCCAACTAGATCATCCACATATCATCATTTCACAAATAAGTATATTTAAATTTTTTACACTTGGAACTAGCAAACGTTTGTCACACACTGTCAAATTTAAGCACACCCGTGCAAGTGACCCTATAACTGTGATATCCAAGCACTTTAAACAACAAATTCAACAAAACACATCTAATTTTCACACAATACGATAACCTCTTTGATAAAACATGGCGTCAAGTCACAAATCCCAAAGAAACATTGAATATGATCGCGGCACAGGGAATCGCAAGGTGAATCAGACTGTCTAAGGGGATAGCCCAAGGTATTGACGGTGTAAATAGCCAGCTACCCTGGGTACCTCCAGACTTCTCTCGTCCAGTGACGCTCATCGCGGCATTTTGGCTGAGCGTCACTGGACGAGAGAAGACTGGAGGCTCTGGTACCAAGGGGACAGAGAAAAAAAATGGCAAGTTTTTTTTCCAAAATAAGGTCTGGTTAACTTCGGTAAGCTTGAATTTTTGCATAGAGGTTCCTTTGTTATGTAAACCAACATATCAAAAAGTGATTTTTTCTTATGGATTCGTCTTCGAGATATGAGGCTCGAAGTGCAGTTTTCAAATGTTCAAAGTGTGAATTATCCTCGTTTTTAGGGAGAAGTCGGGCTCTAATCAGGAAATGAACCAGCTCGCTTTTAAATTTCTATAAAATTTGGAATTAAGCTTTTGGTCAGAGAACTCCTTGTATGCGGAATCTTCAGCTTATATATTGAGAATTGGAAAATTTTATGCCATTTTTTTGCTCTGTCTACCCAGGGTTAAATCCAGCATCGTCCCAGAGATCGTACAGTTGCACAAGTGAAACGTTCAACACCGCTGTTTGCACTAGATATCGGTTGAAGCTTTCCCAGGTTTTGCCTGACAGTCATCGCTTGTAGTTACGGATGTTGGTGGCAGCTGGTTTGGGACATAGTAGGTTTCGATGGACGACGTGGTTAATGAAATCTTGGGCAGTTCCATTTTTGGGAGAGGTGTTAGTTATCGCAGATAGCGAAGTTGAATCAATGGAAGTAGGAACTTCATTTTTATCCCAAAAGTTTGCCCAAGCTAAACTCGTTCTTACCAACGTACTATAGTGCTCATTCCCTCGTAGATATTATCTCGATCAACAGAAGATAGACTTTTCTTTTTTTAGTTTTTTTATATATTTCTTGTTTGTTTTTCACAGTGTTTGCTTAAGTGAGGATATAAAAAGTTATAGCAAACCGACGGGGTGAAAATAAAGCAATCAAAGCAGCTAACAATTAAAGGTATAATACTAGGGAAGTGCGCCTTTGTTTTGGAAAATGGAACTGCCCAAGATTTCATTCATCCCTGGGTTAGCGTTGACCAGCTTTCTAGGAACCCGGTCCTAGGTCCCCGAGTTCATAACAGCTACTAAAGCAATGTTTAAGATGCCGTCAAACAAAGTCGAAGACGTTATCGAGCGTAAGACCAGGGCCACGTATGTACGTTTGTTTTGTGCAGATATGCAAGGCATTCAAACGAGAACTGTTTATTAAAAGTTACGAATGCGTAGAGCTGAACTTTATGCACAATCGCAAACTTCGAAGTAGCATTTCTTGTGAAAACTACAAATTGATAGACAGTTGACATCTGTGTAACCAATTGACTTTCCATGTGCACTAGCGGTGCAAATGGCAATCAGAGGGCTCGTAGGCATCACCATACCAGGAATTGAACAAGTACACCAGTCAAAATGGCAACTCTTTGGACTTGCGCTAACGCACTCTTGCTGGCACCAGTTATCTGTCCGATGGCTACCCGGCTTAACTGTACAGATAACCGAATTGCTTGTCGGTGATTCGCTTGTCGGTGGGATCGTAGTCATTTGCGGAGAAGTCGTCGTACTTGGAGCGTTCTCTATCCCTTTCCAGCCATAAAGACTAAACTCGTTTTTCCCACTATAGTGTTCAGCCCCTAGGGAGTTTTCATTCTCGGTGCAGAAGCAGTACTGGGAGATGGAGTCGCCGTTGTTTCTCTGTCCAATGTACGGACAGTAGAAAGTCTTACACGGACCGCTGCATAGAATTCTAAGTGAGCCCTTGCGGGCCTCTTCGCATCGGATCAAACGTTTGTCAAGATTCACTGAGCAGCAAAACACGAGAAAGTGACATCCCAAAATGATGCATAAAACCTGAAGAACTGGTAACATCATGCTTTGAAACTGTCTAGAGTAAAATGAAATGAAATGAAACTTATTTTGAAATTCTCTTTAGAAATAACTCCTTATTCACGACTACAATTATCAGCTCCTAAACTGTAAGTCCCAGCATAAAAGACTGCAATGGTAAATGTTTACATTTGTATTCGACTTTTCTTACTAAACAAAGGGTCATAAATAGATAGAACTCATTTTAATATAAAAACTTCAGGAAGCAATTAACAGCACAGTTTCTATTTTGACTCCTTGGCTAGAATGCTGCCTTTTTAAAGCAAAGTCAAATTAATTTAAGTGATCTAATGAAGTTCTGTGAAGTGAAAATGAATGATTCGACTAATGAATGGTATTATTTGGGCTATCCTAGATAGAAAGTTAGTTTTCCCTTGATCGTTTAATCAGTACGCTTACCGACTTATATAATTATGTGAAATGACTTTTTTTCAATATTTATTATTAAGGAGTACTTGACAATTAAAATTAATTGACGATGTTTGATGTAGAATTAGTACCCTGTGGCGCTCTTAAAGATCGCTTAATTGAACAAGGAAGTCGGGGCCAAACGCTGGCAAATCGGATTTTAAGTAAAATGTAAAACGGTTCTTCTGGCAAAATAGTTATCAAAATATGCATCTTTCAATTTATATGGTCGCGGAGTCAGATGATTGAAAAGAATAGAAGGACAGTTATTCGATGCATTAGTTTAATTTCTGATAATGTTTGTAATTTAACTAGCGTTGGAAATGTTTAATTTCCTTTTCTGACAATTGTATATCCCGTCTTCTGATGTTGTCAGCAAATACACACAACAGGTGTTAATGCTACTTAAAGCAAATCAATGGGCCAGGAAATAGCAGGCACCATAGGGTGAATGCTATCGCAAGTCAAGACATTATCGTGCCGTTTCGTCCCGTTTTCTTTTCTTTTCTTGCTAATCCTTCTAAAACCCGTTTATCGAAATACACCGACAGAGAGGACGATATTGTTTCTTAATTGGTCACATTGCACTGACCTAGTTTTTTATTCAGAGCTATTTACATAAAGCATTCACGTAGTCTTATGTTCTTGAGCCCCACTTTCGCTGGAATCAAACTTTTAAATCTTGTACACCATCAACGTTTTTTTTTTACTTTTCTCTAAACCGTTAAATTTCCAACAATCTGTCCTTTCTTCTTCGATCTCCATGCGTCCCTTGCTTTCCAATGTTATGTGAATTAGCCAATCATACATTATACTATTATAAGACGTAATACTGAGTTTCCAGTCATAACTAAAGAGGGGACGTTTCCAGTGTAAGTCTCGCTTTCTTTTTAATAAACACCTGCTTTTGTTTTCATTCCTTTCCAAACCCCTCTTAGCATGTATCTGTTACCTTGATTTCTCAACAGCTTCTTGTTTTTCTTGGCATCTCGTCTTCAAGTCTTCAATCTGGGATTTGAAACTTTCCTGTTCTCTTTTCTCCTCATTTTGTAGCTCTTCTAGATTGGCTGAAGGTAAAAGAAATCATAAAATTTAAACAATGAATACTTTACATTTTTTGCACTATGTAAAAGAACCCAAAAAAAATTGACAATCGAAATCATAGATTCTGGAGCCAAATCCAATAGCAATGTTTTGGCCCCACTATGGAAACCAAACATTCCAATTCGCATAAAACATGGATGCATTATACTCCACCCTTAAATTGAATTGGATCCTGGATTCCTTTTTTTCTGTGATCTTTTATAACGAGGAGTGAGTGTACAAAAAATCATAGCCAGATATGCTGTTCATGACACATACAGTACATTATGTTATCTCTTTATTTGCCACCAAAGACACTTACACATGTATTTAAGGTATCTCTGTTCCTGATCTGTTACATTTTTCTCAACTTCTTGTTGCCTTTCATCACTCTAGAAAACAAATAACAGCTATTAGGGGGGAGGGGTGAATAGGGGTATGTCAATCCGGCGATCAGCTACACTTTCAAAATCCGAAATCTGTGCCCAAATTGTCAACAGATCCGTGATCAGCCATATTTTGAAAACCCGCCAATCCACTGAAATAATCATAAAAATCCGTAATCTGTGAGCATTTTGGGGCTGAATCTGCCGATCCGCATTCAACCCCCCCCCCCCCCCCCCCATTAGGCTATCACAGTTCTTTGGGTATAATCACCACTATGTATAGAAAAAAAATTTTATCAATAACCCAAACAATTTCATCCTCGGGGACCCAGGGCGTCACGGGGATCGGGCACACAGCAAGCACGGCAGGGGAAAGAAACTTTCTCGCGCCGCGCTTGCTGTGTGCCCGATCTCCAAGACGCTCTAGATTTACCTTCTTCTTTCGAAAGTATTCAGCTAACTTGTGTTGCAACTGAGCATTGAGGGACATAAGTGATGATCTTTCCTCTAGAGCTTGCTGGAATAGAGTGGTAAAAATAAGTTAGTTCATATTTGCCAACTCAACTCTTCCCATACAGTAAGTTTGATTAACCAGTAAGGTCCTGATCTAGAAGGGGAGTCAAGGGTGCCCGACGAGCTTTTTTCTTGATAAAAAAACAAAAGGTAAACTACCATTTCATATTTGTAACCACATACAATGAACGTGTACAGTGACTGACATTTGAGTGAACTCAGACTTACATGGTATTTCTCTATCAGCTCTTGTCGGTTGTATATTGGGACTTCTGGTTCAGAGTCTTCATAGTAGTCTTCATCATCTTCATACATTTGATCATCTGTTATAATATGAGAGTTTAAAGGAATGAAGAGTCAAAGGGGGGGATACAGGGGTAGATAAAGAGAGATTAAGAAAAGTTCACAGGCCCTACTGTTCATTTCATTACATTTTTTTTTTCACTGGGTGCTATGGAACACCTTGGCTGTATTTGCCCTAATATACCCTGCTCATTTTTGGTTATTCCATATTTTATGGAGCTTGTGAAAATAATGCTCTTCTCATAACTGTACCAATGTATGTGAATGTAAAAAAGCTTTAAACATTTTCTTATTTAAAAATGCACTTTCCCATTCAAATGTGTGTTTTACAAGAGAGCATTGATTTCAAGTCCTCAAAACATGAGCCAACCAGTTATAGAACTTCATTTATATCACCCTATTTATGAGTTTCCAGTGAAGGCCAGTAAGCCAATTAAATTACTTTAAATCTGAGCTCTTATAGGCAAATATTAGCCTTACACAGATGCCAATCAAACCAATCGCACCAAATAATTCCAATCTTGAAAATCTGTCAACTGTAGATCATTGGTGGCAATGAATTGGTAGATAAAACACACATACCCATGTCTTGATACTGCTGCATGGCTGGTGGTCCTTCATCAGGTACAGGTGACTGTGTGTTAGGAGGAGGGGTCAGAGTAGCGTCAGGAATATCAGTAGGTGGACCTGATGATTCTTTAGCTGTTGGGGAGCCTTCTCTTGAAAGAGGTTCCGCCACCTCAAGGGTAGGGTCAGTGTCTTGTTCTGGGACACCTTCATTCTACCATGAAAAATTGAATGCATTATTAGAGTATGAAAATAAAGATAGGAGAAAGGTAAGTTTCACTAGCTTACTGATCTTCTCCCCAAACAGTATGTTTGCAGTTTAGAAAGAGACCTTCATTCTACCATGAAAAATTGAGTGCATTATTAGAGTATGAAAATAAAGATAGGAGAGAGGTAAGTTTCACAAGCTTACTGATCTTCTCCCCAAACAGTATGTTTGCAGTTTAGAAAGAGATTTTTAACAAGATTTGAAGTTTTTCATGGATTAAGATTCTTATAGATAAGAAAGCATGATCAAAAAAAAAATTGATCATGGGATTTATATCACAGTACCTCTGGTATTGGTGCATTATCCTCAGGAATATCAGTAGCTTGTGGTTGGTCTCCCTCTTGTGGAGGCAACACTGTACCTTCCCCTGTAGGTTCTTCTTCCCCCTTTGCATCTTCTGCAGCATCAGTAGCTGGATTCTCTGCAGCACCTATTTGGGGCTGTGCTTCAGTTGTTGCTTCATCAGCCTGTGTGGCTGGAATTGCCTCCTCCCCTGCTTCTTCCTGCACCTCTGCATCTGCTGATGGTGCCTCAGCGGGTGCAGCTTCAGCTGCTGGAGTTTCAGTAGCCTCTGGAGGAGTGGCTTCTGTTGCCTATTGATAAGATACATACTGATAAGTGTTAACTTTTCATCGTGGAGGGAGAGGTGCAGATATCCCTTGAGAAAAAAAGTCGAAAGCAATTAGAAAACACAATTACATTACTTCTATGGGGAAAGGATTTTTATTTTATAATAATATGGTACTTCAGGTAAGCAATGTGAAGTCTAATTAACCATTTGTCTTTCTAATAACCATATAAGTACGGTATAGAGTAGAAGAAAATATTTTGTTAGAATAGAGATAGGTACACAATTTTCGATCAGAACTTGTGTTTGGCTTGAGAAATCGATCAATTACCAAATGATTTCTCAGTTTAAAAGACAAAGACATAGTAAAAGGCTATCTCATTTGTGTAAGCTAATTATAACAGGGGTAAAATACGTAAAATAACAAATAAACAAGAGAAATATACAAAACCTTTCCTTCCTCGTCCGCCATATTTTGTATTTGTTTCCAAGGTAGCCAGACTGACGTGGAAGACTGGGCGCTAAAGTTTGTTTGTTATTGATTCGATCGTAAAGCAATCGGAAACCATCTTTGTATAGTTTTAAATTTGCCATTTCAATGCTTTACTTCTCAAATCTAGTACAAGGCATCGAAATTTATGTAGAATGTCCAAAGGAAGTATACCTTTTACTCGTGAATAATATGTATAAAGTTTTAAAGCTCATTTTAATCAGTCGTGTTTGGATTCCGTTTTCTTCGACAATCCTTCGGTGCTAATCGGGCGCGCGGCTAGCACTGGACACTATTCTCGAAGTTTTCCGGAAAGCTCTCGCATTGGACTCTGGGTAATTTGTTAGCAGTCATGTTTCGGCGGGAGATTCATTTGAGTTTGAAATCTTTGGCGGCCTTGTGCAGGATACAAACCAAACGACATCCGAAAAATCTTTCCAAATACCTTCCTAAAACCCAAAAGATGGCTCTAGTGACGATTCCAGGTCTTCAACAACTACACAGGCACCACAGTATAAGCGAATGTCCCGGGCAAATTCAGGTTGGTTCAATATATCGATCGATTTTTTATCACACATCAAAGTATGAAAATGGCGCGATGTTCATAGGAACATGTTTGACTCAAAACCTTCCTTCTAATTAGCTTTCTTCTCTGGTTGTTACAGGTTATATTTGGACCGATGTTCTCTGGTAAAACGTAAGTCTCCAGTGACATTTTTCTCGATATTTCTGGAATATTTTAGTCTTTACTTGCGGGTTAGAATTGGCGCCAAAACATAAAAGCATACTCAATAGAGCTATTTCGATTTTCTTCTAGAATCCTTTTCATCTCTCTTTCGTTGTAACGATGTTCATTTTATCCAGTGTTTATACATTTTCCGCGAGCTAGCTTTAATGAACTAGGTGCTAGGAGTTCTTCTGTATGTTCTGTAAGTTAAATGGGCTGCATGGTCCATTGTTTGAATAAAAAACATGACCTGCACAAAATAAAATCCTCCATCAATCTTTTTCTTTTCAGGCCATCAAAATATAAAATCATTTTATGGATTTATTCATTTTATCAACTTCGTCTCCAGTGGCTGGGTTAATGAAACTGCAGATCCATTTACTATAAATCCTTTAAACACTATTCTAGTCAGTTCCTCAACAGGGTATGAGCTTCAAAACACATTTTAGCTGTCACAATCAGTAAAAAAATAGAAATAATGCCCGAGGCCAAAAAACATTAGCAAGAATTTGTAGCTGTTAAAGACTTGTTCACACCTTGTATGGGGTTTACCATATTTGCTCAAAGAAGTGCCTCCCCCAAATAATTGGCCAAAATTATTAATAAGGGCCTCCACCGAATAAGCGACCCTACCCCTCCCCCATCAGGTTTTATTTACATGAGTAAAATTACTATTATACATGTAATTCTCGGAAAGCACCGGAAATTTATTTTCCATAGGAGGAATGTTCTAGAAGGGAATTTCGAAGTGATTTTATTTTATCACTCGTCTATATAGTTCCTTAACTAAGATCCTGACAATTCTTGGTTGTTTTGTGAACACTGTAAATTTTGCAGGAACAACGAGTCCAACTTCTCTTTTACGTTTTCCAGTAGCTTGTGAGACTTTGAAGAAGAAAGAGTCAAATACAGTATTTGATAGATATAAGTTTATTTTAAAAAGCTACTCAAGTTGTAAGAATGATATACAGATAAAGAAGCTGTTATAGTAGATTTATATTTTTATTTCAAGAACAAAAACCTGCTTTGTTGTTTTGTGTGGATTTGTTCCCTTTAAATAAGCGCCTCTTCCGAGTAAGCATAAAAAAATTTAATAAGCACTGGGGCGCTTATGTCATTGATAAGGTCGTTGTTTTTAGGACTGAGCTGCTTAGAAGAATTAAACGCTACCAAGTAGCCAATCACAAGTGTCTACTGATCAAATACGCCAAAGATATCAGATATGATGAAGAAGGTGTCGCCACACACGACAGGTGAGAAAGGGAGTAGCTTTCTCCTTTTCTTTACATGTTTAATTGTGTTTTCAAGCTCATATTCTATTCTCTGTTTCCCTTAGACAAATTTTAAGGGCCACCCCATGCACTGTCTTAGAGGATTTGAAGAATAAAGCAATAAATCATTCAGTCATAGGCATTGATGAAGGGCAATTTGTAAGTTTATATTGGTAAAACTACTTTGACACTGTCAACTCTTTTCTATTGTCAACATTTCCCTGACAGATAAATGGTGCTCACATGTTGGAGAGTTATATATTAAGTCTGCTACTGTACCTTGACAATAATTGATATTTTTCTGTTTAGTTTCCTGATATAGTTGAATTTTCTGAGGAAATGGCCAGTGAAGGAAAGACAATAATTATAGCTGCTTTGGATGGAACATTTCAACGCAAGGTATGTTGATAAAACAAGTACATTTCATAAATCACTCTACTACTTTACACTCATGCACTTTGCCGACACGCACAAAGCATAATATCTGTTTTGAGCAGGAAATTGGAATGCTTGAATGTATGAAAAAAGGGTAACATGGTCTCTGTTTCTCTTCAGGCTTTTGGTAACATCCTACACCTTGTGCCACTAGCCGAGAGTGTTGTCAAGCTTAGTGCCGTCTGCATGAATTGCTTCAAGGATGCATCGTTTACAAAAAGACTAGGATATGATAAGAGGGTGAGTATTGATAAACAAAAAGGTCATGATACATACAAGAGTCCAGTGGAACTTAAACTTGATGCGACTGGGTGATATTATGGTGATATCTATTTCTTAATAAATCGTTATAAGTCAATGACATGCATCATTCGTTCTTTATGTTGACATCATTTAATTTGTTTTTGCCTATTTTTTGACTGGTTTCAACCTGATATTTTTTATTTCAGTATTGCAGTCGCTTTTTTGTATTTTATTTAACCGCATGGTTCTTAATGTCAAGTTCCGACATTTTGAAATAACATAACTCTTTGATAAAATGAATTTGAATTTTCCATAGACTTTTCTAGGTCTTTTGTACTTGAATGACTAAACTCCTCACCAATTCAAATAATAATAATAAAGATTATAATGTCTGTCATTCCATGATTTAAGGTGGAAGTTATTGGTGGCGCTGATAAGTACATGTCTGTATGTCGCGAATGCTACAATTTAGCCGAAGTGCAAGAACTCCTGTCTAAACACAGTAAATTCCAAACTCATTAACCTCCATTTTATAGTTTAGAAAGCTAGTGTATATATTGTATATGGCAAAGTTTTACTTATATACTTAATGCAGAGTTTCAAAACAATAACAAGTAAAAATGGTACAAACACCCATTTTAAAAAAACATCAAATGGAAATTTTCAAATGGTAGTTCTATGTCCAAATGGTTACAATTTTCTGATTATGTTTCTACCAAATAATGGAATATTGTTTTGGTTAGCAAGATTGCATGCGCTCCAACTTTTAGCAGCAATAATAACAAAAAGCGACAGCCAGAAAGTTTCTCTGTCAGGAAGGACTTATTTTTATTGAATTGTTTTAATTTTTCCATAGCTCTCATTTTTGTGTTTATTTTGCCTTGAATTTATCACTGAAAAGGGCCTGTGATTTCTTAGTGAAGCAAGTTGCCTTTTATTAAAAAAAACCATCATCAATGTATGGTGTTGTCATTGTGGGAGTTTACCAATCACTTTTTATACCTACAAATAATAAGAAATAATAATAAGTAATACTAACACCTTGTACAATAATAGCAATCTAGCATGTGACTCACTCCTAGTGTGACACATGCTACCATGGTTACTAATACAAAGTTTGTAAAGTCTTAGCAAGGTAAAGGCTAATTTAGACAGCATGATTTAGTCTTGTGCACCTGACAGGAACACCTCTACAGTTTGCGTCGTAGAGTGTAAATCAGTCCATGACTCTGCTACATAGCCTCCCTGCCCACATGGGGCATAGGGAAGCACAGTCCCCAAGAGTGGCGCATAGGAGGCTATCTGTTACAATGTTCGGTTACGAAAGTTGTAGTGTGTCATTCAAGGCTAAGACATGTCGTACAAAGTCGCATATGACTAAATCACACTGTCTAAGTCAGCCTTAAGGTCTTGGTAAAGGTAAACAACGTGTCCACGGAATAAGATGTTGTCGTGCCGCAATTTTCACTACTTGTACAAACTATATAAAAGATTGAATTATCAGCTGCAAGTTTTATTTTTGCAATAGCTAATTCCGTGTTTAAGTTTTGAGGCCTCAAACTCAAAAGTACAGAGTTTACTCTAGAGCGTAATGCACCTTCGCGTTATTGTGCATGCACTTGCATCTCAATGACAGATAGATGATGATCTACCAAAGTGTGTGAGGAATTTTTGTTATTTGAAAATATCACGAATCAAAGTTGGAACTCTCATTTCTGGCAAAATTTGGACACAAAAAGTGCTATAAAAGCGATCTTCAGTCGAAAATCGAAAAATTCCTCACACACTTTATGACATGACATAATTATCTATCAGATCCCAAAAATTTAAAGGCGATATCTAAAACCCTTTGTGAGGTTATGCCCGGCAAGCTCGAGTTCTTGCCTCAAAATAATACGCTAGAAAAGTAAAAGATTTGGTGTCAATTCACGGTCAACAGGTCACAGGAAACAGCAAAGGCCCATTTTAGCCGTATTAGAATGCGATTTATTGAAAAAAAATTTTTTGCAAAAAAATAAAGTTTAAGAACTATTGATACAGATTTTGCAAAAACCACAAAAACAAACAGTGGTGTCAAATTTACCTTTACACCAAGACCTTAACACAACAAATAACAGTTTTGATTGACGAGATATATACTATCATTCACACAGGCTACTGTACCTCATTGGTAGCATGTCACACTGTTAAGGGACTGCCTCAGAAGTTTGCTTGTCTTTTGGCTGTACAGCTCTATGCTTTTGGGTGTACAGTACTGTAGATACTGCTCAAGAAAATTATAGTTTTTAAAATTGTTCTCACACTCGCAATAACATAGTATCAAGTTTGGGTACCTTATTTAGACGGCACGATTTAGTCGTATGCGATCAGTCTACGACATGTCTTAGCCCCGAATTACACACCACGACTTTCGTAGTCAAGCATCATAGTGGAGTTCTAGGCTGATTCACATTCTACAACCCGAATTGTAGAATTGTCGCATACAACTAAATCGTACTGTCTAAATCAGCCTTACAGTATGAATGAGTTTGCCAACATTCATTTTGTTTTGTGGTAGGTCAAGCATAAATGATGGTGTGGGCATTTTTTGCACAGGGACTTTTAAGTGTAAATATTTTATGATAGCTTTAAGCAAAATGACGTATAATCAAACTCTTTTGTATATTTTGAATTATTTAAAATAAAACGATTTGTTATGCATATTTGTCATAAAACACCAAGCTTAAGGTGGCTGTGTCTCTAGTTTACTTCCGTTGATTATCCATGGTTTATCTGAATGGGTTCAATCAATCTTTATTGAATTTTAAAAATATATAAAATGAGGGAAAGGGTTTGTCACAACAATGTTTGTTAGTCCTTTTTTGAGTGAAAACACTCCCTTTAATAATTACAGGAAATCTGACATGATTTTCATGATTCACAATGGATGTAAAAAAAAAAAAAATGCTTCAAAATCGTAATCCATGCTCAAAAATCCAGCATACTTTTCAGGCGCTCCCAAAGGTCACTCTTGTGAGTGCCTGCAAAGGATTTTCGAGCATGAATCATAATCTTACCTGTTGCAAAAAGAATTCCCAGAAAATTGTTATTCACTGTACTGTTATTTTTTAGTGTACTACAGAGAAACCTGTAATCTCCACCTCAATTTATTTGAACCATTCTACAGGCTCTCTATGGAAATAATTATAGTGGTACCTTGTGTTCACATATTTTTGGTTTGCAGTGAATCTAATGTAAACCTATTTCAAATAACATGTGTGTAAACAGCAAATGGCGATTGACAAATGGCACTTCTGTGACCCAAAGGACCCATGGATTCCAAAATATTTGTTCCAAATTCAGAAAAGTATTTAAAAACATGACTATTCATTAAATGTAATTAATATATGGTTCTGACATTTATTAAATTTATTTACCACCTTTATTTTTCCAAATACAGAAGCTACCACTCCTAAGTGCCTTTTGGTCATAGAACTGCCATTTGGCAATTGCCATTCGCGCTGATGACTTTTATTGAAAGAGGTGTTTGTTATCTTTGATTGTAACATACATACAGTATGTAGGTCATTGCATACAGATTCTCACAGTGCAGTCTCAGCTGTATCTTTCAAATTGACTCTAAACACACTCTCTTCTCCTGTGATTTTCATTGCCCATTTATGTGAACATTATTTAAATATACTATATCTAAATTTTTTTTTATTTTCAAAGTTATAATTTATAGGATAAAATTGGTTTTGGCCACAACTGCCAGGTTTTTACATAGAGGCCACTTTTTTCTTTAAAGATCCACCAATATTTACTCTAGAGAGTCTGACTCTTAAATGCTACGATTGCATGTTACATAAGTTTTGGAGTCTTGCAAAATAAAAGCAAATATAGAGAGTGGCCTCACCGAGGCCAAGATGCAAGCTTGCAGCTACAAAAAGTAAAATTGCTTCACGAGATCTGTATTCAACCAAATGGGTCTGCTTGAAAGCCAGGGATGCTTGCAAAAACCTTTGATCCTGAAACAACAACGAACCATCAATGACTGGTGAATGTAAACTGCATGGTGCTGTCTGTATGAGTGACAAGTAAAGTTAAACAGCCTGTTGGCCACCATTTTGACATCCTAGCAAAGTGTGAAAAAGCAACCGTTTCCGGCTGAATTGGGAAGCCAATGCTACAGTAGATTTTCGATTGAATTTGGTAAAAAAAGTCTTAAAGTCTTAGTTTTTTATGGTTATGTGCCTTCAAATATTAAACACGAACACGTGCTATAAAAGGGATAGCTCCGCCCCCATTTTGCAAGCTCTTGTCAAGAAGTCGCCATTCAAAGCTAGACTTCATTGAATGAGTACCTCTGAAACTGCCAGAGGAAAATAGCAAAAAGTAAAGCCAAACGACAAACTACGACAACTAGAGTACAATAGATTGTAAAAGAACTATCAGGCATTTCTGGAAAGTGTTTGGAGTCAAATTCTTTACAAAACGAAGAGCAAAAACTGTTACTGAGAAATTAAACAGCGTGCGCTCATTTGAATGGAAAAATAAAATTTAAAAACAGTGGCCACCCTTATTTGAAATGGTGTCATTCAGGTGCCCGCACAAACAAACAACAAATTTTCAAAATTGTTTTTCCTTTTGTTAAAACAAAAGAAAAAAAATAGAATGTGTATTCCACGAAACTTGAGCTCTATTATAGCTTTTTGGCCTCTGTACGGAGCTCTGCACTGATTGAAGTCAAATGACCAATGACAGCTTGCCTAAGGCAAGTTCCTTTTATAGTGCGCGTTCATGTTTAAATGAAAACATCTCACGTATGTGAATTGCGCTTAATGTTGTGATAATAATTTATGCTAGGCATATAATAGGGCATGTACTGCTGTATCGCAGAAACGAGCTGGAAATCAAGCCTAAATTTAAAAAATGCTTAACAATTTAAAGGGAAAGCACTGTGCAACAAATCCTTACCTAGCACACTCTCAGGCACAGCACAGGAACCAGAAATTTTGACCAATTGACAAGAGTCAACCCACTGTGGTGGCTCCCAGTTGTGCCACTAGAAATAGAAGAACAATAAGTCAACCTCAAGGGAGGAAGGGGGGTTCCCAATCATGTAAGTAGAAAAAGAAAAAGCAATGAATGGGGGGGGGGGGGTCTCTCTTATACTGCATTCACACCAGCACTTAAACCAGTTTAAAGGTGATTTAATTAAACTGGTTTAGATCTCAATCTCCCAAAAGTGGACAGAACCAAGAACAAAACTGAATAGACTGTGCTGTACATATTACTAAGTGATCATTTAGCTAGTGAGAGCTCAACACAATGAGAAACTTGGAAACATGGTTTTGGTGTGAATGCAGCATTAGCCATGCCACTGAAACAATAGAGAAGAATTTTAGGCTGAGTTGGGATGTAAATTTTTTTCTTTGTTAAGAGCACAAATTCGAAGTGGGTTAAAAACCGGCTTATAGTATGTAAAAAGGGATAACAGCAGCGTAGCAAGATATTCAACAGGAGGAGGCCCAAAAGGCCCGTCAAGGCATTTACTCCTGTATTTTAGATAATGTCTCATACATTTACTGTATATTTGGCTGCTAGAAGGTGGGGGGCTTGGCTACCTCCCCGGCTACGCCCCTGGATTAGATTGACTACCTATATAGCATCTCACCATCTTGTTCTTGGGAGCTTGCACTGTGACAGGTATTTGAACCAAAATGGGCTCAGCATAAGGGATATCTACATTTGCATCTATGTAATAGCGGCACTGAAAGGACAATGTCAACAACAATTAATAAGCGACTTCCACTACGGAATGATGTGACTATTGGGGTGACAAACTTGTGCCAAAATACACAGACTGTGGCTGTCATGCCAGAGAGTGATGAAAAATAAAATCTTTTTGAAAATGCAACCTGACTAGATTTTCTGGCCGGTTTGTTAGTGCTAAATAAAGTGCTTTTGTTGTGATATTGCAGCCAGAGCAGAGCACACACAAGAGCCAGAGCGCAAACAAGTTTGCCACCAGAAGTACCAATAAAATAACTTTCTATAAAAAGCTTACTTGTATAAGCTGTCCTTTGGTTGTTGGCTGAAATGCCTCATTTGTCTCTTTGTCTTCAAGTTCTAGTGTTACTACACTGAGAAAAAAGTACAAGGCAATTATTACTTGGTTTACAATAGAGGAAAGCTAGGATTCGCTAGCCAAAAATATAGACTTAGAACATGCATGACCCATGGGCACGTCTAGGGACCACACCTTCCTTGTTGACACTGCAGTTAATCTGTGAAAACACATTAACCACAAAGAACTAGCCTGCATAGAAACCTTTCTGTGGGTTTCAGAAGAAAGTTTGACCAAGCAAAGAGGTAAAACTTGATCTGAAAAACAGGATAGTGATTGTGCTCTGTGTGTTAACATAAGGAAAGAGCACATAACCTGAGAAAAGCTACATTGAGAAAATGGAAATTTAAACAAGATAAGAGTACCTCTCTTTTTTATCTTTGGAAATGCAGCCAGGGTTGGTGAGTCTGATGACGTCATTACTGATACAAGGCATGCGGAATGCTGGCATCTTCATTGCTTGGGATTTCTCATCGTGGCTCCCTGATAAAGATTCTTGCTTCGGTTTAAGATTGACCACTCTTACCATCTACAGGAGAACACCAATTCAGCTACAAAAATTACAGGGAGCAGGTGCACATCTAGCATTTGCCAGATGGAGAAAGGATGGTGTTTGCCTGGGGGGTACTCCAATATCAAACAGACGGGGATCATCATCGGGAATTTTTGAAAACAACCTTAAAAGATAATAAAGTGGGCATAGTTTGGCATGAATTTACCCCCTAACAAATACCATGGGTTGTGTGATTTTTCCCTGGTTAGTCATCTAAAAACACCGATTAACACATTTCAATGATCTTATTGCATGAGCTACAAGTTAAATGAGTGATGGCTATATAATAGCACCCTAAAAGATAAAGAAGTAAAAAAAAATCTTGGCATTTTCATTTCCCCCCTAAAAGATACTTAAAGCTCCAAATTTACACCCTAAAAGATAATGACGGTGATCTCTGTCCGATGGATATAGGGACTACCCCCATGGGGGTTTTGCAAAGATCCTTCAATAATCCTTCAATACTCCTGGTTACGAATCTGGGGAGGTATAAAAATACCAGGAATAAAATTTTCCAAAATTCTATACCTCCCTCCTTAAAACAATGAACTTTTTAAAAAAAATTGCAACCAGTCTCAAGTTCATCAATAGCTAAATATTTTATAATATGATATAATGAAAGGAATGAAAAGGTGTTCCAATAATTTTGCTTCACATAGCTGGAAGGCTATCTAGGCAAATTTTGCGACCAAGAAGATGAAAAGGAGAAGAACGAACAACATGGATAAGGTAAAACATTAGTAAGAGACATTACTTTTTCAAAAGTTCTACATAACAGATAGAGCTCTGAGAAGTTTTACATATTACCTTTATTCCAAATGACTCAATATCAATGCTTGAATTATTCTTCACATCAAGGTGAAGCTGTGCTAATTCTCCAGCCACAAAAGCCTTCTTGTCAAGCCTATCAATGAAAGTTTGAACAAAAACAAATTTTCATTGTGGATTAGTCCTTATACACATACCATCATAATGTCTCCTTGTCATGGATCTTTGTGTGATTAAAATGTGATTTAATAAGATTCTCAATTTGACAATTTTTTCAGCCTTCCAATATCATAAAAAATATTCTATATAACATTTTTTTTTTCAATATAACAATACAAGTATATAGTCCCTCGCCATATCAAGAATATAAAAAAAATTCCACCGTACCAGGCACCAAGGAGGACATCACCACGTGGTATACAGCAGCAGAACTTGACTTTCCTGGACATATTGATTTGCTCCTGTTCAACTTGAGTCATTGGAAGGCTCTCACATACTGTAATATATTGGCTTGCCTATCAAAAATACAAGGGTTATACTTTAGAGAGGGTGGGTGCTGGGTGGGTGGTGGGCACAGGGGACACAGCCACGCCCCTTACTGGTCATTTCCTTATTTTATTTAAGAAAACAACTGGAGAGGGAGGCTGCACCTATGTAGGCTAGAGCACTATTCTTAGGCACAGGATTTTTTCAGACTTTTACTGTATTAAAATTCCATATATAAAATCTGGTTGGGAAACAGGTTAAATTTCAAAGATACAATAAAAGAAAAGTCCATATGGTTTTTGTTAAGAATAAATACTAAAGGCCCAAATAGTTGTGTTTGTATACCAGAAGAATAAATACAATACACCAAAAACTGGTATTCCACTGCCAAATTTTAGTTTTTAATAAAATGTCTTTAGGTAAGACTGAAGAAGGTGAATCGTTGCAAGCTTTTTCACATTAGAATAGTTGCAGGAGACGTGTCATGATTATCATTCCCCTAAAAATGTTTTTAGCTCATATTTCCTAAAATAAAATCGCTACATTAAATATCATTCCAGAATATGGTAGTATTTAAGGAAGGGATTCTGTTCTTGTTAAAATCTTATTTTCTGTATTTCTTTCCACACAAAACTGTGCTGTAACCTTAAATCTAAACCCAAACATAACAACACCCTATAGAACAGTTTGTTAGTGCCCATCTAATTCAACATACTTTGAGTACTGCTTCAACCCCAGCCATCTCCACCTCAGCTGTAACACTGTATAAAATTTCTGCCTGCCACTTGTCATTGCTTGCCTGGACGCCCTTGGACTTGAATGAGCCTGAACGAAGATTAACCATGATGATGCTGGCATTCTTACGTTTCTCAGAAATACCAAGTACGATCCATTTCTATTTGCTTATAATGAAGCAACTTATTTACTGAGTAACTTTCAATAGAATATTCTAGATCATAGGATCTACATTGTCATATTGGATAATCACAATAAAAATCAACACAAGGTTGAAGTGGGTATTTTTTACTCGTAGTAA
This sequence comes from Nematostella vectensis, assembly GCF_932526225.1. Taxonomy (NCBI): domain Eukaryota; kingdom Metazoa; phylum Cnidaria; class Anthozoa; order Actiniaria; family Edwardsiidae; genus Nematostella; species Nematostella vectensis. Next base: position 8,948,014 of record NC_064045.1, on the reverse strand, counting down.
AGTAGTTTAGCCTACATTCCAAGCATTAGCCCTATTCATATGCCCTATTCCCCCCCTAGCGGCCAAAATGCAATCGAAAGGTCAAGGAGCCATGGATTTTTAGTGAGCTACTGAAGTGTACATCTCTTGTTTATTGATTTTTTTTGTAGAAGGAAAAGATTTTTCTCAGAAGTAAGATTCAGCCTTCCTTGATTATATGCAGGGTTTTTTTGGTTATGGAAAGGAGAAAATCCTTACAGTAATTAAATGTATGAAATTACATTAACTGTACCTGGAAGACCGGGCCCAAGTGTGCAGTAAAATGGATAAACATACTTGCCCATTGGGATCCCATCTAAGAAAAAGAAAGGAAAAACAGTTATCTATGATTACTTTTATTATCTATACTATTTAAAGTGCTACATGTGTTCAGCAAATATTAGTGATAGGTTGCTGAGCAGTAGTATGATGTCATTAACCTAAATGGGAAACATAAACAGAGTTGATTCATGTTTTAGCTTTGTATCACTGGAGTCATCCAATTGCAAAATCCTTTCATTGCATTGGAGAGTCTTGCCAGAGAATTCATGCCAGCAAGGCTAGATTAAAATATTCTCAAGGATGTTCAAGAATTTAACTTTGGGGGTTCTGAGGTGAGAGTACAAATAATAATGTAGCTAGATTGCTTAATACAATTTCGTATGCTTGAGTGACTTACAACACAGCAAGACTTGAATTGCTTAAGCTTAATGTATTAAAAAGTTGAATTCATGAAATTAGAAACAACAAAGAGTTTTTTGAAGTATTTAGAACAGTTGGAGAATGTTTTGCACAAGCAAAGTACTTATTTTTTCGGGTTTTCTCTCTTTTATATAATTTGACAAAGTGTTAAATCATACTACTTGGTTTTTAAAGTCAAAACTTGTCTCGGTTTGGGTGCAGTTTTTTTGGCTTGCACAATCCAGGAGTCCAGGATGCATATTAAGCCACGTTTTATCTATGCAATGCAAACCTAGATACACCCTAAATACATACTTTTATGGTTTCCACTATATAATACTATAAAATGCTTATGTTCGACATCTAAAATATAAACAAAACGTTTTAATGCCATAAGTGCTTATTCTGCGTCATCAAAACCCTCACTCATATCTGATTCGCTGTCTTCCTTGCTGTCTTTCTTTTCTCTTTTCTTATGCTGCGCTTTTCTCGCAAGAAAATAGAAAAGCCTTTTGCTTCTTTTACATCATTTATAGCATCAACCATTATCAGGTGGGGTTAGTCGCATCTTATTAGCTGGAGTTAGTCGCATCTTTGAGAAATTGAGTGCTTTATCACTTTTTCTGAATTAATGTTTTCAGCCAATTCCTTTCCCTCCACTTTCTGTCCATGACGACGAAGGCTAGGACAATGTGATCAAAATTTTTTTTTTTTAGACGTGGCGATAAATAATAATTTAATTGCAATGGAATAAGCAAAACATTATAGTCAGAGAATGATAAAAATAAACTAAGGACATTATTAATACGTAGCAAAGGTAGTTAGTGGAGTTTACAGTGCAAACGTCCACGTCCTTAATTGACCCTGAAACTTGGAGTTTTCATTTTGTGGTTTTACGGAAAACGGCTGAAATGTATCAGAATGGACCACATTCCCATTCGAATTCTGAATCAAATCTCATTGTTTTCTGCTGTTGGCATCCGTGTTGCCGTCATCGTTAAGGTCCCTATCTCTGTTCCTTCCGTTGCTTTCTTTGGTTTTTGGGAGGGGGGGGCAGCAAACATATGGAGAAAGAGTAAGGGGGGGGGCATGTTAAATTTTGTTCCTCCTGAAAGGGGGTCACCTAATTTTATCCCTTACTTTTATCAAAATCCTCAGTCCCCTGTCTGGATAATAAATAACCTTGGGATAAAAAAAAAAGTAGAGTCTATTTTGTAAATTGGGACTTCATTTGATGAGTATTAATTAGTGTCCTTGGGCTTAGTCCTGCTGTCAACATTTTTTTTATAGTTTTTGAATATGGAAAGTTTATTTTTTAGCACTTTGTTCATTGTCACATGGTGAATGTTTGATATAAACATTATCAGTCAAGTCCTCCGCACCAGCCACACCCTGAAAATTGGTATTAACACATCATAAGCCTGCAAATAAGGTTTAGTTTCTTTTATACCTCCATAATCTATCAATCTGCTTTCCGCCTTGAATATTTCATCTTTATACCGCTTGGTTCTGATCTGTTCAACTCTTTTTCCATCTTCATTTGTCGTCAGTTCCCGATACTCCCATTCACCTGATCAAGAAAAACAGAACGCATAATGAGGATAAAAAAATATTAACATGATTAAAAAAATTAAATAAAATGTTGAGTATTTTTTGCACAAATTAACTTTGTGATGATAGATCAAATGTGAGTTACATTTCACTGATTTTCCTTTGTCAAAGTGTAGCTACAGACTGCTTAGCCTGTTTGCAGGCGTTTACCCGGTGTTTTTTTTTGCTATGTTTTCTCGTTTTTTTCGCTATGCGCCGAGTCGTGGCCGCCATCTTGTTTTGTTCTGGCCATGCGAAAGCTGGAACGAGTGCAAAGGTCTGTCATTCATGCCAAGCTTGGTGACCACGCCTTAACGCATAGCGAAAAAAACACCGGGTTACAGACTGCTACATGCAGTTTACAATCATAAGTGCCAGTTTTATAGACTGTGCACACTGCCACTGAAATTGGTACCATGAGCCAGTGTCTAAAGTGGTTCTTTTACCCCCCCCCCCCCCTCCTAAATACAGTTTAAGGAAGTGTAAAGACAGGGTCTCTGGCTTATAGCGGTTTAAGATCACACACGGCCTTCGTCGTAAAAAAAATCACAGCACTATTTGACTTTTGCTGTAGCGCGCTGTCAATCAATATGATCTTGACCAATCACAGTCCAAAGCAAGGCCTTTCTGATAGCCTGGCGAGTACAAGTTTCAGCTGGTGCATATTCTGCTTGGCGACATATTGCTTGGAGATATCGCTGAGTTTATTACTCCTGTCACATGAAAACTGCTCACAACTACCCTGGAATGTTTTGATAATTAGATTTGTATATTTTCGTTCCTTGTAAGATTCTTTCATCGATGCCATGCGAATGTAAAACAATAACATCCTTATCCAAGAAGACAAGCAAGTTTTTTACACCTCAAAATCACAAAATTAACCTGTGCTGGGTTGAGTCATGACCCTCTTTTGCTTATGAAACCAAGCCCATACAACTGAGCTATAATGCCACTCTCTAAAGTAAGTGCTTGTTTGTAGCGTGTGATTTGCTACTTTCCTGAAATTCCACCTAATTCGGCAAACAGAGGATATCCTCATCTTCAGAACTGCCTCATCATGAAAACGACAATGTCCTAATAAATTACCCTGAATCTTTGGTGTTGAAAAAAACGCTTGTTTCCCTTCAATATCTGATAAAATATGGCATGCAAAGTGGGGAAAAAAGGGGCAGTGCTGAAGATGAGGATGTCTAGTACCTGTGTGCTGAATTTGGTAGAATTTTCTCTAAGATTATGTGACACCTACATTTTTCATGACCTTCAAGCTTCAACTTGACACTTTGACAAGGCTCTGTACTGCATATCCACAGATAGATAGCACTAAAACAGCAACACAAGTTGCAAGTTATTGCTCTGAAAATGACATCCACTATTTGAGGCTCTATGAGCAAAATCGTCAATGATGCCATGTCACATGCAGTCAGCTAATCAGATTTTGAGCAAACTAAGCCTATCATAGAATTCCAGGGTTTACGTTTAGAATAGAAGATTTAGCAGGCTTTGTATCAGCATGCAGTAGTGGATCTAGGGGGAGGGTTTAGGGGGTTTAACCCCCCCATTTGGGCTGCCAGAAAGCCATATCTAGCAAAAAAGCACCCCCTCCCCCCTTTGTTTCTGAGCCAAACCCCCCCTTCAGCGAAAAGCTAGATCCACCCCTGGCATGCTTTAGTTTGCCGTAAATCTGGTTACAATAAATAAAGAGATTAAGGGGGGGACAGAGTTGCAACATTGTCCAGAGTATTAAGCAATCGCAAAAACAACACCGGATAAAGAAAGAGTGATGACTGTCAAGAAGGTCTAAACCACACATTCTTATCTTATTACTACAGATACAAAATAAATACTGCTAACCCATACCCACAGAATCTGAATGTATTTTCATCCGAGTCAATTTATGCCTAATCTCATAATATTTATTCATTCATTCGCAGAATGATTCGCACAGTGGATCATCCAGTCAAATCACAAATTAAAGTTGTTGTAAACTTTGTTATTGCCAGTAGACAAGCTCACCCATAAATCTTTTCCCCTCCAATGTATTCGCCTTTGTTTGTGCGGATGGCAATCCGGTTTACGACCATGGTTTAGCGAGATCAATATGCAAAAAGCACATCATTCGCCTCCCCCTTGTTAACTTTCCGACTTCTAATAGAGAAGCTAGAGTAAGCTAGTTCCACGAAAGTGCAACAAGCCGACGTTAGGAGAACTGGGGGTTACTCTACTAACAAAAATTAGTTTGTCCACTATCACCTCACAATGGTATATTACTCACAATATACCGACTTTTAGCGAATATTGACGGCTTATCTTAGTATTTGTTAGATTTGATAAAGCTCTACAACATAACTTCAAAATTTATCAATCCGATAATAATAATTGATGTGTAATCATTTTCTCCTTACATATTTCGTGGAAACGTGTAGGAATGTTTTAGCGGGATGGCCTGGCGCGAGCTGAAGAAACATGGCGGCCAGCATGGCGCAAATGTGTTCTAGAAGAATTTTGCAAAATTCACATTGTCGTGGCTATTTTAAAGGAGAGGTAATTTGCTTGGGAAGCTTTTGCAGTCAGGAGAACTCACTGTTAATGGTTATTCGTCGTGTAATAACTACATCCAAGATAAAATTTGGATCAAATTTAAATTTTAACAAGCGAAAATTCCATTCAAACTGGACAAGTACTGTCGCTCCCGACACAAAGTTACTAAAAGTTGCAATCATTGGTGAACCAAATAGTGGGAAATCAACGCTGATAAATCAATTGGTTGGAGAAAAAATTGTGGCTGTCACGGAGAAACCTCACACAACAAGACAAGTTTCAAGGGGGGTGTTTACTTCAGGGGGGACACAAATAATATTGCTTGATACACCTGGATTAGTAACACAGTCTGAAGGAAAACGGTTAAAGATGACCAGAGAACACATAAAAGCACCCGGTGATGCCTTAGATGATGCAGACATTATTGGGGTAATTTGTGATGCATCAAATAAAAGAACAAGAGACCGAATTCACCAACAGGTTCTGCAAGCATTGGAACAGCATGTGAATATACCTTCATTTTTGATATTGAATAAGATAGACAAATTACGACATAAAGTGGACCTGCTTGTGCTCGCCGCAGAGTTATCCAAGGACCGGGGAAGAGATGAATGGGGTTATACGGAAACAGGGGGGTGGAGTGAGTTTGATAATATCTTTATGGTATCGGCAAGGCTAGGCAATGGAGTACAAGACTTGAGGGAGTATTTAGTGCTTAGAGCCACACCCTCTGACTGGTTGTACCCCCCTGACTGTGTTACTGACATGGGACTGGAGAGCAGGGTGGCAGAGGTGTTCCGTGAAAAGATGCTAGAGCTGTATGAACATGAGATTCCATGGCAGGTCAAACAGGTTTGTTGGGAAGAAATTACTAATATGATTAGTAAAAAACAACAAAAATAAAAACAACAGTGGTAACTCTATTAGACTGGTTTTCATAAATATGTGGAACAAACTTTAGCTTATTTTAGCACTAAAACACTCTAATATTTTTGCTTTTTACTGTGTTGGCTTAACTACTGAACTTGGACTTCTACAGTTTGTTTCACAGTTTTATGAAAACCACTCTTACTATATACATGAAAATATTGAACACTGTAACATAATTTCCTTGGGTGACCAGTTATTGGGTTTTTGACCGTCATCCTGGGGACTGTCCCCTCATCATTTAGCGTGATAATTGTGTTATTTCTTGACAAGCTAAAAGCTGAGTGCCATGGTATGTATAGTATATGTATAATTATGTATATTATAGTAAATGTATATGTATGGTATATGTAAAGCTTATAGTTGTTCCAAACATACCCTTAAATACTAAAAAAATAACCTTTTGTGTTAAGACAAAAAGGTTGTTTGGGTAGATCCCTCTATTTGCTCAAGGGGGGCGGATGGGACTTTAAGACAATGGGGAAGGGGATGTAATTTGCTTTTGTTATATTCATATCTGACTCACAATGAGAAAGAGAAGGTATAAGTATACATAGTTATTGTATTATTTTATCCCCTCCATGGCCCTCTAGCCTTTCCATTCTCTGGGCTGTTTGTTATAATTAAACGCAGCACAAGAGATGGATGGCAGCCCAAAAGAGGCATTAAATACCCTAAAACAGACCCCAGATCTCAGGGGAGGATCCAGGATTTTAAAATGGGTGGTGGATAATGGCAAGATAGACTGCAACAACTAATCAAGTGGTTCTTGGTAGGTCACATAGATCTAACAATACTTCACTCTGGATTGGATTTGTCGTAGCAAAGTCAAGTAGGTGAAGGCACATGGACAGTACCTACCATCTCTCAGAAATTTAACTTCTTCAAACAAAGTGACTATTTTATTTATATATTTTTACTCAGAAAGTGGGTGGATATTCACCTGATCCACCCCCTGTACCCGCCCCTGGATCTGCTACTGGAATGTTGAGTGTTTGTTGGCCCCACATAACCAACCACTATTCTCACCATGGTCATTAAATCTTTTTACACAGGTTCCTGTGTTATGTGAGTTGAGGGAAGGAAACAAGTTGAGAATTCATCAGAAACTTTACTGCCGCAAGAAAAGTCAGAGAAAGTGTGTCCTTGAGAAAGTTGAAACACTGGAGACACTTGTGAAGAAAGAACTACAGGAAATGTTTAACTGTGAGCTAGATCTTAGTCTAGATGTTGGTTTATCTGAGAAGATTGGTTTTAAAACTCCCCTTCCAAGTTACTGAAATAAGATAAAAGTCTGAGATAACTGAAAAAAAAAAAATGAAAACAAAAAACAATATAATTTACATTTAATCAAAACAAAAAAATAATAAGGTCTACAATTATTATATACACATCAGTACAAACTGCAAATATTGGCGCTTGGAAAATGACAGTTCTATAGATCCCCAATATATTTTGTTCTAAATTAAAAAAAGGCAAACTAAAAAATTTGCTTGGTAAAGTTGTTGTCGTCTACTTAACTACCTTAAGACTAGCATTGCCTCTAAGATGGTGTGAATAAGTTGCTTGATCACATCCGCCGAGTGTCCAGAGAGGGGGGTTCCCAGGGTTCACGTGATGAGATGACTGATTCTGGTTCACCCCTTTTTCATTGTTGTTAATTTTATGTGTGTATTTAGATAGAAAAAGTTCCTTGATGGATCTATGGACCTATTTTAAGAGCTTAAGATAGTCATTGAATTACTGTTCCAAATGCCAACCACACGTACCCTAAGCTCACTGTGTGTATGAATAAATTATAGTGGTTCACGTTTACAGTAAACATATGGGATTGAAATAAGCTGAATTACGTTATTTTGTTTTTCCTTCTACAAGGGGAAACAGAACAACGTAACTCTCGAAATGCAAGCCCAAATGGCTTCAAACTTCACCCAGACCAGATTTAAGACTCCACTGTCAGGTCAGAATATTTTTTAGAGTTTTACGATTTTATTTCGTAGTAAAGTGAACGGCTTATTTCAATCCCATATGTTTACTGGAGACCATGACACACACAACAACGTAACCTGATCGACTATAATTTATGCATACACACAGTAAGCTTGGGTTACCTGTGCCCCACCCTGCGTTTTTCTCTAGATTCACCCCTAGGTATGACTAGGTAATTTGCTTTCCTACGAGCATAAATCATAGATGTTACCACTTCCTTGCAAAACAAATCCTCATGTTTCCTGAGTAAGCAGCTATGGGTCAGCCAATAAATCATGTCACAATTTAGTATTTTTCTTATCGTCAAAGCTAAAGTGAATACAAAGGGCACTAGCTTCTGTTTTGTCAGTCCACACATCAAGTTCCTAAAATGTCCTACAACTTTCAATTGGTTGTTAACCTTATTACAAATAGCAAACCAAGTTATTTTCTAAAAAAATCATGTCCTTGAGACTTTCTGTCACATATCCAGGATTGGCTGAGAAAGGTGTGCAGTCATATGTATCATAAGGAAAAAGCATAGTATTTGAAGATTCATCATTAAGAAATTACCCACTTTTTGTCCTCCAACGGGGGTGCCGTCATGTCATAGAAAGATTTTGCGTGGGCAACCTGTGGTGGGTTATCACGGTTTACCTTTGTACTGCGAGTAACGCCTGCCTTTATTTGAATATCTTGCAAGCTTTTGCACCATGAAATACACTTAATTCTTTATAAAACTCAGAAAAATGAGCCTTTTTGTCTTTAGATAAAGAGTTCACGGCATCGATGTAAGTTAGGACGCAATGTTACAAGCCATCGTGGACTCGATATTTGTGTCGGGAGTTACCGGTCAAGTACTACTCGCGGTGAACTTGATATTTCTCAGCTTGCTCGTGGTACTTCTTTGCCTTCTACTTATCTTTGGATTCAACATACATCTACTGTTCTTGCTTCTTCTATGTGGCGGATTACTGGCTTCGATAAACTGGTAGGACTATCGAAGTTCTTTCTTAATACTATGGATTTTACAGGGGCGGTAAGGGTTATTTTCGTGATCCGTGCCTTTTTTGTTTATCGTGAATCGTGATAAGGACAAATTGAAAACCGTGATTCGTGATTGCTATCTTCGCCGTGATTTGTGAATGGCAAAATTTGATCAGCTTGAATCGTGATCTATTCTCTTTAAAAATCGTTAATCGTGATTTCCAAGTAAAGATTGATCCTTGTCGTCAGTTTATTGTAAAATGCGATTTCCGATTTTTGAAACTCGTGAAACGTGCTGGGACCCCACGTTACCGCCCCTGATTTTATTTCTTCAAGTGATGTCTACACATTTGTTGTTATCTAAGTACTCTGCTCATCAGTAACTTTTATGAAAACGGACTTAACGACAAATGAAACGTCTCCGTAACAATACCCCGTAATTTTGTATTAAAAAAACCAAGGATAAAGAACTGTGTGGTAGCATATCGTATAAGCAGCTTGTGTAGCAAGCATTTCTTTGGTGTTTCAGTATACATACTATAGAGAGATAGCGGGTAATGACTGAGCAAAAAAATTATTGTAAAGTATTTTTTTCCTTTTTATCATTCTCATTCAATATAACCACACCAAAATGTTTTTCTAAGTCAATTAAGACTTCTGTTCCTACAGAATTTCTTGTTGTTCATCCCCACCTTTTTATTCAAACTGTGTGTATGGGAGGCTGGGTGGGGTGAGGTCTGGCTGCCATCCCATAGCCCCCTTGTTGATGCGTGCTGTAGGCTAGACTTGGGGTGGGGGTGTGTTTTTCATGGCTTTCCCTTAAAGTTCCAAAAAGTCATTAATATTTATTAATAGAAGCCATGTTTTCCCTTGCCGCCACAAATATTCAAAAGGTGCACATGTCTGGGCTTATGCCATCAATGTTCTTCACACTCATCTAAAATAACGAAATAGGTGGCATAATTCTTTTTATCCTTTTGTCAGCATTGTTTGTGGAATCTAGCAAAAGGTAAAATACCATTGAGGGTAAGGTTGTTCAATAGTTTAACCCAAATATTTTTCTATGTAATTAATTTTGTTTAAAGGTTTGTCTTAGAACTGTGGAATGCAAAGCCTACCAAAGAAAATGAAAGTAAAAAGGATTAGGACTTGAAAGAAAAAAAACAACAGAACAAAAGGTACTGTAAAATGCAAACTGTCAATGTCTATTGAATAATTGTTATAATTATCGCAGTAATCGAATCATGTATGGAATTTCTCTGGAAATGTTTAAAGAACAAAGTGGTGTCTGAAGCAATAGCATCTTTAGCTCAAAACAGTAATAGGTCACTAGCTCCATCTAGAAACTTATACTTTTCAAATACCATGGAACTAGAAAATACACTGAAAATTTATCACCTTCATAACATCAAGGTAATAATAATAATAATAATAATAATATAATAATAATAATAATAATAATAATAATAATAATAATATCAGCATTTATATAGCGCCTCATCAATAATTGCCCTAGGCACTTTACAATTATATATCAATTAAATAAACATTACACAATTAAAAATTAAAAATCACCCTGACAATACATTGTGTCTAATAAGAAATGTTACATTTATAAAAATCGATATTATGATTAAATATATATATATATATATGTATGTAATGTATAATTAACAGTGATATTAAAAAAATGAATTTTAAACTAATTATAAATTAAATGCTTCTTTAAAAAGGTGAGTCTTAAGGCATTGTGTCAACCAACGTCAAAAGGTGAGTCTTAAGGCATTGTGTCAACCAAGGTCAAATTGATTTGGCAGTTAAAGCTGCATCGTCACCAGTTTACTTCTGGAGGGCCGATGGAATCCTCAACCATTAAAAGAAACTTCCAATAGACACACTGCTTTCACAATTTTTAATCCCCCCCATGAAATATATATTCCTGTTCAAAGTAAATTAATTTAACAATAGCACCTAGGAATGTTGGGGCTTCAATAAATGCTGCTCTCACTCTGCTTTCTACAGCATGGTGCACCTATTCTACTTTCTACCATTACTGTTATCAAATCCCCCATTGGCCACTCCCACCTTCTCTTTCTCCTGCCGTCTTTCTAAAGCACTTTTACGCTTCTCCCAATCAGTCTTAAACCGGTTAAACTGGTTCTCCATCTCCATAATTTCCATGCTCTGCCTACTTAGGAGCTCTTCTTGAGGGGTGTGGCCAAATTTAAGACGAGCAGGCGGTGGCTGTGGCACATGGATTACTATTCCTGCTGTGTGATTTTGTGATGAAGATATGGCATGGCCCTTGGTTTCATTAGCTGTACCTGATGTTAGAGAGATCACATGTTAAATAATAATCAAAGAACTTTGAAATGTGGTATGTTTTATGCCTCTGTGAAAGAAGGGTAGTTTTGTTGATGTTTCAAGTGCTAGAGAAACGACTTTGGGCTAACAAATGCTCAAATTGTCAGCGAAACTCATATGTTTTCACAGAGCCGTATACCATTTCTACATTGTTGTGATTTACATATTTCCCTGATTTCACAACACAGACCATATTTTTCGCTCAAAGTGGACAGACGAGATATACACCTATTTAAAAAAATGTTGCACACGGAGAATCCATGTATTGCAACCCCCACTGCTTCATTGGTTTTAAATATAAGCAAATGAGCGTAGAATAGAACAAATCCAGGCTTCAAAAGCTGCAGCATTCTTGTTCATATATATGTTGAACATTTGCATGGCTTTCAGATGCCAGGATTCAGCCATGTTTATGCTACAAATGAAGCACTGCGGGTCACAATACATTGATTTCCAAGTACAACCTTATTTGAAATAGGTGTATTTCCATATGCATTTTTATATTTGCTAAGGTCATGTCTAAAAGCTGTACTCTGCCAACCAGAGTGGGCTATCTGTTAGCAAACTGGCTAAAGCCTTCCCTCTATCTTTCAAAAAGTGCTGTAATTCGAAAAATTACTCTGCGTTTTCAAAATAAAAACTCATGACATATAATATTAAAGGGGGCTTTGCAGCCTCTGAATAATATGCTATGGTATTCCTAAACTAGCCACCTTTATAATATAAAGAAGTAGAGGTCGTGAAGAAATATATATCAATAACAATAAATCAATTAATAATGTCAATTATATATTAAAAATATAACCTTTTTTTGTATTCTTACTTGCAGCACCTTTCTGCACCTGCTCATTAGAACATTTAGTCTTTGCTTTCTTGCGGTGTTTATAGAACTCCCATGCCATTCCGCCAGCAAATAGCATAGCAAATAGACCCAGCCCAGCATATACCGACACGCTGAAGATTCCGCCACTGCCAAAATAGTCATCTGCGGGTGAAATCTCAACCTGTGCAGTAATGATTCTTAGAACATTTTGTAGAATCCAAACACAGGGTACATACCGTATCAGGGTCGGATCTAGGGGTGGGGCAAGTGGTCCCCGCAGCCTTGAAACTCTTCAAATATTTGGCTTAAAAATATAGCAAGAAATATAAGGAAATGCACGGAAGAACAATGAACTCCCCCCCTCCTTTCGTGAAACAGTTGCTTCAGTCCCCCCTTTTTGGAACTCTTGTATCCGCCCGAGGGTACTACAAAAAATAGTAAGGAACTGGAGTTTGTTTTGCTTTACTCATCCATTTTATTAAAGAGACATATTCAGACACTCCTTTGCTAATGTTTTGTCTCAGTATTCGAAGACACATAATGTAATAAAAATAGCCTTCTAAAACAAAGTTTAATACTTCATTAATATACAGTAGCTTCCCGAAATCAGCCGATGGTATTAGATGCTTTCACACTTAGGCCCGATTCATACGTCGTGCTCCTGCCGAACTGAATCTAATTGCCTATTTGTATCGACACAAATACATTGGGAACGTTGATTCAGACGTCGCACCAATTAAAAGGTGCGCTCAACAAGCTGTGAGAAGTAAAAGTTGACTTGATGCGGAGTTTCTGTTGCACAAAATAAAACATGGCATTTGATTCGGCACATTAAAAGCTCGACGTTTGAATCGGTGTCGTGCTTTTGCCGTGCAGCACGACTGGTGCAGCTGCACTCAGTGCCGTGCCGAGCTTAATTGCTTCAGACGTCGAACTATTCATGTGTCGAATCAAGACAATTAGATTCGTCACGGCGGAAGCGTGACGTATGAATCGGTCTTACCTTCTTGCTTCCAGCATTCTCCTGTAAAAGGCGATACCGCCAATTCTCATTCATTTCCATGAAATTCCCGAGACACTTTTGCAGTTTTGATGAATTCCTAGCCAGTACTAATCCATAGCTGATGTGGTTCGGAATTACGCTGGCTACCAATACAAAGTTTTTCGTGAGGTCATCATTCTGGTGCTTGAGACTTTGTATATCTGCCAAGGCAGCCATTACTTTGCGGTCCTTGAGATGACCCAGGACTTGCTCCTGGTTTTGGAGTGCTTTAAAAAGAAAGAAGCCTGCTTTATTATATTAATATTTGGCTCAAGTTGTCAACGAAATTGAATCTGAAACTCTGGTTTCAGAGAAATAAAACTTGGACCCATCAATATATTTTTCTGATTTTACAGCGCATACGCATTTCCCCTAGAGATAAGATGTAGTATTTCTTTGTAACAGAAAAAACCCTGATCTTGGGTTAAGCTTGGTGATTTTAACCCTAAGGGAAGCCACTTTTGGTGTGGTCAACAGCAATTCTTACCGCCACAAATGGGCAAATTGGATGTGGTCGATGGAATTGTTAAGAGATAGCAGTATAAAACTAAGAAATTTTCAGTTTCCTGAATTTTATTGAGGTCCTTGAGACATCGCCATCATCATCGCCATAGTTATGTAAAATAAGTGAACTTAAAAAAGAGTGAACTTTACTGCTTTATCAATGTAAGTGTAAGCTCTTACCACTTATCCCCTGACAGCAACGCGTGCAAAAAAACGCGGCTCATACCTGTGATTTTAGCGTTTTGTCGAATCGCAAGCTTATGCTCCTCACTTTGGTTGACAACAGAAACCTGGTGAAACAGTCATGCTATAATTAAGACCTATCGCCTTATTCTGCGTAAGCTCGTGTAGGTGTTTCGAACATTTTACAACCAGACTACTCCACAATAGAGTATTATCTTCTTCCTTTGAAGGGCACCATAAATTCTTAACTGTATTGCACTTATTCACGTCCGTTCTCTTCTCAACTCATCTAGTCCATCCACTATGGCGGTTGCTGTTGATTCTTCTTTAGCTCTGAGGTCTAAAGAATAATCAGCCTACCCTCTTACCCTCACTCCTAACACTGTACACCTTCCTTTTCTCCCCGTTCCCCCCTACATACTACCCTCCTAACCTCCAGCCCCCTAACATCCCACCTTTCTTACCTGCCTCCTCCCTTACCTCACCGCCCCCAAACATCTAACCCTCATTACCTCCGCCCCCTCGTTTAGCCTTTATTACTTCCAGTCCCATGTTCAACCCTCATCACCTCCAACCCCACGTTCAACCCTTATTACCTCCACCCCCACGTTCAACCCTTATTACCTCCACCCCCATCTCCCATATCCAATCCTCATTACCTCAACCCCCATCTCCCATATCCAATCCTCATTACCTCAACCCCCAACTCCCATATCCAATCCTCATTACCTCAACCCCCATCTCCCATATCCAATCCTCATTACATCACCCCCCATCTCCCATATCCAATCCTCATTACCTCAACCACCATCTCCCATATCCAATCCTCATTACCTCAACCCCCATCTCCCATATCCAATCCTCATTACATCACCCCCCATCTCCCATATCCAATCCTCATTACCTCAACCCCCATCTCCCATATCCAATCCTCATTACATCACCCCCCATCTCCCATCTCCCATATCCAATCCTTATTACCTCAACCCCCATCTCCCATATCCAACCCTCATTACATCACCCCCATCTCCCATATCCAATCCTCATTACTTCAACCCCCATCTCCCACATCCAATCCTCATTACCTCAACCCCTCTGACATTAGCCTGTCCGTCCGCTGCTGTTGATTCGGCAAGCGCTGACGTGATAATGCTAATAAACATTGTTGTTATTATCAGCCCCATCAGAATCCACAGGCTTCCCACCAATTTGCCGAAGAGTGTTTTTGGTGCTTTGTCGCCATATCTAACACGAAAAGAAAATAAGGAACATTGAAAGAAATAATAGTTTTAAAAATAAGGCTCTAAATATAAACTTAGCAGCAGATAAAAAAATACTCTTTCTGTAGATATTTAATTTCGGAAGTTTGGATACAATTTTTTTGACAGCGCAGTTACAGTGTAGTTATAAATTCGCACCGAAACGTAAATAAGATATTTAAAAATTGTTTTTCTATTCTTTAAATTATACTTGGGTAGGACTTGTCAGGTCCCTGGAAGAAAATCTTATCCAGCTCTGCAAAACTATCAGATGATAATTTTTTATTTATCTAGACCAACTAAAAGTTTAATGGTAAAAGATTCTTAAATTATAGATTTCTACTGTATTTGATTGTTACATGAAAAACAAACAATGTAATCGCGTTTTACAACAATTCAGAATATCCGTCAATGTATTTTGAATGTTAATACGGCTGCTCGACCTACCCGACGGTTGTCATGGTAACGAATGCCCACCAGAACCCCTCAAAAACCCCTGTACTGAAGGCTTCTGGGAACTGTTTGGGGTTTTCCTTTCTCTCCTTAAATCGAAAAAAAAAAACAAGCAAATAAATCAGAAGCTTGGCTTCAATGTTCGCTTATGATAATTCCAAGAACAACCATTAATTTTTTATACGTATTTATTTCTTGTTGTTTGAGCATTGTTCAAGCAGAATGAAATGGTGATAAATCAGTTAGATCAGATAAGGGTTGTATGAAAGGTATGATGTCTGCTCCTTTGTTTTTATGTGACGTGTTGTTTTCGATGCAATCTCATGGTCTAGATCTACGATCGGGTGTCAAAATTATTACGATAATTTTCCTAGAAGAAGTTATCACCAAATCTCAGTTACGAGCCTAAATCATTCATGATTTCAATTTATTTGTTTCCAAGTTGATAAATATAAACGAAGGCAAATAAAGAATTTTGGAACATGGAGTCAACGAATCTACAAGAGTGCTTACCAAAAACCATATGATCACACCCGCAAGAGTTGCGGAAATCACGATAAAAATCAAAATGGGCCAAGCGCTAAGAACCGAGAACAGTAGACGTCCACCGGAAGCGTTTCCGGACATAAGAATTGCACTCCCTGACGATTCCGAGATTTCCAAAAACGGGTACCCACGTATGTTAGAACTATAAGGGGAATTCCCGACCGGTGCAATGACGTCGAAGTCCCCTCCATCCATCATATTCCGCAGTCCTTGGTTTCCGGTAGCAATTTTCTTGAATTCAAGTTTGATTGCAGGGCAACATATCTTGAGCGATTCTGTTAAAATATCATGGAAAATCCCGGCCATCTGTGTACTTTGCTCGCTGAATATATACGGACGTTGGTGTACATATCTGATGACGAATGTACTGTTTTGGTTACATTTTTCATCGAGCGAGCAAGAACTTTTTTGAGTTAAACAGAACAATATTGGGAATACTACGATTCCGTGATTAAGTAGCTTTAAATGCATTTGGAGTTCGATTTAAGTTGAGACAGCTATAGTCTTTCACTAACATTCAGAACTGCATGTACTTGTGACAGATTCACATTGGAAATGTCCTCACAAAAGAGTAAACTGAACATGAATCAAACACAGAGTAATATCAAAATGTCAAGCTAATTCCACGATGTCCGAACACAGTTCAACTCCGTTGGTGAACTAATTACTTGTTCACTCACAATTTGGTATTCAGGGTTTTTGTTTTTGTTCCCCCAAAGAACCGTGATTTTCTTCATTTATCCTTTTCTTTCCCCTCCGCGAAGGCTTGTCTTAGGCCGCTTTTAACCCCCGTAGTAAATCATCCAATTGTAGTTCCCATGGTGTTGTGATTGGTCGTACGAGAAGAATTAGTACAACCTTTCTTCGCTAAGATCTCCGTTGAATAATTGACATGAAAAATATCCCTCAATAACGATGTTGACACATCTCGAATTTAACGATTTATGAATATTTTATAAGGAGGGTATAGTAATATTGTACATGTTATTGTTTAGTGCGTTTTCGTAACAATTAAAGCGACCAAAGAGAGAAAAGAAGCAACCTGACTGCTGTTAAATATCGGGATGTTTTGATTTACTAATGATACTATTATGTTCTATGGGAAAATCAAGACCAGTAAGCGCTTCGTAAGGTTTTGTTTATCTTACCGTATTTGTGGTTCCAACAAAGATAATAAAACATTTATCCGTGCTCTGTATTGAGGCATAAATTTCAAACTTTACGAGTTTCCGGGGGACATGTTTGTGAATGAAGATATTGAGGCACGCAGTTCTTCGAGTTTGGACAAGATTGGGGGTTATTTTGAATAAGAAACTTCCTTTTAAGAGCAGATGAAGTGAACGTTTTTTCGTGATCTT
The DNA here is from genome assembly GCF_932526225.1 of Nematostella vectensis. NCBI lineage: Eukaryota > Metazoa > Cnidaria > Anthozoa > Actiniaria > Edwardsiidae > Nematostella > Nematostella vectensis. The sequence continues at coordinate 8,930,773 of NC_064045.1, read as the reverse complement.
TGGATGATAAATGATGTACGAATTTTGCCTACAAGATCCGAAGTGAAACCAACTCAGTGACAGCCTTGGGCCCCATACACAGAGAACATCACCAAAACAAAAACACGTTTTCGCCATAATAGTTGTAATGTTGCTGTTTTAATGACGAGAAGCGCAGATATTACTTGCTTTGGATTGGAAAGAATAGTATGACATTTACTATACTACTCGGGAATATAATAGAAGAAATCTTAAAGTTTAGATCATGGATGTGGATATTCGTATGGTTTGTTATTTTCAAGAGTGTTACTGGCGCGGGGAACATGTCTGCCGTGGAACGGGCCTGTGTAGATGGCGCTAAAATCCATGTTTCTTGGACGACCAATGCGCCTTATATTTACGAACAAAACAACGCTAAACGAGGTGTTCTATTGGACATATTTCAAAAGGGAATTCAATCTTGTTGTAAACCAGGAGTTACTATATCTTTTTCTTCGCCTGAGATGGAAAGAACAATGATTGAAGATGTCCTGCTTGCAAAACCGGATTCTATTTTGCTTCCAGTAGGTCGTAATTTAGGCAAGATAAACACATTCTATGGTCGACCGTTTGTTGTGTTTGTGAAGTCGCCTGGAATTGCTATTGTAACTGGAAAGACTGTCTCGGGTGCGGATTTGCTAACAGCTATCGTGAACTCGTGGCCGATCCTCGTATTCATTGTGACATCGCTCAGTCTAAGCGGCTTTGTTGTTTGGTTATTGGTAAGTTCATCACTAAATCTATATTTGCACTCACCATTTTACGTCCCACGGCATAGCTTATACTCTATAGTACTGCTTTTTAGACTTATTACTAGAAAAAATACAGTCCTAGCTTGGAACAACTAGGTGGGCACAAAGTCTGATGAAGTCAGATAAATAAATCAACGCAAGGTTGAAATGTTTTGTTTAACCCCTACAGTAGCTAAACTTTTAAAACGCTCAAGACTAAAACGAAAGGTAAACCCACTGCCGTAGTAATAATATAAAACATCGCGTTTAACAAAAGGTCGGGACCCTGAGATCGCGTTTAAAAATCCGAGTGTCCGAGACCGTGGTAGAAAAGAACGAGAATCCGAGACCCCTAAAATTTTGAAAATTCGAGACTTGCTTAAAAAACGGCGAGATTCCGAGACTTTTCTTGGTGCCTACGCTACTACCACTATATTAGTGTTTAAGTCTTTTGCTGCAAAGTTGTTCTTATCTTTTGAGGCTTTTTATTATATTGTTATCACCTGTGTTTTTTAGCATGCAACTCGTATAATCATTCCTTGTTGGAACGATGACAACAGGGTTAGGCCTGTTCCGGGTCGCCCTGTCCTACCAATTTTCGAGCCATCGAAACTTTAACCGGTATTTTGTAAGATTTATCTATTTTCCTTTCGTTGAGACTTTATTACTTGAATGGAACTATGTAATATTTTTTTTTCAAATGTCTGGCTACATATGTTTATAGCTCTATTTAAACGTTGAATGAATTTGTCGAGCAAAACACTCATTTTCATGAAATCGAAATTTAGATAAATGCCCTTTTCTCTGTATTTCATTTTTCTGACATTTTACTTGGTTTGAATTAGATTTATGAGTGAATAAAGATTAATTTTCCGGATACTTTTCTATACTTAATTTTCGATTTCTTAGTAAAGCTTATCTAAGCGAGGCGGTTCGTTGAACATGTAGCCTGGTTATTGGTAATTATATATTTTTTATATGATGAGATTTCTCTATTAATAAGCAATATCAAAAACACCCTGTTTGCAACTTGTATTTCTTCTCTCAATGTGTCACGAAAAGTAGAACGCACTTCCACTTTCAGTAACAAGTGCGACTTGCAGTTATATTTTTCAAGACAATTTGCAACCAAATGTGTTCGTGTTACAGGGCTTTTCAGTAAATAATTTATCGTCTATCAGAGATTACCTAAAGTTGTGGTTACACATTAATGAAACTCTGATTACCTTTAACCTACGGGCTCTTTAAGTTGTTCATCTAATGGCAGTGGTGTAATTAGTTCATGTACTTAGTATCGGTACCTTTGCTTCGTTTCTAACTGCAATAATAAGATAATAAGATAAGATATTTTAGAGAAGACTATTCAGCCACACCTGTTACTGTGTTTATTCCATTGGAGGACAAATTAAGTGAACAAATGGGAAATACCTACTGAAAAAAGTTTATTCTTCATTTACCATTTTCGATCGAACATATCAAAAGTTTTTTTCTGAGTCGGCTGATAAATATGGAAATATGCCCCAAGGAAATATATAGATAACCAATTATTATTGGCAATTTTTTAATGTTTAGTTCGCGCGCTATGGATATTATCGGCATTTTTTTGTCGATGATTTATTTACAGCATGCGTTTTATGAGTCATAACAAACATGTGGTTTGTCTTTTAAATGTTGTAGCTACAAGACAGGGGAACAGTCTTATTGATAATTTAAAAGTGTTTCTCTCTTTTTCTTTTTGATATCACAATTTATTATTTTGTTTATCTCTAAATGTTATTATGCGCTACCGTAGACAAAGATATAAAACCATTCCAAATTAATATGGGGATTTCAGTGTTTTTGTTGACACAAACTCTATAACTAGAAAGATTTCATCGCGTTTCAATGTACACTGAAGCATTTCTTTGAAACGCCTGTTGCCTAGTGACGTTGATGCCAATCAGATAGCATGTTTCTCGCATTTTTATTGGCTTACTCCACAAAACTGTCAAGGTGGCCACGGTAGCGCGCGTCGTATCAGAACGTTTCTCGCATCTTTATTGGCTTACTTCACAAAACTGTTAAGGTGCCCAAGGTAGCGCGCGTCGCAGTATAAGGATGTTATCGTATCTCTGCGCTTTAATACCGCTTCTGGTTTTTATCAGCGCTAGCCCGACACATGCCTGGGGTGCTTTTTTTATTACCCCCAAAAGCAATTCTTCTTTATACAGTGTAATACTGCTCTTGTTGTTTGATCACCCCTGTTGTCCTATTTTGATTAAAATGCTGAAATATCGGTAAGGTATCGGTAAGGTATTTAGTTTTTTTTTCACTTCTATCCTTGTTCGCCTTACAGCCAAATTCGTTGTTGCGCTACCGCGGCGAATCCAAAATCTTTGTCTCGTTTGGGAATAGCGCGTAGTCAGACACAAGCTTTGGTGGCGATTTGTCCGGTTTTAATTGTTTGGTTTGATTGACTACGCGCTACACCCATGAAAAGAAACGAAATTTGGATTCTGGGAGGTCGCGTAACAACGAATTTGGCTATAATCTTTCTCATTGTTCCTTTCTTAACCATATGCTTTGAAAGAGTTCAGGCCCCAAAATTATTTCGAAATAAAAAGTGCAATAGCAGTTTCATTTTCCCTAGTATAGTAATCCTGTCATCATTTAATCACACGTGTTACTATAATGACTTGTTTTAAATGTCATCTTTATATTGACGTGACAATGAAAGAGCCCACTTTCTGTGTTCGTGTGCAAATAGACTAGCAGAAGTGTAGAGCGCATGGCTGACCTATAGCCGTACTTGCAGCTGTGCCGGGCTTAATCAAAGCTAGCCTCCTCTGCAGACCGCAGGCGTCTCGATTGATTTTGGAAAAAGGCTTTTTTTTTCGATTTCGGGCTTCCTGTGGTGTGTTCAAGAAAGAGTGGGAGCCTAGGTTAGGGGAAAGGGGGATTCTTTTGTCCCTCTCCCCTCTTCCGGTTCCGGTTCAACTCGCCACAGGAACCCCAATATATAAAAATATTAAAAAATAACAAAAACACTCGAGATGCTTGCTGAGAAGGCTAAATCAAAGCCTTACAAATAGATTTAATTTTAGTGCGCGTCTCTTTTAATAGATGCAAAGATGACGTCACAGCGTGTCATGAACGAAAAAGTCCGCAACGAGACGCAGCCGAGTGCAAATGTCTTCTAATAACATATGGACCCATGATCAATTAGAGCGCGCGATTTACGGGTGTCTTTGTATTTTAAGACAAAGAATAATATTAATGAATATTAAAATATTAATGGTGGATTTTGTTTCCTCTCCAAGGATCATGGCTCAAATACGGAAGAGTTTCCCGACTTTTTCCCCCTGGGTGTTTTTGAAGGGTTCTGGTGGGCCGCAGTTACAATGACAACCGTCGGGTAAGTTGACTGGATTAGTGTCGTCATCACAACAATCTTGTGATTATCACATTAATCTGGATATTTGTTTGTAGAGGATTCCATGTAATGAATCTGACATTTCTTTACCTGTTGGCTATATTATTCTAGTGTATTGTTTTTGTCACGTTACCTTTGCTACACCCTCTAACACCCTCTCGTTATTGTCAGCTTACTTTACCTTACTTTGTGGACGCATCCCCTTCCCATTTTTTAGATGAGTATCATATAAGAAAAAAACTCTAAAACCTTCCTTGACGACTCAGGCTACGGCTAGTGCAACTTGAGAATATTCTTCGCGGCCAAGTGGAAACGCGGCTTCTATTGACTATATCATGTATTCTAAAAGCTTTTAAACACGAACGCGCGCGATAAAAGGGATAGCTCCGTCCCCTTTTCGCAAGCTCTCGCGCAAGTCGTCATTCACAAATAGACTTTATTGAGTGAGGAACTCTGAAACTGCGAGAAGAAAAAAATAAAGCCGTACGACAAACTACAACAACTGTAAAGTGCAAGAGATTGTCAAAAAACTATCAAGCATGTTCGGGAAAGTGTTTGGAGTCAATTCTCTAAAAATACATGAACAAAAATTGTCCTTGAGTATTTTTTTTAATGAGTTATTACTTTAATAGTGTGTTTTAAGCCAATTTTGAACTCTATTTAGCATTCTGGCTTCTCTTTACGGAGCTCTTCATTGAGTGAAGTCAAATGTCTAATGACAGCTTGCCCAAGGCAGGTCCCTTTTATAGTTCGCGTTCGTATGTTCGTATTTAAAGGGGAGCCTTAGAAACACGCCCTCTTTCACTCAAAAACCAGCCCCTGGGCCAGTTTCATGAGGTCTTTTTTGATGTTGTTTAGGTACGGTGACAAGGTCCCCCGCAGCGTACCAAGTCGTCTGTTTGCTGTCGTCTGGATCAACGCAGGCCTCGTCATCATTGCGATGTTCATGGGAATTGTGACGTCATCGTTGTCTAGCAACATGATTGGAAATGCCTCTCATCTCTATGGCATGGTGGTAAGGGACTCTACCATTGTTGTGTTTACGGGAAAGTGGGCCTTCCCACAAGCTTTTGCGCTTGCCCGTTTCCTAATTGTTGGTACAACAAAGTTATGGCTTGCCCCCCCTCCTCTCTTCCGGTTCCGGTTCCGGTTCAACTCGCCACAGGAATCCCAATTCATAAAAACACTGAAAAATTACAAAAGCACTCTTTGCCTGAGGAGAAGGCTTATTTTTATTTATTTTATTCGAGCATCTTAACTTTTGCGAAAATGTTCTTAAGCACATTTTGCGAGTCTTTTATTTCGCGATTGCGGAGAAAAATTGTGTTTGCAGGGGATTAAATTTCGCGAATTCGAAGTTCAAGTTACTTTATTTTTTTCGTTTAAACAAAAAAGAAATGAAGAAGCCAACAACTGAAACAGGACCAATATATTGAAAAGGGTTCTTGTTCCTGAGCTAATATCGATAGTTTTGTTGCTTACTAGAAGATCTCAAAAGAACCTTCAATCTCTTTCATCAATTTTTCTATATCTATTAAATTTCGCGAGATAAAAGTTCACGGACTTTATTTTTTCAATAAGGGGTATTAAAATGACACTAACATACGCAGATTGGCACCAGTCGGGCCAAGACGGGACGCTAGCACAGTCTATTACCCGTGCAGTCCGGCAACCATGGACAGCTTTTTTGTCCTTATTAGGAATCGTCAGCATGTCATTTTTTGCGATTTTTTTTTATAATTGCGTGTCCGTGAATGATGTGTCTGTCTGTGCTGTTGTTTACAGGTTTCTGTTAAAAACACGTCCGTACAGTATCAATACGCAGTTTTTCAAAGCTCTTTTGTGCGTGGTAAGTCAATCTAATCTTACTTTACTTGTCCTATATTTTAAACTCAGTGATATTAAAGCCGCATTGTCACCAGTTTACTTCCGGTCGATAACGTATCAATCTCCGATGATTTTTAACGGAAACTGCGGAAAATATTTCAAAATTTTAAAAGCAGTGTGTCTTTTGGAAGTTTCTTCGAGGATTTGACTGATAATTTAGGGCGGATGGTCCGTTTTATAGCGCGGATTCTAATAGATTCTTTTGTCTTTTGACGGTTGAGGTTTCCGACGGACCTCCGGAAACTGGTGACAATTCGGCTTTAACAATACAACCACATTACTCAGGCGAGTACCCGGGATGGGCTGATGGGGGGTGCGCAGTCATAGATGTACTGAATGACTGAACGACTTTGCCATTGGTTCAAACTATTTATTGTAGTTACAACTGGAGTTTGATATTAGGAGAGGTTTGAAATCTGAAATAATCATATAATAATCATATACAACATTATCAAATGGATTCAGTGTTACAACAATTTGAGATTCAAAATTCACATTGTTTAAAAGAGGTTTACACGCTGGCTCCTGTAACCTTGTTCGAGTCAGTCGTAGTTGCAAATGTTCTGGGTTCTTAATTTATTTATTCGGATCAATTTTGACGTTATGACGCCAAAAATTGAGACGAATGAATTAACAAAATTTATCGTTTAGAACGATACAATAGGTATCACATGAGAAAAATGTACGCACCGGATACTCTAGCTAGCAATGTTACAAGTATTTCTTAATACTGTTTTCACCAGAATAACAAAAAATAATTAAAAAGAAAATCGATAAAATAGGATGATAAACACCACTGTGCCGGGCTAGGAATGGCGTCACAGGGATAATAGAAAAGAATAGAAACGGAAGCTTTTTGAGCATTTAGGTGGCTCTTCTTAATCCATGAGCTGCGAGCAGCTACCTATCACGCCGCCATTTTACCCTCTCACGAAGTATCGTCTCACCCAAAAAATCCATTACCATCGGCTAATTCAAACGATTAACTGAACTTCTTTTATTCAGATGCCGTCAATAAAGTATGAAACTTTATTCTTGTTTGGTTATTTTCAAATGTAAGCAACAGCAAAGTGGTAGATCAACCACTCCTTTGTTATTGTTTATATTCAAAACAACCATGAATGAATGACTTCTGATATGAATTGGCGAGATTAAAAAATAATAGCCAATACTAATTTATTCTTTTTGTTACTCTTTTTGTGGTGCGCGAAGTCAAATGGCGGGTTGGTTGGCCTTCTTTAATATGCTACAGTGTGTGTATTTTGTTATATTGATTCCGCCCTCCCTTTCCTTTTACTATTTAGATAGCCTTTCGAAATAGATTTTGCGAGAGGACGTGATCATTACGCATGGTATAGTCGCTGCCCCATTGACCGTGTGATTTGACCCCTTAAAGTTTTAGTCGGTTTTGTTCTGTTTCGCAGCGAAAGCGACGTTCGAAGAAGTCTACTCGAGTGTTGCGTCGGGCGAGTCGCAACTCGCGCTGGTTGATTTCCTCAGCTCGACACAACACGACTCGTACTACTCGCAACACAAGCTTACTGTCGCGTCCGTCTTAGAACAGTCTGTGGCCTACGGTGCAGTGTTGCCGCAACATAGTAACAATCTCGCGCAATGTCTCCGCGACTTCCAGCAGAGGCATTCGGACGAAGGCTTATTTCTTTTGGACAGTTATCTCTCGCATGCTAAGGTAAGGTTTTTTTTAGTTAAAATGTACCTGAATAACGCAATTAGGGTGTCATTCAAGACATGACTGCTGTACGATATTAAAGGGGAATAAATCAACACAAGGCTGAAATGGTATATTTTACGCCTATGTGAATATCGAGTAGCTTTCCTGGAGTTTCGAGCATTCGCACTTTGTTTTTTTTCTTTTTTGCTCCGACGACCTCTGTTTTTTTACAGAGGGATCGAATGAAAGGCAAAGGCACTACAGAGTAACGCTCTGCATTGCGACCCTCGGGCTTCCTATCAGCTGTATTTACCACTGTGTACCTATTTATCTCCCAGGATCCTAACAGTGAGGCAACTGATGGAACGGACTATTTCGATGGAAGCATCTTCGGGTATTCGGTGTATGCGATGGCAGGTCTCTTCCTGGTTATACTAGCCGTCGGTTTGTATTGGCAAAAGTATCACTTGCCAAGGAGGGGAGAGTGGAGGGAAAGCAAAGGTCAGTGGAAATTTTAGAGCGTTTATAGGAAAGGGGACGCTGGGAGGGGGCGCTTATTGAGAACAAAACGATTGAGAACAAAACTATATTTGGATTCATGGTGGTTTCATTATTTATAAATAGAATAACATTATTCAAGAGGTGTTTTTTAGATATGTTTTAGGGGGAGGGGCACTTATTATTTTAACGTTAATAAATTTTTTTCTTGTTGACAGCGGGTCGAGACGCCGAGCTACAAGAGGTTGAAATCGAACTTTCTACTGCTGGCGCCAAACAACAATCAGAGCTCCCGTCTGACACGCATACTCTGTCTGGCAAAACCTCTGGTCTCAGTACTGAAAGACTGATGGCTCAGCAGAGTGCAGAGCTGCTAAGAGTAATGGACGAGTTCCAATCTTATAGACAGTCATGGGAGAAGTCATTTCGTTTGCTCCAAGAAAGGCATAGACGTGAGCAACGGGAACTATTTCGGCTTGACAATATGGGTTATGACATGTAGCAGTTTTCAGGATCTGTGTGTTGCACGTTTTAGCGAGAGTTCTAATCTTATAAACAGTTATGGCAGAAGTCATTTTGCTTGCTCCAGGAAAGGCATATATGTGAGCAGCGGTAACTACTTCAGCTTGACAATATGGGTTATAAAAATTAAACTTTTTCAGGATCTTTATGTTGCACGTTTTTGGGAGAGTTCTAACCTTACAAATTGTCATGGCAGAAAGCATTTAGCTTGCTCCAGGAAAGAAATAGGTGGTAGCCGTAGTATATTTTAAATATTTTTGAATATATTTTCCGGCATGGGATGACTGTAAGATCTGAGACATCGGTACGCCTCAATCGGAAATAAAAAAAAAAAAATGGGGGATTTTCTTACCCTGGTCCCAGAGGCTCGAACGTCTGTCAGTGAGGAACGCAGTAGGCTTGCCGAAAACTTTTGCGGCCCAGCTACGAGAGACGTTCGGGACTTCGGAACCAGGGGTAGGCGTTTCTAGTCGTTGCTTGAGATCTGCATTTCCTGTTTGCTATTCAAAGCGTAGGAAGCCCGTATTAAAACTTAGTTTTTTCTTCGCTTCTTTCGAACTGAGGCGACTGGGATATATACCTTTGAGGTATTTATCGATTTTGTAGCCGGTATCTTGAGTACCCGCCCTGCTAAAAGGTAATTAAATCGAAAACTGGGCACAGAATGGTTACTCAGTTTTTATTGGCTTTAAGATATATATGGTATCTAGTTAGCCTATATTGGCTTGAGGTTTTGCATGCGGACGACGTTATCTGGTATCTGGGATATCTAGATGGTGAAGATACCACCACCTCTTTTTGCCTAGTAGTAGGGGAATGATGGATCTTTAAAACACCATAAATGCTTAGATTTCAACAGCCAGTATGGCTTTAGCCATACGACGCGCGCTACCGAGGCCACTTGCTAATTTAAAGGGGATTTCATCGCGTTTCAATGTACACTAAAGCACTTCTTTGCAACTCCTGTTGCCTAGTGACGTTAGGATGCCAATCAGATAGCATGTTTCTCGCATCCTTATTGGCTTCGCAAAACTGTCAAAGTAGCCACGGTAGCGCGCGTCGTATCAGATAGCATATTTCTCGCATTCTTATTGGCTTACTTCACAAAACTGTCAAGGTGGCCAAGGGAAACGACTATAAAGGACCGTGCAAAGAGCGTCAACATTGCTAGCGATATTTTTACCCGATTTTGGAGGCTTTTGTGAAGTTTACCTGTCTATCTGACTGAAGCATACTTCACGCTTGTTTGCGCAAGTGGGGTTCTGACCATAGGTAGCCCAGGCTTTTTATTTGTCCCTATTGATTTTACGGTAAACATAGGTCGAAAAACAAAATTAGTGAAAAAAAAACTTCTTGAAAAGACGTGTGTAATCTAGTGTTGTGTTTATGTTTACTTGTTGCGTGTCCTTTGGCCGTATTAAAGTGCCTATTTCAACATTCAAGATTCACGATTTGAAATTTTAAACAAACTAATTTTATTTTTCGCCCTATGTTTACCGTAAAACTAATAGGGACAAATAAAAAGCTTGGGCTACCTGTGTTCTAACGTTTATTGGTACGTAATCCCGAGGCAGTGATGGTTTTTTTTAATTCGCATGATGCCCATATTTTATCAATAAAAAATTTTATCATTTTTTTTTCTTTTTCTTTACTCTTTAGGCTACCTCACAAGTTGACGGTTTAAATCCACGATTTGTCCTTTTTCAAATTAAAACCCCCAGTTCTGGCTTACTCCTGGGTTACTGTTGATTAATGGGTTCCGCATTATGGTAAACAACTAATACGATTTACAAACAATGTTTAATATAAGTTAGACTTGGTAGTGATGCTGGTAGTGATAATTTATGATTTCTATCTGAGTTTACTGTTGTTTAATCCAAAGGTCCGTCAACGAGTTTTGTTTAAAATTCTAGTGGCTCGCTCAGCATAAAACATACTTCTTTTTTTTTTTGACAACACCAAAATAAGAAACTTGTGCTTCCATCTTTTTATACGCATTTTCTGAGCAAAACGCATTTTCGTGACAGAGGTCAGAATGACTGCCTAATGTAAAAGACATTCCCTTGCCTAGAAGCATTTCTGGTAGACTACTTAATCTGACTATCTGTTTCTTGTCTTATATTAATGTAAAACAAGTGAAAATTGTCGACAGTGGTTTGTGTTTAGTGGCTTTGCAGTTGTAATGTAATGATAAATATTATCCGAAGATGATGATCCTTTACTTTAAAACTAAACAATGAGTTACAAACACAGAAGTCCCTCCGATAACTCGTAAAAGCTTTGCAAGCGTTTATCAGTTTTAACTCATAAACGTAAATAAAAGCCAGGTTTCCAGCGTAATATGCTGTGTTTTATATTCTTATAAAGAAAAGCTCCTAGCTAGAATTTTTCCGCGTAGCGTAAAATGCATGTGAAATCGAGCTTGATATAATTCGAACAGTTCAAGGTATTCGAGCTTGACTTCACCCTGCCTCTTATCGCGGTAAATCACGGTTGTATTATCTCCTCTATATTGAAATGATCGTAGTTTCGATGTCGTTGTATTGCGACCTCCGTTTAACTTCCTGTGCGATCTGATTGGCTAGGCTTGCGCGGTCCGGTAGGTCATGTGGTCCCTTACTGAGCATGCGCTTTAGGTTAGCCTCCGCTGCCTCCTGTCTGTCGATATCGTCCATTTCTTTCTCGGCTCTCTGCAAACCAAATACACGTCTTTTATGTAAATAATGTTTGTAAAGCGCAAGTTTAAAAAATGTGCTTCACATTCATGAGGGTCAATTAAACGCAATTACTTCCCCTCTGGCTTTAAATGCTTTTTGAGTTTTACTTACCTGTAACAAACCTTTGTTTTGGGTCTTTGTTGGTAATATATGATGATCTTTTAACTGGACACTCTTGCCATTAAAAGGTTTTTAAAATATTACAAAAGCGTCACCGGAAATGCGTATTATTTTCGCCTTTTCTCTGACAAAAATAACAAAGCAATGCAATCTAGCATGGGGCGAGTTCACTGGAAAAATCGTGTCCTATCCACTGTATGGAAATAGTCTGTAAATGCCTATTTCCAGAGTATTTACATACCCTGTAAATATTTAGACTGTAAATCATATTTACAGACAACATTACTGTGGAAATAGTGTAAATTAGAATCAAGACGATGCCCATAGAAATCTTGAAGTGAATTGTCTGTAAATAGTCTGTAAATATATACGGTACAGCTACATTGGAAATAAACTGTAAATGTGCCCGGAGAACCCTGGAAATAGTCTGTAAATAGCCTGAAAATCCTACGCGGTGCAGCTACAGCTACCCTGGAAATAGTCTGTAAATGTGCAGAAAGGTGGCCCAGAGAACCCTGGAAATAGCCTGTAAATGACAAAGATCCCATAGCTTGTTTTATCTCTTGAAATTGCATGTATCGGTGATACTGCTGCAATTACAGAAGCTGACAGAACGGGATCCCTGAGGATCAAATTGCTAGCGCATCTGACGCATCCAGTGAGATATCCGAGCGGATGGATATAATCTAAACGGCCGTCGTCCTTTCTTCCGTAGCCTGAGTTAACAGACTTCGCCTAAAATCTAAGTTCGTTTAGATTTTGAGCGGGGTCTGTTAACTCCAGGCTACTCTCTGCGCCGTTTTAAATATCAAGGTCCCTATCGTTTCACATGTTTACTCCTACTTATTATTTTAATAACCCAATTTTGTTTAATAAACAACTAATGTAAGTAAACCAGTAAGACCAGAAGAATACAAAGAAGCAGAACCACGCCAAAGTGGCAGCAGTTTGAGTGAATTTTTAACACATTTAGGCATTTAGACTACAGGCGATATTTATATCGCGTGACATAAAAAGTAAAATGTTACTATTACCTAATCGCGATAGCCACGCGCGCGACAGAAAATGACATCACGCAAGTTCAACTCGGTAGCGCAACAGTTAATGTCTTTATTGTTTTGCTCAATAAGTAACACGATTTCTACACAAGTCATAAATTGGAATTGCATGGACGCCAACGCCGTTTCAGGATCTAAAGATAAGGTATTTCCTCTTTAAAAAAAACTTTGGTCAAATTCAATTAAAATCGAATATCAATGCCCTTATTTCTCCTATCTGAATAACAAGACCTTTAAAAAAGTTCTTTCAGTTGCAGGATGGGGCATGCTTGACTTGTAGAAAAGAAAGAAGGCAGAGCTCCTGAAATTATGTTCTGTAAGTATACATCTATCTACTATGCATTTTTAAAGGTAAACTTTAATAACTATTTTTATATAATGAAATTAAATTTGATCTCTTTTTATTTACAGGTATAAATCAGAAAGGCAACAATTATTGCATTATTTTAGCTAAAAAGGAAGAAAATGGAGGAAGTACAAATGCCGATGCTGTTAAGTAAAAAAGAAAAAAAACTAAAAGAATTTGTGTTTTGTTTAGATTTTTTTATAAAGAAAGAGATGTTTTTAAGCCATGAATATTGTCATACATGTTGCATTTGAACAAAAAAATAAAGGCAAAGGTTGCAAAAATCTTCTTCAGCGATCTTCGTGCTTTTTTCAGACTATTTACAGGCTATTTCCAGGGTTCTCTGGGCCCCTTTCTGCGTATTTACAGGCTATTTCCAGGGTAGCTGTTGCTGAAACGCATAGATTTACAGACAAATTTCAGACTATTTACAGGCTATTTCCAGGGTTCTCTGGGCCCCTTTCTGCACATTTACAGACTATTTCCAGGGTTCTCTGGGCCCCCTTTCTGCACATTTACAGACTATTTCCAGGGTAGCTGTAGCTGCATCGCATAGATTTACAGACTATTTACAGGCTATTCACAGGCTATTTCCAGGGTTCTCTGGGCCCCTTTCTGCACATTTACAGACTATTTCCAGTGCTTCTACAGACTATTTCCAGGCTTACCGTGATTGTGAGAAAGATTCTCTAACTAATTTACACACTATTTACAGGCTATTTACATACATTTCCAGGGTTTGTAAATGTGCATTTTGTCTGTAAATCGGATTTACAGTCTATTTCCAGTGTATTTACAGACTATTTCCATACACTGGATAGGACACGATTTTTCCAGTGAGTTTTCCCCTTAAACAAGCCATCAGCCGCTATTTTTTCTTCACGTTTGATTGCAATAGTTATTGACTTCACTGAATAACTTAGAATAACCCATTTTATCGTGTCAAACTTACTTTATAGAATCCCACGAAGTCTGTAAATGTCTTAAAGAACTCTGAGGGTTCTCGTTTCTTGGGATCTTCGTAGAACATGGTGCACACTTGGGTGTACGTCTCCTCCATCTTACGATAGCGCTCGGTCACTCTTTGCACCTTGCGGAACGCGTTGTTGTAAAAGTTCTATCATCATGTCAAGGAAAGAAATACCTCCAGGGCTGATCTAGCTTTTGGCTTAGAGGGGGCTTGAATCTATGGTAATAACATTGATTATCTGGCTCCAACATTCTTCAACCTACAAGTCTTCAACCTACAGGAAACATTGTATTTTATCCTATGCTATCCCCAGGAACATAAACCTTAGGAATTGTTTTTCTAAAATGGTGGATTTAAATTACTATGATTCACGTGGATTTAAATTACTTCTAACATCTCATTGCAATTCATAGCCTATGAAATTATGCTACACGCAATTTGGATCGGCGGAGGTTGTTTTGTTTGGTTAGCCGCCGCTTACTCTGGATAACAGAGGCTCCGAGCTTCGTTGTCGCCGCGAAGCTCGGAGCTTCTGGTACCCAGGGTAGCCGGCGCTTCGTGATTCCACAGCATTTTGATTATGACGTGACGAATTTCGTGGTGTATAGAGTATATGACACATAAAACTATGTTAAAAAGCCGAGCCAGGTTGACCTTTCTTGACTAGAATCTCGGCAAAATTCTCCCACATACCGCGGCATAACTTTCTATGCGTTTCCAAAAAAGGATACGAAGATGATGAAATTGTTCGGTTGTTTATCGCGCTCAGACTTGGTCAGGTCCAGTCCCTTTCGCAGGCCTTGCACGTCGGCCGCCAGCGTCTGAAGGGAGACTGGATAACAAAGCATAATATGATTCAGTAAGTCAAATCATGAACTACAATCCCACTAACGACGGAAACTCCAAATCTGGAACACATAAGGGTGTCATATTTGCCAAGTTTCTACTTCTTTATATTTTATAGACCTCATTAGAAGTTTCAATAGAGGATATAATTTTGTCTCCCTTCGCCATTATTTTTGCAAATATCTATCTAGGTATAGATAGATCAAACATCCAAGATTTAGAGATGGTGTCAGTTGCAACTGAGAATCTAGCATTCGTCTAACTTTTTTGAAAACTGCTTAGCGAGCAATGCGTTCGGGTTAAGGTCTAACACATTTAAGCTTCTTGATCTGCTTGTTGATATTTGAGTGGCAGCTGTCAATCACTACTGTCAATCAAGCCTACCATGTGACGCCCCGTCGAGACTAAGCTCCTCGTCAAAGTTGCTGAGTTCGGGGAAGTGTGTTCGGACCGTTTGGACGAGGTACGCTAGGAAT
The DNA here is from genome assembly GCF_932526225.1 of Nematostella vectensis. Taxonomy (NCBI): domain Eukaryota; kingdom Metazoa; phylum Cnidaria; class Anthozoa; order Actiniaria; family Edwardsiidae; genus Nematostella; species Nematostella vectensis. Next base: position 8,915,500 of record NC_064045.1, on the reverse strand, counting down.
GACTGGCGACGATCGGTAGTTCTCGTATCTTCCAACTAGAAAATAGATCACAAAAATAAGCAGAAACTCAAAGTAAGATACTGGGCGCTCTGAGTCTAATTAAACTGTGCCAAGGGATTCCCTACGTCACTGAATCAAGCCCGGGAGGGGGAAGGCGGGAAGGGTGTTAAATTTCGACCAACTGCCATCCCCTAGGAGGTTTTAAAGGATATTTCCGATTTTGCCATCTCTTAGGGTATAAAATTCGACCAATTGCTATTCCTAAGGGGTGTTCAACGTCTTTTTCCGATTCTGCTTTATCTTATGGTTCCTTCGACAACACCCAATTTGCTCTTAGGGGTAAGGACTTCTGTTGACCACGCCCAAAGTGCCATCCCTTAGGGTTAAATGATTTTGCCGAAGAACACCCCCGTCTGTTTATCGGAATCCCAATCAAGGTTCCCCGGGTCCTTTCACACAAGTCATCCAGTCTTCACTCAACGGCCGAGCATTTTCTTTTCGTGCTTTCACCCTCCCCCTCCCCTGATGGCGATCGGACCACATTTCCTCCGCAAACCTATTGCCATGGCGGGAGCAGACACTTTCCTTAACTAGTTTGCCCTGGCATGACAATGGGTTGTGGTGAGAATAAGTTACTACTGATGGCCAACAGACCAACACAATTCTTACCTTGTCTTTTTATAAGTAAAAAAAAACCATCCCTGCTCGGCTTAGCAAAAGCGAGTGATTATTACCCTTTTAAACAGTTTGTTTTTAAACAACATTTTGTTGCAACTAAGCCTTCTAAACGCTTAGCTCAATTTGTTAGTCCCAAGAGGACGTGTCCCATAATAAGTGACTCCCATTGGGAGTGTCCCATCGGGGGTGGGTCCCATCATGAGTGACTCCTATTGGGAGTGTCCCATCGGGGGCGGGTCCCATCATGAGTGACTCCCATTGGGAGTGTCCCATCGGGGGTGGGTCCCATCATGAGTGACTCCTATTGGAAGTGTCCCATCGGGGGTGGGTCCCATCATGAGTGACTCCTATTGGGAGTGTCCCATCGGGGGTGGGTCCCATCATGAGTGACTCCCATTGGGAGTGTCCCATCTGGGGCGGGTCCCATCATGTGTGACTCCTATTGGGAGTGTCCCATGGGGGGCGGGTCCCATTATGAGTGACTCCCATTGGAAGTGTCCCATCGGGGGCGGGTCCCATCATGAGTGACTCCTATTGGGAGTGTCCCATCGGGGGCGGGTCCCATCATGAGTGACTCCTATTGGGGGTGTCCCATCGGGGGCGGGTCCCATCATGAGTGACTCCTATTGGGAGTGTCCCATCGGGGGCGGGTCCCATCATGAGTGACTCCTATTGGGAGTGTCCCATCGGGGGCGGGTCCCATCATGAGTGACTCCTATTGGGAGTGTCCCATCGGGGGCGGGTCCCGTCATGAGTGACTCCTATTGGGAGTGTCCCATCGGGGGCGGGTCCCATCATGAGTGACTCCCATTAGGAGTGTCCCATCGGGGGCGAGTCCCATCACGAGTGACTCCTATTGGGAGTGTCCCATCGGGGGTGGGTCCCATCATGAGTGACTCCTATTGGGAGTGTCCCATTGGGGGCGGGTCCCATCATGAGTGACTCCTATTGGGAGTGTCCCATCGGGGGCGGGTCCCATCATGAGTGACTCCTATTGGGAGTGTCCCATCGGGGGCGGGTCCCATCACGAGTGACTCCTATTGGGAGTGTCCCATCGGGGGTGGGTCCCATCATGAGTGACTCCTATTGGGAGTGTCCCATCGGGGGCGGGTCCCATAATAAGTGACTCCCATTGGAAGTGTCCCATCGGGGGCGGGTCCCATCATGAGTGACTCCTATTGGGAGTGTCCCATCGGGCATCGGGGGCAGGTCCCGCTGTATTTAACAAACTAGATATTAATTTGTATTGTCAACCTTATATAACGATTCCAGTTTGAATCCGTGGGCTGCTCCTCGTCTGCTGCCATTCATGTAGTTACCAAAAATTAGGATGATCTGCCGAGCAAAGGAATATTTGGATTTAACCAAAAATTAGGATGATCTGCCGAGCAAAGGAATATTTGGATTTAACCAAAAATTAGGATGATCTGCCGAGCAAAGGAATATTTGGATTTAACAGATTAGGGTGATCTGCCGAGCAAAGGAATATTTGGATTTAACCAAAGATTAGGATGATCTGCCGAGCAAAGGAATATTTGGATTTAACAGATTAGGATGATCTGCCGAGCAAAGGAATATTTTGATTTAACAGATTAGGATGATCTGCCGAGCAAAGGGATATTTGGATTTAACCAAAGATTAGGATGATCTGCCGAGCAAAGGAATATTTGGATTTAACAGATTAGGATGATCTGCCGAGCAAAGGAATATTTTGATTTAACAGATTAGGATGATCTGCCGAGCAAAGGGATATTTGGATTTAACCAAAGATTAGGATGATCTGCCGGGCAAAGGAATATTTGGATTTAACCAAAGATTAGGATGATCTGCCGAGCAAAGGAATATTTGGATTTAACCAAAGATTAGGATGATCTGCCGAGCAAAGGAATATTTGGATTTAACCAAAGATTAGGATGATCTGCCGAGCAAAGGAATATTTGGATTAACCAAAGATTAGGATGATCTGCCGAGCAAAGGAATATTTGGATTTAACCAAAGATTAGGATGATCTGCCGAGCAAAGGAATATTTGGATTTAACCAAAGATTAGGATGATCTGCCGAGCAAAGGAATATTTGGATTAAACCAAAGATTAGGATAATCTGCCGAGCAAAGGAATATTTGGATTTAACCAAAGATTAGGATGATCTGCCGAGCAAAGGAATATTTGGATTTAACAACTGATGATTGTGGTATACGGTATGTGCGATGGTGTAGTTGTGTTTTGTGAAATGTGTTACAGTTGTGTTGTGTGACTGGCGACGATCGGTAGTTCTTCTATCTTCCAACTAGAAAATGGAACACAGAAATAAGCAGAACCTCAAAGAAAGATATTGGGCGTCTAACCAAACTGTCCCAATTCTCCACGTTGTGACGTGTGATATTTGTGTTGTATGACATGTGTGTTTATATTGTGTGACATATTAAATGGTTGTTCTGTGTAACATGTGCGATGGTTACGTTGGGTGAAATGTGTGAGTTTTGTGTTTTGTGACATGCGATGATTGTGTTGTGTGACATGTTTAATGTTGTGTTGTGTGACATGTGTGATGATTATGTTGTGTGACATGTGTGAGTTTTGTGTTTTGTGACATGCGATGATTGTGTTGTGTGACGTGTGATGGTTGCGTTGTGTGACATGTGATTATAGTGCTGTTTTACATGTGTGATGATTGTGTTGTTTGACATGTTTAATGGTTGTGTAATGTGAAATGTGCGATGGTTGTGTTGTGTGACATGTGTGATTTCTGTGTTGTGTGACTGGCGACGAAAATGGAACACAGAAAGAAGCAGAACCTCAAAGAAAGATACTGGGCGTCTAACCAAACTGTCCCAAGGGATTTTCCACGTTGTGACATGTGTGATATTTGTGTTGTATGACATGTAATGATATTGTTGTGTGACATGTGTGATGGTTGAATTGTGTCACATGTTTAATGATTGTTCTGTGTGACATGTGCGATGGTTGTGTTGTGTGAAATGTACTATGACATGTGTGATGATGGTGTTGTGTGACATGTGTGATGATTGTGTCGTGTGACATGTGTGATTATTGTGTTGTGTGACATGTTTAATGTTGTGTTGTGTGACATGTGTGAGGATTCTGTTGTGTGACATGTGTGTATTGTGTTGTGTGACATGTGTGATGACTGGGTTGTATGACATGTGCAATTGTTTTGTTGTGTGTGGATTGTGTTGTGTGACATGTGTGAAGATTGTGTTGTGTGACATATGTAATAGTTATGTTGTGTGGCATGTGTTAGGTTAAGTGGTCACCTTGAACAACTTCTTGAGTTTGATGCTGTTTATTATTGACGTGGCTGCTCGGAGAACAGACTCGATATCCTGAGTTCAGAAAGAATGTCAGCATTATTTTCTTATTACTCGTCATTCGCATCTTTTCCATCATAAGCTAAATCATTATACTATCATATCCTTACAAGGATATCATCAGATAACCAAGAGAAGCATGCATATTAACGAGACGCTCCTAGGGCCATCTAGCTTTTATTTCTAATTCTCTATTATGATTATCGAGTAAACCATGGCCCACGAAAAACTAATGACACAGCTATAGAAGACCCTTGCTTGAATGAGATGCACTTTACAGTGGCAAACTAAATCTACTCTAATCATTGAGCAATCCAATCCACAAATCCAATGATATTTTTTTTTTCCAAGGTTATTTTTTTTCAAAATTGAAAACAAAACGCCAAGGGTCTTTAAATAATTTGGATAAGGTAAAACTAACACTAAACCTAATTTTCCATTACCGGTATAACACTGTTCATCAGCTCGTCGAAGACACCAATGAACGTCATCACTCCAAGCTTGGCCTCGTACCTCTCAACCTGTGCCATCTGAAAGCACAATACCAGTGTTAGATAATGGGCGTAAGTGTTGTATGGGACTTAGGGCACGAATTAACAAAGATCTGCGAGTGCGATAACACGAAATGCGTTTATACTAGATGTCAATGGTTAATCAACATCATTTAATGTAAAACAATTAAAATAATATCTTACTGTCAAAGGTCATTGTATGATTTTCATTGTATGTGTTTTATATTTTTTTTTGTCCCCGAAAAAAAAAAGCGCGCGGTTTTAAAAGCCATTCGGCGAAATCAGATAGCATGTTAGCATCTTTCTTGGCTTACTTGATAAAACCGTCAAGGTGGCCACGCTAGCACGCGTCGTATTAGGTAGCACTTTTTTTGCATTCTTATTGGCTTACTTCACAAAACTGTCAAGGTGGCCACGGTAGCGCGCGTCGTATGAGATAACACGTTTCTCGCATCCTTATTGGCTTCGCAAAACTGTCAAGGTGGCCCCGGTAGCGCGCGTTGTATCAGATAGCATGTTTCTCGTGGCCTTATTTGCTCACTTTACAAAACTGTCAAGGTGGCCACGGTAGCGCGCGTCGTATCAGATAGCACTTTTTTGCATTCTTATTAGCTTACTTCACAAAACTGTCAAGGTGGTCACGGTAGCGCGCGTCACATTGCAAATAGTAAATGTTCTGCCCCCATCGTAGACTTGCCGGATACATACCTGGAACATGAATTGGTCAGCCTCTGCGAGTCGATCGTACTCGTCCGCGTGCTCTGATAGGCCTGCGAGCTAAACAAAAAAAACATCCACAAAGACAATGTTTATAAGACACTCGGACGGTTTTAAAGAGCTCTATGAATTAACCCATTCGTACTTACTGTCATTTATCAAATAATTACGTGCATGTATTTCCTTGCCCCTTTGTTAATTTCTCATATTTTATTGTAACTCACTTCTCTCTCCACCAGCACCATGTACACCTTACCCCTTGTAAACCTTTTTCGCTTCTGGTATATTTCTTCCTTGCTTACTCTCCCCTCCCCTACCCACTATCTCCTTCGTACAACCCCTCCCCCTCTCAACCTTAGGTACCATTGTACGAATACACATGACAAAAAAGCCAAAGAGTGACTTTCGCTTATTTCGGAAAGCTAGAACCCGTTGAGACTATGTGGATTATCCGTACTGAAACATGGCAACACTTTTAAAAATTAATGAAGATTTCGTGGTTTTCTCATGATAATTTAGCCTAACAAACTCTCTTCGTCCTACTACTAAAGCTGATTTTGCCTGGGACACTTCTACAACTCGAGTCGTAGAGGGTAAATCAGCCCACGACATCTACGACACCGCTACGATGCTCGACCACAAAAGTCGTAGTGTGTAATTCAGGGCTATGACATGTCGTAGGCAGGTCGTATACGACTTATTCGTGCTGTCTGAATCAGCCTTTACCTCCTCTTTGGTTGGCACAAACTTGAGAAGAAGCTCCGCGTGTTCTGAGGGAAGCTCCGCTAAGTCACAGTGACTAACTAGCTCCTTTATACGCTCCGTGTCATGCTGTATGCGACGGCGAGCGATAACTGAAAAAAAATGTTGTAAAAAATAAACGTCAGGATAGTCCTAGATTTTTTTTGACCGGGATTTCTGTCCCTGGAGATCTACTAGGGGGCAGCTTGGGGTCTGGGACGAGCTTTACTGTGACATCACAACTCTTACTGACACAGGAAGCCCGATCGGCCCGGGCACGAACGCCTGGGACTAGGCTAACCTCCCCTATTCCCAAATATTCTCCGCTATTTTTCAGTCACAAATGTATTATTTGCTTTAACTAATACCTCTAGTAAGCATTACTGGATTTAAGAAACCATTTAGCTAAGAAACCTCTTGAGGGCCACATAAATTTAAAGTTATTAGAGCTTAAACGCGAACTTAGATATTTTGCGGTGGCTCTTTTCAAAAGGTATATCCTATTTTCAGTTTAATTGCTTTTATTTGAGCCTCCAGCAAACAGCTAGCCTCTATTAAACAATTACAAATCGCTTATTCAAGCGAGTAAATGGGATATTTGCAATCAAATATCATCCATCAAGTATTAACCTTAACTCGTGGATTGTGAGAATTTTTCTAGCAAATCGTCATCGCTTTACATTTCTAATCCAAATATAATACCTAATAAGAAAGGCAATACCATCAAGTAGTCAAATTCAGGGCCGCGAGACAGAAAGATACTCTCCATTTCTTGGCTGGTTCCTATAGCATAGGAACCAGCCAAACAAATTCTACATACCCAGGTTTCTTGCTCTCTTCTGATCTATCACAGAAATCATCTCCGCTGCTCGCTTAGCCGCTAAAACGATAACAATAACGTTAAAATCTTTACACGTAAAGTCCTCCACTTTCTTACAGTGTGACCGGTGCAGACAAAAAGAAAGTTGACCAATCCGCACTGTGAGCACTGTTCTTGTTGACACGAACTTCGTATTCTGAGGCATTTCTCTGGCACGCTGTTTGGCCAGTGACGTTAATGACAATCAGAGAAAAGTTTCAAGGTGACCACGGTAGCACGCGTCGCACGGTAAATTTTTCATGTTGGCAACGGTAGCACGCTTTGCACGGTAAATCTTTCAAGGTGGCCACGGTAGCGCGCGTCGCACTGTTCAATGTTTTTAATGCTCTACATAAGACTGGTTGAAAACTCCCCCTAACTTACCCGTTTCTCTTCTTGCAATGATCTCTTCCGACATCATGTGATGTTTTAACTCAAACTTTCGATCGAAATCGTCAAAATCTAGCACACCCATGATCTCATCTTCGTCTGTATCCTTAAAATAGAATAAATAAACTCTAGTCAGGTATCTCCAATTCCTTCGATGGAATCTTATGCTTTTTCACAGAGTTGCCATCTGATGGGGAGAATAAGTGGTTAAAAGAGCCAGTCGGGGGATAGTTTCAGCGTTTAAAAAGTTCAGACAACATTTAATCGCCCCATGTTCTCCAATAGAGTTCTGGATTCCGGATCCTAGTGTGTGGATTCCGGATTCCATGTGGGCTTTTTTCCTTGGATTCCGGATTCCATCTTTTTCCAGGACTCTGTATTCCGGATTCCAGTTTAAGTCTTGGATTCCGGATCCTAGTATGTGGGTTCCGGATTCCAGTAGCATGGTTTCCGTATTCCAAGTCTCATTTTTCATGGGGCAAATTTAAAGAGCGTATATGCTCTTGCCTTACCCCCCCCCCCCTCCCCCCATTTTCTATCAAACGCTCATCGCTTAAAAAGACTCAGACAGCCACACAATTGGATTCTTTACGCACTTAGCCTTTATGGCTAGGATGACAAAATGGAAGCTGGCAGGGACCCTTTAAGGTCGATAACAAGAAGTTGTTATTAAGGAGAAGACCAAAGTGAATCGGTTTCTTGTTTCTTACATCAAAGAACGTCTGTCGTGGGCCGTTGTGAACTGGTACCCAGTTCAGCATCGGTAGGCGAACTCGGCTACTCTGTCGAACTCTTTTGTAGCCTAAGATGGGGTCTGAAAGGCAGCAACTTAAAATCAGACTTAATCGTTAATGCATGCCAAATAAAGAATAACAGGGGACTTGTGCTAAGAGATCACGTGATTGTTTGGGTGTCAAACTGGCGCGCGCTCTGGCATTTAGCGGCAAAATAACAGCAATAAAAAGAAAATTATTTAGCGCTAACGATTATTTTGTTTTGAATGTGCCACAGAAAGCTCCGCAAGTCCACTATTAGAAAACCTGCAAGAAAAATCCTATATTGGTGAGAGCTGGCTTAAATAGATTTTTAAACTCACTGACCCCTCAACCGGCCTGTGCCTGCCATGAGAAGTATTCAACAGCAAAAAAAAAAAAAAAAAAAAATGCTAAACTAACACGACGAAATAAAAAAATGTCAAAATCCAAAATGATAAAAGAATTTTTTTTCAGGGTTGTTAAAAACTTTCAGGAGCCAAAAACTAAGAACATTTTCTCTTTTTTTCTTCTGTTTTTGGATGGACGCCCAGCATTTGCTATTTCCAAACATTATTCTCTACAAAATTATGCTATCATATCTGAAAAAGAACCTGCTTTTAATTAATTTTTGATTGGTGTATACATTACAAAGTTTAATAAGGCTGAAACCTCTTAAATTTTTATTTCTTACTTGCGGGTACCTTACTCTGCAACATTTACAACCTAAGATGACTTGCAGTGCAATGTGAGGAGGAATGGTCCCTACCGGTTATCCATAGATCCATGGGTGGTGCAGAGGCCTCTAGATAATCTAAGAGTGCACAGAACGAGACTATCATGTTGTACAAGTGCAAGAACATGCATGAAGTGCTAGTGGTTTGTCGTCATGCAGCAAATTTGAGAGAGGAGGAGGGAAGAGATGAAGGAGGAAATAAGCAAGCAAGCACACACGCACAAAATAAGGAAGGAAGGAAGGAAGGAAGGAAGGAAGGAAGGAAGGAAGGAAGGAAGGAAGGAAGGAAGGAAGGAAGGAAGGAAGGAAGGAAGGAAGGCTGTACTTACCCTCTATTGCCGGTGGTGGAGGAGGTACTGGGGGAGGGAGGGGTGCGAAGGGCGGGAGAGGTGGTGCCTCTGGCGGGTTGGCGGCAGCTTCAGCCTCTGACAGGGTGTTGATAAGATCATCGGGAACTTCAATCGCCTCAGCCTCATTCTTCACTTGTTTCTATAAACAGCCAATTCAGGTCTTAAACAGTAAACAGTAAACTGTTGTACAGCGAGAATCGCAAATTTGCTGTTTTTATTTTCGCCTTACACTGGTATACCTTTTTCAGACACTGGTTGGTCGATCCAGTGCTATTTTGGGTCAACGAGAGAAGCCATCTTTGTTGTTGTTGTTGTTGTTGTTGTTGTTGTTGTTGTTGTTGTTGTTGTTGTTGTTGTTGTTGTTATACCGAATCGTTAAAAAAGATTTAGTACCACCGGCCTTTAACTGCTTTTTGCGCACGTAAAAAGTAAGCTTAGGTCGTCCTATGTACCCTGCCGACTCTCGATCGTTAAAGAACATTTTATGATTACATCACAGACCACGAGGTTCTCTTTCGCACCTTAGAACAACCTTCGAACGACATTTCATGATTAAATCACAGACCACGAGGTTGTCTTTCGCACCTTAGAACAACTTTCGATCGACATTTTATTATTATATCACAGACCACGAGGTTATCTTTCGCACCTTAGAACCTTCGATCTACATAGATTACATCACAGACCACGAGGTTATCTTTCGCACCTTAGAACCTTCGATCTACATAGATTACATCACAGACCACGAGGTTATCTTTCGCACCTTAGAACCTTCGATCTACATAGATTACATCACGTACCACGAGGTTATCTTTCGCACCTTAGAACCTTCGATCTACATAGATTACATCACAGACCACGAGGTTATCTTTCGCACCTTAGAACCTTCGATCTACATAGATTACATCACAGACCACGAGGTTATCTTTCGCACCTTAGAACCTTCGATCTACATAGATTACATCACAGACCACGAGGTTATCTTTCGCACCTTAGAACCTTCGATCTACATAGATTACATCACAGACCACGAGGTTATCTTTCGCACCTTAGAACCTTCGATCTACATAGATTACATCACAGACCACGAGGTTATCTTTCGCACCTTAGAACCTTCGATCTACATAGATTACATCACGTACCACGAGGTTATCTTTCGCACCTTAGAACCTTCGATCTACATAGATTACATCACAGACCACGAGGTTATCTTTCGCACCTTAGAACCTTCGATCTACATAGATTACATCACGTACCACGAGGTTATCTTTCGCACCTTAGAACCTTCGATCTACATAGATTACATCATGTACCACGAGGTTATCTTTCGCACCTTAGAACCTTCGATCTACATAGATTACATCACGTACCACGAGGTTATCTTTCGCACCCTAGAACCTTCGATCTACATAGATTACATCACAGACCACGAGGTTATCTTTCGCACCTTAGAACCTTCGATCTACATAGATTACATCACAGACCACGAGGTTATCTTTCGCACCTTAGAACCTTCGATCTACATAGATTACATCACAGACCACGAGGTTATCTTTCGCACCTTAGAACCTTCGATCTACATAGATTACATCACGTACCACGAGGTTATCTTTCGCACCTTAGAACCTTCGATCTACATAGATTACATCACAGACCACGAGGTTATCTTTCGCACCTTAGAACCTTCGATCTACATAGATTACATCACGTACCACGAGGTTATCTTTCGCACCTTAGAACCTTCGATCTACATAGATTACATCATGTACCACGAGGTTATCTTTCGCACCTTAGAACCTTCGATCTACATAGATTACATCACGTACCACGAGGTTATCTTTCGCACCCTAGAACCTTCGATCTACATAGATTACATCACAGACCACGAGGTTATCTTTCGCACCTTAGAACCTTCGATCTACATAGATTACATCACAGACCACGAGGTTATCTTTCGCACCTTAGAACCTTCGATCTACATAGATTACATCACAGACCACGAGGTTATCTTTCGCACCTTAGAACCTTCGATCTACATTGATTACATCACGTACCACGAGGTTTTCTAGTGCTGTCTGTAGTTCTGTCGTGCGAAGTCTGTATTCCTCACATGCAGCCTGGAGCTGAACATTAAAACGAGGAATGGTTAAAGTTACAATAACTTCTACATATAGCAAAATTAACTCTAATTGCCGCTGTTAAAAAAGAACGAAGACTGATGATGAAGACATATAGCGGAAACTAAACATATAAACACCTAACGAAAAACTCAAATCGATGTTGAAAACGATACTGTCAGGCTCCTACATAGTTAATATTTTAGGGAGGGGAGGGGGTGTTGCATACGCATTCTTAGGTATCATATGGAAAAAGATCCATTTGGACTACGTGGCTCATTGAAAAAAAAATGCTTTTCCCGCCAAAATTCACAAGTCAGCACTTTTAGTCGCGAGCCAGAGCCAAATAAGGTGTTTAGTTCTTGCCACCTAATTGTCGGTTCTCACTCTTATAATTTTTGGGCCAAGAGGGGATTCAGTGTCACAAGGGGGTAGTTGCCAAGGAAACCAAAGATAGAATACTGCTGTTACCTGTAAAAAAATAACATAGTAATCAACAAAACTTACTTCTGTATTCTTGGTTCTCATCTCAGTTTGGTTAGCCTCTGATTCCTAAAAATGAGCAAATGACAACTCGTGAGGTACTTATAAAAAATAGAAGTTAATAGAGGACGAATCATACGGCAAAGGGGGAGAGTACCTCTAGCTTTGACTGCAGTAGATCGACCTAGAACAGAAGAAATAGTTGCATTACTTTAAAGCCACCTTTTCCAAAAGTTACCACTTTTTATGATAGTTACCGTAATTTAATTTAAAGGATGAAATTCTCCTGTCAGCTTTATACTACTATCAACAATGTAAAGATAGTCCTTACCTCGTCACGCAAGTACTTAGAGCGTTCCCGCAGCGTGACAAACTCATCCATTACATTCTGTACATTTATGTAGTTGTCACGCCAGATCTTTAGCGCCTCACGGACGGCGGTAGCCTCAGCGCCCTCTAGGGTCTTTACAGAAACAAAGAGAGACAAAGATATAGATGGGAGCAGGTTATGGGGGGGGGGGGGGGTGGTGACCGACGTGCTCACCATGTCGACCTGATAGACATGTTTGTCGTATTTTTAGGGGTCAAAATTGGGCTTCGGGTATTTTTTAGAGGGCGTCCGAGAGAAATTGGCTTTTCTAGCTTTTTAAGGTTCGCCGTAAGAGGCGCTATGAGTCAACGTTTCTTAGATTATTAAAAAACTTCCGACTTCTAAACAAGATACTTTGAAAATTTTTCATTCAAAAAATTCCACTTTGTAAATCTGGTGTTTTTAGGATAGTTTTTGCTTTTAGAAGGATATTTTTAGGATGGCATTTTTTGGTGTACAGCTATTTTTTAGGGATATTTTTTTAATTTCCCGACGAACATCCCTATCACTGTTACCCCTTCTCCCCCCAGGAAAAGAAGCTTCTATAAATCTGTATTGATTTCTAAGTCTCTATTGGCTTTCAACAATTGTTTTTTATTGGGTTAAACTCGAATAGGAGCACTTACGCGCTCAATCTTGTCGACATCTAGTCCGGCGTCCTCGAACTCTTGCTGATGAAAAACCTTGAGGTTAAATGATGGTGCGCAGCTTACGAATTTGTTGATGAAGTTTAAAATGATCGTCTGTTGGAAGAAAAAAAAATTAAAGGATCGAGATATGCTAAGGCATAGTTTAGACACCGTTTTTTTATGTGCTGTTCCAAATGCTAATGAGACTGTTTTATGTTCATATGCATGTGCATTTGCATATGAAAAGAACGGCGTCCAAACTAGGCCTAAGATGTCGACAACAAGAACGAAGACCACAACGCAACAGTGCAGAAAGAAGAAAAAAATAGGGAACAGGGAGAAGGAGATAAAAAATTTATGATGAGGATGTTGATAATTGTTGTTATGATGATGATGAGGAGTCAGGACTGAAGGTGACTATAATGATAACGACGACGATGATGGTGATAACGATAGTCATGATTGATAGTGATGGCGATGATGATAATGATTCAAGAGGTGTACCATCTTATTCTGCTCACCTGGAACGTAGGAGATGTGGGCTTCGAGAAAATAAGTTGTACAATGTTTTCGAAGGGTCGAGACTCTCGTGAGGTTTTTGTGTAGAAGCGAACAGAATCGATGACTTTCTCGTAATGCTCAGACTCCTCGCAGATATGCGTTAAGATCTACACGAAACAAATACAAGTCAATCACTTTTTATATCACATGTATCAGAACAAGCAGTAACACATAGCAGAGCTGGCAGCCGCCATTTTGTCATCATAGCAAAACATCAAATGCGAGAATTAAGCATTTATTTCCAGGCTTATTTGGGACAACATATTTGCGATATTTTTTAATGAATTTAATAAAGGAAGCATAAAACTTTGTTTTAAGGTGTTTATTTGGATATTTTATCACATAATTTGTGCCTCCAATATTGAATAAAGACAAAAACAATGGTGTGACTGGCACGGGCTCTTTGACTTAAGAAAATGCAACTTATTGCAGGGGGGTGCCAAAAATCTGAGATTCAGGGGGGGAAGGGAGGGGCAATTTTGTCATTTAAAAAACAACAGTGATTTCTCTATCAGTGATGACATAAAAGAAACCCCAAACAGCTAAATGATAGTTATTACATGTTTATATAGTGTAACGATCTTTTTTTATAAGATTTTATTGTCTTTATCCCTAGAAAAAGTGATTTTAAAAACGAACCAAAAATTACACTACCCTCCCTCCCTGGGGATGCAGCTTGGTAACAGGCAGCATCTAATTGTAGGACTGGATCGAGTAAACACCTGTAGCAAATTTCAAGGTCATTGAACAAGTTTATAAACAAGATATGACAAGAATAAACCGAAACAGGCCTCTAGAGTGAGAACCGGAAGTGAGAATGCTGAACAGAAGTGAACAATATACTCACATTTTATGGTGAGAGTGCTTTTAGTGTGGATTCAAACAACAAAATATATCCTGATTAGACCATTTCACCAGAAAAAGAGCATTAGAGAATTAGACGGGTCATTAAGGAAGCTCACATAGATCACACAGTTGGCACAGAAAAGGTGTATCACCCCTCATTCGACAGAATTGTCCCTTGGAGGCTTTATTCATAGAGTTTAACCGAGGAATTTCAATGAAAATTTCGAAGGGCCCGTCATATAGGAGATGTCTGCTTTAAATGGAAATCCCTTATATGGAGCGTCCACTGTGCATCTAAATCAGAAGAAAACGAAAAAATACCATCCAAGATGGATCAAAGGTATGACCAGCTTTGACATATTTGCATAATTTTAAGGCTTCAGCCAATCACCTACAAATATCGACTTGGAATGACTTAGTGTGCACTCCTCCCTCGGCACAACTGTCTACTTGCCTTACTTTTCCCTTGAAGGAGAAGGTTGTGTTACCCTACCCTCCCTCGGCACAACTGTCTACTTGCCTTACTTTTCCCTTGAAGGAGAAGGTTGTGTTACCCTACCCTCCCTCGGCACAACTGTCTACTTGCCTTACTTTTCCCTTGAAGGAGAAGGTTGTGTTACCCTACCCTCCCTCGGCACAACTGTCTACTTTCCTTACTTTTCCCTTGAAGGAGGTTGTGTTACCCTACCCTCCCTCGGCACAACTGTCTACTTGCCTTATTTTTCCCTTGAAGGAGAAGGTTGTGTTACCCTACCCTCCCTCGAAACAACTGTCTACTTGCCTTACTTTTGCCTTGAAGGAGCTCCTCGGCACAACTGTCTACTTGCCTTACTTTTCCCCTGAAGGAGAAGGTTGTGTTACCCTACTCTCCCTCGGCACAACTGTCTACTTGCCTTACTTAAGGAGAAGGTTGTGTTACCCTACCCTCCCTCGGCACAACTGTCTACTTGCCTTACTTTTCCCTTGAAGGAGAAGGTTGTGTTACCCTACTCTCCCTCGGCACAACTGTCTACTTGTCTTACTTTTCCCCTGAAGGAGAAGGTTGTGTTACCCTACCCTCCCTCGGCACAACTGTCTACTTGCCTTACTTTTCCCCTGAAGGAGAAGGTTGTGTTACCCTACCCTCCCTCGGCACAACTGTCTACTTGCCTTACTTTTCCCTTGAAGGAGAAAGTTGTGTTACCCTACCCTCCCTCGGCACAACTGTCTACTTGCCTTACTTTTCCCTTGAAGGAGAAGGTTGTGTTACCCTACTCTCCCTCGGCACAACTGTCTACTTGCCTTACTTAAGGAGAAGGTTGTGTTACCCTACCCTCCCTCGGCACAACTGTCTACTTGCCTTACTTTTCCCTTGAAGGAGAAGGTTGTGTTACCCTACTCTCCCTCGGCACAACTGTCTACTTGCCTTACTTAAGGAGAAGGTTGTGTTACCCTACTCTCCCTCGGCACAACTGTCTACTTGCCTTACTTTTCCCTTGAAGGAGAAGGTTGTGTTACCCTACCCTCCCTCGGCACAACTGTCTACTTGCCTTACTTTTCCCCTGAAGGAGAAGGTTGTGTTACCCTACCCTCCCTCGGCGCAACTGTCTACTTGCCTTACTTTTCCCTTGAAGGAGAAGGTTGTGTTACCCTACCCTCCCTCGGCACAACTGTCTACTTGCCTTACTTTTCCCCTGAAGGAGAAGGTTGTGTTACCCTACCCTCCCTCGGCACAACTGTCTACTTGCCTTACTTAAGGAGAAGGTTGTGTTACCCTACCCTCCCTCGGCACAACTGTCTACTTGCCTTACTTTTCCCTTGAAGGAGAAGGTTGTGTTACCCTACTCTCCCTCGGCACAACTGTCTACTTGTCTTACTTTTCCCCTGAAGGAGAAGGTTGTGTTACCCTACCCTCCCTCGGCACAACTGTCTACTTGCCTTACTTTTCCCCTGAAGGAGAAGGTTGTGTTACCCTACCCTCCCTCGGCACAACTGTCTACTTGCCTTACTTTTCCCTTGAAGGAGAAGGTTGTGTTACCCTACTCTCCCTCGGCACAACTGTCTACTTGCCTTACTTAAGGAGAAGGTTGTGTTACCCTACTCTCCCTCGGCACAACTGTCTACTTGCCTTACTTTTCCCTTGAAGGAGAAGGTTGTGTTACCCTACCCTCCCTCGGCACAACTGTCTACTTGCCTTACTTTTCCCCTGAAGGAGAAGGTTGTGTTACCCTACCCTCCCTCGGCGCAACTGTCTACTTGCCTTACATTTCCCTTGAAGGAGAAGGTTGTGTTACCCTACTCTCCCTCGGCACAACTGTCTACTTGCCTTACTTTTCCCTTGAAGGAGACGGGTGTGTTACCCTACCCTCCCTCGGCACAACTGTCTACTTGCCTTACTTTTCCCTTGAAGGAGAAGGTTGTGTTACCCTACCCTCCCTCGGCGCAACTGTCTACTTGCCTTACTTTTCCCCTGAAGGAGAAGGTTGTGTTACCCTACCCTCCCTCGGCGCAACTGTCTACTTGCCTTGCTTTTCCCTTGAAGGAGAAGGTTGTGTTACCCTACCCTCCCTCGGCACAACTGTCTACTTGCCTTACTTTTCCCTTGAAGGAGAAAGTTGTGTTACCCTACTCTCCCTCGGCACAACTGTCTACTTGCCTTACTTTTCCCTTGAAGGAGAAAGTTGTGTTACCCTACTCTCCCTCGGCACAACTGTCTACTTGTCTTACTTTTCCCCTGAAGGAGAAGGTTGTGTTACCCTACCCTCCCTCGGCGCAACTGTCTACTTGCCTTGCTTTTCCCTTGAAGGAGAAGGTTGTGTTACCCTACCCTCCCTCGGCACAACTGTCTACTTGCCTTACTTTTCCCTTGAAGGAGAAAGTTGTGTTACCCTACTCTCCCTCGGCACAACTGTCTACTTGCCTTACTTTTCCCTTGAAGGAGACGGGTGTGTTACCCTACCCTCCCTCGGGTGTGTTACCTTAAGCACGAGTGCTTGTGTTTTCCGGTTGTTTATCTTTAAGCAGAGAATGATTGCCTTCACAACTTCAGGGGCCCTCATGACTGATTGGAAGCCGTACTGCAAAAGGAAATTCAAGAAATAAAAAGTCCCGTCCAAACAGCGTTTACATCAGCCAGAATTGCTGGCAGTACTACGCCCAGTTAACCACAAGACAAAGGAATGTTTCCTTGCTTATTGACAACACCTCCAAATAAGGCGTACAAACAACGCTAGCCTTACTGAGCCAGTGTCTCACCAGATTTTCAAGCACTGTTTGCACGGGGCTCTACGCTTAGTTCTGTTATTTGACCGCGAGACAAAGGAAATGACAACACTTCCCTGGTGTCAGGGCAGTGCGAGACTTACACACAAGCAATGTTTTGACCAGCAATGATGACGCTCTGTACACAAATGCAGAGGTATTGAATGGATATGCGCCATAGCTGACAACTAGAGTGATCTCAGCGTGTGCTCAGTGGGCAGATTTAACCAGCACATTGAGGCCCACTATTTATTTGAAGCATACAACAAATAGTATAGGCAAGCTAAGATTTCGAAAAATGTCTCGAGAGTAGTATACCTTACATCCTTACGCTAATACGTCATATAAGCAACTTTAGCAGTTACATAAATACGGCCACAAAACGTAACAGTTAGTGCATATTTTCTATGCATGAAACTTTACCTTTCACATGCAGCTAGATACGATATATAGACAACTTTAGCAGTGACATAAATGCGGTCACAAAACCTAACAGTTTGAGCATATTCTCTATGCATGGAACTTTACCTTTCGCATGCAGCTAGATACGATATATAGACAACTTTAGCAGTGACATAAATGCGGTCACAAAACGTAACAGTTTGAGCATATTCTCTATGCATGAAACTTTACCTTTCGCATGCAGCTAGATACGATATATAGACAACTTTAGCAGTGACATAAATGCGGTCACAAAACCTAACAGTTTGAGCATATTCTCTATGCATGGAACTTTACCTTTCACATGTAGCTAGATACGATATATAGACAACTTTAGCAGTGACATAAATGCGGTCACAAAACCTAACAGTTTGAGCATATTCTCTATGCATGGAACTTTACCTTTCGCATGCAGCTAGATACGATATATAGACAACTTTAGCAGTGACATAAATTCGGTCACAAAACCTAACAGTTTGAGCATATTCTCTATGCATGGAACTTTACCTTTCGCATGCAGCTAGATACGATATATAGACAACTTTAGCAGTGACATAAATTCGGTCACAAAACCTAACAGTTTGAGCATATTCTCTATGCATGGAACTTTACCTTTCGCATCCTTAAAGCTGAGATGCTTAAAATCAAGTGTCGAAAGAGAACCACACTCTCATGAATACCTAGCTAGATTCCATCTCTCTCTAATGGTAGATTATCGAGAAAAACGCAGCCCACAAACAAAGTCCTGACGTGTCCTCTTTATGTAAAGTAAATAAAGTTTACCTTATTTTTCATGAGAACTCTTAGACTCTGAAGGCAAAGATGCTCGTCGATCTGGAAATAAGACAGAGTCGTAGCAGGGGGTTAAGGTTATTTCATGAGCATGATCCTTGAGACCATATTTATCTATTTTTCTCAAGCTCTAGCTCTCACGGCGTTATGTACTCACGTGACTTCTTGCCAGTACGTCCGGTTTCACTGATTTCTGAGAACCCGGCTTCTTAGAAACTTTGGACTTGTCCGTGTCGCCTATGTCGTCGGAGCTGTCGTTTGAAGGAGGGTTCAGGTGAAGAAACTGGAGAAACTCCACCAATGCCATGTGACCACGGTAAGGATCATCGATAAACTCTCGCAGCCAACTGCAGGAACAAACAACTCTTTAAAGCCGGGTTTTCACTAGCGAAAGAAGTGATTGGAAGGACATTGGAAGACAAATTTTTTAATGACATTTCCAGCCTGCGAGCCGGCTCTCCTGTGAGTTTTCTTTGTTCAGGATTCCCGTGGCGCAAAAAAAAAATCAAGAGCGGGGGAGGGGGGGAGGAGGAGAGCAGGCGCGTTCCCAGGATTGGCCGAGGGGGGGGGGGGGGGGGGGGGGAGGGGGAAATCCATAGGTATCATATTGAAAAAGCATAGTATTTGAAGATTCCTTTATAAAAAAAAAATAACCCATTTTTTTTTTTTTTTTTTGGGGGGGGGGGCTGTGTACGCGCCTGGAGAGAAGAAAGGAGACTGGTCCCGAGTCATGCCCGCCCCCGACACGGTTGGACGACTTGTCCATAAAAAAATTTTAATACTTCATTTACCAAATCTAAACATAAATATAGTATTGGCTTCCCCGAATCAGCCAATAAAAATGGATGTTTTTTCACACTTGGTACTTGCAAGAGGATGACAAAATGGCGGCTGCCAGAGGGATTTGGGACTAAGAAACACATTTTTCTAGTAGCCCCACATAAGTAATATTCGGGCCGGGAGACAGAGAGAAAACATCTTGGCCAAGAATCAAGCAGAGATGAAAGGCGCTCACGTCCAACTTTGCTTATGCACTTGCACACTGGGTCACCTGTAAGTTTAGCACAAATCCACCTTTTATACATACGTTGTGTTTGGATGTGTCCGTAAGTCGATCTCTAGCGACCGCAGCACCATCTCTACCGGTTCCAGAGTTTTTATCAGCCGCTTGTAGTTCGCTCCGGTTTTTTGCCCGCTTCCAGACACAATCTCCTTATGTCCGCGGAGTTGCTCGATGTAGAACCCGGATGTATACTTTGGCTGCATAAGCTCCTACAGCCGCACAAACAAAACTTTAATGATAAGGACCTCAGCCGCTTTAATAGGGTTTGACCGCTTAATCCTGGTTTCCATATGGTTTGGTCTCTCGCTTCTGTCGTATGAAACAGCTCACCTACTGCGCAACCACAACTCATACAACATCTAGTTTTCCATTTGTCGTATCTGTCGCTTTTGTTGCAAAAAAAAAAAACGAGAAGTACACGGGTGTATTATTACTTTGCGCCCAATAAACGAACGAAAAAGGATTGTTTGGCTTGTTAGTCCCTTTTACGGACTGTTTTTAAAAGGAGAAGGGGTGGGGGAGAAAAGTTAGATTTAGGTTCGAGAAATATACCAGAGAAGAGAAGAGCTTGGTTTGTTCAATACTCTGGCGCAAGAGTTACAGGTTCGAAAATGTATTGTATAGACATTCCTAGCGCTGTCGTTCTTCCAAAATGATGATACAAGGACAAGCACGACTTGTTGTTTTTTACCTCCGTCGCCATGTTGTAAACAAAGTGCATTTTGCGACATGTTTTTGTTGTATTTGTCGTACTTGTCGCTTGCAATGGTTTCCATTAATAAAGAACGGTTGTATCACGCTCGTTTCCTGTTGCATCTGTCGTATGAGTATCACGTATATCTGGTCTTATCAGGCTGTTGCGTCTGGAGTTTCCATATAGTTGTATCTGCAGTATGTCGTATTTTTGTCACACAACAGATACGACAGACGCAGCCATATGGTAACCAGGCTTTAATGAAGTGCAAATACGGTATACATTACGACTATACCTATTTCATACACGTAGTCAGTGCAAATGGCGAATGCCAATTGGCAAATGACAGTTTTTAGACCAATCACTGCTCATGGGTATAATTATTATTCCAGAATAAAGAAGATAGGTAATATAATTGCATAATTTATCCACATTTTCTTACATTCTGTATTTTTTGATAGCAGAACTGTTATTTGACAATTGGCATTTGCACTGACAACATATTTTGAAATAGGTGTACACACATTACATGTCTAAGTCACATTGGTTTCTTATACGCTTTTTACGTCAAATGTCTATCGCTGGTATATGTTCACTTTTGTCGCCAAGGGCTCCTAGATTCAAGAAAGAAATTCTGTGGACTTTTTATAGATGATAAAAGTAACAGTAAATAACACATTTGGGACTGGGAATGGTTCCCGCGCTTTCTTATTGGAGGTGGTAACAGTAAACAACACATTTGGGATTGGGAATGGTTCCCGCGCTTTCTTATTGGAGGTGGTAACAGTAAATAACACATTTGGGGTTGGGAATGGTTCCCGCGCTCTCTTATTGGAGGTGGTCACTATAGAGGTATAAAATACAGTGTTTGAGTGAGCAATACTTCGGGACTTTGGGAGGTGATCGCTTCTATAAGGTATCACTGTAACTATAAATCGTATGTGGAACAGGCAAATAGAACGCATGCTCGAATCGTCAGCGCAGCTCTATTTTGCCATACCACTCCAACCTTTTGTTGATATACCCTTATTTAAAAAACGTTGTCAACGCAAACGGCGAATGCCAAATGGTAGTTTTGCGACCGAAAGGTGCATCTGGGTACAAATAAAGGTGATAAATAAACTTCAGCGATACCAAAGCCATACCTTGATGGTCTTTAATGGATTGTCGTATGATTTTTCGCCATTCTCCTGCGTTTTGTAGAAATATAACGAGACCAATGGTACAGTTTGGTCTTAGAACTGCCATTCGACCTTTGCAATATGCACTGACAACGTTATTTGAAATAGGTGTATTTCCCTTATTCATAATTCGGATGTCCTCTGACTCCTATTATTTTTGTATTGGCAGTAAAACGAAATAATATTTACTCTAAAGGTAAACTTCCAACTAAGAAACTTTATTATTATTTTTAAGTGGAATTATTAACAGATGAGGGTAAAACTGCGGTATTTTGCAACGTGACGTGACATTATGTAACGTCTTATTGCGTTACAAGATCTTGGAACACGCTCAATAAGACCCGTCCAGTTAGACAACCAATTAGCTTCCCTCCCCCCCTTCCCCCAACACTTTTCTAATGGGCCGTCCCTTAATGCTTTGGAAGCTGAAAAACATTTCAGTCCTTAGCCAACTGACGTGCATTTTTTTAAAGTTTCATTAAAAAGTTCGAACGCAAGTTTATTACCACATTGCAAATATTTGCAAATGTTTTAAAAAATATGGAATAATTCATCTAATGCTAAATTACGACATTTTATGGATGACTCGTTAAGATTTATAATCAGCTGTTCAGTAATTATGCTTCTGGAATGAGGTACTCTGATGTGGAAATATGTGGAATAAGCCTTTAATAATAGCTCGCCTTGAAGTATGAAGTCATAATTATAAAGAGAGCTCTCCACTTGACGCCTCAATGCACCATAACAACAAAAAACAGAGAAATGCTTTTTTTTGCATCAAAATTCAGATACGCCAGGTACCCTGTTTTCAGATTGTAGCAGAGAAATATTTTTATTTTTATTTCTATTTTATATTATAAAAACTGAATTCCGAGGAAATGTTGAAACTTGAAAAGTGTTAATGCATTTTTCAACCTTTAATATACACCCAGTATGTTATTTCTTATTCATTAAGAAGACATACCATTTTTATGAGATGGAAACTTTCTGGTAAGATGCCAGAATTTGAGTGTGAAAAAGGAGTAAATTTGTCAGGTGCTTAACAAACATATTCCATTGTTGATTTATCGCGGCAATGTTCAATAGCAGTCAAATTATGTCATTAAAAATTAACTGCATGATAAATGGCAGAGCCAACCGTCCTATAGACTTCCATATGAACTCGATACGAAGCGTAATACAGTCGTTAAAACGCCTGGAAAACAAATATATATCGCTGCGGATATTATTATAAAATCATTAAAAAAAACACGTCGAAAACCAGGATATGCTGTATTATAAGAGATAATTATGCAGTATAAAGAGTTGCTAATTTTGACTGAAAAAAGAATTACTTAACAGACCAGTAGACCATAAAAACAATAACGTTCCTTACTTTGGCTTTTATCATCTTCCATTTGTGAGCTTTTGGACTTTTGGAAAGTTCGGCTGCTCTCTCCGCTGGTAGCGTCATTTTCTCCTGTAAAACATTAGAAATAATGAAAATAATATCTATTAACATCCATGTCAATTTTTTGAGCTGCAGTATAGTATTTTGGTAAAGTTCCAGAAGTAGTTCTAACTTACCAATAAACTCGAAAACCTCTCTTCAATTTCGTTATCGTCAGGCATTTCTTCGTCCATTTCAAACTCTGGAAAAATAATCAACCCATGAGTACTTAAACCATTAAGACAGTGCATAACGCATTCATGTATCACGATCCGTCTCTTGAGATTTCAGACTTTTAATGGGCTATTATTTTCTCACGCTAAACGACATGAATCCTACGTGTATCACGGACAAAATTAACTCTAAAATAACAAGAGTACTTGTTCCAAACGTGTTACTAACCTGTGTCTTCAGCCCCTGATGAAGCGTGCGAGAAAACCATACTCTTTGTCGAGCGAACAGAGTCGAACGTCCTCGCAGTTGATTTTCGTACCATCCCGTTCTTACTTTTGCCGGAAAATTCACCAACAGTCCCAGAAAAACCATGGGACGGGTTGCCGTTGCGGTCGTAAACCATGTTAGGTTGACTTCGTTTAAACAGCACGCATATGTCTCTTTCTATTAGTCAGTTCTGATACTCGCGTAAACTTGAGTGCGAACTTCTTTTCGTGTTTTGCCGTTCACCATGACTTAGCTATGCAAATGTAGGCTACCAGCAGGGGAGGGGGCGGGATGTGTTTAATGCCTAAGAGTGATACTGATGACGCTCGAATTTTATTGTATTTGAATGATAATAGCACTTGAAGTTCAATAAGATCTTGGAAGAGGTAAGATTATACTAGCACGAACTGAAGTGCGTATTATAGTACAGATCATAACCTGCCTTTTTAAAAGTTTTTTGTTATCTGCGAGCTGGCACAAATATATTTTCATATCTTGAAATGAAAAATTAGGCTTGCGTTAACCAAACTCATTCCTACCTTTCCCGGCAACAATTTCCAAAATATTTTATTAACAGAAGCAAAAACACGATCTTAATATTTCAAAGTCCTGTACAATAAACACTGTATTTGTCAAATGGGATTATTTTTAGTAGTTACTCATACTTACAAGCCATTTAAACTCTATTTGATTTACCTTTTCAATAGCGGGCTTTTATAATTTTTAAGAGATAATTGCAATCATTATAAAGAAAGAAAAAAAAACTTCTATATCTATGCAATCGGTCTTTGGCAGTCTGGTCGGTTGACATATAATCGAGTGCTCTCTTTCTTTGTACATATTCAGTGGAGCATATTCTTTATGAAATAGTACACATAAGCTAGAATAGACTGCTAACACCTTGCGAAAAAAAATAATGACGAAAGCATTTCTTGTTCCATTTTGCGTCAAAGACATGGAAATCTTTGCTCTCATGCTGCCAATAACAGGGTAATTGTTTAAAACTCCATTGATTTACAGCGGGTATAGATTAAGCGGATCGATGATCATTTCAATTCATAAACAATAAGAAAAAAGCATGACCAATTACGCAGCAAATAAAACAAGAAAAAAAATAATGACGAAGTCAAGTATCGTTCAGTTTTGCGTCAAAGACATGCAAATCTTTGCTCTCATGCTGCCAATAACAGGGTAATTGTTTAAAACTCCATTGATTTACAGCGGGTATAGATTAGCGGATCGATGATCATTTCAATTCATAAACAATAAGGAAAAAGCATGACCAATTACGCAGCAAATAAAACAAGAAAAAAAATAATGACGAAGGCAAGTATCGTTCAGTTTTGTGTCAAAGACATGGAAATCTTTGCTCTCATGCTGCCAATAACAGGGTAATTGTTTAAAACTCCATTGATTTACAGCGGGTATAGATTAAGCGGATCGATGATCATTTTATTTCATAAACAAAAAGGAAAAAGCATGACCAATTACGCAGCAAATAAAACAAGAAAAAAAATAATGACGAAGGCAAGTATCGTTCAGTTTTGTGTCAAAGACATGGAAATCTTTGCTGTCATGCTGCCAATAACAGGGTAATTGTTTAAAACTCCATTGATTTACAGCGGGTATAGATTAAGCGGATCAATGATCATTTTATTTCATAAATAATAAGGAAAAAGCATGACCAAGTATGCAGCAACTAAAACAAGGGGAAGGCAAATATTCCCACGGTGTACAATCGCTAAAAATGAAAGGGAACATCATAACAATAACAGTTCATAACACATCGTAAAGTAGAAAAGGAGTTAAGGAAAAGAAAAGAAGATAAATAAAAAATGAGGACGAAGAAAAAGAAAGAAGTAGGGGATAACAGTAGTTCCGTACAGTCTGTTATTTACTAAGGATGTTACAGGGTCAGTGATTCTCTGCGAGTGTAATTTGGGGCGACTTGCACGTGCGGCGTTTTGGGTGGAAAACTCGCGAGCGCTCAGGCTTTTAGCGGCAAAATAACAACCAAAATAAGTTATTTAGCGCTTACGTATCAGCAAGAAAGTATCTTTGTCAGAAAGGCTTATTTCCACATAAAGATTTTACTTTTTTGCCATTCTCTGGCATAACGTGTTCAGTTACTGCAGGTCATCTATTACTGAGAATGGTACCAAAGGGCCGAGGCCACAAAGGCACCAGGTAGTTCCACGTGACCAGCACTCCTTTCAGCAGTGAATCAGTGGTGAATCAAAGAAGAAAGGGATAGACTTTTAGTTAGTTATTACCGCTTTGCCTTGAAGACATACAAATAAGTGCCTCAAGATATCCCATTTACACTTATTTATTTCCGTTAAATACACAATTTTACAAAAAAATACGACAAAAAGGCCGTTAAACACTAGGACTTAATATATACTACTACTCTTTAACGATATCAGTAACCTACCAAATTTAATTGTAAACAATGGACATTTTGCTGCCTTTCTCAAAACACACAAGGTATATTATTTCCATGATAAATGCGGGATCAATTTGCTTATTACACTGAATGCAAAGCTCCATTCAATTAATCACCTAAACATTTACAGCTCAAGCCTAGAATTTAAAGTTAATGGTATAAGATAAAAAAAATTATACCCCATTTCTATGATGAAATAAAGTATATTACATACAACCAAAGATTGTCTATCTAACCGTAGAGCTATGATCCGATATTTTGTACTACAAAAACATTACAAACAAATACTTCTCATATTCGGTACTTTAAACACGATCCTAAATACAAATCCACAATTAAAATCCAATTTTTGTTCAAACATTTTCTTATTCAATGAAACGAACAAAAATCTTAGAGATTAAATGCAGAAATCACGCCTTTTAAAGTGAAGGATTTTTAATCTCAAATGTACGTACTATGAAAACAAAGTCCGAGAGATCTCTAGGCAAGACGTGACGTCGTTAAGCCCTCGATTCCAGTCCCTCACTTGTTGCCTGATATGATAGTACTGGTTAGTAAGAATGGCCTCACTAAATGCACCAATATTTTTGTGCTAATAACTTAAGTGCGAAAATGCAGAACGAATTTTGTTATGTCCAGGTGACACCCATTTATAAAACAAAATATTTGAATCAGTGAGTGATATTTCACTAGCGTTTTCACAATGCTGCATTCATTAACGATCACTGCACAACCTTATAATAACAAAAACAAGTATTTAGTTTATGTGAGTCTGTTTTGGTTTCTTTTTATCAAATTCTGAACACTGCTTCACTTTATCATTACTTGAAACAATTCCATGGAAAAAACCTAGTTTAACAACTAAACTACAAGAAACCTTTAATAAAAAGTCCATATAGCTTACTTCAAACGGTTAACCCCACTTCAATGCCCCTAATAAGAAGGTGCTTTAAAATCCGAGCCAGCTGTCTCATCTTGCGTCTCTTCAGAGAATGGTCGTGATTGGTAGGGATCCACAGGTTCTGAGTTGTTAGGTGGGAAGGGGGCATAGGGGTTGTTATCCCCAGACAGCCCATCTCCATAAGCAGCTTCTTGGATGTGTTGACGCAGCCTGGAGAGTGCCATCACTGACAAGCCAACCTGCAAGGGGTAGGATGTGATTTTGAGAGGTGTGAGGTTATGATTGTGAAAGGTTTGGCATGTGATGTGTGATTGTTACATGTGAAAACTCAAATTATTCAATTTAAAAATAATATATGGATTTTTAGGGATGGATAATTTGATATTTGACAGGGGGAGTGGTTAATTTTGTTTTCCTGGAATGTTTTGGTGCTCTATTTTTTTCCTGAAGGATGTGGCAAATGTTCCTGCCAGATATTTGCTTGTTCACAGCCACTTCAACATCAAATATTGTGGTTCGTCCCTTAGTATTTGCATTAATTGAAGAGGACTGCAAGCAGTTTTGCTGGGATAATTAAGGTAATTGCTACCCTGTCTACAGTATGCTTGAAGCCGCATTGTCACCAGTTTACTCCCGGAGGTCTGACTTAAACCTCAACCATTAAAAGACAAACGAATCTATTAAAATCCATGATATTAAACAGGCCATCCACTCTAAATTATCAATCACATCCTCAAAGAAACTTGCAATAAACATACTGCTTTCAATATTTTGAAATATTTTTCGCGTTTTCCGTTAAAAAACATAGGAGATTGTTACGTAATCGACCGGAAGTAAACTGGTGACAATGCGGCTTGAATTTATGGGTAGCTTCTAACAATAAGATATCTGTCTTACCCAAGTTATGACGGAAAAGAAGGAAAATGCGATAGCTGCCTGGCAGTTGTTTGTTTGGGTGGTAGAAAAGCTGCCTTGTGTCTTTCTCCACATGTCCGCCAGGTAACAAAAGCAGACAAACCAGAGGAATGCCCAAAGACCAGAGAACCCCAAATCTGCTATCAACACATGCTTCTTGGTATCAGGTGTGTTAAAGGTCTCAAATTGAGAATCAATGGCAATGAACACAATGCACCCAAGAAAAGCAATAACACCAATGCCGACGCCATAATGACAGGCCCCGCCTTTCCCGTTGAAGAGGCAGGTGCCGTTAGGGTCGTAACTTCCAGCTGAGATGCATCCAAAGACAACTATGGCGAAAAGCTGAAAAAATAACATGGTAAATAAACATCAACAACAACAACAAAATAACAACTAAAATAAACAACATCAATCTCAAGCATGATCAATGTTTCAGAAGGGATACTGTATCTTATGATCAAAAATGGGAGGGGGGTTGTGAAATCCAGAAAAGTGGACCTTGGGGGGGGGGGGGGGGGGGGGAGAGGAGGGGGTGAGTTTTCTGATAAAAATCTGACCATCCCTGAAAGAACAGAAGGGGATTTGTATGCTATTGCAGTATCTCCACAGGACGTTTATTATCAGGTTTGGCTACATAAAAGTTTCATTTACCAGTTATGGCATAACAGAGTAAATGCCTTTTTTATCTAATTCTCTTTCGCTAGTGGTTACCCATGAAATATTCACGAAAAGCAAATCTTTGTTGTACAAAACTTTTTAAGGTATATTTCAATCCTTCAATGTATTGGGCTTCCTGGTGCTTTAGGGGAATAGTATGCGTCATTGCAAACATTAATTCAACAAATGCCTCCCTTTTGAGTCCCCAATAAATTTATCTAATATTTAATTTACCTTATAAAAATGTAAAAAGGCGCTTTTCTAAAAATGTGGCTCGTAACATTCCACCTTTTCCTATATCTGTGTTGGGAACCCTGTGTATTATGTTTTTGGCTGGAATCGGACAACCAAATTCAAACCATGCCAGTTAGTATGTTCATATGTTGGGTTTGGTGAAGAGAAGGTTGAGAGGATCATGGATCCTCGCTTCTTTGGCTTTCTTGGGCTTAGAGTGTTTTTTGGTGTTATTTGGTGACTTCTTAATGAAAGTCGATGTGACATAAAAGGTATGTGGGTCTGAAAACACTTATATCGAGTTTAATCTGATAAATTAAGAAGTGTTGTGCACCATCTTGATCTGATAAAATAGGTGTTTATGCACTGTCCTTTAATGGATTGAATTGAAGTTGTTCAATAGTCAAAAGTCTTGCAGTTGTAGATAAAAGCTCCTTTCTTCTGTTTTTATTGTTTGCAAACTGTTTTGTTTATGCGGGATGGAGCTAAAGAATCCACTTTCTTTTTGAGGTAGGAATAATGCCTTTCAAAATAACAATAAAACGACGGTTGTGTTTATAGCTACAATTAATCTATCTATACAATGAAACGACAACTAGTAATTCAAATTCTTTTTTCAGATTTGATTTTCTGTGTGCTCGAAGGTTTGTTTACACATCTTCCAATATTGTCTAGAATAATCAATCAATCAATTTGATGGATTTCTCCTCTACAATGATATTTTTGGAGATAGACTTATTACTGTGTACTTTTAGTGTGTTTTTCTTGAGAGACACAAAGGTCTGAAGGTCATTAGTACTTTTTTGCTGTGGGAAATAAATTATTTTCGTGCTTCTGTGAAATCATGAAAATGGCGCTTTTGTTAGTGTGATCCTCTCGCTTACAAAAACGTGTGAGTTAGTACTTTGCTCCCCGATACAATGTTTTAATAAAAATCATTTTGCACACCTCTTCTCCGGTAATGTGTGAAAATGGTATGGTTTAGGAGTTTTCTAGCTCAGCCAATTTTTCTGTGAATAGGGAAGCACAGTCCATTCCTTAGCGTATTACACATAGTATAGATAGTTTTGTCTACAAAAAGCATGTCTTTTGCGAGCCGAAGTGGACTTTTGGCCGTTGTGTGTGGGGGGTGCGAATGCACTCCATGCACCCCCTGGGTAATAGCCTCAAACAACAACATACTAGACTATAAAGGATGTATGCTCGTAAGTCCACAGCTTTTTTTTTCTTCAGTTTGTGAAAAGAGCTTCTGAGAAGAGCTACTGAGCTTCTGAGAAGAGCTACTGAGCTTCTAAGAAGAAACGATTTTGAATTACTTCATAAAATATACATAACCTATGACTTTATTCTTCTACTATGCTTCATAGACAAAAGATCATATCATCTATGCCCATTATGTATAGAAGACTATCATCTAGAACCAATACATTGTATTCTAAACTAAGCACATCGTTATGTACACGCGGCCAAATACGGCCAAACTGACGCCGGGGAATATACAAGTAAGCATTACCAAGCGCTCCCCTTTACACTTTCCCTCCTGAACATGCAAAAAGCAAAGTTCAAGATACAAGCATGCTACTAACTAGAGTAATGGAGTAGTGGATAATTCTAAGAAGTCTGCCAAACATGTTCAAATTTTGAATTCGAACACGACTTCAAATTTCGAGGCGGAAGTATAGACCCTTCGCATCAAAATACAAAAGTAATATTATTCATTATAGCGATGTGTACTAACTGCATGTGACTTACGAGGCAAATCAGCCGAAGGATTACTTGAGGACGCTTGAAAAACGTAACTGGATCGAAGCCGCCAGCGCCAAGCTCCACCATTTTGATCAAGTGCTTCACTCGGCATAGAGGACTGGGATTAGCTAGGCTACCAAGCCTCTTGACGCTTCACTTCCGGGAAATATCGTGATGCAGTTTCTACTTCCGTGATCGGTTTGACTTTCGATTTTCGATCGTCACCTCGTTGAAATTACCTCAATTTCAGTGGAATTAAGGTTCCCGAGGGGCTGATAGACGTAAGTGCTTTTGAGGCTGGTCAATTTGTGCAAAACAAGTGGTTTTATACTGTAAATACCAAACCATTTCTTTATTTTCGATATCATTGAAGT
The DNA here is from genome assembly GCF_932526225.1 of Nematostella vectensis. Lineage (NCBI taxonomy): Eukaryota > Metazoa > Cnidaria > Anthozoa > Actiniaria > Edwardsiidae > Nematostella > Nematostella vectensis. The sequence continues at coordinate 8,884,873 of NC_064045.1, read as the reverse complement.
CATCTTTAGAGTTACGTTTTATATTGTGTTCTTTGGAATTGATTATTGTGCTACTGTAGTTTTCCCACTATTGTGGGATGTTCTCAGTTACTGAGCTCCGCCGCATATCGTGACAGAAGACAGAACGGCCACTTAGAAAACTAACAGAGGGTTTGGAGTCTGTATAATCTAGAGAAAGCTCCCAGCGCCTTTCAAAATTTCCGGTTTGCATAACTTCGATTCATAGAAGTGGACAAGAAATAAAAGAAATGTCCCTGGCTAGTTTAAAATCTTCGTTTTTTCTTTTTTTAAGAGGGTTGATCTTGGAAAATTAGATTGTTAGATTTCTGGAAAATAAATTTTAACCCTAAGGCATATGTTAGCAGAATAGGTGTAGTCAACAGCAACTGAAAGATAGCTTAAAAAGGCTAAAGTTATAATCCCAATTTTATATTAGGTGGGTTTAGGGATGTGACCTGAAATCTTTCATGAAAAGAGCCTTTTTTTTGGGGGGGGGGGTGAGGGGGGGGGGGAGGTGGGGTGGGTAGTTTCCCATAATCCACCCCTGGAGCTGCCCCTGTCAGTATGGTGGTGTTAAAGGCCCCAGTTGTTAGCATTAATTGTTATAGTTGTATCCAACTATGTTAATAATATTTGTCTGCAGTTGAACATTGAATAATAAGACCATGCTGGTGCAAGATCTAATAAGCATTGATGTCAAAGACTTTGAACAAGATTCTTTATCAAAGATAAAGGGCCTTGATGTAGATGTTGAAAGTTTCTCGACCATTATTGAATGGTACGATGCTGATCAGGGAAACCGAGACCTCACTATATATGGTGAGCCAGGCAGTGGCTGTAGTACACTTGCAGAGGGGCTTTGCCAACTTCTGGTAAAGAATAAGATTGTAGATACAGAAGAAGTTTTGTACTTGGTGGTCCAAGAGGGTTGTGATGAGACATCATTGTGGAAGATGATGAGCAGGAAAGCAAGAGAGAGAAACCAGAAAGACACTGCATCATATGTGCTTCAGGAACATTTGAGTAAAAAGATGAAAGTGGAACGTGTAAGGGAATTTGTGGAAAAAAATTACAAAGTCATATGTGTTGATGATGCTGATTTGGATGGCAACATCACAGCAGACTTGGTTTCAAGAATTTCACCTGAGTCTTGCTTGAAAATTATAATTCATAACTCCAAAAAAGGAAGTGATTTGCATAATGAACTGAGAAGTGTTTTTCCAATTCAACTTAAAGGTATGAAGGAAGCTATAGCTATTGGAATTCTCAAGGATAATCTTGGGTCAGCTGATATCGATGAGAAAATTGTATCACAACTTTGTTGCTTGCTTAACAGGAATCCATCAGCTTTGAAGCTATTTGGGAATTGTGTGAATGCTTACTTTCGAGGATTCGATTCAATTGTGAATGAGCTCACGTTGACAGAAGTGGGAATAACCAATGATAACTTTATATCAAACTCTGCTGTTTCCAAATCTTTGAGGTTTCTTTTTAAACATGCTAGTGATAAGAAGGTCATTGAAGTGTTGCATCAGTTGAGAAAGATCCACAGGCCGCTGCCTCTATTGTCCCTAGATGCCAGACTTTCTCAACTTCAAAAGCTGACAATATTAAGACAAGAAGAATCCAATGGAATCTCATTTGTTTCCATGCCAAAGTGTTTCCAAAAGTGTCTCAGTGAACAGCAAAATGGGAATCACAGTACAGGGGAGAAAGAGGAATCCTTTAGTGTCTTGAATTGTTGGTACTCCCTTCTCTCTGATCGTTTAAAGCAGCTTGTAAGAGATGCAGAGGAGAATGCATGGCCATTTGTTCCTGAGAAATGGTAAGTGTTAACTAGATGTTTAGTTGAGTGACAAAGAACAAGCTTCAGGAATGGATCCAGATATAGGTCCAGACTGGCTGATTTGACACTTCATTTATGTTATACACAAATGTAAGTTACTTTTTTTGGAATTTTATATGTATAATTTACAAATTCTAAACCCTTCAGGCAATACATCCAGACCGTTGGAAAAGAAGAGAACTACAACATCAAGGAACTTATCACATCCTCAAATTCCACTGTAGCTTCACTGACAGAGCTGGACGTTCTGAAGGTTTGTTCTGAGAAAAACCTCATAGATGCTCATACATGAGCGGTGGACGGGGATGGGCAAGGGCAAGGGAGTCACATGCTCCCACACACTTCTAATGCCCCCCCCCCCCCCCCACTTTCCATGTTTTTTTTATGGACGCATGGTTTTTAAACATACAGGGACCATTCTGTTGCCCCTCTTATAAGAGATTCCTTAGCTTTTGAGAACACGATTTGGTCCAGGCTAGTTCCAGTCACCTATGGGCTATGCTCCATACTCGAAGTATACTTTTGGAGTGCATGTAGAAAAGTATGAAGTAGGAAAGGAATTTGTTAGGCTTCATAAATTATCTGTACAATTCCTAACTCTTAAGTCTCTGTGTTTTCTATTTCAACGGGATTTCCGAAACTGCTAAAATCCTTTCGCCTATTCTAGTACCCCTTTAGATATTGCAATTTTATGATCTTTATGTTAACTTTTACACGTCACAGGAATGCTTGTTCCATGCATATGTCCAGGAAGAGTTCAGCAAGTTGGCTGCTCTGGTATTTGTACTGGACAGGTTTCTTTACTGGCAAGGAAGTGAGAAGGTAACACTGACTGTGTTAGATCACATTCAGCGAAGGAGTCCCCACAATGCCATTGCTCCCCAGCTGCTTATAAGGCAGGCTCGGATTATGAAAAATAAAGGCAACTTGCAAGGCAAGTGACGATATAAGCAGTTCCATTTTTTACTACCACTTACAGTATTTAAAGGGGCAGCGTCATGTTACTGCGCATGTCTGGAGTCAGTAACAAATGCTGTCAAAGCCTTGTTAGAATAATATGCAACATTTTATTGAAAACTATGTTTATTGACAGTTTGTGGTCATTTCTTTGACATGTACCAAATGTTCATAAGTCAATATTAGAATTTGATTGAAATTCATTTGTCCGCGCCAGAGAGCTATTGCAAAGCTCTTACTATGACACTGCCCCTTTAATGGGTATGACTAGAACAACTATAGAGAAGCTGTAGAATAACTAGGTGGTTTCCATAGGCGTAGTTGAATCAGAGAAATAAATAATGCAAACGAGCGTCTGCCGACCACCTATTGTTCGCATAGTATTGTAATCAACCTGTAATTCAGCTTTGGATAGGTTTTGGATATATCGGAACTGTCCGATTTACCCAGGCTGTGGTGTTTTACAGACGCCGAGAAAACGCTAGATAGGTTACTGATGAACAGGTCCGAGATCGGTCAGTGGAAGTATCGCGAGGCGAAGGACCACCACCTCGTGTCTGGCGTCTGCGTTCAGATCAAAGGTGACATACAATACACATTGGGAAACCTGAGTGAGGCGGTCAGAATGCTGGTCTGTTCCATAGAGCTGTTTGGAACTCTTCCTGAACCTGATAAGAAGGTAAAGCAGTTAAAAAAACATATAGACGGGCGCTAGCGAAGTCACCTTGACAGTTTTTTTTTAAGTGAAACCCATCGCACACGATGAGTTAAATTTCACTCGTGCACTTTGCTCACTGTCTCGCGAGTGCAAAAACAGTGTGCGAACGTCGAATGAATGAATGAATGAATTTATTAATGAACGAATGTTTAAATGATGAATGAATGAATGAATAATTAGATAAATAAATAAATGAAGGAAGGAAGGAAGGAATAAATACATAAATAAGTAAATAAATAAACGAACGAACGAACAAACAAATAAATAAATAAAAGATATAGAAATATAAAAATGAACATTATCATTATGATGACAACAATCAGCATAATATGCTAATACCTCATATGTATTTATCGCAGGGCTTGTCTGCAAGCCACGGGCTTCTTTCTTTGTGTCTGCGGGGTATGACAGTGTCAGATTACACTTATCTCATTCAATCTCTTGGTCTCCTCAACGCTCACCCGCTACTCGCTGCGTACTTCAGCGCTAAGGAAGCAGCCAAGCTCTCTGTCTACACCCCTATGTTCTTCCTTCGCCATTCTGTAAGTCAAAGCGAGCGACTTGTGTTGTAGGGCGGTCAAAGCGAGCGTTTTTTTGTGTCGATTTGACGTAATAAGGTATGTTTCTGTCTTAAAAAGATAATAGAAACGCCTCTCAGTATGTCGTTCATACGCCTATACGCGTTAGCGCAGGAAAAACTTGTTGGGGGCCGAGCGTCACTCATTCTGGACTCACATGTAAACCCGCCAATCAGGGCCTTTTTGATATCGTAACTCTCTCTACCAATCAAAACAAACGTTCTTACACCATAGTTTATGACGCAATAAGCGCGTGAGGCTCTTTCCTGTTTAGGGAACTAGAATCCAATAGGATTGATAAAAGAAATTACACTGGTGATTTAGGGCTTTTGAAAGTGATTTATTTGAGTAAAAAAATAGAATGAAAGGGATCGTCAAACTCTCTTTTTTTGTATGAATGGCTGGTCTTTTATTTGGACCAAACGATGCAAAAAAAATTTTCTGGACCAATTTATTTTTCTCCTCTCCCCCTCAAAGTTTTAAATGGCATCTATTTGCTCGTTTATTTTACTCAGTGTCAAGCCGGTGAAATCATGCTGGAATTTGCCAAACTCGCGTTCCACATGGAAGCAAAACGTCAGCTTCTCAAGGTTGCTGTTGAAGATCTTAAAGATAGCGTCCAAGCCCACCAGACGTACGCATCCCTGACAAGCAAAGAGCAGTTCTACCTTCTTGTCTGCGCTATTTTCAAGCTTAGCCTCGCATTTGCAGACCTTCAGGAGTTGAAACAGGGGGTAAAGCTCAAGCTACTTGCGATGGTGCTATACGAGCATTACTGCTCCTTTAGTGAGGAGATTCTCATCGACGGAACAATCACTAAAGTCATATACCAGTGTCTTATGATACTACAGCTTGAGGAGTATTCTCGCGAGAACCTTCCAAATGCAGGAGAGCTCCTGTACAGATACAATACAGCGCGTGCGCAGAACCGCGCAGCGATGGGTACGAGCTTAACACCACTGAGCTTGCTGGGACCGAACCGCAGGCTCGTTTCTGGGGGATATCAAGAGATCGTTGGGAAATATGACAGCGAACATAGAAGCAAGAGTGGCGTTACTGCAGATGTAGTGCAATCAACCCTAACGCCGGAAGTAGGAAGTGCAGAGGGCACTACGGAAACTGTGGACCAGTATCGCGTGACTGGTGGTGACAAAGATTGCGTTACCCTCAATCAAGACTTTGCCTCCGATGAAGGCGGTGCCGAGAGCTCTGTGAAAACTGTTGACCGTTCAGCGGAGACACAGGATTGCGTTACACAAAACCATTATCAGGTGACTGGAAGCACAAAAGATTGCGTTACACAAAACCAGTATGAAGCAGAGAAAGAAGATTGCGTGACTGTCGACCGATCAGCCTCCACCGTTGGTTTGACGACCGAACCTCCTGCTGACAAAAGCGTTGTCACGCAAAGTCTGGAAACCGAAGTTGTCCCTCTTCCCGCTTTGTCGCGCTCTGGCACGCTACAAAAAGCGGATGTCACGCACCAGCTGTCACGCCTAGATGTCACGAATATGCGCGTACAAGGTGGGTGAAAGTCGACAGAAAACACGTATAGTCTCTGGCGTTTATGTTTTGCGCCTTACCTCGGAGTCAAACCATAAGGATGTGCGGAGTCTGGCACGAGGTCACCTGTGACGTCATTACCGCCACAGGAAACCTGGTCAGACCGACAGGAGCAGAAAATGGCAAAGTTCAAATTGTAAGGTTGTGTTAGCTTATATTTACCTAATTTTTTGCATAGATGTTCCTTGTGTAATAGAAAACAAAATAAGCTTTAGTATTTTTTGGTAGATAATCCGTTCTTGAGATATTGCAAAATGTAAGACTTGATTTGTCTGGAATTGCCCAATTTGGGCGAAATTACTGCTTTTTTCAGGATCTATGGCAACTTTGCTCAATCATATCTCAAAAACCGATCATCTACCAAAAAATACTAAAACTTATTTTGTTTTATTTTATGAAAGGAACCTCTAGGCAAAATATAATCAAAATGTAAGCTAACACAACCTTACAATTTAAATTTTACTATTTTTTTCCCCTGTCGGTCAGACCGAAAGAGGTGACGCACTAATAGCTTAATATGTGCGGGATCTGGAACAAGGTCACCTGTGACGTCAAACCACCACAGGAAACCCGGTCGGACCGTCTAGTACTATGAAAGGGGAGACGCACTAATAGCTACATAGTTTTTTGAGCGGTTACACCTCGAGAAAGAGATTCAGTACCATGATGCCCTGGGATTTGCCTGAACCCAGAATTGCCCCCGAGTTCAGGCCGCTGTGGTAAGAGTATAGTGTGCTAATGTAATCATTAGACTCCCCATGCTGTCGAGCATAGGCTTACATTTTCTCATGTTTAACTGTTAACTCAGATGCTGTACTGTGGAGGTACGAACTCTCAAATACAGGTCAAGGCCAGTGGCGAGGGCAACCAACCATCGCTCATGTAGGGGAGCCGCTATCTTTGGCCAAGAACAAGAAAGGAGGCCAGAGAAACGCTCTGATGGTTCAGTTTATTAACCAGGACGAACCTCTAGCAAGGTAGGAAGGCGCTTAGAATTAGGGGGGGGTTCAGAGGTGGACAAATAAGAACCTTTCCTGCAAATGCATAATATATTGCTTTTCCCTCTCGCCTCCCCCTCCAGAAAACCCTGGCAATGCGCCGGGTTAGTTTTTATAGAAAAAAGATCGAATTGAGAACTGCCACGTCTTTTGTGAAGCGAAGGCTCTTTTCTGGACTCACGGACTGTTTTTGAAGAGGGTTACCGCTGGTGTTCTGTACAAGTATGATGCATTCTTGCCCGGGTGTCTGATTGGATTTCGTGCCACACGTTTTATCCCAGAGCACGGGAAAGCTGATATAAGCGGCTAGGGCTCACTAAAGCTATGTGTTACCCTGTGTCTCCAAGGTACGTGGCAAAGCAGTACTATGAGGAGCAGCCGATCAAACAGTACCAACAAGATGTGCTGAGCCAGATGACTGCACGGTCTTACGTCGCGCAATTCAACCAGAAGTTATTCATGCTTGATCGGGGTAGGGCAAGCAACCTATTTACAGTACGGCGCGCGCTACCGTGGCTACCTTGACAGTTTTGTGAAGCCAATAAGAATGCGAGAAATGTGCTGCTACGACGCGCGCTACCGTGGCCACCTTGATAGTTTTGTAAAGTAAACCAATAAGAATACAAGAAACGTGCTATCTGATACAACGCGCGCTACTGTGGCCACCTTGATAGGTTTGTAAAGTAAACCAATAAGAATACAAGAAACGTGCTATCTGATACGACGCGCGCTACTGTGGCCACCTTTAGAGTTTTGTGAAGTAAGCCAATAAGAATACAAGAAACGTGCTATCTGATTCGACGCGCGCTACTGTGGCCACCTTTAGAGTTTTGTGAAGTAAGCCAATAAGAATGCGAGAAATGCGCTATCTGATACGACGCGCGTTACCGTGCCACCTTTACAGTTTTGTGAGGTAAGCCAATAAGAATGCGAGACGTGCGCTATCTGATACGACGCACGCTACCGTGCCACCTTGACAGTTTTGTGAAGTAAGCCAATAAGAATGCCAGAAATGTGTATCTGATTGGCACCAACAACAAGGCAAAAAAAAAATCCGCTGCAAATCAAAGCATGATGGAATCCTCCTAGTTATGAAGTTCGCGTAATTCAAAACGGTGAATCTCGCATGCTTTATATTTGCGAATACTTTTTTGGCGGGCACGGTAGCGAGCGTCTCACTATAGAGCTCTCTCTTCTTGAATTTCAGGTGCTACAATCGGCGATATCCAGTTCCTTCCTGTCGCTCTTCTACAGCTGTTCAATAACGCCAATGAGGCGGAACAAGTCTGCAACATCGAGCCATACATGTCAGGCGAATTCACCAAACTAACGAATAACCTGACCTTCGTTAGAAAAGACGAAGACGGAAACCCTGTCAAAGGCGCCGACCTCGTTCTAGCATTCAGTCATTTCACGTGGCAATCATCCAATGGGAAGCTCGTTATTGTGGACATACAGGGGTGGACTCCAAAGGGCAGGGGTTGCACGTTTTTGACCGATCCCCAGATCCACTCGGCAGTGTATGACTGCTTTGGGACTGGGAACTGGAAACAGCAAGGAATTGATAAATTCTGGAGCGCGATGCACCCAGAATGCAATGCCATTTGTAAACTGCTCGGCTTGGTTCGACCACAACAGACATAGATGACGCACAGTATCAAAGTGACAAATCTTTTTATTACAATTTTAATATAGTTGATAATAGTAGCATTGATTTATACAATATTTTTTCCTGCAATAAAAGTGACAATATTAAATTGTTAGAGTGGATTTTATAGCACCCAGAATGCAATGCCATTTGTAAACTGCTCGGCTTGGTTCGACCACAACAGACATAGATGACGCACAGTATCAAAGTGACAAATCTTTTTATTACAATTTTAATATAGTTGATAATAGTAGCATTGGTTTATACAATATTTTTTCCTGCAATAAAAGTGACAATAATAAATTGTTAGAGTGGATTTTATAGAGTGGATATTTTCGCTATGTGTATATCACCCGAAAAAATGGAACCGTTGATTTTAAAACTGTTGTAATTTTATGTGTCCCAATACAGCACGACCATAATTATTTTCTAGCGCTAAAATGTCAAGTTTTACAGAAGAAATACTTTCTTTGAAAATAAAGAAGTGTTCAAATACAATCTACATTTTATTTTTCCGTATAAATACTTTAATGCATAAAAAATCATAAATTTGTATGTCAATTTTTATTGTTGGGAATAAAAAATAATACAACAAAAACATGAGTTCTTCGAAATACAAATTACCTTAATTTTAATTTGGAATTAGCTGCGCCTTACATGAACTTAACCTTACATGTATGTTATTCCTACCAATGGCAGCTCTTTCCACACCCCTCTTTACAGGTCTGTCATGACCAATTAACTATATTTTAGGGGTACCATTAAAGACATTATTATGATAAACACCGACCCCTCTACTACCAATAGGGGACTTGCGCTAAGAGGGCAGTCGACTTTTTGCATGGCAAACTAGCGCACGCTCAGGCTTTAATCGGCAGAATAACAACAACAAAAATAAAGCTACTTAATTAGCATTTACAAATAAAGCCATAAAGTTTTTTTTTTTTCAAAAAGGGTTTATTTTTACTTAAATATTTTATTTTTTTATATTTCTTTGGCAGGACGGTCACAGTCAATTCTGTGCTTATTTAAGTTGAATTTCCCAAAAAATCATTTGATATCTAAGCGCAAACACTATTCTTGATATGCATTCCAAATACAAATTCCTTAAGATTGAACCAAATTTATTCCTGTTCATTCGCATGTTGAGTTTGCATTTGGAACGGCACATGAAGATAATTTAATCTAATTTAGGCCTTAGAATAATTATCTAACACAGATGGGACTGCAAGTGCAAGAGTCTACATCCCTATCCACAGGCGGCGGACATGGAGGGGCTGGCTGCTAGCCCCCACCAATTTTGAGCAGATGGTGTTTTTCGCATGTGAATCCCAGTGTCTCAAACAAGAGTACAAGAAGATGCATTATTCAACCAACCAATTATGGGGCCATCGCCCAGCACTTTTGGGACCGCACCACCGCCTCTGCCGTCCAACTTGTAAACTTTTAACTCACTTTTTGTTTTCACCATGGTCTCACCAGGCACCATGGAGGCAGGGGGCATATACAAAGAGATGATCTTGAATACTTTCCTCGAGTTTGGAAAAGTTCAATCCCCTTTCTCACCCTTTTTGGGAGGCTCAGTCTCCTCAAATGATTGTCCTTTCGGCAAGTTAGTTTCTTCGAATGACAGATTCATGCCACTATCCTCAGAGTGTTCTGATGGTTGGGACCCCCCAGATCGTCTATACATATTACGTCTGTAACTGGCATCCTGGTAATCCTGGTCATCCTGGTAAGAGGGTGGCGGCACTCCCATTCTAGGGCCTGGTGGTGGAGCCTGGTAAATATACCCCTGATTTCCAAAGTAGGGAACCTGTCCAGGTTGGCCAGTCATATTTACTTGAGGAGGCATATACTGCCCACCGAACGATGGACACTGGTACATTATACCCTGAGGGGGTATGTATGGACCCATGGAAGCATTTGGCAGCATGCTGCCACCACTGCTGATATTCAAGTTTTGCACTCCAACTATCACTGGATGAACATCTTGGCTCTGTGTAGCCTGTGGGAACATTTTAAAAAGGTTCTTACCCTTTAGTGCAATCAGGGAGCGACTTCTTTCCTGTCCTTGTTGTATTTCAATACAAAATTCCAATTCCCCAAGTTTTAATTTGTCTCCAGAATAAATAATTTTCTTTCCTCCTAACAACAAGCTTTCCTCATTGATAGTAATGACCTGTGTAGTGCTTGTGACTTCAACCTCGAATTCCATCACATTACGAGTTGGATTATAAAATGGTGTGAGCTTCATGTGGCTTCGTGATACTGTATCATGGTTGAGGAATATGTCAACGCCTCTCCCACGCCCCAAAACCTTTGCTTGCCCTACTCTGCACTCAATAGGTTCCTTTGGAAATTTCTTAATCACATTTTTGTTTGCATCACAGTCATCAAGGTAGAATGTTATTTGTGGAACTGTTGCAGGAGGTGGGGCTGTTAATTAGAAAAGACATAATCAGTAGAAATAAATATTTTGAGAGCTATTCCCTTCACAGCCAATATCAACGATATAACTGTTCTGCTGTAATGCACTCACAAACAACCACCAGATAGTTTCGAATCAGGTGCGTAAACATTTCTTATTAAGGTCATTTCTTATTAAGGAATCGTCAAATACAAGTACTGTGCTTTTTTCCATATCTGCCTATGACTGCGCACCCCGGCTATCCAATCCTGGGAACGCGCCTGTGAATCATTTGCATTACTATGTTACCAGAACAGATATTTATTGATGTTAAAATTTGAATATACTTGATTCAGCCAACAGAATGTGTTCACTGCCTTATTTTCAAGTTTGAGGCAAAGTTGAACTTATTTTCCATAATTTAGTGCTGTGCTTAGGAAGTTTGCAAGCAAAGGTGGAGTCATAGGAATTTTTTTCCTTGTTTGGGTTTGCCTGGATAAGGAAATAATTTTCTAATGAATCACAACAGCTCTTCTGAATGCTGTCTGTTTTGAAACTAAATTGACCTGGATTTGATTTTTTGGCTATGGGTTGAAAAGATTATTTCTGTCTTGAGCTGAGTTTGCTGATATCTTTCCAATATGCGGTATTTAAAGCGATTTTTCGAGAAGGTTGATTCTAATGTTTTTCCTGGTTCGATTTGAAAATTGTCTAAGAACCTGAGCTATTATTTGGCTGACGAGCAGTTGCTATCAACTTTTGTTGGATACATACATTCAAGGCCAATCCCTTAGACTGAGTAATCTTGATCTCATTGTGTTAATTTTTCATTTATGAATTTTTTCGGTTGTGGGGGTCAATATGGGTTGGTGAACCAGTTATTAAAAATTGAACAATACTTATGAGCAATAACTAAAATTTTAGCGCCACCTTTAAAAAAATGCACATTCTGTACATGGCACCATGATGCCAATGATTATTTGTGGAAAACTCATGGCACTACAAATACAGGGAAGTGATTAGCTTCCCACATTCATTAAATTATTTTGTAATACTTTATAATTACCTTTTGTAGCGTCATCTCTATCTACTTCATCATCATGGTTCTTTGTAGCATCTTCTCTATCTACCACATCATCTTTGCAAGGCACAGTTTCTGCCTCTCTGTCAACAGTTTCTGACATTATTCAAATACCTTTAAGAATTAAAACAACATTCGCCGTCAGATAAAATTGAAATGTTGCACTAACATTAAAATATAGTTTCATGTTTCCCAAGAATTTGAAAATGGAATTATATCCAGGGGCAATGGGCAGAGAGGGGCAAAGTTGTTACAAGTGTTACATGCAAATGTTACATGTATAAATCAATTGCTTAATAAAAGACAATATATATATTTTTTAACAAAAGGGGTATAGATCTCAGGTATCCCCTCCTCTAAATAATAATGTTTGGGGGATCTATTCTTGCTTTGTGTTGATGACGTGCACACTTGGGACAAATATGATAAGTAGCACTTATATGTGAATAAAGCTTTTGATTGGGAATAGGACCAAACAAAAACAAGAATTAACTATCATAACTTGATGCTAAATGAAATAGTGGTTAAAGATTTAAGCAAAACACCCAATTCTACAAATATACCCAATTATATAATGCAATAAGTGGTTAAGGTTTTAAGCAAAACACCCAATTCTAAACATTGTTTTCTCCATAAACCAGCTCGTCCATAAATCAGTTTGTCCATAGCAAAACCAGTCCATCCATAACCATAGCCATTGCATCCATAGATATAATAATGCCAGGGGGGGACGGGAAGTATACGGAGGTGATCGTCCAATCTTTTAGGGTATAAAATATTTACCAACTGCCATCCCTTAGGGGGTATTGAAGGATTTTTCGACTTTGCTATCTCTTAGGGCAAACTTTATTTTCCAATTTTGTTATCTCTTAGGTTATAAACTTAAACCAATTGCTATTTTTTTCCGATTCTGCTATCTCTTAGGTATAAAATTCCTTTGACCACACCCAATGTGCTATCTAAGAATTTCTTTAGACCATGCCCAAAGTGCCATCCCTTAGGGTTAAAATCGATACTGCCGACGATCAACCTCGTCTGTTTTTATCAGAGACCCCAGTACCCAGCGTGTCATAATTGCGTGACTTTTCGCGTTCTAAATATATAGATATAAACACGTGTAAACCAAGATCAGTATCAAACTGTATCACTGATCGTACCCGAGAAACTGTAATTGCAAAGAAATAATTTCTTGAAACATCATCTATACATTTCAGGGATCGATTTGTTGTTAGTTTCGTTTGGGTTTCGGGAAATTACGGCGAAAGTCTTGTTCTGAGTTCGTGTCAATACAACGCTCGTCTCGGTTCCCCGGGTTGTGTTCGGCTAAAACTTACGGAATTCTCTACTGATCGCTACAAAAAAGATTCCCCTATATCTGAGCTTTAATTTGCCATGAAAATCGCGACGATCAGTAAAGCATTTCCAACCAGGGGAACAATCGATCGCACACGATCTAAGGTTAAGTTTCCATACTTACTTATATACTCGTATACGATCGCTAATTGGTAAGTTATATATATTATATATCAGTTTAAGTAAAGAACACGTGTGGTTTATAACAACATACCTTCGGTGATTTCCCTTAGTCCTCTAAATTAACAAAGAACGATTAACGCAATGGACTGAATGGGATAAAAACGGAACATCTACAGTATTTCGTAGAAGAGCTTGGTAGCCGCTCTAAACTGCAATATGATTGGTTGAAATTTCGCGGGATGTTTGACAGACAGCCGGAAAAGGTGCGTATTGAACTGCTTACAGTGTTTCGCTGGAAAAGCAGGAAGATGATTCTTATCAAGTCCGTCAAAAGTTTAGGCCGCCTGGTACGGGAACCAGCTGTCGCTCGCCAAAAAGAGGAAGCGTTAGATCTCTATGGTTATTACTGGGGTACCTGGGTAGACGTTGTTGTAGGCGTTTGTTGTTGGTATTTTATCGAAAAAACTTCGAATGGCCATTTTGAATTAGTTGCTTTGTTCGCGCGTGGTCGTAATTCAAAATGGCGGCCATTCGACGCGAACGAAATCCGGGTTTTTTCTCCGCTGAAACACCAACGAAACAAACGCCTGCTAGTAGACTAGATTCGGTTTGGGTAAAGAGGCGCCGCCAAGGGCCTCCCCTGACTCTGTTTAGATAATAAAATAATATCTAAAAAAAGAGACGACGACCCCGTGGTGAAGGACAGACTTTAGCGGAAACCCAATACCAATTGAATGAAATTTCGTGATAAAAAGGCTTGAAGACATTTTTCTAAGCAATTCACCTGAAAGCAAAATGATAAAATCGAAGCCCTGTCTTCATGACATCGAGTGTCAATCAGGACTACAATATAATAAAAAAATGCATATTCCAAAAGGAACCCGACGTGCTGCACCGTCAAGAACCAAGAAGCTCAGTGACTTTGTTTCTGTCAAGTATTTAAATGTTTTGTAATTGTTCCTGTAATTCAGTCCTATGGCTGCGATAGGGATAAATAAACACATTAGAGAGGAAACTGTTTTTCCGTATCGCACATGATCACAGGGTGAGGTTGGCTGCGATGGTGTGCGGATCGAGTGCGACCAAATGGAGTCTAGCCTTTATCTGCTCACGTCGCCAATGTGGACATTCAATTGTATCAAAAAGTCGCATGGTTGTTTTGATTCACGACCCATCACTCTATTTTAACAAACACTGATTATCTCTTATGTGTTCAAATTTCTAATTGATAAGCTCTGCCATCTGCAAGGATAGTTCACAAATAAAGCCGAGCAACGCTCATTTCCATTAATTAGCAAAGGCGCTTTTCCCAGAAACGGTTCACAAGAGCCGACATATAATATGGCTCCATCTCCCTTTTAAAAGTGTTTGTATGGCAAAGAAAGCCCGAACCGCCACCCCTTTCCATCTTTTTTGCTGCGTTATTTTCAGAGAATGGAAGAATTTGAAATGTACGTAAGCATCCTTAGACTATTGGTCTCTCTTTTTTGCAGCATGGAAAAAGGCAACTATGATTATTTTTATGCAGCAAAGAGAAAGGTTAATCAAACTATGACTATTTTTTGGCAAAACAGAGAAACGCCAATAAAACTATGACTATTTTTTGGCAGAACAGAGTAAGGTCATTCAAACTATGACTATTTTTTGGCAGAACGAAAAGGTCATTCAAACTATGACTGCTGACGCATTGAAAATTGGACGAATTGACAGTTTGCGAAATAAGTCAATAAGGATTTGAAAAGCGTGCGCCCCATCGGATTGAATGAGCTTCACTACCCAACGAGCATGGAGAAGAAATGTTGAGTGCACATAGGACCGTGAAAGAAGCCTCCTAGCTATGAAGTATATACCAATTGAAACGGAAAAATTGTCGCATACTAATTGGCTTTACATTGTCTTTGTTTTTTGGCCACGGAAGTAAACGCTGCACCGTATTTCCTTTCTGAGTTGTAATTTCTTGTAAATCATAGGCATGTATTTTATTAGCGATCCAGACTTCCTGTTCGACCGTATCGGGCTAAAGAGTTCATTTGTCGTGTTGTTTTAAGATGACAGAGCAATTTGCCGTGACCAGGGTTGAGGCATTTCGTGATGTGAATTAATTATCGATTATAAGTACTTGAGTTGATAGCTTTGTCAAGTGATTCTTTACCATAGGATACAAAACATGAAAGACAACCCGCTATCAAAACGCTTACCACCCGACAAAAAGAAACATGAATAGAAAGAAATATCAATGGAAATTCAAGGTAGAAAAGGGATAAAAATGACGTGTTATCAATATTTGGGGCGGACTGGGAGTATCAATTCCAAAATAATCGCGTGAAAGTTTCAAATATAAATTTGAATATTTGAATAGTGTTATGTCGGTACTAAAATAAATTAAAGAGTGTCAATGACTGATATGATAAAGCAGATGTTTGCTTGGTTAAAATGACTGTTTTTGATATCGATGCATACTTGCGCGCTATCTTAAGTAGGCTGAATCAGTGATAGCTTAATCAAACCATTAGTACTGCCTCGGAAAAGCGAAATGCAGTCAGATATTCTGACGTCACACTTTACAGACCAATCACATTATCGAAATCCTACTCAAATTGAATAAAAAAAAACTGTAGATGTGTTCCCACTAGGCTAACCTCAGAACAAAGAAGTCACAAATGTATTTCAACGTCTCATTCCAGAACTGGTTAATTTTAACTGTAAACAGAAAAACCTCAGTGCAAAATAGGTTAACACAACAGACATCCAGTTGACTAAAATCGCATTGGAGTATGGAATTTGGCATCTTGTATCGGTTCAGAGTATACACAACACTGATTGTTGCAGGATTTGTTTACAAATCACTCGTGGATGCAAGATCCATGCAATTTTTCTACCCGTTTGGCTCGGAGCATGGTGACTCTTTTGTGGAAAACCTAGACGACGGTTGCTCTGAGGAAATCATTCTGGTACCAAGGCTTCTATTTCATAGACGAGAGCAGTCTACATTATTTGTAAGTAGCATGATTTCTTTATCACATCACACTTTTGTATATCGCCTATTTAAATATGAGTAAGTGATCAAGACGATATCCTATTCGTCTTAAAAAGAATTATAGAGTCAACTCATGTATGTTTATTATCGATTATTGGTATACTCTCGTGTGTGTATATATATATTGTTATTGTATGAGGTTAACACAGCTTACATGTTTTGAGGCGTATAAAAGCGAGTATATTAACAAAAACAACGACATCACATACACGGCACTGACGCCAAAATGACAAATTGTGCAGAATAAAAGATTTCAAAAATATTTTGCTTACTGTATAATACTCAAGCTAAAATGCTAAGATCATTAAAAGTTAAAGTTTTAATTGGCTGAATTTACTATTAACTAGACATGCCCTGACACTGCAAAAGTAATATAAAAAAACTGTCCAGTGTTTATAGCAATCTTGTATGTTATGGAAACACCAGGTGTAATGGAAATTATACTTTTTCTTCGGGTCGAATTTCATACCGAACAACATGCAGATATCACTGTCTGATATACTTTTTCCTTACATCTAAAAGTTATTTCCCAAGTTTATTTTAGATCTTGCTAAAATGTGGTATTAATTCCGTTCTCGTGAATTTATAAACCTGTTTATGCAAAAAAAATGTTTTCACGCAAAATTAAATAAAATGCATATTAGCAATGCCCTTTTTTCTTACAAAAAAATCAACTGTTTATCTTAAAAAGTAAGAAGCAAGTTATTTCTTTATAGGATTATATTCTTTCGGTCTCTAATCACAGAAGACACACAATCTATTCATCCAATGATTTGAATACGATTCGCATCTATCCCGGGTACCTGCTTCTATCTTCACAGTTGGAAATTTTTTTTCTAAAGTAAACATCGCATGAAGCCCTGCCATAGCATACGGGGACTAAATTTAGAATAACTTAGCCAGAATTAAGAAAGTAAATTGCATAAGCAAACGATCATACAGTAGTTTCATTGTTTTAAAGATTACAAAAACACGTTTGTCACCCCTCTAACGATGCTGTTGCCATGAAAAAGGTGTATCGTTTTGTTTGCAGTAATTGAAGGGATTTGAATTAAGACTATTTTCAAACCTTTTGAGTTTTAAACAAATCAACAAAACGGACATCAATTATTCTGCAAAATTTGTAGTCACCAAACAGCTTTTATTGCGAATTTCTCGTTGTTTATTTGACAAGGAACAAGTGGATTTCAAGTTAGATTTGAATATAGCCTTTTGTGAATAACGCTGAACTCTCGCTGGTTCGTTGCTGAAAACATGCTGGAGTGACTAAGGGCATACTTTTTCTTTATAATTTTTACCGAGTTTTGTCGTTACCCACAAAATACATCTCTTAAAGATAGATCCCTCAGGTAAACTAATCTTCAATGTGTCAAATTTTGCAATAAGTGGACAAGCTATTATTTAGGAAGAAATGATGTGAAATATACTTGCCAATTGGCGTACATAATTTATACTACAGACATACAGGGGATTATAAGGGTCTTAAGAATTCGGGGGAAAAGCTATTTTTGAAGGTATTAGACGCGTTGAGTCTGTTAATTGAGAATTCTGTAGTAGAAAGAAGGAAGCAAATTTTACGGAAAAATGAAAACAGTCTTAGTAGAACTGCATTGCAAAACGCAACTGTGAGTGGGACAAGACCAGAGTGCAACCGCAAATTCTTGGCGTCGTGTGGGATAAAAACACTTTGTCAATTTGAGCTGTGTAAATTAAAATTCAGGGTAAATATCAGGAAGGAAAAGTCGGACGAGCAACTACTGTATGCGTAATGATTTCTTTCGTGTTAAGCATATGGGTAACTACTTTTCTTTTGAACCCCTTTTTAATAAGATTTGAGTTTTCGTGTCATCCGTTGGGGTCAAATGATTGTGGTTATAAAAGCTGATAAAAGTGATTTGTTTTTGGCTTGCGGATTTGGAATTAGATCTATGGAACGACAAATTCTTTATCCTGCTAATCAAAATGTACTTAGTTTAGAGCAACTTTCATTTTTTGCAATTAATCTGTTGGATCAAACTCTCACCTTAATCAAGATTATATCAATTGAACATGCAATACATGTTACTAACAAGTAATAAGCCTTTTTTTTTCTCGAAGTAAATCGCCCTTATCAAAATTGGCTTAAAAATCTCAATTTCAACAAAACCGAAAAGCCACTGATTTTTTTTTCGTCATTCCTTTTCACTGTTTTTCGGTATCTTTTTATGTGGCGTTAAGTGTTGGCGATTTTTGCGGCGCTGTATACGTCAGCGTAAATGCAACTTTACAGCTATTCTAAACATCTAAACCACAAGAAAAAACCGCGAGGCTAGCAGAAACAAGTAGCCACTTTCAGCATCAGGCCCCAGGGAAACAATTATAGAGCATTGATATATAGAGCTTTCGGCAATAAAACTAGAAAGAGGTATTTTATCAGCTACCGACTAAAAAGCAGCACTTCCGTAGCCCGCAACTTCCAGAATTGACAGTGAAAACGTGTTGTTATCTTTGTGCTGAAAACCCCCGAAACCGATTTTAAGATAGCTTGCAAAAAAAACGAGCTGGAACTACTAAATGTTTTTTATTAGACATAGAGTTATGCTTAAATAGTCTGCTTTATGTTATTTGTCACTGGCATTTCGCCCAGACCATTATATTTACGATTCTCACAACGTGAGTTTGACACAAACTATCCAATTCATCGGCGAATGTAATTTTCGTTCAGAATGTGTTTATCAGACGTTAATCGCAGATGACTTTCCATGTAAAAAAAAACTATTCTTAGCTACAAATAACAACATAACAAAGGAGTGGTTGATTGACATTTTTTAATGTCGAATATAGGTGGTATTATGGTGACCATGGTGTCTGTAAAAATGGACTTGATAAGAAAGCTCCAGTTTAACTGGCGCCAAATTATGCTGAATATTGCAGGATAATCACGTAGTTTATCGATATTCTGCAATAAGTAGCAATTTAAAGATATCCATGATATGTTTCGCCGTAGAACTGACATAAAAACTACAATACCGTTTTCGCGTTATCTAGGTACATATTTTCAGTACATCTTCTTAATATTGTACAACGACACTCGTAAATCGCGCGCTCTGATCGACTGCGTCTCGTTGCGTACTTTTTTGTTAATGACACGTCATCTGTGTATCTATTAGAGGACAGACGCACGCAAAAATGAGATCTATTTGTTAAACAACTGCTACAATTCATTAGTGGGCATCCAATCAATTCATGTTTTTTTAATTAACAAGGTCACAAAATGCCTCATTGGTGACCTTGCTAGTTTTAAAATAATGGTGACCAAGGAAGGTGCCACGGTGTCCGGTTTATGACCAAGGTGTCCGGTTGGTGACCAAGATGTCCGGTTTGGGACCAAAGTGTCCGATTTGTTACCAAGGTGTCCGGTTGGTGACCAAGCTGTCTAGTTGGTTACTAAGGTGTCCGGTTTGTGACCAAGCTGTCCGGTTAATGACCAAGGTGTCCGATTTGTGACCAAGGTGCTTGGTTAGCTTATATTTAATTTGAAAATGGTTTGTTTTATGGCAGTAAAACCTCGTGGCTCCAGATGAGAAGTACGCATTAGAAACCCAAAGCTGCTTGCAAATAATAGTGCTAGCATTGCGGTTATGCTTGATGCTTGATGGTTTCTTATTACTTATACACTATTTTCACCAAGTGGTTGTGATAGTACACTGCATGTGGTACAGGTTGGGCTTGTATATATCTGAGTGATTTTCTTCGGCTGATATTTTGAAATGTTTGCTCTTCTGGTCCACGAACCGTATCACGGTTCATCTCCGAAAGAGTGCGCCTTTTGTATTAAGAGAGTTTGGAATGCGTATAGACTATGAACTATATAACCTTTTCTAAAGCGACATATTTAGTGCTAGTTAAATAACCAGAGAGCGGTGTATTTATTTTAACAAAAACGTGGAAATTTTTCACGCTACATACAGCTGATCTTCTAAAAAGAGTTTTTCAATGTTCAAAAGTTAATTGACTAATTTAGATATTTACGAAATTACTGCACATCTATATTTACCCCGCCTCGCAAGCCTCGCGAGCACACCACTGTAACAGTCTGAAACACCCGACATTCTTTTAAAGTCCATATAACCTTTCAAAGTTGATAGATTTGGTCAATTCTTTATATTTTCATCTTCCAAATGGTATGTGGTTTGTATGGACCCTATAAAACGTGCTATAACTCAAAATCTGAAAAATTGAGGTATATTGGTCAACCTTCGGAAAAAGGGGCCGTGCACTGGAAGGCCCGGTCCAGTCAGTTGTGATGTAGATCGAGATGTCAATCAAATTACATGAGAAAATATAAGCGCGCGATATACATAGTTCCTGTCTACATGTTTTCTTAGTTATTGCTGAAGGTTACAAATTGTACCCTCATCTTAATATCTCAACCTGATAGACAACTGATTATTTACTACAATTAATTTAAAACAAATCTGCAAAATTTAGCAAACATTTTATAGTCTGCAAGTTGTTTTTTTTCATTTTGAAGAATGACGACATTCCCACGAGCGCACGCTGTTTTTTTAAATCTATAACAAAACTATATTTACTTTTTCTCGCATATGATTCCCGGCTTTCACTTATTCTTCGCTTAATTTACGGGTAGCATTGCAATAGAAAACACTTCGCCAATATTTTGTGGTATTGCCGTCTCTGAATTTCAACGGATTTAAGGAAAATGCGTTGTTTTATATTTTCCCGCCAAAACTTTGAATTATTAAGGTTCGTTCTCCTTTCGGCGGCCAGGAAAATTTTCAAAGCTCTGTAGAAAATTTAAATTTCAATCAAATTCAATTCCCTTTTCAGAATTTGAAAGTTAATCTTTGCTTTCTTTTGGCAAGATTTATATAAGAGGAAGGCTTTAAGAACTGTCCTTACTGTCCTTACTAAAGGTCCTGAACTGTCCTTGCTGTTCTTACTAAAGGTCCCTCATGCTTTGCCCATTAGGGGTGAGGGTTAGGGCCTATGTCGTAAAGGGGTGAACTAACTCAAAGTGCTGAGCGGGAGGGAATACACACGGCACGAACAGCCAAGTTGTTGCAACGTAGCTTTTAATCTGAACTCAGAGTTCGGCACTAAGTCATAATTTTCAAGCGTTATTTATAGTAGTATCTATTTGCTTAGCTGTCACCAACAAACAAGGCCTCCGGGGACAAAGGAGTCATGAATATTGATTCAATAATTATTAAGATTTACAAGAAGATAAAGTTTTAAAATTCCGTCGATTGGAAAGTAGAGGCAGGGTTAAGGAAAACTGGTTGATAAAACCTGGTAAAATGACTGGTAAAATATCTAAGAATTAATCGACTTGTAGGTATAGAAATTGTATTACAATCGTCGAGGAAACTGTTTGTTTACTAAGGATAAATAGTGTGGGAAGCAATGATGTTACCTTATGCGCATGCCCAGGCTTGGACAGATGGTATTAGCTTTTAATAGGTGGGAATCTCTTCCAATATTTAGGTATGGACGGAGGGAAGAAGAATGGATGTTTGTTCAGCAACCACGTTGCAGTTTTTGTTTTAATTCAAATATTTCTTGTTTCTAAATATCCCTAAAATGTTTGGCACAACACCCATATTGCTGACTGTGGTAATCATTTTGCATGATGTAGGAAGATTGCTTTGGATAAAGAGAGGGGACTCAATTTTGGTGATCACCAGCGCGCCATATAAATTCCCATCTATTCTACTTTTAGTAACTCTACGTGATTATAATGACTGCTAAATAAGGGGCAAAATATTGAAGTCGATAAAAAAGAAAAATTGCATAACACGGAATCTGCTTTTTTAACAGATAAATTCAAATGGAGTTATATCTTTCGGGACGAGCTTACGTACATACGACGGTACGGATCTTCGCGAACAAGCAAACACCACAATGATTGCCCCTTACTGGGCAGATGTGAACACCCGAAGTGGCGGGAAGGTCTGGTACCGAATAAGTGCGAATTCTGACATTTGCTTCAAGGCGAGTAAGCACATACGCCGAGGGTTCTACGGCTACCCTAACTTCAAGGCTCGGTGGGTTTTAACCGCCACGTGGTACAAGGTGGCGTATTATGGGCAGAGGTCGAGGTATAAAGACAAAGTAAGTGGGTGCAGCGTATCAAGGGACTGTGTTAAAGAGACCTGGTACCCGCTGATCGGATTAACAAACATTCAAAATAGCTGTCACTTACAAATTTACCCCCCCCCTATATGTTTTATATTCCGTTATATCGCTATAATGTATCTGGCCATGGTCCTATCTCTATAGTGTGGTGGGTCTGGCTATGGTCCTTTTCTATAGCGTGGTGGGTCTGGCTATGGTCATATCTCTATATTGTGGTGGGTCTGGCCATGGTCCTATCTCTATAGTGTGGTGGGTCTGGCCATGGTCCTATCTCTATAGTGTGGTGGGTCTGGCCATGGTCCTATCTCTATAGTGTAGTGGGTCTGGCCATGGTCCTATCTCTATAGTGTGGTGGGTCTGGCCATGGTCCTATCTCTATAGTGTAGTGGGTCTGGCCATGGTCCTATCTCTATAGCGTAGTGGGTCTGGCCATGGCCCTATCTCTTTAGTGTAGTGAGTCTGGCCATGGTCCTATCTCTATAGTGTGGTGGGTCTGGCCATGGTCCTATCTCTATAGTATGCCATAGATATGTCAGCAACGAATTAGGGGTTAAGATTTGTCTGTTCTCAGCATATGATTTATTTTCGACAGGGGAACACTTTCCAAGTTATTCTAGCTACAGACGGTGATCTATCCTTTGTAATGTTTCATTACGAAACATTAGAATGGACCACAGGAATGCTGAATGGAGGGGATCGGTATGGTCTTGGTGGAGTTCCAGCACAGGTAGGAAAAATTGACAAATCAAGTCAAGTAATTTTGTTTTCTTTTGTTTTAACACCTCACGTAAAAGAAAATGATATTTTGCAGTAACAAAATCCACCTATTTCAATTAACGTTGTCACGTACTTTTTTGTGCATCTATTAGAGGAAACAAAAATGAGATATATTTGTTAAATATTCTTCAACTCGTTTCGCAAAGATAGTGCCTTTTGTAGCTTGCAAGTTTTCAGTCGCATCCTTTTGCAATTTGCATCTTTTTTTTTCTACGAGCCGCAGTGAATCATTTTTCGTTTCTACTTTCCGCGACAGATAACTACCACTCGCAGCACTCTTTTGTCATTCTTTGTAGGCAGGTCTGTTAGATGACGCCGTCTCCTACACGCTTCCCTTTTCAAGAACTGCCGATGTTCTTAAGCTTGTCAGTTCCTCGAACGTCGGCTCCCCTGGCAGATGGATGTTCCACGTCAGTGGCGATCTTAGGGACGCAGATAACCATAAATGCTTGACAGAAGGTGGGATATGAGCGAAGAATGTGCGACATGTATGATGATATGTATGATCAAATGTGATTGTGATCTTTAGCTCTCCTTTCCACACAAATATTGCCCATCTCAGTGCCGTAGCAGGCCTCGAAACATTAGAGGGCACAATACAGAAACATTGAGAAAATATTTGGGGGCACAGCCACGCCTCTACTGGTCATTTCCTTATAATTTTTTTAAATATTTGGGGCACATGCCCCCAGTGCCCCACTCCCTGTTACGTCCCTGCATCTCCATCAGCAGCATTTAAGCTTTTCTGTTTCAGGACTGGTCCACTTTTTCCCTAGCTACGCTAGCCTTCGTGGCGGGCACCAGATCACTCCATGGGAAGCTTGTCTCTGGCCAGAGATTGGATTTCGGTGTCTCTTCAACAACTCAAACCAGGGCGTTGGAATATTCAAGGGAGCAGAGAGTCCCTACTGTACAACACCGCCATTTTCGACGACAGGGCTGGTGACCGTCCGACTCAGTATTGATGCCGGGAAGACATTTCCATTTTATGGGAATCTTGAAGTCGGTGAGTTGTAAACAAATTTGCCCCAATGTTGAACAGTTCAGTTCTGCTAAAAAGGCACTATTTTCCTTAAATCCGTTAAATTCAGAGACGGCAATACCACAAAATATTGGCGAAGTGTTTTCTATTACAATGCTACCCACAATGGAGCGAAGAATAATTAAAAGTGGAGAATTATATGCTAAAAAAGAAAATATCGTTTTGTTGTAGGTTTCAAAAACAGCGCGCGCTCGGAGGCATTTTGAATGCAGCGCAGGCACAATGCAAAACAATTCATAGACTACACAATATCCGCTAAATTTTGCAGATTTTTTTCCTGAAGTTAAATAATCATTTAACTACCAGGTTGAGATATAAAGATGGAGGTAAAACATGTAACCTTCCACACAACGATCTTTAGCAATAATTAAGAAGACATGAAGACAGGAATCGGTTTAGCGCGCGTATATATTTTCTCGTGTAATTTGATTGACATGTCGATCCACGTTACAAATAACTGGACCCGGGCCTTTCGGTTCGCGGCTTTTTTTTTCGAAGGTTGACCAAAATACCTCAATATTACAGATTTGAGTTATTCGCGCGAACTCGCGTTTTATAGGGTTTACAAAAACCACATACCATT